>NC_092373.1:198459751-199059751 GCF_030028105.1 Mobula birostris | reverse complement strand
ACTACAAAACAAATATAGTTTTTGTTGCTGGTGACGTTTTTTTGTTCTTCACGTTGCTCTTTGCAGATTAGGGTTATGTGACTTTCCTCTGGGTGCTCTGGTTACCTCCCATATTCCAAAGATGTACGAGTTAGAGATAGTAAGTTGTTAGCATGCTATGTTGGCACCAGAACCGTGGCATCGCTTACGGGCTGCCCACAGCACCATCCTTGGGCTGTGCCAGAACTTTTTATGGCTCTAGGCTTGTACTTGCTGGAGCTGAGAAGAATGGGGGGGGATCTCATTTAAAGGCCTAGATAGAGTGGACATGGAAAGGATGTTCCCAATAGTTGGAGAGTCTAGCATCAGAGGGCATAGCCTCAGAATAGAAGGACATTGCATTAGAACAGAGACGAGGGGGAATTTCTTTAGCCAGGTTTGTGGTGAATCTGTTGAATTCATTGTTATGGATGCCTGTGGTGGTCAAGTCCTTGGTATATTTAAAGCTGAGGTTGGTAGGTTTTTGATTAGTCAGGGTGTTAAACATTAGGGGGAGAATGGGAATCAGAGGGATAATAAATCAGCCACGATGGAATGGTGGAACAGACTCAATGGGCCGAATGGCCTAATTTTGCTGTTTATGGCCTTATGGTTGTTGATAAAATGACGCATTTCATTGTTTGATTTGCTGTTTCAATATACCTCTGACAAATAAATCTGACCTTAACCCTTCCTTTCTCTGAATCCAGGGCAATTTTGGAGATTCCCATCCCTTGCAGTACCCCATTGTTTACTGTGCTGGTTTTATCTCATAGTTCAGCAGTTGTTCAGCTGCCCGGGGGAAGTCCTTGGTGAATGCTGAATATTGGTATGTAAGAGTGCGGTAAGATTATTAAATGTTCATTTACGGGCTCATTTAAGCCGAGCTGTAGAACCAGAATGGCTCCCTGGGCGGAAATATCTGCTGACGCCACAGATCTGAATCTAAACGTTTGACACCCTCAAGCCCCGCACTCACGGGTTAACACACAGCACTGCAGCATAAAAGGCCGTGAGGGTTCACAAGCCCTCTGTGCTGAGGTGCACCAGGAACAAGTTTACAGGGGGGGTTTTAATTAAAATTCTCCTCCCTCCTATGTTGCTGATTAAACATGGAAATGAAGGCCAATAACGGTAATTTATAGGGAGAACCCCAGGGAGAGGAATACTCAGAACGCATCTTCCCCCTCCTCTTCCCCCTTTGCCTCACTCTCTGTCATAGCTGAATGTAAGGGACAGATGGGCCTGCCTTAAGGGAATACTTACTGATCGAGGCAGCAATCTTTAACACGGCATCGGCTGGCTAAGTGTGCAGGGATCAGTGATTGTTCATTCTGCCTCACATCGCAGCTGTCAGCTGGCTTAATGAGGGGAAGGAGGATTAAAAGAATACTTCAGCTCTTCCCCGTTCAACAAGTTTTCTCTCCTTCTGCCCTTTCTCGGTCGCATGTTTGCCCTTCTGTCTTTCTGTTTGGAGAAAAGAAAATCCAAAGTTGTTAAGATATAGAACAGAATGAGACCATTCAGCATTGAATCTACTTCGCCATTTCATCATGGCTGATCCATTTCCTTCTCAGCCCCAGTCTCCTGCCTTCTCTCCCCAACTTTTCATGCCCTGACTAATAAA
The DNA here is from genome assembly GCF_030028105.1 of Mobula birostris. NCBI lineage: Eukaryota > Metazoa > Chordata > Chondrichthyes > Myliobatiformes > Myliobatidae > Mobula > Mobula birostris. The sequence goes on along the minus strand of NC_092373.1, from coordinate 199,058,106 downwards.
GAACCTATCAAGCTCCACTTTAAACATACCCAAAGGCATGGCCTCCCCAGCTGACTGTAGAAATGAATTCCACACATTCACCATCCTCTGGCTAAAGGGATTCTTCCACATCTCTGTTCTAAAGGAACGTTCTTATGTTCTTGTATCCTGATGCTGGGTCCTCCGGTCCTTGGCTCCCCCAGTATTGGAAACATCCTCTCCGCATCCATTCTATCTTGGCCTTTCAATATTTAATAGGTTCCAATGAGATCTCTCCTCACTCCTCTAAACTCCAGTGAGTACGGGCTCAGAGACATCAAACACTCTTCGTGGTTAATCCTTTACTTCCTGGGATCATTCTTATGAACCTTGTCCAGACCCTCTCCAATGCCAGGGCATCCGTTTTTAGATAAAGGACCCAAAACTGCTCACAATACCCCAAATACAATTTGACAATGTCTTATAAAGCCTCAGCATCACATTCTTGTTTTTAATGGCTCAAAGGTTCATTTGTTTATGAAAGTACGTATGCAAAATACAGCCCTGAGATTTGTCTTCTCTAGATTGCCATAAAATACAGAAAACCATGTTAGTTGAAAGGAAGACACCCCTCTCCCACACGAAAAGAAGAAGAAACAAAAACTTGCAAACCTCCAGCACCCCCCAACCCCTCCCTTGCACAAACATTAACAGATCGCTCAAACTCCCAGCCCGCCAATCAGAAACAGGAATGGACGAGAACACAAAAAAATCAAACGTAAAGTGGCTAAAATGAACTGAGGTTAGTTTGTACTACAGTCCAATCCATCGATCTCAGAATTTCGATAACACCTCCAAGAGCATTGGGACCCAGCAGCCCCTCCAAGGGGAGCGACTCAAACCAGCTGTCCCTCCAAGGAAAGTAACATGGACTAACAACCTCACCAAGGATAACAACATGAACTAGTGGCCTCTCCGACTGCTTTCCCCCACACTTGCCTCACTGTTCCAATCTTCCTCGATGCTTTAATCACTGAGAAATGTAGTTGACCATGGCTTCTCGTCTCGTGGTAGCTCATGCTCGTATTTCTCTCCTGGAGTTTTCTCAGGGACAACAGTGCACTAGCTCACTCAATTAAACTACAGACTGTAAGTCACAGACTCCAACAGTTTTGAAAACAAAATTAAGATAGAAATAGTACGTAGAAGACGTAGAAAATCTGAAATGATTGACTATCTGGAAGATGTCGCCTGAGGTGCTATCTTTTTTTCAGTCCTCTTGAAATGGATGCTAACATTGCATTTGCTCTCCTCATCACAGACTCAACCTACAAGTTATCCTTTAGGGTATCCTGCATGAGGACTGCCAAGTCCTATTTGACCTCTGATTTCTGCATTTTCTCCCCATTTAGAAAACAGTTTACACCTTTATTCCTTCTACAGAACTGCAAGAACATACACTGCCCTACACTGCAATCCATCTGCCACTTCTTTGCTCATTCTCCTAATCTGTCTAAATTCTTCTGCAGAATCCCTGCTCCCTCAACACTACAGAAGGAAGAATGGAAACCTTTTCTGGTTGGCTGCCAGTTACTGTTTGGTTTGGGACCGCGTCTTTTCACTTTATGTGTTAATGATTTAGAGAAAATTCAAAAATCAGAAGTGCAAAGGGACTTGGGAGTCCTTGCGCAGGATTCCCTAAAGGTTACTTGCAGGCTGGGTCGGTGGTAAGGAAGGCAAATGAAGGCAAAGGGTAGCTTTATACCCTTGGTTAGACCGCACTTGGTATATTGTAAGAGGGTTTGGCCCCTTACCTAAGAAAAGATGTGCTGGCTTTGGAGAAGGTCCATAGGAGGTTCACAAGAATGATTTTAGGAATGAAAGTATTAACATATGTGGAGTGTTTGATTGCTCTGGGCCTGAACTCGCTGGAGCGTATCAGAATGAGGAGGGGGGGGGAGGGCAATCGCATTGAAACCTACTGAATATTGAAAAGCCTAGATAAAGTGGATATGGAAAGGATAGTTCCTGTAGTGGGGGAGCCTAGGATCAGAGGGCACAGCCCTCTAAATGAAGGGTATCCATTTAGATCCAAGATGAGGAAGAATTGTGGATATGATAGGGTCTTTTAATGAGACTCCTGGACAGGTATATGGAGCTCAGAAAAATAGAGGGCTATGAGTAACCCTAGGTAATTTCTCAGGTAAGGACATGTTCAGCACAGCTTTGTGGGCTGAAGGGCCTGTATTGTGCTGTAGGTTTCTATGTTTCTATGTTTCTAATTTCTTTAGCCAGAGGGTAGTGGTGAATCTGTGGAATTGATTGCCACAAAAAGCTGTGGAAGCCAAGTGATTAAATATATTTAAAATAGAGGTTGATAGGTTCTGATTAGTCAAGGCATTAAAGGTTACGTGAAAAAGGCAGGAGTATGGGGTTGAGGGAAATAATAAATTAGCCGTAATGGAATGGTGAAGTAGGCTCGATGAGCTGAATGGCCTAATTTGCTCTTATGCCTTATGGTGTTATGGTCTAACATAAGGAACTACAATCACAAACAAGAACAAACCTGCAGATGCTTTAAATCCAAGCAACACACACAAAATGCTGGAGGAACTCAAAAGGTCAGGCAGCAACAATGGAAAAGAGTATTAATTCTGTCCTGTCAATGGGTTTCAGCTTGAAATGTCAATGATATCCTTTTCCATAAATGCTTCTAGGCCTACTGAGTTCCTCCAGCATTTCATGTGCATTATAAAGAAATACAATGCAGTTTATGAAAAACTATACATAAACAAAGAATGACAAATTATAAGTTACATAAATAATGCAGGTAATACTGGACTACAATTTTTTTTCAAAAACTTGCTTCCTTAGAAGTTTTTTTTTTGTTTATGATGGACTGCTTGAAGCTGAGCATAGATGTAATTTCAGACTACTGGTATCAAGTAGGAATTTGCAGAAACAAGAAGTGAACTTTTATTGAATATAATGCATTTAATTGCATAATCGTGCTGACACAACGATAGTTCAACTACTTCTCTGAGGCTTCTCGCTTAAGTGTCCAACAATAAGCAGCCAGCATTAAAGGATTCCATTTGCCCTGATACTGTTTTGCTGTGACCCTAAATCCTGGTGAAACCTTTCACCATGTTTGTCAATGACAGCGCCAAGATTTGCAGGGAGGAAGTCTAAATGAGAATGCAGAAAGTGAGTCTTTCGTGACACGTTGCACTTCATGGTTTTGTATGCTTGCACCATGTTGTCAACCAAGTGCACGTAGTTTGGTGCTCTGTAGTTGCCAAGAAAATTTTGACAACACCCTTGGCTGTCTTCCAAGCAATTTTCTCTGGTCCCACTAGAAGTTCTTTGAATTTCTTTATATTGATGACCTGTTTGATTTGTGGACCAACAAAAGTGCCTTCCTTAATCTTGGCATCAGTTATTTGGACTCGAATTATAAAATAGGCAATTTCAAAAAAATGGCGTGTGATAGAGAAATTTCATGATGATTTTCATGATCAGCAACCCAAGATCCATAAGATACATCCAAAAGTATTCAGGAAGCAAAATCTTTGTTGTCCATTGTAATGGGGTAGTTCATGGCCATTTGGAAATCCAATGTTGCAGAGGAAAAGCAGTTCTGGAAACATTGATTGTGGGTCTTCAGGCTCCTGTACCTCCTCTCCAATCGCAGTCAAAACTTAGATAGATACAGGTTGGTTTATAAAAGGCGAAGTTTGAGAAGCATAAATTCAATTTCCTGGATAAACACACTAAACTGAGACAATGATTCATGACGGCAGAATTTGCTAATTGGTGTAAATTAATTTACTTCTGCTGTTGTGTAGTACAAAGTGCTGTGTTCCTTTAAATAAGTGATGAACAAAAGTACCTGCATTAGCTCTGACTTTTTAATCATTTAAAAACGTAATCTGTTAATTAGCTGCGAAAAGTACGAAGGCTTTTCGCCTGCAATTAAGATCGGACTGATGGTATTCTGCCACTATATGCACTTACTCATCTCTTTATTCTGCTGAGGGGAAAAGAACTTACAAACCCAGCCTCCCAGGATAAACATATGGCTCTGTAAGAGTCTTAGCCCTTCAATATTCAACCATTGACTTACAGGGTTTGCACCCTTGTGCTACGCAGAAATGTCTCTCTGGAACAGGAACTGCAAACATGCATCGTAAGGACACTTATTTCCATGGAGCATCAGACAAAGGAAGAAATGAGCCACACCTGGCAATGTGAACACACTTTATTTATTTATTTATTTATTTTTACTTTATTTAAATATACAGCGCAGAACAGGTCCTTCTGCCCACAGATCAGCAACCCATCTATTTAACCCTTGTCCAATTACGGGACAATTCACAATGACCAATTAACCGGTACACCTTGGGATGGTGGGAGGAAACTGGAGCACCTGGAGGAAACCAGTACACTCACAGGAAGGATGTACAAGTTTCTTACAGGCGGCATTGGGAATGAATGCTAAACTCCAATATCCCGAGCTGTAATAGCATCTCACTAAACTCTTATGCGACCATATCTCTTATCTTAGAAGGGCTTGATATCAGAAACTGTGTGCATACATCTATTGATGCTTCTGGACACATCTTCAGTGATGTTCCTGGAATCATCGGGTGTTTCGTGTCTTTCAACATCATACAATCTCCTCCAGGTGACCCAGCTGGGGCTGATCAGACCCCAGCTTGTGTCCGGATGGCTAGCTACTTATGACTCCATGGCTCCCCTCTTTTGAGCCACAGCCATCTTGAGGCCCTCTCTGCCGCATCGGTGGTACTGCGGATGGCTCTCCTCTTCCTCTCTCCCTCGATGCCCAAAATGCTGAAGGCTCTAACTAAAGAATGGGCTACGAATATACTGACAATAGTTGTTGTCATGGCTTGCAGCTTCCTATCAACCCCTCCCTTCGCCTTTGCCTCCAGAATTTGGTTAACATCTTCATCAAACTGCTTCCACAGTGAAGTCATGTTAGCTGCAGGCCATTTGATCCGCCTCCTGTTAGACTTCATGTTCAAGGGATTAGTTTGCAACACTTGGAGGTTCCGGGCACTATGGGGTGACTCCGGTCCTGGCCCCTCCTTGGTCTCACCAGGTTGGACACCTGCGCGTTGTGCTGCTCCTGCTCCTGCCAAACACTTCATCCTCGTTTGGTGGATCTTCAAGCCACGATCATTCTTGCAGATTTTGCCACATGCACACTGCTTCCTCATCATCGTTTGTTCATTGCCTGGGTCTGATGTCGTTGTGTCCATCCGACTGGGGTGCTCATCCTCCCCTCCTCTCGGGCACCCCTGGGGGTATCTTTCCCTTAGATTCATTGTAGCTTTTGTGGCGGTCCCCCTTCCCAAAGGACACAGATTGGGTTGCCAGCCCGTTCTGCCCCAGTTGCCGTCTCTCCGGGCTGTCACTTAATATTTCTGGTGGATTATATTGATGGTGTTCACACTTCCCTTTAGATATTTCCGAAGGCCACTTCTTCACTTCCCTCAGTAAAAGTTCACAATGCTTTGTACAAAATGAGACCCTCTGAAGTGCTCTATTTATAAGGTACATTTGTGCATTACTTCATTCCTGAACAATGGATGGGGGTTACGGAGCACAATGACCCAGGTATGCATCATAGTTGAGCCCACCAAGGGATCTGCTATTCTGGATTGGGCGTTGTGCAATGAAACAGAATTGATTAGAGAGCTTAAAATAAAAGAACTTTCAGGGGCAAGTCATTATAATATGAACGAATTCACTCTGACAGTTGAGAAGGATAAGCTAAAGTCAGATGTATCAGTGTTACAATGGAGTAAAGAGAATTGAAAGAGGCATGAGAGAGGAATTGCTCAGAATTGATTGGAAAGGAACAATGACAGAGGTGACGGCAGAGCAGCAATGGTTGGAATAAGTATTCCAAATGAAAGATAACACAACCATGGCTAACAAGAGAAGTCACCCCAAACATAAAAGCCAAAGAGAGGGCATATAATAGAGCAAAAATTAATGGGAAGTTAGAGGATTGGGAAGCTTTTAAAAACCAGCACAAGGCAACTAAAAGACATTGAAAAGGTAAAGATGGAATATCAAAATAAGCTTGCCAATAATATTAAAGAGGATACCAAAATTTACTTCAGCCACATAAAGTGTAAAAGAGAGGTGAGAGTAAATATCAGACAAACAGATAACAATGCTGAAGAGGTAGTCATGGTCGGGGGGACAACAAATTAGCAGACGAACTGAATAAGTATTTGCACCAGTCTTCACTGTGGAAGACACAAGCACTATGGTGGAAGTTCCAGGTACCAGAGTCATGAAATGTGTGAAGTTACCATAACTAGAGTGAAGGGTCCTGGGAAACTGAGAGGTCTGAAATTAGACAAGACACCTAGATCAGCTGATATACACCTGGGTTCTGGAAGATCATGGAGGCATTAATAATGATCTTTCAAGAATCATTAGATTCAGGAATGGTTCTGGAAGACTGGAAAATTGCAAATGTCATTTCAGTCTTCAAGAAGGGAGAGAGGCAGAAGAAAAGAAACTATAGGCCAGTTAGTCTTACCTCAGTGCTTGGGAAAATGTGGGAGTCGATTATTAGGTATGAAGTCTCAGGGTACTTGGAGGCACATGATAAAATAGGCCGTAGCCAGCATGGTTTCCTCAAGGGAAATTTTTGCCTAATAAATCTGTTTGAATTCTTTAAAGAAATAATAAGCAAGATAGACAAAGGAGAATTAGTTGATATTGAGTACTTGGATTTTCAGAAGACCTTTGACAAGGTGCCACATCTGAGGCTGCTTATGAGCACATGGTATTACAGGAAAGATTCTAGCCTGGATAAAGCATTGGCTGATTGGCAGGAGGCAAAGAGTGGGAATAAAGGGAGCCTTTTCTGGTTGGCTCCATGACTTGTAGTGCTCCACATGGGTTTGTGTTGGAACTGATTCTTTTTACGTTATATGTCAATGATTTGGATGATAGAATTGATGGCTTTGTTGTGAAGTTTACAGATGAAATGAAGATTGGTGGAAGGGCAGGTAGTTTTGAGGAGGGAAAGAGGCTACAGAAGAACCTAGACAGTTTAGGAGACTGGGCAAAGAAATGGCAGATGGAATACAATGTTTGGAACTATATGGTCATGCACTTTGGTAGAAGAACTGAAAGGGTTGAGAATTTTCTAAATAGAGAGAGAATACAAAAAACTGAGACACAAAGGGACTTGGGAGTCCCTGTGCATGATTCCCTAAAGGTTAATTTGCAGATTGAGTCTGTGAAGAGGAAGGCAAATATAATGTTAGCATTCATTTCAAGAGGACTAGAATATAAAAGCAAGGATGCAACGTTGAAACTTTATAAAGCACTGGTGAGGCCTCACTGAGAGTATTGTGAGCAGTTTTGGACACCTTATCTTAGAAAAAAAGGGCCGAAACTAGAGAGGGTTCAAAGGAGGTTCATGAAAATGATTCCAGGGTTCTATATGAAGATTATTTGATAGCTCTGGGCCTCTACTCAGTGGTATTCAGAAGAATGAGGGGCATCCTCATTGAAACCTATCGAATGGTGAAATGCCTCGATAGAGTGGATGTGAAGAGGATGTTTCCTGTGGTGGGAGAGTCTAAGATCAGAGGACACTGTATCAGAATAGAGGGGTGTCCTTTTGGAATGGAGATTAGGAGGAAATTCTTTAGCCAGAGAGCAGTGAGTCTGTGGAATTCTTTGCCACAGGCAGCTGTGGAGGCCAAGTATTTATGTATATTTAAGGCAGATGTTGATATATTCTTGATTGCTCAGGATATGAAAGGATACGGGGAGAAGGCAGGAGACTGGGGCTGAGAGGAAAATTGGATCAGTCATGATGAAATGGCGGAGCAGACTCAATGGGCCAAATGGCCTAATTCTGCTCCTATATCTTATGATCTCATGTCCTGGGTGATGGGGGTCCTTAATAATGCATGCCATCTTTTGAAGGAGCCCTTGACGCTGCAGAGGCCTGTGCCCATAACGGAACGGACTGAGTTGACAACTTTTTGCAGGCAGATAGTGATGCAACCGATTAGAGTGCTCTGTACAATAATACATCATAGTACATGCCCTTTGACCCATGATGTTAAGCCAACCACTTAACCTGCTCTATGATCAATTTAATCCACATAGCCCTCCATTTTTATCTCATTCAAATGGCTGACCCCAGAGTCCAAGATTCTCCAACATACCATCACTCAGAATTAGACATGGTCACAACGTAATGCAAAGTGGAAGCAGGCCCCTCTGTCTAACTTGTCTATGCCAACCAAAGCGCCCTATCGAGGATAGTCCCATTTCTGGCATTTGGCCCCTATCCCTCTACACCAGGGGTTCCCACCCTGGGGTCCATGAACCTCTTGCTTAATGGTATTGGTTCATGGCATAAAAAAGGTTGGGAAACTCCTGCTCTAAATTTTTACTGTAAATCCTGTCAAACCTCTATAATTACCTACTGAAGGGTTTCAGCCCAAAATGTCGACTACTTTTTCCCATAGATGCTGCCTGACCTGCTGAGTTCTCCAGCATTTTGAGTGTATTGCTCAGGTTTCCAGCATCTTCAGATTTTCTTTTGTTTGTGATTGAAACCTCCATAATTTATTGTAATTGTGACGTAGGAGAACATGGTGAGTAAATTGCCTTCCAAGAACATAGATCATAGAACATAGAACATAAAACATAGAACATACACTCAGTGGATAATTTATTACATACCATCTGTACCTAATAAAGTGGCCACTGATTGTACATTCGTGGTCTTCAAGGTTCAACGTTTTGCAATTTCGGAGATGCTCTTCTGCACACCACTGTTGTAATGTATGGTTATTTGGGTGACCCTCCTGTCAGCTTGAACCAATCTGGCCATTCTCTCATTAATAAGGCATTTTTGCCACTCACTGGACCAGAGGGCACAGCCTAAGAATAGATGGATGACTCTTTAGGACAGAGATGAGGTGGATTTTCTTTGGCCACCAGAGTTCAATGATCCTGTGGAATACATTGGCACTTTGGCTGTGGAAGGCAGGTCCTTGGGCATATTAAAATGAGAGATTGATAAGTTCTTGATTAGTAGGTGTGTCAGTGGTTATGGAGAGAAAGCAAGAGAATGACATTGAGAGGAAAAAATAAATCAGCCATGTTTGAATACTGAGCAGACTCAATTGGTTGGATGGCCTAATTCTGCTCCAATGTCTTATGGTCATAAAACAACCCAACTTCTCCTTATAAAGACATTCATGGAAAGTAAAGGTATACATAGATGTTGGATCTAATGATGTGATTGGAAGGGTTTATTGTTTGTTAACCAGCTAAATCTGAAAATAATTCATCCAACAGTGACTTCCTCAGAGATCATCTGAAATGGTGTAACATCCCCACTGACTCCTGGAAATCCCTGGCCCGTGAACATTCAAAATGGTGCAAAGGTATTTCATTTGGCAATGAGGCTCTCAGGTCCATACAGGGTGAGCCATACCCACAATGGCTGCCCACCCACCCATTCCCCATAGGTCCTACCTGCCACTGAATCCACTGCTTACACAGGGCCTCCATTAGCCACATCAGAAGCTACAGAATGGGGTGAAACAAGTCAGTTTTGACCCCAAATTTTGTTAGCCAGAGTTGATGAATCTGTGGAATCCATTCCCATAGATGGCTGTGGACGTAAGTCTTTGGTTATATCTACAGTGGAGGTTGATAGGTTCTTGATTATAACGGCGCAAAGGTTACTGAGTGAAGGCAGAAAAATAGGGTTTAGAGGAAAAATGGATCAGTCACGTTCGAGTGCTGGAGCAAATTCAATTGGTCACATAGATCAATGGTCTAAAGGAAGGAGTGACTACCAAAAGAAGTAGAGAAAACAGTATCTCTCTTGTAGTTTTACGTTGGAGAAGGTAAATTTCCCTGAGTTTTCCAGACTTTGGAGGCAGCATCATCTGAAGTGATGCTTTTTTAAACTCTCATAACCTCGATGCATTTTGCAATTTGCTGAGCAATGGGCCTGAAGTAACACAAAAGTGAGCACATCAGTGCACAAAGTAGCATTTCCCCCAATGGCTGCAATATCTAATGGCTCTGTAATTTGATGGCTCTCATCATTATACATTAGCTCAGGAAAAATAATGCCATTTTTATTCCAATGAGCTGCACACGCATTAACATCTGCTTAATTGACAGGACCTAGTTTGGGTTGTTCTTGGTGTGCAGAGTAAACTTTCAGTTCTGGCCTCTTCCTGTACAGATTCATGTCTACAGTTCTGTTCTGTACCCCTACATTATCATGGAATGGTTCAAAGGACAGTTATCAATTCAGATTTGCCACCACAAAAGGAGATGAGGCATAGGTGACCACCCTTGACATCACAGCAGCATTGACAGAATGTGTCGTGCAGGAGTTCTGGAGAGGTAGTGAAGTGGTCAAAGAAATGGCGGACAAACTTCGTAAGTATTTTGTGTCAGTCTTCACTGCGGAAGACATTAGCAGTATGCTAGAAATTCGAGAGTGTCAGGGGGCAGGAGTGAATGCAGTTGCTATTAGTAAGGAGAAGGTACTTGAGAAGCTGAAACGTCTGAAGGTAGATAGGTCTACCCGATCAGATGGCCTATACCCAGGGTTCTGAAAGAGGTAGCTGAAGAGATTGTGGAGGAATTAGTGATGATCTTTCAAGAATCACTAAATTCTTGAAGAGTTCCAGAGGACTGGAAAATTCCACTCTTCAAGAATAGAGGGAGGCAGAAGAAAGGAGATTGTAGGCTATTTAGGCTGACTTCAGAGGTTGGGAAGATGTTAGGGTCCATTATTAAGGATGAGGTTTCTTGGTACTTGGAGGCACATGATAAAGTAGGCCAAAATCAGCATGGTTTCCCTAAAGGGAAATCTTGCCTGATAAATCTGGGTTGTTTCCTTGAGGAATTAACAGGCAGGATAGAAAAAGGCAGTCAGTGGCTGGTGTTTACTTGAATATTCAGAAGGCCTTTGACAAGGTGCCACATATGAAGTTACTTAACTAAGCAAGAGCTCATGATATTGCAGGAAGGATATTAACATGGATAGAAGATTAGCTGATTAGGGGGAGGCAAAGAGTTGGAATAAAGGGAGCCTATTCTGGTTGGCTACCGGTGACTAGTGGTGTTCCGCAGGGGCTGGTCTTCGGACCGCTTGCTTTCGCATTATCTGTCAATAATTCGGATGATGGAATTGATGGCTCTATGGCCAAGTTTGCAGACAACACAAAGATACATGGAGGGGCAGGTATTGTTGAGGAATCAGGGAGTCTGCAGAAGGACTAGGATAGATTGGGAGATTGGGTGAAGATTCACAATCAAAAATCAGAATCAGGTTTAATGTGATATCTACCAGCATATATTGTGAATTCTCTTGTTTTGCAGCAACAGTATGGTGCAATACATAGTAATAAAAACTATGACTTACAATAAGTATATATAAAAATAAATATGTAGTGCAAAAAGAGAGGGAAAGTACTGAGGAAGTGTTACTCAGTATCTGGTGGCGGAGAGGAAGAAGCTGTTCCTGAAACGTTGAGATTACCTTAAGGCGCCTATACCTCCTCCTTGATAGTAGCAATGAGAAAAGGGCATGTCCTGGATAATTGGAGTTCTTAATATGGGATGCCAGTTTTTTTGAAGCACCGCTATTTGCAGGAGTCCTGGATGCTTGGGAGGCTAGTGCCCATGATGGAGCTGACTGAATTTATAACTTTCTGCTGCTTTTTCTAATCCCGTGCAGTGGCCTCTCCACACGAGACGCTGATGCAATCAGTTGGAATGCTCTCCACGGTACATCAGTAGAAATTTGCAAGTGTCTTTGGTTTCATACCAGAGATATAGCCGTTGTCGTGCCTTGTTTGTAATTGCACCAATATGTTTGGCCTAGGGTAGATCATCAGAGTCTGGTAGATCCTTCAGGTGAAGTAGCTGATGGAACATAATGTCGGGAAGTGTTTGGCCATGCACTTTGGTAGAAGGGATAAAGGCATTGACGATTTTCGAAACGGAGAAAATTCAAAAATCAGAGGAGTAAAGAAGCCTGTTAGTCCTCTTGCAGGATTCCCTAAAGGTTAACTTGCAGGTTGATTTGGTGTGAGGGAGGCAAGTGTAATGTTAGCATTCATTTCAAGAGGACTAGAATATAAGAGCAGAAATATGATACTGAGGTTTTAAAAGGAACTGGTCAGACCGCACTTGTGAGCATTTTTGGCTTCCTTATCTAAGAAAAGATGTGCTGGCATTAGAGAGGGTCCAGAGGAGGTTTATAAGAATGATTCCAGGAATGAAACGGTTAATGTATGAGGAGTGTTTGATGGCTCTGGGCCTATACCAAGTGGAGTGTAACCGAATAAGGGGAGATCTCATTGAAATCTTTCGAATATTGAAAGACTCAGACAGAATGGATATGGAGAGGATGTTTCCTATAGTGTGTGAGTCAGAATAGAGGGACTGGACAGAGGGTAATGAATCTGTGGAATTCTTTGCCACAGACAGCTGTGGAGGCCAAGTCATTGAGTATAGGCTCTTGGTTAGTCAGGGTATCAAAGGTTACAAGGAGAAGGCAAGAGAACGGGGTTGAGACGAGTGATGGAATGCAATAGCGGATTCGATGGGCTGAGTGGCCTAATTCTGCTGCTGTGTCTTTGTGAGGTCAAATGTAAAAGGAAATTGCACAGTCAATGGCAGGATCCCTAACAGTGTTGATGTACAGAGGGATCTTAGAGTCTAAGTTCAGAGCTCCCTAAAAGTGGCTGCACAGGTTGATAGGGTGATCAAGAAGGCAAATGGCATGCTTACCTTTATTGGTCGAAACTATGAGCTCAAGAGTCGAAAGTTCTGTGCAGAAAATATATCAATTTATCAAAAGACTAATTTACCATTCTGGGTATTAACATACAAAATGCTGGAGGAATTCATCAATGGACAGTCAACATTTTGGGTTGAGACCCTTCATCTGGATCTGGGTTGATCCTGATAAGGGGTCACAATCTGAAACATGGACAATGGACAAGCCCATTTACCAATTTGCTCTTTCTGTCCAGATGAAGTATCTCAATCTGAAATGTTGACACAATCAAGATGCTGCTTGGCAGGCTAGGCAGAATCTATGAAGGGAAATAAGCAGTCAAGACCCTTCATCAGGAGGCAAAAAGTCAACTGTTTATTCATCTCCATAGATGCTGCCTGGCCTGCTGTGTTCGTCCAGCATTTTGTGGGCGTTGCTCTGGATTTCCAGGATCAGCAGAACCTCTTGGGTCTCTGAAATGCCAAGTCTCCATTTGCCTTCAGAGATGTTCCCTGTCCTGCTGTGTTTCACATGGTTGTCCTTAGCATGTAGAAGAGAGAAGATAGGACATACAACATTACATCACAGAAACAGCCCTTCAGACCAAACTAATAAACCCAAAGATACTTACTCCCTTCTGCCTACACTTTGTTCATATCCTGATCTATGGAAATGGATATGGTCCATATCCTCTGCACATACATGTGCCTGTCTAAGAGACTTTGAAACACCTCTATCATTTCTGCTTCGTCCACCAACCCTGGCAGTGCATTCCTGGCACCCACAACTTTGTGTGTAAAAACTTGCCCTGTGCATCTCCTTTGAACTTACCCCCTTTCATCTTAAAATCATGCCCTCTGGTATTAGACATTTCAACCCTGGGATAAAGATATCTGCTGCCTACTCTATTTATGCCTCTCATAATCTTCTAATATTCTACCAGGTCAACCCTTGGCCTGCGTTACACCAGAGAAAGCAAACCAGGTTTGTGCAACCTCTCCTTATATCACATGCCTTCTAATCTGGGCAGCATCCTGATAAACCACTCCTAAGTCTCCACATCCTTCCTGTCACGGGAAAACCAGAATTGAATCTAATACCCCAGATATAGTCAAACCAGAGTTTTATAAAGCTGCACAGACCTTCCTGACACTTGAGCTCATAGTTTCGACTAGTAAAGGTAAGCATGTCATTTGCCTTCTTGACCACCCTATCGACCTGTGCAGCCACTTTTAGGGAGCTCTGAACTTAGATTCCAAAATCCCTCTGTACATCAACACTGTTAGAGATCCTGCCATTAACTGTGTAATTTCCTTCTACATTTGACCTCACGAAGTGCAACACTTCACACCTTATTGGGTTTATCTCCATCTGCCATTTCACTGCCCCTGTCTGCAACTGATCTATACCCCACTGCATTATTTGGTAATCTTCCTACCGTCCACAATGCCACCAATCTTAGTATTGTCTGTGAACTTACCAACCCACCCGTCTATGTTTTTCTGCAAGTCATTTACATACATCGCACACAGCAGCGATCCCAATATAGACCACAGTAACAGACCTCTTCTGGATGAGCCTCCCATCAGGGATCCTGTCAAATGCCTTACTAAAATCCATGTAGACAACATCCAAAGATTAAAAATTTAAAATTAGCTTTATTTGTCACATGTACATTGAAGCATACAGTGAAATGTGTCATTTGCCCTAAATCAGATCAGTAAGGATGTGCTGGGGGAAGAGTTGTCATGCATCTGGCACGATCGTAACATGCCCACAATTTACTAACTCTAAGATGTATTTCTTTGGACTATGGGAGAAACACCAGGAGGAAACCCACATGGTCACAGGAAGAGAGCGGTGGGAATTGAACCGCAATCGATGTTGGCTAGCATTGTAAAGCAATGTGCTAACGACTACTCTCTCTGCAGCACGCAGAGGAAGTTGACTTGGTCAGAGGGAATGTGCAAAAAACATCTGCTGTCAGGATTGAACTATTAGCTGCCAGTCAATTTGCTGTTTATCCATAGGACCATAAGACGTAGGAGAAATATTAGGCCATTCAGCCCATCACATCTGCTCTACTATTCCATCATGGCTGGTTTATTATCCTTCTCAATCTCATTCTCTTGCCTTCTCCCTGTAATCTTTTATGTCCTTACTAATCAAGAACCTATCAGCCTCCACTCTAAATATGGCCAGTGACATGGCCTCCACAGTCATCTATGAATGAATTCCACATATTCGCCACCCTCTGGCTATAGAAATTCCCCCTTCATCCCTGTTCTAAATAGACATCCTTGTAATCTGAGGCTGTACCCTCTGGTCCTAGACTCCCTCACTATAGGAAGCATCCTCTCCACACCCACTCTATGACTTATCATGATTGGGAAACTGTTGTTCCTTCATTGTCATTGGAACTCGCACTTCAAAATAGGCCTGTTTCTTTGAGGAATCGCTAATAATGACCTTAACAGCACTTCCCACATCTAATAAGTGGAAAAGCACAGCCAAATACCAATACTTCAAACTTTATTTATCTATTGACGTACAACACAGATTCTGGCCCTTCAAGCTGTGCCCCCGACCAACCCCTGATTTCACCCTAGCCAAATCATGGGACAATTTATGATAATCAATTAACTTAATAACCGGTATTTGGACTGTGGAAGGAAACCAGAGCACCTGGAGGAAACCCACAGAAAAAACATTCAAGCTCCTTACAGATAGCCGTGGGAGTTGAACCTGGGTTGCTGGTACTGTAAAGCGTTGTGCTAATCACTACGCTACAGTGCTGCCATTACAGTGATCTGTAAATTAAAATTAACCTTAAAATTAACTATGCATATTCTAAAGTAAGCAGAAGTTATTTTTACTAAAACAACTAACTGAGAAATATGATTATATATTTATAACATGAGCACTTAAGCAAAAACAGGATGAAAAAGTTGTGCGAATAGAAACTTTGTTTATAATTGATGATTAATTCCTTGGAGAATGGCCAGGTCAGATCAATGGCAACAACCCTGTATGGTAAGGACTTAGAAAGCAAGTTTCCTACAGATGTACTGTGGGGATCAGTCTAACTGATTGCATCACCATCGTGGGCACTGGCCTCCCCAGCATCCAGGAAACTTTCAAAATACAATGCCTCAAAAGGTGGCATTCATCATTAAGTACGCCTGAAAACATGCGCTCAACGTTTCAGGAACAACCTCTTACCTTCTGCCACTCAGATTTCTGAATGAACAGTGAACCCATGAACACTTCCTCAGTGTGTTATCCCTCTTTTATTGCACTATTTATTTAATTTACTGTAACTCATAGTTTTTATTATTATGTATTGCAATGTACTGCTGCCACTAAACAACACATGCCGATATTAAATCTGATTCTGACTTTGACTTCAATGGTATGTGTCCTTGATGCAATGTTTAATTGCACCTGACAATAAACTTGACTCTCTGTCTCTCTGTCCCTCTCCACTTTATCTGCAAGATAAAACAATGTTTTTCCAATCCTCAAACTGGCTCCCTGCTTACCCATTCCCTTCTCTTCTCCTGCCTATCACCTCCCTTTGGTGTCCCTCTTCCTTCCCTTTCTCCCATGGTCCACTCTCTGCACCTGCCACTTCTACATCCATATCTACAGCTCATCTATATCACATTGTATTCTCTGCCAGTCCTGTACACTATCCACAACACCACAATATTATCTGCAAACTTATTAGCCCACCCATGTACATTTTCATCCAGGCCATTTATATACCTCAGAGACAGCAGAAGTCCCAGTATAATCCTGATGGAACATCACAAATCCCAGACCTCCAGCTAGAATAAGTCCCTTCTACTTCCACCTTTTGTCTTCTATGGGCAAGCCAGTTCTGAATCCAATTGGCTAACTCACCATGGATCCCATGCATCTTAATTTTATGGACGAGCCTCCCATGAGGGAGCTTGTCAAATACTTTACCAAAATCCATGTAGACAACATCCACAGCTCTACCTTCATCAATCTCCCTTATCTCTTCATCCAAAAACTCAAGCAAGTCAGTTAGACATGACTCGCCTCACACAAAGCAATGCTGGCTCTTTCTAATTCGGCCATGCTTTTCCAAATGCTTATCAATCTTATCAATAAGTCTCTCCAATAGCTTCTCTGCCAGTGATGTGAGACTTATTGGTCTATTGTTTCCAGGATTATTCCTTGTTTCCCTTCTTGAATAATGAAACAGCATAAACTACTTGCCAGTCCTTAAGGACTACACCTCTGGCAAGACAGGACACAATGATATTGATCAAGTCCCCAGCAATCTCTTTTGCTTCTCTCGATAATTTGGGTATATCCCATCAAGCCCTAGGGATTATTCACTTTAATGCTCTTTTAAAGACCCTACACGACCTTCCCCTTGGTAATAAAAAAACTCTTCTTCCGTCCATTACATCTTCCACTTATCACCTCCCAGCTTCATACTTCATTCCCCATTCCCCATCCACCCACTTGACCTGGGTCATGCTCTCTTTTGGCAAGATAAATCTTGCAAGATATTTACAAGGAGGAACATGATAGGAAGAATGAAATGTGAGTTCTATTGTAATGCAAAGTGATTAATTTGGGTCAGTGTTACTACACTGTAGTGATTACTTTGGCTCAAGAACTGAATGGTTGAAAGGAAGCAGCTGAGGATACAGTGTTGTAGGGCACTAGTGTTGAGGGTAATTGTGGCACGGGTATTGTTGCCCATCTTTTCTGATTGTGGCTTTTGGTCAGGAAGTCAAGGTTCAGTTGCACAGAGGTGCTGAATTGTAGGTCTATGAGTTTGGCGGAGGAAAAAAATATTGATTTGATAAATAACACCAAGGAGACTTAAGGCAAGGAGTTACTGGGGTGAGACAGCCTTGGCAATGGAGAAGCAGTGATGTCTATTAACCCTTTGCACTTGAGCAAAGGCCAGAAATGGTGTGTTCAAATCTCGCTCAGAAAGATGAGCACAAAGATCCAGCCCGGTGTTACCTGAGAGTTTGTTGCTCCTTGTAAGGCTCTGACTTTGAGATAAGATATTAAACTGAGTCCCCCATCCCTGCTCTTTCAGATAAACTTAATCTGTTCCCGGATTTTTTTTGAAGAAAACCAGGGGTATTATCCTTAACTGTAGAGATACATGATTAAATCAACATGATTAAAAACAGATCAGGTGTTATTCATCCTTACTTACCTTCTTTTCTCCCTGTCTTTTTACTTTATTTTTTTCTTTCCTTCTCAATTCCTTTCTCCCTTTCTTTTTCCCTTTATTTATCTCTTTTGTTCTTTTGCTCTCTCTTTTCTCCTTTCTTTCACTCTCTTTTTCCCTCTTTCACTCTTTGGCTCTTGTTTCCTTTTTCTTTCTTAATCCATTCTCTCTTTATTTTGCTCTTTCTTTTTTCCTTTCCTTCTTTCTTAAGTAAATGAATATTTGCTAGAACTCTTTTGAAGACGACTGAGTGTGTTATCCCTGAGTGTCTGAGGAGATGAGGAAATGCTTAATACCCAATCAATCAACATGGCAAAAAGAGATCAGGTAATATTTATCCTTACTTTCACTCTCTTTTTCTTTATTTTTCTCTTTTCCCCCTTTTGCTCTCTTTCTTTCTCTCTCTCCTCTTTCTTTCTTTCTCCCTCTCTTTTTCTTTACAAAGAACATACAACCATATGACTCAGGAACCGGCCCTTCAGCCTGTAATGTTGTGCCAAACTAAATACATTAGGTATCAAATGGCCAACCAAACTAATCCCTTATGCCTCCACAATGTCCACATCCCTCCATTTTCCTCACCTCCATGTGCCTAACTAAATGTCTCTTAAAAGCCCCAAATGATTCTACCTCTACCATCTTTTTCTCTTTTTTCCCCTTCTCTCCTTCCTTCTTTTGTTCTCTTTTTTTTAATTTCTTCTCTCTTTCTCAAGTAAACAAAAATTGCTAGAGCTATCTTGAAGATGACTGGGGATGTTATCCCCAAGTGTCTGAGAAACTACTTAATTTTCACTTCAACAGGACCTCAAACAGATCAGGTGGTTATTCATCCCTATGTTATTTCTTTCTTTCTCTTTTTCTTTTTCTCTCTGTCCTACTTTCTCTCTCTCTCTTTTCCTCTCTCTCATTAGTTCCTTTTTTCCTGTCTTTCTCTTTCTTCCCTCCTTTCCTATACCCCATCTGAGCAGTAATGAACGGCAAAAAGAGCTATACTCAGGAAATTGATTTTAATCCGTGAGTGAAGAAAGCATCACCACAAAAGAGAAAAAAAAAAGTTTCAAATTTAAAAAAAGAGTTAACAAAATCATTTAGTCTGGATCGTAACAAATGTTGATAAATGCACCCCATATGCCGCTAATAAAGTATGCAAAACGGCATGCAGATCTAACATCGTCTTAAGTCATAAACAAATAAATTAAAGAGAACATTGAGGCAGCTACAGCCCTGGCTCTAATGAGGAATAGATGGCAAATAATATAAAAGAGAGTTACAAGCATCATTTGCTTAAAATGTCACTGTCTTTTACACAGTGTTTAAAAAGGCGAGCAGATGTTGACATTGCAATGGGCTTTTCCTCTCTCATTCCCTAACTAGGGGAAAGAGAGAAGATTCGTATCTTTTACAGAGCTGGGGAGCCAGATGGGAAGTAATTTTTTTTCTCTCTCTCTGGGTCTTGAGAGTATTCGTCACATCTGTCAGGCCAGCTGTTTAATGAATATTGAAAGTAGGTAGTTCATTAATAAGCCGAAGCGAAAGGATGAGGTGGGGGTGGGTGGGGTGAGATTTTTCTAGGTAGAGGGGATTTGCAGGCTGTCTTCCTGTTGTCCATTGCCCGGTTCTTCCGGAAGGCTGCCGGTTCTGCGCCCAGAAAACCAAACCCTCCCCCCACCTAAACCCTTGTAATGTTCCCGAATAACATCTGGCATATTACAACAATGAAACATGTCACTCTGTTGGTTCTAATTGACTTCTGTTGTCACTTCTGCAGCTCGTAATTGTATTAATTAACAGCCGATGTAATGTTTGATGGGCCTGTGCAGGAAAACATATATATATTTATAACTTTAAACTTCGTGCGACTTTTCGTACGTGACTTGTTTGCTGAGCAGCACGAGAGAGACCTCCCTGATCCAAGATTAAGGCATCGTTTCCATCACAATTATGTCCAAACTGGCAGCTTCTCACGTCCCACTCTCATCATTCTCTCTTCCTCTCACATTCCTTTCCCTTTATACTTTCTTTTACTCTTCTGACCTTTGCTCTTTTGATCCCTAAACATTTCTCCATGTTCTTGCCTTCCTTTCTCTCTATCCTGCAATATTATAGTGATTTTATGTAACACACACACACAATGCTGGAAGAGCTCAGGGGGCAGGGTGGCATCTATGGAAAAGAGTAAAACAGTCGACGTTTTGGGCTGCGACCTTTCATCAGGTCTGGAAAAAAAATAAATGAAAAGATCTGAATAAATTTTATGTATTGTCCTGTATTGCTGCCATAATAAAAAACAAAATTCAAAACATATGTGATTGATGATAAACCTGATACCGATATGGGTCTCTATTGTGGGCTGAGGTTGGGAAGGGGGCAGGGAGAGGAGAATCATGGTTGGGAAAAGGGGAATTGAGAGGGGAGGGAGTTGGAAGCACCAGAGAGACATTCTGTAATGATCAACAAACCAATTGTTTGCAATCAAATGACCTTGCCTGGTGTCTCAGGCCTGCCACCTGCTCCACACCCCTCACGCAGCGCTCCACCCTCACCATTCCCAAATCCTTTGCTCCTGCCAGATTTATAAACTCGCTCTCTGCTCCACGTTGACAAATACAGTACTGTGCAAAATGTCTTAGGCACTCTAGCTATGTATATGTGCCTGAGACTTTGACACGGTGCTGAATCTCTTTTTCATTTCTTCCCTCTCTTTCCTCAAGGTCTCTTTCTCTCTGTCTTTCACCTTTCTTTCTTCCTTCTTGACTTTTTCTTTCATTTTCACCTTCTCTTCTCATTCTTTGTTCCCTTTGTCCTCTGGTATTAATCATGCTCTCTCTCATTCCTCCACTTTCACACCCTCTCTCCTAAGTCAGAAATTTGTTCCACTTATAGCGTCAGTCTGAGGGGAGGAGAGATTTTTTTAAATTATGGGGGCAGACAGTCAGAATCTGTTCAGCATGGTGGAAATGTCAAACACCAGGGGATATGCTTTGGTTAGGGATGGGACATTTGAGGGTGATGTGAGGGGCAGGTTTTTTATGTAGGGAGTGGCAGGTACCCAGAATAGTCACCAGATGTAGTGGTGGAATCAGGAAGTTTGGTGGAGTTTAAGTGGCTTTTAGAAATACATAAGACCATAAGACATAGGAGCAGAATTAGGCCATTCAGATCATTAAGTCTGTTCCAACATTCCATCAAGGCTGATTCATTATCCCTTTCAATTCCATTCTCCTGTCTTTTCCTTGTAACCTTTAACATCCTTACTAATCAAGAACCTATCAACCTCTGTTTTAAATATAGTCAATGACTTGACCTCCACAGCTGTCTGTGGCAATGAATTCCACCCTCTGGCTAAAGAAATTCCTCCTCATCTTTGTTCTAAAGGGACGTCCTTGTATTCTGAGGCTGTGCCCTCTGGTCCTAGAATCCCCAATATAGGAAGCATCCTCTCCACATCCACTCTGTTTTGGACTTTCAATATCTGATAGGCTTCATTCTTCTAAACTCCAGTGAGTACAGGCCCAGTGCCATCAAATGCTTCTCAGATGAAAATTCCTGGGATCATTCATGAGAACTTCCTCTGGACCTTCTCCAATGCCAGAACGTCCTTTCTTAGATAAAGGGCCCAAAACTGCTCACAATATTCCAACTGCGATCTGACCAATGTCTTATAAAGCCTCAACATGACATCCTTGCTTTTATGTTCTGGTTCTCTAGAACAGGGCAGTAGGTATATGGAACAAGCTGCCTCAGTATTAGTTAAAGTTTAGGTAAATCCAAGTTTATGGTCATTTGGATGTACAGTACATATATATAACCAAATGAACATTGTTCTTTCAAACAATGTTGCACCCACAAAATATATATCAAACACAGCACATAAAACAAAATATTACCACAACTAACTTGATAATAAATAATTCAAAATGCATGTAGTGGGCAGCACGGGTAAACAGTAAACAGCTTGCTGTCCTAGTGACGAGACTTCGGTGGTGGCAGGATATTCACAGCCTGAGGGAAGAAGCTGTTACCCAGTCTGGCAGTCCTGGTCCTGATGCTCCTGTGCCTCCTTCCTGATGGTAGTGGGTCAGAGAGATTGTGGGATGGGTGTCAGGGATCCTCAACAATGCTTCGGGTGCTTCGGACAACACTCCTAGTAAATAGCACAAATAAGGGCCAGAGAGACCCCACAGATCCTGTCGGCGGTTTTTACTGTCCTCTGTAGGGTCTTGCAGTTCAATAACTTACAGCTTCCTTCCCGCACATTGATGCAGCCAGACAGGACTCTCTTGATTGGGCTTCTGTGGAAATTTGTTAGAAGGGGTGTGGGGATCCCTGCATGGCTCTGTTTCCTCAGAAAGTGTAGATGCTGCTGTGCTTTTCTGACTAGTTCTGAGGCGTTATGGTCCACGTTGGATTGTACATTAAATACACATCAAAGAACTTTGTGGTCTTGACTCTCTCCATGACAGAGCCATTGATGGGCAATGGAGAGTAGTCAACCTGTGCCTTCCTGAAGTCCAAAATCATCTCTTTTGTCTTGTCCACGTTGAGACTCACGTTGTTCTCACACCATTTGACAAGCCTCTCTTTGTATGCTAACGCATCACTGTTGTTGATGAGGCCTAAAATTAAAGGCATCCGTTAGTCTTGCGAGATCATGGATCTACGCCTGGAAAGTCGTCACTCTCCAGGGCACAGGCCTGGGCAAGGTTGTATGGAAGACCGGCAGTTGCCCATGCTGCAAGTCTCCCCTCTCCACGAGACCGATGTTGTCCAAGGGAAGGGCATTAGGACCCATACAGCTTGGCACCAATGTCGTCGCAGAGCAATGTGTGATTAAGTGCCTTTCTCAAGGACACAACACCTTCCCTCGGCTGGGGCTCGAACTCACGACCTTCAGGTCACTAGTCCAATGCCTTAACCACTTGGCCATGTGCCCACATGTGGTTGAGTGGTTGATGAGGCCAACCACTGTCATATCTTCAGAGAGCTTGATGACTCATTTGAGCTGGATCTGGCAGGTCAGTCCTGAGTCAAGAGTGTGAACAGCAGTGACTGAGCACACAGGATGGGTGAGGAGGCACCAGGGCTCATTGTAATGGAGCCTGAGATGTTGCTGCCAACTGGGGTCATTCCATCACAAAGTCCAGGATCCAGTTACAGGGAGGGGTGTTGGAATGATAAACCAATCAACTAATTTAGAGGGGAATATGATAATAAGGTTTAGTTGTGATCACTTCATTATAAGAAGCCTTAGAAAAGGTGCAGATTAAAGCATGCTTTATAAGTGCTAACTAAAGCATGTTTTTCCTTTTGGAGTGAAACAAGATGAAAGGTGATGTGACAGAAGTATACATGATGATAAGAGACATAGATAGAGTGGGCAGCCAATGCCCTTTTTCCCAGGGCAGAAATGAGAGGGCTTAATTTTAAGGAGACTGAAGGAAAGTATAGGGGGGATGTCAGGGTGGTGGCTAAGTGAAACACACTGCCAAGGATGTTGTAGAGGTAGATACTTTAGCGGCATTAAAGAGCTTTTAGAATAGGTATTAAGGTATTAAGGAGAACTGAAGGGCTATCTGTAGGGGAAACATTAGAGTGATCTTTGAGTGGGTTAAGAGGTTGCCACAACATTGTGGGCTGAAGGGCCTGTACTGTGCTGTTCTATGTGAAATGCATTTAGACAAGTACATGGATTAAGAAAGTATTAGAGTGGTATAGGTCAACCACAGGAACTGTGCTGAACTAAGGAACGTACCTTGGTTTGCATGGATGGGATGGGCCAAAGGGCCTGTTCTCATGCTGAATAACTCTATGACTCTGTGATTCTAATGCAGATTAAACTTCATACTGGCATTGTTTCAGCTATTCTCTTATCGATGTACAGTACCAGCCAGTGTTCTGGTTAATACTTTGGTACAAGTATGTTACGTGATACGATACTT
This sequence comes from Mobula birostris, assembly GCF_030028105.1. Lineage (NCBI taxonomy): Eukaryota > Metazoa > Chordata > Chondrichthyes > Myliobatiformes > Myliobatidae > Mobula > Mobula birostris. Next base: position 199,034,144 of record NC_092373.1, on the reverse strand, counting down.
TGGTGCATCTATGGGGAATCCACTGTGCTACATTTTACAGACATGCCATATCACCCAGTGCTCTCGTTAATACTTTACACACTCTCCAAAATGTGTATAAAAAGATCCTACCATCCTGTTTAGAAAGGGAGCTGGGATGCCCTTGTCAATATTCATCCCTCAACCAATATTCTGAGATAAGTACTCTCGTCATTATTACGTCCCCAAAGCAGAATACAGTATTTCAGTCCTGACGAAGGGTTCCGGCGCGAAACATCGACTGATCATTTCTACGGATGCTGCCCGACCTGCTGAGTTCCTCTAGCGTGTTGTGAGCCCTCTTGGTTCCGCCTCCTTCTACTACCCATTGTGTTTTCCCCTATTCCTTCTTCATTTTTCCTGCCTATCCCCTGCCTCCTTCCCCTCCAGCACCCCTTTGTCTTTCCCCTTACTGGTTTTTCATCTGGCACCTACCAGCCTTCTCCTTCCCACCCTCCCCCCACCTTCTTTATAGGGCCTCTGCCCCTTCCCCCTACAGTCCTGACGAAGGGTTCCCCCTCGACTGATCGTTTCCACAGATGCTGCCCGACCTGCTGAGTTCCTCCAGCGTGTTGTGAGTGTTGCAGAATACAGTGGATTCGGGGGAACTGGGACTCATTGGGACCAGTAGATTTTGGACCAGTTGCAAAATTTCATGGAAATAGTTAAAAAGGTATTAAAAAAAGACAAACTACTGTTTAACTGACTAATAAATTCCATACTTAAGTGAAATACAGAACAAATTAGAACACACCAATGCTACTACAGTATTATAAAACCGTGTATTCGTTCCTAATAGTTAGCAGAAGAATTCATCCAGTGTATGCTCCCGTGTTCTTTTGATTGACTGTAAATGAACAAAATCAGTGCAGACGATGGACTGCTTTCATATAATGCTTTTAATGATTACATCCTTTCATTGTTACATTCAAGATGATTGTGGATACTTTCAAATTCTTCGTAGTTCCTAACTAGGTGAAGTAGTGAAATTGCTTCATTTTCACTGTTGATCGTTCCTGACATTTCCAAGCCTGAATGCTTGAAGCAGCAGTGGACAGAACAGTTCTGCATTGTCTTACTGCTTATTCTTTGCCAACTATCAGTGACAAAATCACTGTTTTTTTGAACTGATGCTCTTTAAAAACTGTCCATTCTAAGCATAATGTAGTGTCCAATGGTCACACAAGTTCACGTGACTGACGCTAGTTAGAAACTGTTCAGAAACAGCCTCCTGATCAATTAAGTGCATAGTGTCCAAAATAAATGAAGGAAATCCCAGCTATTTTGTCATTTAGTTTTTGCTCGTTAAGAGTTGTCCCAAATAAGTGGCTCAATTGACTGTAATCTACTGTATTTCCACACCATGCCTCTCACTTCAAGCAATAACAAGACCAACATCATATCATATTCATGATACAACAGATAAATTAAAGCCAGAGCCCAAAGTTGCTCTCAAAAACACAAGAGATTCTTCAGATGCTAGAAATTCAGAGTAACATACACAAAATTTGCTAGAGTTGTTTGGGGGGGGGTGGTTAAACTAACATGGCAGGGGGATGGGAACTGGAGTGATAATGCTGAGGCTGAGGTAGTTGGTTCACAAGGTAATGTGTGGTGAGACTCTTAGCAAGGAGAGGCTGTTGACAGGGCAAAATTGCAGTCAGCAGGATGAGTTGCAACGTAAAAGCCTGAGGAAATCGAAAAGGGTGAATACAGGTCTGAAGGTGTTAGATTTGAATGTGTGCAGTATAAAGAATAAGGTAGATGAACCTGTAGCACAGTTACAAATTGGCATGTATGATTTTGTAGGCATCACTGAATCATGGCGGAAAGAAGATTATAGCTGGGAGCCTAATGCCCAAGGATACACATTGTACCATATTGCAGGAAGCCAGAGGAGGTGGCATTGCTCTGTTGGTAAAAAAAATGAAATCAAGTCATTAGAAAGAGTAGGGTTGGAAGGTGTTGAATCACTGTGGTTGGAGCTAAGGAACTGCAAGAGTAAAAAGACTCTGTTGGGAGTTATATACAGATTCCCAAACGGTAGTAAAGATGTGGTCGACAAATTACAGAAAGGGCAAGGTTTCAACATTCAGGGAAATTAGGAAAATCAGATTGTACTGGGTCCTAAGAGGGGAATTTCTAGAATGCCAACAAGATGGCTTTTTAGAGCAACTCGTGGTTGAGCCAACTGGGGATCAGCTATTCTAAATTGGGTGTTATGCAATGAACAAGAATTGATTAGAAAGCTTAAGGTAAAGGAACTCTTAGGGAATATTGATCATAATATGAAAGAATTCACCCTGCAATTTAGTAGAAGAACCTAAAGTCAGAAGTATCAGTATTACAGTGGAGTAAAGGGAATTACAGAGGCACGAGAAAGCAGCTGGTCAAAATTGATTGGAAAAGAACACTGGCAGGGATGAAGGCAGAGCAGCAACAGCTGGAATTGCTGGGAGCAATTTGTAAGGCGTAGGATATATATATCCCAAAGAGGATGTAGTATTCTACAGGCAGGATGACAGGGCTGTGACTGACAAGAGAAGTCAAATTTAACATAAAAACCTAATTGACGGTATATAATAGAGCAAAAAATAGTGGAAAGTTAGAGTATTGGGAAACCTTAAAAAAGGCAACAGAAGGGAACTAAAAAAGTCATTAAGAAGTTACAGATGGAATAAGCAAGCCAATGATATTGAAGAGGATACCAAAAGTTTCTTCAGATACATTAAGTGTAAATTAAAGGTGAGGGTGATATCGGACTGCTGGAAAACGATGTAGTAATAGGGGACAAGGAAATGGTGGACGAATTGAATAAATATTTTGTATCAGTGTTCACTGTGGAAGACACTAGCAGTATGGTGGAAGTTCCAGAGTGTCAGGAGTCAGAAGAGTGTGAAGTTACCATTACTAGGGAGAAGGTTTTTAAGAAACTGAGAGGTCTGAAGGTAGGTAAGTCACCTGGACCAGGTGGTGTACACTCCAGAGTTCTGAAGGTAGTGGCTGATGAGATTGTGGAGACATTAGCAATGATCTTTTAAGAATCACTAAATTTTGGAATGGATCTGGAAGACTGGAAAATTGCAAATGTCACTCCACTCTTGAAGAAGGGAGAGATGTAGAAGAAAGGAAATTATAAGCCATTTAGTCTGACCTCTGTGGTTGAGAAGATGTTGGAATCGATTATTAAGGATGAGGTCTCAGGGTACTTGGAGGCACAGGATAAAATAGGTATGGTTTCCTCAAGGAAAATCTTGCCTGACAGATCTGTTGGAATTCTTTGAAGAAATAACAAGCAGGATAGACAAAGACAATCAGTTAATATTGTGTACTTGGATTTTCAGAAGGTCTTTGACAAAGTTCCACACATGAGGTTGCTTAACAAGTTAAGAGCCCATGGTATTACAGGAAAGATACTAGCATGGATAAAAGCAGTGACTGAATGGCAGGAGGCTAAGATTAGGAATAAAGGGAGCCTTTTCAGGTTGGCTGAAGGTGAATAGTGGTTTTCCACAGGGGTCTGTGTTGGGACCGCTTCTTTTCACATTGTATGTCAATTACGTGGATGATGGAATTGATGGCTTTGTTGCAAAGTTTGCAGATGATACGAAGATAGGTGGAGGGGCAGGTAGTTTTGAGGAAGTAGAGAGGCTACAGATGGACTTAGACAGATTAGGAGAATGGGCAAAGGAATGGCAGATGGAATACAGTGCCAGGAAGTGTACGGTCATGCACCTTGGTAGAAGAAATTAAGCAGTTGACTATTTTTTAAATGGAGAGAAAATGCAAAAAAAACAGAGGCGCAAGTGGACTTGGAGTCCTTGTGCAAGATTCGCTAAGGTTAATTTGCATGGTGAGGAAGGCAAATGCAATTTTAGCATTCATTTCAAGAGGACTAGAATATAAAAAGCAAGGATATGACACTGAGGCTTTATAAAGCACTGGTGGGGCCTCACTTAGAGTATTGTGAGCAGTTTTGGGCCCCTTATCTTAGAAAGGATGTGCTAAAACTGGAGAGCATTCAAAGGAGGTTCACAAAAATGATTCCAAGTTTGAACAGTTTGTCATATGAAGAGCGTTTGAAGACTCTGGGCCTGTATTCACCAGAATTCAGAAGAATGAGGGTGACCTAATTGAAACCTGTTGAATGTTGAAATGCCTTGATAGAGTGGGTGTGAAGAGGATGTTTCCTAGGTGAGGGAGCCTCGAGTGAGAGGACACAACCTCAGAATATAGGGGTGTCCTTTTAGAATGGAGATCAGGAGGAATTTCTTCAGCTGGAAGGTGATGAATCTGTGGAATTCATTGCTACAGGTGGCTGTGGAGCCAAAGACTTTATGTCTATTTAAGGCAGAAGTTGATAAATTCCTGATTGGTCAGGGCATGAAAGGATATGTGGAGAAGACAAGAGATTGAAGCTGAGGGAAAAAATGGATCAGACATGATGAAAAGGCATAGCAAACTCAATGGGACAAATGGGTGTAGTTCTGCTCCTATATCTTATGGTCTTAAAAAGCTGGAGGAAATCAGCAGGTTAGGCAGTATTTATGGAGAGGAATCAAGTTTTGAGATTTTGGGTCGACACCCTTCATCAGCATTGGAAAGGAAGGGGAAGAAGGCAGAACAAGATGGTGGCGGGGGAAATAGGCTGTTGAGTGTTCATTGTAAATTTATTATCAAAGTACATCGATGTCACCAGATACAACCATTAGATTCATTTGCTTGTGCGTATTCACAGTAAGTGCAAGAAACACAATAGAATCAATGAAAGACTGCACCCAGCAGGACGGACAAACAACCAATGTGCAAAAGGTAACAAGCTTTGTAAACACAAAAAAAAGAAAGGTTAATAATAATAATAATAATAACCAGCTTGAGCTGAGAAAAAATAAATAATAATAGTAAAAATATAACAAAGACAATAAACACTTCTTCAATACCCATATTAACATATTTTGGCAAATATCTTGGTCCAAAACCGATCTGGAAAATTTACAAAGAAAAATAAGAACTAAAATGACAAATTTTGTACCTTCAGATGCACTTAGGTTAACACTACCTAGAACAGAAGGATGCAGAGGAATAACAGACATTAAAAAATTTACACATCTCAGATAAAACTTCTAAGAATATATCTTCATCAATGAAAATGGGATTCAAAACTCCCCATGAGCATATGTAATTCTGATAAGAAGCACACAAAAACTTAAATGAAAGCACCACCCAGAAAAAGTAAGGAATCATCACTGTTGAAGAAACAGCTAACTGAATGGAAGAGCAAGTCCCTCCATGGAAGACATCCCCATAATCTGAGCAGACTAGCTGTCGACAAGGAAGTGTCGAACGCCTGGATCAGAGTTGGAGAACTCTTCCCAGAAACCGAGGAGTTCCTTGTGCAGTACAGGATCAAAAATGCATAATAAAAGAGCAAAAAATTCATGTTTATAAATGCAGAAAATGCCAAGAAAAACCAGAAACAATCCAACACATTGCAGGATCCTGTAGCAGTTTTACTCAATCTGATTGCTTACACAGGCACAATCGAGTGACAAGCATCATTCACCAACATCTTGCTTTAAAATACAAACTCATAAAAGAAACCATACCTTACTATAAATACAAGCCTTCTCCAGTTTTAGAGTCAGAGTTCCAGAAATGAGCGATCCATTATTAAGACAGGACATCCATAATAACCGGCCAGCCATAATATTACAAGATGTATGAGCAAGAACAATGTACTAAATAGATATAGCCATTCCAAATACATGAAACATACAGAAATCAAGAAGTGAATAATACCAGAAATATGCTCAATCAAAAGAGGAAATTGGAAGACTTTAGAACCTGAACAAGGTATACATTGTCTTGATAGTGATACCTACCTACAGCTGGTACCATCTCAACTTCACCACACAATTACATTAAACAATTAGGCCTACACAGCAATATTTAAGTAAATCTCCAGAAACTGACAACACTAAACACCACTAGAATAATCTGAAAGTTCTTCGCAATTAAGAAATGAGTGTGCTCGGCTATGCCTGTACCTCAGGCTTTACCAGCTTGAAATGAGAAAACAATAAAAATACAGCGGTAATAATAATAAATAAACAAACAAGCAATAAAAATTGAGAACATAAGATGAAGAGTACTTGAAAGTGAGTCCATAGGTTGTTGGAATATTTCAGCAATAGGGCAAGTGAAGTTGAGTGAAATTTTCACCTTTGGTTCAAGAGCCTGATGGTTGATGAAACTGTTTCTGAACCTAGTGGTGTGAGTCCTGAGACCCCTGTACCTTCTTCCTGACGGCAGCAGCAAGAATAAACCATGGTCTGAATGATGGTGGTCCTTGTTGCTGCTTTCCTGCAACAGCACTCTGTGTACAGCGCTGTATCCACCACCTTTTGTAGGCATTTCCATTCAAGGGGATTGGCGTTTCCATACTAGGCCATGATACAACCAGTCAATATGCTCTCCACCACACATTTATAGATATTTGTCAAAGTTTAGATATCATGTCAAATCTTCATAAACTTCTAAGTAGAGGTGCTCCCTTCATAATGGCGCTTATGTCCTGGAGCCTGGACAGATCCTCAGAAATGCTAACACCGAGGAATTTAAAGTTGTTGACTCTCTCCACTTCTGATTTACTGATCAGGACTGGCCTATGGTTTCCGCCTCCTGAAGTCAATAATCAGTTCCCTGGACTTGCTGACATTGAATGTCAGCAAGTCTAATAACATAAGTAAGTTTGCTGATGACATCACGGCCATTGGCCAAGTCAAAGGTGGTGACGAATTGGCATATAGGAGGGAGATTGAAACCCTGACTGATGACACTAGCAAACTTAATTATGTCATTAGATCAGTGCTTTAGCCTCACAGTCATAATTATAAAGTGACTGGGTAAGTACAAAGTGTGTCTATTGCTTGGGAATTTGTGGAGTCATGGGTGGACAGGAAGGTCCATCAAAGGATACAGCTGGATATAGATCAGTTGGAAATCTGGTCAGAGAAACGGCAAGTGGAGTTTAATCAGAACTGGTGTGAGTTGTTACACCTTTGGAGGTCAAATGTTTAGGGAAAGTAAGTGGCCGGACCCCTAGAAGCATTGATTTACGGAGCAATCATGGGATGCAGGTCCACAGCTTCCTGAAAGCAGCCTCACAAGTGGATACTCATACCCTCATTCAAGTTGAAGGAGCAACACTACATATTCCATCTGGGAAGCCTCCAACCTGATGCCATGAATTTCAATTTCCTTAATTATCGGAAGCCACTCCTTCCTGTTTCCACAGCCCCCCCCGCCTTCCATTCCTGTAGTCTGATTACCTTCTCGCTCCTTCTCTTCTCCTCTACTCTCATGACCTATCCATCACCTCCCTCTTGGTTCTCACCTCCTTCCCTTTCTCCCATGGCCCACAGTCTTCTCCTTTTGGACTACTTCTTCTTCGGTCCTTGACATCTTCCACCTATCACCTGCAAGTCTGTACTCCTACTGTTTCCTGCACTTTATTCTGCCCCCTTCCTTTCCAGTCCAGATGAAGGGTCTCAGCTCAAAACAACAACTGTTTATTCTCTTCTATAGATGCTGCTTCACCTCCTGAATTCCTGAATGGACCTATGGTGCCTAGTTTCACTTGTCTCCAGTGTGAGAAGTTGTTAAACTCAAGCCCCTTCATTCGACTGAGGCTGAAATACTTGGCCCTTTGCTGATTACGGGTAACCATGCCCACGAGAGGGAGCTGACTGGTTAGAAATGAACAAATGGCTGGAGGAGCTCAGTGGTAAAGCAGCATCTGTGGAGGTGAAGTTTTGGGTCAGCATCTAATGTCAGGACATTTGAATCTTCAGTCAGCTTTGTTACAGGCAAAATGCCAGGAGCCCTTGAGCTGTGCGTGTTGTGCCTCTGCATTCTGATACAAAAGTAATCTGCCACCCCTTCCTCCAGTTCATGGCTTAAAATGCAAAGTTAAAGATCAAAGTCAAGTTTATTGACATATCCACAAGTACATGTGTGCCCAGTTGCAATACAAAACTTGCAGCAGCATCACAGGCACAAGGTATCAGATAAGCAGCATTCACAAGAAAAATACAAAAAAGAACACAATTAGAAACAAAAAAGCAAAGTTGGTTTTAGTGCAAAGTGCTCAGTCATAACGTTGCTCTCCTGTGATGAGTAAGACTCTGCTGGTTGGTTCAAGAACTGAATGATTGAAAGGAAGTAACTGTACTTGAACCCGGGTGAGTGACTTCAGACATTCATCGGGTATAAAGTTCAAAGATTCAAAGTACATTTATTATCAAAGTATGCCTGCAGTATACAACCCTGAGATTTGTCTTCCCACAGACAGCCACAAAACTAAAAAACACCTTGGAACCTGGTGAAAAACATCAAATACCCAACGTACAAAAAAACAAATCACACAAACAGCAAAAAATAAGAGAAAAATATAGAATATAAAACATCAAATTGTTCAAACAGTCTAGGAGTGTTCGGAAAGTCTAGTCCAGTTTATTTCAGTGTTTTATATTCCGCGTTTTCTGTTCGCACGTGATAAATGCCATGAAAACTGGCTTTGAGTAGCAGCAGCTCTGTGCATTACAGGATGGGGACAAGCATAAGCTAACTTAAATTTAAATTAACATAAATTAAGCATACACGTGAACAAAATAAACAACAAAATAAAAATAACAAGCGGCAGAGAGAGAGGGAGAGAGAGAGAAAGAGGGAGAGAGAGATACGGAGAGATGGATGGTGACAAATTGGCATATAGAAGGGAGACTGAAAATCTGGTTGAATGATGCCACAACAACAATCTTTCACTCAACAACAACAAAACTAAGGAGCTGATTATTAACTATAGGAAGAGGAAGCAGGTGGTCTACAAGTTAGTCTTTAATTTGGGGATCAGAGGTGGAGAGGGTCAGTAGCTTTAAATTCCTTGGTGTTATATTCCTTGGTGTTAATTTCCTTAGGTATGTTTTAAACTGAGATTGATTAATTGCTCCATCAAAGGTTACGGAGTGTAGGCAGGAGAATGAGATTGAGGGGGATAATAAATCAGCCATGATGGAATGGCTGAGTAGACTTGATGGGCTGATTGGCCTAATTATACTCCTATGTCATATGATCTTATGGTTATCATATTCAGAAGGTCGGTCCTCGGCCCAACACACAAGTGTCATCAGAAAGAAGGCACAACGGTACCTTTACTTTCTTAGATGCTTGTGCAGATTTGGCTTGTCGCCAAAAATTTTGACAAATTTCTATAGTTGCAAAGTGGAGAGTATCCTGACTCGCTACATCACGGCCTGGTATGGAAACACCAATACCCAGCAATGGAGAAGTCTGCAGAAAGTGTGGACACAGCGCAATCCATCACAGGCAAAGCCCTTCTCACCATCGAACACACTTGCATGGAGCTCCGCCACAAGAAAGCAGCATCCATCATTGAGGACCTCCACCAACCATGTTCTTTTCTCATTACTCACACCGGGAAGGAAGTACGGGGCGCCCAGGTCCACAGCACCAGGTCAGGGACAGCTTTTACCCTGCGACTGTCAGGGTTCTGAACTGATGTGGATAACTTCATTCAACACAACTCTGAGCTGCTTCTGTGACCTACAGGCTCAGGTTTAATGACTCAACAACTCATGTTCTCAGTATTATTTATTTACTATTTGCACAAATTTGTCTTCTTTTGCACATTGGTTGTTTGACAGTCTTTTTTATGTATAGTTTTTCATAAATTCTGTCGTATTTTTTATTTTCCTGTAAATGCCTACTAGCAAATGAATCTCAGGGTTGTATATGGTGACATATATGTACTGCTATAATAAATTTGTTTTGAATTTTTCCACGCTGTGTGACTGTATACCTCTTTCCATGTGTGGGGTGTGAATATGATAACATATATGTACTTTGATAATGAAACTTTGACTTTGAGAAAGGGACATAGGCTGAGGTAGCGTCAGGGTCATTAATTTCGGTCAAGAACCTGATGGCAATAGGAAAAAAGCTGTAGTTGAACATTGAGTTGTGCGTCTTCAGGCTCCTATATCGCCAGCATTCAGGTTCAGGGTATCGTCATCTGACTGTACATATATACAACAAAATGAAACAACATTCCTCCAGACCATGGTGAAGCCACAAAACATATACCAGACACAGGAAAAAATCTCAGGAAACAAAATATTAGCATATTGAGAATTAAATATGGCCTGAACTGTGGGAGTCCCCTGCTGATGCATGCCACTTTCTTGAGGTGTCCCCTCCTGTAGACCTCCTTATTGGTGGGAACAGCTGTAACCATGATCTGGCTCACAGTCTGGTGCGTAGCGGTTAGCGTGACACTATTGCAGCTTGGAGCACTGGAGTTCAAAGTTCAATTCCAGTAAGGAGTTTGTACGTCCTCCCCGTGGAATACATGGATTTACCCCGGGTGCTCCAGTTTCCTCCCACAGACCAAAGACATACCGGCTAGTAGGTTAATTGGTCATTGTAAACTCCCCTGTGGTTAGTCTAGGGTTAAATCAGGAGCTGCTCGTGGTGTGGCTGGAAGGGCTGGAAGGGCCTATTCTGCACTGTTTCTAAATACAATAAAATGAAATAAAATAAAACAGGGTATGTCCGCAGGCCTACCATTAACAACACATTGCATACACGTAATAGCCTAAACTGATTTTAATCTATGTCGTCTTGAATCAATCTATTAAAAGTACTCCCTGTGTTCCATTAATCCCCTCCCTTACCTTCTCTAATGCAGTATCTACTGCTTGTCTCACACTTTCCCAGGTTTTGTAGGAGGGTCTCAGACTTGAAACACAGTTGGTTTCTCTTTCTGCAAAAGCTGCCTGACTTGCTGAGTTTTTCCTGCATTTTCAGGATTTGTTTCAGTTTCCAGTCTACAATTTTAATTTCTTAATCCTACTTTATTCACTCCCACATCTACCTCTCACTGACCCACTAGGGACAATTTACAGTGGCCTAATTGGACTTTAGGATCGGGGAGGAAACTGAAGCTACCAAAAGGAACCCACTTGGCCACAGGGGGAACATGCAAACTCCAAACCGACAGCACTGGAGGTCAGGATTGAACTCAGGTCACTGAAATTGTAGGGCACTAAGGGCAAAAATTGAAGGTTAGCTTTAAATGTCACATATACATTGAAACATAAAGTAATATATGTAATTTATGACAATTACCAAAACAGTCCAAATAACAGTTAGGGGGTGCAGCCTGCAAGTGTCGCCATGCTTCTGGCAACAGCATAACAATTTGCTACGCCACACACAAAATGTTGGAGGAAATCAGCAGGCCAGGCAGCATCTATGGAAAAGAGTACACAGTTGACGTTTTGAGCCGAGACCCTCCATCAGGACTGGAAAGGAAGGGGAGAGGTCAGGGTAAGAAGGTGGGGGAGGGGAGGACATAGTCAAGGTGGCAGGTGATGGGTGAAACTAGGAGAGGGGGAGGCGGTGAAGTAAAGAGCTTGGAAATTGAGTAGTGAAAGAGATAAAGGGCCGGAGAGGAGGAAATCTGATCGGATCAGGCAGAAGGCCATGGAGAAAAGGGAAGGGGGAGGAGGGTGGGCAGGTAAGGAGATAGGGTGAGAGAGGGAAACGGGAATGGGGAATGGTGAAGGAGAGGAGTGGGGGGTGGGAATGACCTGTACATCTTTGGAATGTGGGGAATACCGGAGTACCACGATCATGGGGAGAATATACAAAGTAAGCTCCTTACAGACAGTGGCAGGAATACCCTGATTGCTGATAGATGGCACTGTAATAACATGACACTAACTGCTCCACTATTATGCTGACTCTACCGTCAGTGTCACTGCACCACCTGTATCTTCCATCCTTAACAAACTGGAGCGATGTATGGGGACTGGATGAGGAAAGATACATTGCGCTCTCTGCTTCTCTTCTTTGAAGGACATCAGTGAACCAGATGGGTTTTTATACCAATCCAATAATTTTTAATGTTTACGATTACTGACACAAACATCTAAATGCAGATTTATTTAACTCATTGCATTTAAATTCCCCAGCCACCGTTTGAGATTTGTACAGGCCCTTAAATAAATGGTGCTGTGGTTACTAGTCTATTGTGCCACTAAAACCTTCTTGGTATATTATAGAACTACAAAAATAATTTACTGCGGTATTATTCTTGATGATCTTTGGGTGACTGTCTATTAGATGAATGATAAAATTGAACCTTGTGAAAATATCCAAAATCCCAAAGCCCAATGCATCACTGGTACCAGCCTTCCCACTACCAAGGACATATATACTAAAAGATGCCAGCAAAAGGCTAGCAATATCATAAAGGATTCCTGTCACCCTACTTATGGTCTATTTATCGCACTCTCATCAGGGAGGAGGCTACACAGGATCCATGCCAGGATCACCAGACTCAAAAACATCTACAAACAGTCAGGCTGATCACCACCTCCACCCACTAACCCATCCCACCACCACTACCTTATCATTTCCTGTTGGAGTCACCTCGTGTACAGACACTCCTGTGCCTAGCGTCACTTTAGATGCATACAATCCATCTCAGTATGTAGTGTACAGCAGTTAGCTCGAACCTATTACAGCTTGGGGCATTCCAGAGTTTGGAATTCAGTTCCGCCTATAAGGAGCTTGTACGTTCCTCCCACGGCTGCATGGGTTTCCTTCGGGTGCTCTGACGTCCTACCACGGTTATAAGATTAAATCACAAACAAGAGAAAATCTGCAGATGCTGGAAATCCGAGCAACACACACAAGTTGCTGGAGGAACTCAGCAGGACTGCTGAAGGGTTTCGGCCTGAAACATCAACTGTACTTTTTTCCTAACCTGCTGAGTTCCTCCAGCATTTTGTGTTTGTTGCCCGGTTAGAAGATTAATTGGGCATTGTAAATTATCCTGTGATTGGGCTGGGGTTAAATCACGGGGTTGTTGGGCAGCTTATTTATTTATGTTTGTTTTGTTTTTTTTGTAGTGTTCTTTATGCTTTGTGTTTTATACACTGCATGGAATTCAGAGTGACAAAGATTTCGTTCCCCTTTACAGTTATGTCCTGCCATCAGAAAGAAGTTGTGAGAGCTGCAGGACTCACAGCACCAGGTTCAGGAACAGCTATTACCCCTCAGCCACCAGACTCTGGAACCAGAGGGGATAACCTCACTCAACTTCACTGGCCCCATCACTGAAATATTCCCACAACATATGGACTCACTTTCAAGGACTCTTCATCTCATGTTCTAGATATTTATTGCTTATTTATTAATTATTATTATTATTTCTTTCTTTTTGTACTTGCTTAGTTTGTTGTCTTTTGCACACCGGTTGAACGCCCAAGTTGATTCTGTTTTGGCTATTATTCTATGGAACTATTGAATAATGAATCTCAGGACTGTATATGGTAACAGATATGTACTTTGATAATAAATTTATGTTGAACTTTGAATAACAATAAACAAGCTTAATTCTTGAACCCTAATGCATCCAGAGGGGGTGCTTTCTGTGGTACCTCAATAAAAATTTATGAGGGTCGACAGGGACATGCCAAATGCTTCAGCTATGAGGAGTGAATTGCCAGGATAATAGCAACGTGCAAATAATTCTGATCGATCCTGATCCTCCATCCTGATCAAAAAGGTGCACCAGAGCCTTTATTTCCTGCGGAGCATGGAGAAAGCTCACCCCTGTCTCAGGATACTGACGGACTTTTACCGCTGTACCATTGAGAGCATACTCACCAACTGAATCTCAGCATGGTATGGCAATTGTCCCGTATCGGACTGCAAAGCACTGCAGCGTGTGGTGAAAACTGCCCAGCAGATTATCGGCACCCAATTGCCCACCATTGAGAATATCTACCATAAACGCTGCCTGGGCAGGGCGAAAAGCATTACCAGGGATGCATCTCACCCTAACCATGGACTTTTTACTCTCCTCCCATCCGGTAGGCGCTACAGGAGCCTCCGCTCCCGCACCAGCAGGCACAGGAAGAGCTTCTTCCCTGAGGCTGTGACACTGCTGAACCTCTCATCACAGCGCTAAGCAGTATTGCATCCATATTGTACTGTCTAAGTACTTTTATATTTGTGTGCTGCAGCACTTTTTTTATTCACAGTTCTTTTGTAAATAACACTATTCTTTGCATTTCTGGTCAGATGCTAAATGCATTTCATTGGCTTTGTATCTGTACTCGGCACAATGACAATAAAGTTGAATCTACTCTAATCTAATCTAATAACACTTGGACAGGTACACGGACAGCAAAAGTTTGGAGGGACATGAACCAAACACAGTGGTGTAACAACTACAACCTTGCACTCAAGGAATTGATTGTGGACTCAGGAAGGTGAAGATGAGAGAACACACACCAGTCCTCATAGAAGGATCAGCAGTGGACAGGGTGAGCAGTTTCAAGTTCCTGGGTTTCAACATCTCTAAAGATCTATCCTGGGCCCAACATACTGATGCAATTACAAAAAAGGCACAACAGCGAAGGTATTTCATTATGAATTTGAGGAGCCTTGATATTTCACCACAGGCTCACAAGTTTCTACAGATGTACCATGGCAGGCATTCTAACTGGTTGCATCACCGTCTGGTACAGAGGAGTCACTGCTCAGCATTGGAAAGGTTGCAGAAAGCTGCAAACTCAGTCACTTCCATGATGGGCACTCTCCTCACCAGCACAGAGAACACTTTCAAAAGGTGACGCCTCAAAAAGGCGGCGTCCATCATGAAGGATCCACATCAACCACGACATACTCCTTCTCATTGCTAAAACAGGGAGGAGGTCCAGAAGCCTGAAGACACATATTCAGTCAGATTTCTGAATGGACAATGAACCCATGAACACCACCTCACCACTTTTCACAAACACAAGAAAGTCTGAAGATGCTGGAAATCCAAGGCTAAACACACAAAATGCTGGAGGAACTCAGCAAGTCAGGCAGCATCGATGGAAATGAATAAGCAGTTGATGTTTCAGGCTGAGACCCTTCATCAGGACTGGGAAAAAAAGAACTTTGCCAATTTTTTTCTGCTCTCTTTTTGCACTTCTCATTTAATTATTGCAATTTATAGATTTTTAATTATTATTTATTGCAATGTACTGCTGCCACAAAACAACACTTTAGAGTTCCCCACTATAGGAAACATCCTCTCCACATCTTATAACAGTGGGATTGAAGCTGTCCTTGCTCTCGATAGCATGTGTTTTCAGGCTTTTGTATCTTCTGCCTGTTGAGAGAACGCCCAGGGTGTGAGAGGTCTTAGATTGTGTTGGTTGCTTTAGTAGGGCTGAAGAATGTCTAGACAGAGTGCAAAGAGGGGAAGGTAGTTTCTATGACATGCTGAGCTGTGTCCATAACTCTCTGCAGTTTCTCGTGGTCTCAGGTAGACTAGTTGCTCTGCCAAGCTGTGATAAATCCAGATAGAATGCTCTCTATACTTGAGAAAGTCTGCAGATGCTGGAAATCCAGAGCAAAACACACAAATTGCTAGAGGAACTCAGCAGGTCAGGCAGCATTTGTGAAAATAAATAAACAGTTTACATTTCAGCCTGAGATCCTTCATCGAGACTGGAAAGGAAGGGGGAAGATGCCAGAATAGGAAGGTGGGAGGAGGGGAAGGAAGATAGCTAGAAGGCGATAGGTGAAGCTAGGCGGGTGGGAAAGGTAAAGGGTGGGAGAAGAAGGAATCTGTTAGGAAAAGAGAGTTGACTATAAGAGAATGAGATGGAGGAAGGAACCTAGGAGGAAGTGATAGGCAGGTGAGAAGAGGTAAAAGGCCAGAGTAGGGATGGAGGAAGAGGGGAGTGGGAAAGAAGGGATTTTTTTTTACCAGAAGGAGAAATGAATGTTTATGCCATCAGGTTGGAGGCTATTCAGGCAGAATATAAGGTGTTGCTCCTCCATCCTGACGATGGCCTCATCTTGGCACAAAAGGAGACCTTGGACCAACATGGTTTCTTGATGCTTTCTCTGGTGCATCATTAGGGGACCATATCGATTGGATCAAAGGTGATGGACAAAATTTCTTTAGCCCCCTGAGGAAGTAATGGTGCTTATGATCTTTCTTGGCCGTGGTGACCATGTGGTTGGACCAGGACAGGCTATTGGCAATGTTTGCTCCTAAGAACTTGAAGCTGTCAACCCTCTCAACCTCAGCCCCCTTGTTGTATGTGGAGGAAGGTGCACCACATCCCCCCACCTTCTGGAAGTCGACGACCAACAGGGACAGGGTTGGTACAATTGGCAACAGAGCCAGTTACTTTGTGCGAATCCTTCTTTCTCTCCTCTTCCAAACGCAGCCGTTTACCCCCGCCCCCCCGCCACCCCCCCGTGGTAACATCCTGATCCCGCCCATTTTCCGAGTGTTTTCTTTCGCTATAATCAATCGGCAGGCGTTAATGTAATTCAGCAGCTGGTCGGAGCTGCTAACGAGGTAGCACTACTTCTTTCTCTCAGTTCTAAATGGAGCATCTGATGCCTGAGGAGCTGGGCTCTGATAATCAAATATACAGTAGCAGCTCTAAACTCAAGCCGTCGCGTGAGGTATCAGTAAATTCTAATTCAATTTTTAAAGTAGTAACAGATTACAGCTCAGAAGGATAAAACATGCTGAAGAAAGAATTGAATTGTTGGCCTACATCTGCCGGTGACTCGTCATTTTCATGGCAACACTGTCCCTTCCATAAGACCAGAAGATATAAGAGCTGAATTAGGCTATTCAGCCCATCAGCTCTGCTGCACCATACAATCTCAGCTGAGTTTTTTCCTCAACCCCATTCTCCCGCATTCTGCCTGTAACCCTGAATGTCCCCTACCAATCAAAAAACTATCAGTCTCTGCCTGATGTGTTGGCCTCCACAGCCCTCTGTGGCACTGAATTCCACAGATTCACCACCCTCCGGCTGAAGAAGGGTCTTTGTTTCAGTTTCTTGGGGGCGTCCCTTTAAGGCCTATGCCCTTGAATCCTAGACTCTCCTTCTAATTGGAATATCTTATACAATACAAACTCATAAAAGAAACCAATCCTTATTATAAATACAAGCCTGATCCAATTTTAGAGTCAGAGTCCCACAAATTATATTATGACCAATCTGTTATACAGATAGGACAATCCATAAGAACCGTCCGGCTATAATAATCCAGGATAAACAAGCAAGAACAACTTGCTTCCTAGATATAGCCATTCCAAACACACATAGCAAACAGAATCAGTAAGTGAAAACACCAGAAATATGCTGAATTAAAAGAGGAAATTGAAAGACTGTGGAACATGAACAAGACATACATTGTCCTGACAGTAATATCCTCAACTGGTGTCATCCCAAAGGAACTACACAATAGCAGTAGACAATTAAGCCTACACAGCAAAATTTATGCAAATTTCCAGACAGCCACAATGCTAAACACCACTAGAATAGTTCTAAATTTCTTAGCAATTGAGAAATGAGTGTACTTAACTCTGCCCGTACCTCAGGTATTACCAGTTTGAGCTGAGTAAAAATTTTCAGAAGCTAATAATAGAAATCATTTATTTATAGCACACTTTTCATACGATATGCTTTTCATTGGGATAAAATGCAAACAGGAAAATAAAATTAAAAATAAAAATGAACATGAAAATATGAGACAGAAAGATGTTAGTTAAAAGCAAAATTAAATATATAGGTTTTGAACTGGTGTTTAACAGTCAACTGAGTCTGCATCCCTTATAGTTTTAGGTATTGACTTCCACAGTTTAGGAGCGTAGTTCAAAAAAGCTGACCTGCCAATTATCTTTTGAGGGAGATTGTTGAAATTGAAGAGACCAGCAGGAAGAGAACTGAAAGTTTGCAGTTGATTATAAAATGAAGCTACAACAATACCTAACGGCTCCTGAACACAATCCCTGACTAATGAAGGTCAACACACCACACACCTTCTTAACCACCTAATCAACTTGTGCGGAAACTTTAAAGGGTCTGTGGAAGTAGACCACAAGATCTCTCTGTTCATCCATTGTGTTAAGAATCCTGCCATTCCGTCTTCATCTTTGATGTTCCAAAGAAAATTACTTTATACTTTTCTGGATTGAACTCCATCTGCCACTGCTTAGACCAGCTCTGCATCCTATCAATGCCCCTCTGTAGCTGCCTTTCACAATCTCCACAATGCCACCAACCTTTGTGTTATTTGCATACTTAGTAACGCACCCTTCCCCTTCCTTATTCAAGTCATTTATAAAACTGACAAGGAGCACGACTCCCAGAACACATCTCTTCAGAGCACCACGAGTCATAGACCTCCAGGCAAAATATACTTCATCTAATATCACATCTGACCAGATTTATTGCCTACTACCAGATCTGGCATAGCCTCTCCTCTAATTTTTCTGTCTACATATTGTGTCAGGAATCCTTCTTTGGCACAACTAACACATTCTGCCACATCTCCAGGGTAGTAACCTCAAGATTGCTGCTTGTGCCATGTGCTAATGAGTGCAAGAATAGCATGGTCAGGCATATTAATGTGTGGCTGAGAGACTGGTGTAGAGGGCAGGGTATCGGGTTCTTGGATCATTGGGGCATCTTCTGGGGAGGTATGACCTGTACAAAAAGGATGGGTTACACTTGAACCCAAAAGGGTCCAATATCCTAGCAGGCAGATTTAATAGATCTGTTAGGGAGGGATCAAACTAATTTGGCAGGGGGATGGGAACCGGAGTGATAGGGCTGAGGAAGGGGAAAGCAGAAATAAATCAAAGATAGTGTGAAACAGAGATGATAGAAAGGACAGGCATAATCACAGCCAGAGGGAAGAGTTACAATCACAACAGCCCTCCATATTGCTCTGACTCACTTAGAGGAACTGAACACTTATGTGAGGATGTTATTTGTGGACTTCAGTTCTGCACTTAACACAGTCATTTCCCACAAAATGGTCAGCAAACTGAACACTCTTGCCCTTGGTTCCTCCCTGTGCTCATGGGTCATGGACTTTCTCACAGACCGACCACAGCAGGTCAGAATTGGTAAGCACAACTCCACCACCCTCATCTTAAAAATAGGCACCCCGCATGGCTGTGTGCTGAGCCCTATGCTCTACACACTCTTCACACATGACTGCACCCCCAACTACACCTCCAACTCCATAATTAAATTTGTGGACGATACCACAGTGGTTGGCCTGATCTCGGATGCGGATGAAGCATGTCCTATTCCCATTCTGATAAGTCTATCCACGGCCTCCTCTACCGTCAAGATGAAGCCACACTCAGGTTGGAGGAACAACACCTTATATTCCGTCTGGGTAGCCTCCAACCTAATGGCATGAACATTGACTTCTCTAACTTCCGTTAATGCCCCTCCTCCCCCTTGTACCCCATCCATTATTTATTTATTTATTATTATTATTAATTTTTTTCTCTCTCGCCTTTCTCTCCCTCTGTCCCTCTCACTGTACTTTTTCCCCATCCTCTGGGCTTCCCCCTCCCCCTTTTCCTTCTCCCTAGGCCTCCTGTCCCATGATCCTCTCATATCCCTTTTGCCAATCAACTTTCCAGCTCTTGGCTCCATCCCTTCCCCCTCCTGTCTTCTCCTATCATTTTGGATCTCCCCCTCCCCCTCCCACTTTCAAATCTTTTACTATCTCTTTTCTCAGTTAGTCCTGACGAAGGGTCTCAGCCCGAAACATCGACTGTACCTCTTCCTATAGGTGCTGCCTGGCCTACTGCGTTCACTAGCAATTTTTATGTGTGTTGATGAAACAGCCTATAGGCTTGAGGTGGATCATCTGATGGAGTGGTGTAAGGACAACGACCTGGTAAGCACATCTCCACCACCCTCATCTTAAAAACAGGCACCCCGTAGGGCTGTGTGCTGAGTCCTATGCTCTACACACTCTTCACACATGACTGCACCCCCATCTACACCTCCAACTCCATAATTAAATTTGCAGACGATACCACAGTGGTTGGCCTGATCTCGGACGAGGATGAAACAGCCTACAGGCTTGGGGTGTATCATCTGAAGGAGTGGTGTAAGGACAACGACCTGGTCTTAACAATTCTGAAACAAAAGAGATGATCATTGACTTCAGGAGATCACAGGACAGAGTACACACCCCCCTCCATATACATGGAGAAGTAGTGGAAAGTGTGGAAAACCTGAAGTTCCTTGGAGTTATGTTGTCAAAACAGCTGACGTGGACCACCAACACCTCGTTGCTTGTAAAAAAGGCACAACAACGACTGTTCTTCCTCAGAAAACTGGAACAGTCCAAACTCCCACAAAAGCTGTTGCTTAACTTCTACAGAAGCACAATTGAAACTATCCTGACCGACAGCGCCACAGTGCGGTGTGCCAGCTGCACAGCCGCTGAGCGACAAGACCAGCATCGCGTGGTGAAGGCGGCCCAGCGAATTGTCAGGCTGGAGCTCCCAGGACTGGACACCATCTATTCCAGCAGACTCAGGAGGAAAGCAATCAGCATAACCAGAGACACTACGCACCACGGCCACTCCCTGTTTGACCTGCTACCGTCTAGCAAAAGGTTCAGGACACTAAAAGCCAGAACAAATAGACTGAGGAACAGCTTCTATCCCAGATCTGTGGTCTCCATCACACCACTCCCACAGAACAATGACAAACTGTGAGCACACACATGCACACACGAGGACTCAAATACTTGCATAACGGCACTTTGTGCATTATTGTGATATTCTGCTGCTGCTGCAACTTATTTTCTGCTACTTATCTGTTTAATACTGATTTTCTATTACTGTCTTGTTTTTATCTACCGCTTTATTTAATTGCCTGAGAGGAAGCCAAACAGAGTTTCATTGTACCTATGTATAATGACAATAAAGATCATTCAATTCAATTCAAGGCCATAGAGGCATGGTGCAGTTATAAAACAGAAAGCACCAAATACTGGACTGGAAGTGTATTTGAATGCACACAGCATAAGAAATAAAATGGACGATCTTGAAATTCAGCTACAGATTGGCAAGTATGACGTTGTGGCCCTGTATAAGAAAGAATATAAAATCATTAGAAAGGGATGACATAGGATCGGAAGGTGTAGAGTCTCTATGGGTTGAGTTAAGAAATGACAAGGGTAAAAGGACCCTCATGGCAGTTGTATACAGGCCTCCAAACAGCAGCCAGGATGTGGATTACAAATTACAGCAGGAGGTAGAAAAGGCGTGTCAGAAAGGCAATGTCATGATAATCGTTGGGGATTTTAAATGAAAGTGGATTGGGAAAACCAGGCCAGTACTGGACCTCACGAGAGAGAATTTGTGGAATATCTAAGGGATGACTTTTTAGAACAGTTTGTTGTTGAGCCCACCAGGGCATCAACTGTGCTGGATTGGGTGTTGTGCAACGATCTGGAGGTGATAAGAGAGCGTAAGGTTAAGGAACCATTGGGAAACAGTGATCACAATATGATTGAGTTCACATTGAAATTTGAGAGGGAAAAAATAAAATCCAATGTATTGGCATTTCAGTGGAATAATGGAAATTACAATGGCATGAGAGGGGAACTGGCCAAGATTGACGGAAAAGGGGCACTAGCAGGAAGGACAGTAGAGCAGCAATGGCTGGAGTTACTACGAAAAATGAGGGAAGTGAGAGATATATTCCAAATAACAAGACATTTTTCGAATGAAAGAAGGACACCACCGTGTCTGCAAGTGAAGTCAGGTCCAAAGTAAAAACAAAAAAGAGAGCATACAAGGAAACCAAAGCTAGTGGGAAGATAGAGGACTGGGAATCTTTTAAAAACTTGCAGCAGGAAACTAAGAAGGTCATTAGGAAGGAAAAAATTAATTACAAAAGGAAGCTGGCGACTTATATTAAAGACAATACTAAAAGCTTTTTAAAGTATACAGAGGGTAAAAGAGAGTTGAAGGTAGATATAGGACCAATAGAAAATGATGCTGGAGATATTGTAATGAGAGAGGTAGAAACGGCAGAGGAACTGAATGAGTATTTTGCATCAGTCTTCACTGTGGAAGACATTTGCAGTGTACCAGACATTCCAGAGTGAAGCTTGTACAGTGAAAATTACGACTGAGAAGGTGCTCAGGAAGCTTAATGGTCTGAGGGTGGACAAATCTCCTGGACCTGATGGAATGTACCCTCGGGTTCTGAAGGAAGTAGCTGGAGAGATTGCGGAGGCATTAACAATGATCTTTCAAGAATCGACTGATCTGCCATTGTACCGGATGACTGGAAAACTGCAAATGTTATTCTGCTATTTAAGAAAGGTGGGAGGCAGCAGAAAGGAAACTATAGACCTGTTAGCCTGACATTAGTGGTTGGGAAGTTGTTGGAATTGGTTGTTGGGGGTGAGATTATGGAGCACCTGGAGGCACATGACAAGATAGGCCAAAGTCAGCATGGCTTCCTGAAAGGAAAATCCTGCCTGACAAACCTACTGCAATTTTTTGAGGAAATTACAAGCAGGGTAGACAAAAGAGATGCAGTAGATGTGATGTACTTGGATTTTCAGAAGGCCTTTGACAAGGTGCCACACATGAAGCTGCTTAGCAAAATAAGAGCCCATAGAATTATAGGGAAGTTACTAGAATGGATGGAGCATTGGTTGGTTGGCAGAAAACAGAGAGTGGGAATAAAGGGATCCTATTCTGGCTGGCTGCCGATTACCAGTGGAGTTCTGCAGGGGTCGGTGTTGGGATGGCTGCTTTTTGTGATGTATGTCAATGATTTGGACTATGGGATTAATGGATTTGTGGCTACATTTGCCGATGATATAAAGATAGGTGGAGGAGCAGGTGGTGTTGAGGAAATAAAGAGCCTGTAGAGAGACTTAGATAGTTTAGGGGAATGGGCAAAGAAGTGGCAAATGAAATACAATGTTGCAAAGTGTATGGTCATGCACTTCAGTGGAAGAAATAAAAGGGCAGACTGTTATTTAGATGGGGAGAGAATTCAAAATGCAGAGATGCAAAGGGACTTGGGAGTCCTTGTGCAGGATACCCTAGTGGTTAACCTCCAGGTTGAGTCGGTGGTGAAGAAGGCGAATGCAATGTTGGCATTCATTTCTAGAGGAATAGAATATAGGAGCAGGGATGTGATGTTGAGGCTCTATAAGGCACTTGTGAGACCACACTTGGAGTATTGTGTGCAGTTTTGGGCTCCTTATTTTAGAAAGGATATACTGACATAGGAGAGGATTCAGAGAAGATTCACGAGAATGATTCCAGGAATGAAAGGGTTATTGTGTGAAGAACATCTGGCAGCTCTTGGGCTGTATTCCCTGGAGTTCAGGAGAATGAGGGGAGATCTCATGTAAACATTCCAAATGTTAAGAGGCCTGAACAGATTAGATATGGCAAAGTTATTTCCCATGGTAGGGGATCTTAGGACAAGAGAGCACGACTTCAGAATCAAAGGAAGTCCATTTAGAACAGAGATGCGGAGAAATTACTTTAGTCAGAGGGTGGTAAATCTGTGGAATTTGTTGCCATGAGCAGCTGTGGATGCCAAGTTATTGGGTGCATTTAAGGCAGAGATAGATAGGTTCTTGATTAGCCAGGGCATCAAAGGGTATGGGGGAGAAGCCAGGGGAGTAGGGAAGACTGCAAGAGCTGGATCAGCCCATGATTGAATGGCGGAGCAGTCTCGATGGGCCAAATGGCCTACTTCTGCTCCTATTATCTTCTGGTCTTATGGCCTTACCTAAGCCTTTTGCACTAAGGAGGTGCCAATCATTATTAGGAAAGTTGAAGTCACCCGTGACAACAGCCCTATTATTTTTGCACCTTTCTAAAATCTGCCTCACAATCTGCTCCTCAGTGTCTCTGTTTCTATTGGGAAGGGCGGGGAGTGTCTATGGAGTACTCCCAATAGAGTGATTGCCCCCTTTCTGTTTCTAACTTCACCTACTTTTACTCAGTAGACGATACCTCCATGACATCCTCCGATACTATCTCTGATTATCAAAGCCACTCCCCCACCTCTTTTTCCTTCCTCCCTCTCTGTCTCTTTTGAAACAACTAATTCCCAGATATCCATCTGCTGTTCCTTTCCATGTGACAGCCAAGTCTCCATAATAGTCACAATGCCATTGTTCCATGTACTGACTGTGCTATAAGTTCATCATCCTTGTTTCTGATACTTCTTGCATTAAAATAGACACACTTCAACCCATCCCAATGACTGTTGTTTTCCACTGCCTATCCTTCCTCACAGTCTCTCTACCCTTACAACAACTATACAATCCTTTGACCTAACACGTTGGTTCCATTCCCCTACCAAACTGGTTTAAATCCTCCACGATGGCTCCAGCAAAAGTACCTGCAAAGATATTGGTCCCCCTTGAGTTCAGGTGTATCCACTCCCTTTTGTACAGGTCATACTTTTCCCAGAAGAGATCCCAATGAACCAGAAATCTGAAACCCCATTCCCTGAACCAATTTTTCAGCTACACATTTGTCTGCCAAATCATACTATTCTTACCCTCATTAGTGCATGGGGCGGGCAGCAATCCAGAGATTACTACCCTTGAGCCCCTGCTTTTCAGCTTTCCTCCTAGCTTCCCATATTCGCTCCCTGGAAAAAAAGATGCAGAGGGTTGTAAATTCAGTCAGATCCATCATGGGCACTAGCTTTCCCAGCACCAAGGACATCTTCAAAAGGCAATGCCTCAAAAGACCCTCAGAACCCAGTAAGTGGCCTCTTCTCATTGCTACCATCAGGGAGGAGGTACAGGAGCCTGAACATTTTAAGAACAACTTTTTCCCCTCCGCCATCACACTTCTGAACAGTCCATGAACCTATGAATACTGCTTCACTATTTTTGGTCTCTTTTTTGCACTGATTTATATATGTATAGTTTTTTTCTTAATGTAATATATAGTATCTTTTATATCTTGCAATGTACTGCTGCCATAAAACAATACATTTTATGATATATCTCAGTGGTCAGTGATACTAAACCTGATTCTGAATCTGAATCCCACCCCTTTCTCTCCTACTTTCTGTCCCTAGTACAAAACCCAGTTGATCACCTCCCTCTTTAAAGTACTGTTTCATCTACATTGGGGAAACAAAGGACAGATCAGATACTTTCTTTTCCATCCCAATTCCTATCAGTCTGTAACTTCCTGCATTTTGCCAGTATGGGCCAGTACAATGCCCAATATAAACCTGAGGAGCATTAAGCAACACACATCAAAGTTGCTGGTGAACGCAGCAGGCCAGGCAGCATCTCTAGGAAGAGATGCAGTCGACGTTTCAGGCTGAGACCCTTCATCAGGACAAAGTCAGGATAAAGTTAGTCCTGACGAAGGGTCTCGACCTGAAACGTTGACTGCATCTCTTCCTAGAGATGCTGCCTGGCCTGCTGCGTTCACCAGCAACTTTGATGTGTGTTGCTTGAATTTCCAGCATCTGCAGAATTCTTGTTGTTGTTTGTTGTTTGTTGTCTGAGGAGCATTAACTTAGGTTTGTATGGAAACACCAATGCCGCTGAATGGAAAATCCTAACAAAAGCAGTGGATATGGCCCAGTTCATCACAGGTAAAGCCCTCCCGACCATTGAGTACATCTACATGAAATGTTTTTGCAGGAAAGCGGCATCCATTCTCAGGGTCTCCCACCCCTCAGGACATGTCCTATTCTTGCTGCTGCCATCAGGAAGAAGGTCCAGGAGCTGTAGGACTCACACCACCAGAACAGGTACAGTTCCTACCCCACAGCTATCAGGCTCTTGAACTAAAGACGATAACTTCTCTCAACTTCTCTTACCCCTTCATTGAAATCTTCCCACAAGCAATGGACTCACCTTCAAAGGCTCTTCAACTCATGTTCTCAATATTTACTGCTTAGTTATTAATAATTATTATTTCTTTTTGTATTTGCACAGTTTGTTGTCTTCTGCACTCATGTTGAATGCTGTAGTTGGGTGGTCTATCGTTGGTTCTGTTATGATTATTCTATAGGTTCATTGAGTTTGCCCACAAGTAAATGAATCTCAGGGTTTGTATACGGTAACATATATGCACTTTGATAATAAATTTACTTTGTACATGTTGCATCCTTCCGCACCCAGTATCAAATGCTACAAATTCAGTTGACTCTATTTTTCTGTTTATTTCCAGTTCTACTGTAGGTAATATTAACTTAGATCTGTACCTCTCCACCTTCGCTGACTGATTTTATGGCGATTTCCTAATGCTTTGAAAGATTATCTTTAATTGTCACATGCACCCCAAAACATCAAAACATACAGTGAAATGCATCTTTTGAGTTAATGGCCATCACAGTACAAAGGATGTGCTGTGGGCAGCCTGCAAATATTGTTATGTGTCCAGCACCAATGTAGCATGCTCACACCTTCGGAACCCAAATCCATATATCTTTGGGATGTGCGAGGAAACCAGAGCACCTAGAAGAAACTCATGTGGTCATGGGGAGAACATAAATATTCCTTACAGGCATCATCATCATGTGCTGTGTCATATGACGTGGGCGATCATGGTCTTTATCTGTCTTTCCATCTTTTGTTCTTATTCTTTTCTCTATCCATGACCATGATTGTTCTTGGTAGATTTTTCTACAGAAGAGGTTTGCCATTGCCTTCTTCTGAGCAGTGTCTTTACAAAACAGGTGGCTCCAGCCATTATCAATACTCTTCAGAGATTGTCTGCCTGGCATCAGGGGTCACATAACCAGGACTTGTGATATGCACCGGCTGCTCGTACGATCATCCACCACCTGCTCCCATGGCTTCACATGACCCTGATCGGATGGTAGAAGTGGGTGGTTGAGCAAATGCTACACCTTGCCCCAGGGTGACCTGCAGGCTAGTGAAGGGAAGGAACACCTTACACCTCCTTTGGTGGAGATGTATCTCCATCCCACCACCCAGCTTTACTGACAGCAGCAGGAATTAAAGGTTTGTTTTTCATATTATTTCCACACTCCTCTGTTTGCTCTCTCTTTCTCCCTAACTCCCTCCCGTGACCAGTCAGCTAGAATGATACATCAGCAGCTTATCAGTGTGGCAGCCCTGTCAGACATGTTCCCTTTTGTCCTATCCATTCCACCCCATTCCATTTTGTCTGCAATTTACACCTGACTCCCTCAGTTCTTTACCAGGGTGCTGCCTGGATCAGAGGGCATTGAGAAGAGGTCGCACAAACTTGGGATTCTCCTCTTGAGTGGCGGAGGGTGAGGCAGAGACCTGATAAAGGTTTATAAAATTATGAGAGGCAGAAAGTAGGCAGCACTATCTTTCTCCTAGGGCTGAAATGTTTATATATGCATTTTCCGTGAGCAGGGGTAATTTCAACGGAGATGTGCAGGGCACATTTCTTATCACAGAGAATGGTGGGTTCCTGAATGCACTGCCACGGGAGGGGCAGGGTCGAGGGGGAGGTGCTGGTAGCGGATGCAAATGACAAATGCATTGAAGGAGCTCTGAAGGAAAAGAAAAGAGATGGACATTGTGTGGCAGAGGGATTAGTTTAATTTAATTAATAATGTGATGTTGTTAGTTTTTTCAGTCTTGGTCTGTCCTGTGTTTTGTGATATCACACCAGAGGAAATATTGTATCATTTCTTAATGCATGCATTACTAAATGACAATAAAAGAGGACTGCGTGTCTTCATAATCTAAAAAAAATGTTTAATTATGAGCTTAATTGGTTTGGCATAACATTGTGGATCAAGGGGCCTGTTTCTGTACTGTACTGTTCTATGTTCTAAAGAAAAATCTGTGCCCTCGAACACTAACTCTGCTTCTCTTTCCACAGGTGCGGTCTGACCGTCCACTTTGAGCATTTTCTGTTTTTATTGTGGCAGCTGGAGGTTAACCTGGTGACTTGTTTTCTATGAGCTGAGAATTTTTACCTTGGGAACTGGTTGGTGATGAATAGGTCATGGTCTGCCGATCCTCTGCATGCCTTTCATTTTATTTTACAGTAATAAATTGCGACAAATCTAAAAAAAAAATCACTTTGCCAGATGTTGTGTGAACCACAGTCTTGAAAGTGGAAACATTCATTTGCTGTTGGTGTTAACCCTCTAATTACCAAGATGGAGATGCTATCAGGCTTTTCTTCGAAGCAGACCCAGCCCAAGTTCATCCCTCAATCAAACAATATCCTTTATCAATTTGTTGTAAGGATATTATACTTATATTATTGTATAAGGAGTTATTTATACCATAAATCCTTACAATAAAGCTAAATGGAAGATTTAGAGAGGGTAAGGAGGAGACTTTCCAGGATGCTGCCTGAATTAGACAATGTTTTCCGAATGGACATTGAACCCATGAACACTTCCTCATTAATTTTTTAATTTCTATTTTTGCAGTACTTATTTAATTGATATATATATACATTTACTGTAATTCACAGTTTTTTTCCTCTATTATTATGTATTGCATTGTACTGCTGCCACAAAGACAACAAATTTCACAACATACGCCGATGATATTAAACCTGATTCTGATGTCTTATCTTATGAGGATAGGTTGAGGAAACTGGGGTCTTTTCTCTTTGGAGTGAAGGAGGATAAGAGGAGACTTGATAGAGACTCGTACCAGGTAATAAGAGGTATTGATAGAGTGGACACCCAGAGACCTTTTCCCAGGTGGAAATGGTTAATACCAGGGTGCATAATTTTAAGGTCATTGGAGGAAAGTACAGATGGGAATATCCGAGGTAGGTATTTTACACAGAGAGTGGTGGGTGCGTGTAACTCACTGCCAGGCCGATATACTGGATACGCTTAATAGACTCTTAGACAGGCTTATGGATGAAAGAAAAGAGACAGCTCTGTGGGAGGCAAGGGTTAGATTGATTTTGAAGTATGTTAAATGATCAGCATTACATTGAGGGCTGAATGGCCAGTACTGTTCTATGTTCCATGTTCTATTGTGGGATCTTAATGTTCATTGCCATATACCTGTGATTCATTATTATCCCAAGGTGCCTCTTGGTAAGCTGTTCTCAGCAGCAGATCATGTGTATAATTATGCAATTTGGAAGAAGGAATACAGGCAGAGATTCCTTTTCTAAACAGGGAGCAATTGCAAAAATCATAGGAGCAAAGGGTCTTGGGAGTCCTCGTGCAGGATTCCCTGAAGGTTAACTTCCGGGTTGAGTCGGTAGTAACGAAGGCAAGTGCAATGCTGGCATTCATTTCCAGAGGACCAGGATGTCAAGGAAACAATGTAATACTGAGGATTTTTAAGGCATTGGTCAGACCATGTCAGTGGTTTAGAGAACCTTATCTGTGAAAGGTTGTGCTGGCTTTGGAGAGGGTCCAGAGCAGATTCATGAGAATAACCCCAGGAATGAAAGGGTTAACACATGAGGAATGTTCAATGGCTTGAGGCTTGTACTTACTAGAGTTCAGAGGAATGAGGGGGATCTCTGAAATCTGCTGCATATTGAAAGGCCTAGACAGAGTAGATGTGGAGAGGATGTTTCCTAGAGTGGGGGAGTATTGGACCAGAGGGCACAGCCTCAGAACAGAATAATCTCCGTTCAGAACAGAGATGAGGATGGATTTCTTGAGCCAGGGGCTGGTGAATCTGTGAAATTAATTGTCACAGACAGCTGTGGAAGCCAAGTCATCGGGTGTATTTAAAGTGGAGGTTGCTAAATTCTTGATTAATAAGGGTATCAAAGGTTATGGGAGGAAGGCAGTAGAAGGGGGTTGACAGGGATAATAAATCAGCCATGATGGAGTGGTGAAGCAGATTTGATGCACTGAATGGCCAAATTCTGCTCCTGTGTCCTATGGCTTTATCTAATTTCAGAATCAGAGTCAGAATTTCAGGATGTATATTTGTATACATTTCTTTGACATTAAATGTACCTTTGAAACCTTTGAAAGAATCAGAATCGAGTTTACATCTCTAGCACGTTGAGAAGTTTGCTATTTTTCGGCAGCAGTACATTGCAATAAATAATAATAAAAGCATATATAATACAGTAAGAAGTATATATAAAATTGAATTAATTAAGTAGTACAAAAAGAAAGGGAAAAAAGGTGAGGCAGTGTTTATGGATGTATTGTCCATTCAGAAATCTGACGATGGAGGAGAAGAAGCTGGCCTGAAATGTTGAGTGTGTGCCTGTAGGTTCTGTATTTGCCCCTTGATGGTAGCAATGAGAAGAGGGGAGAGGTCATGTCCTGGGAGATGGGGGTCTCTAAGGATAGACGCCACCTTCTAGAGGCATCAGCTTTTGAAACTGTCCTTGACGTTGGGGACGCCACTGCCCATGGTGGAGCTGGCTGAGCTTGTAAATTTCTGCAGCTTTTTGTGATCCTCTGCAGTGGCCCCTTCACACCAGGTGGTAATGCAACCAGTTAGAATGCTCCCCACGTTACATCTGAAGAAATTTCCAAGTGTCTTTGCTGACATTTCAAATCTGCTCAAACTCCTAATGAAATGTAATCACTGTCATGCCTTCTTTGTAACTGCATCGATATGTTGGGTCCAGGATAGATCTTCAGAGATGTTGACACCCAGGAATAGTGCAAAAGATAGAAATAAAAAAGTAGTGAGATAATGTTCATGAATTCAATGTCCATTCAGAAATCAAATGGTATAGGCAAAGAGGTTGTTTCTGAATCACTAAGTGTGTGCCTTCAGGCTTCTGTACCTCTGTCCTTGTGCAATAGCCCTTCCCCATATCTGACGGTGATGCAGCCAGTTAGAATGCTCTCTGCAATCAAATTCCTTGATCTTATTGACATTGAGAGCAAGGTCAGGACTGATGAAAGGTCTGGGCCATAAACGTCAACTATACTGTACTTGTTTCCATAGATGCTGCCTGGCCTGCTGAGTTCCTCCAGCATTTTGTGTGTGTTGCTTGGATTTCCAGCAACCGCAGATTTTCTCTTGTTTGTGAAAGATCTGAAGGTAGTTAAGCCACATGGACCAGATGGACTACATTTCAGAGTTCTGAAAGAGATAGCTGAAGAGATTGTAGCGGCATTAGTAGTTCTCTTTCAATAATCACTAGATTCTGGAATGGTTGCATAGGACTAGACAATTGCAAATGTCACTTCACTCTTTAAGAAGAGAGGGAGGTAGAAGAAAGGAAATTATAAGCCAGTTAGACTAACTTCAGTGGCTGGGAAGATGTTGGAGTCCATTGTTAAAGATATGGCTTTGGGGTACTTGGAGGTGCTTGATAAAATAGGCCAAAGTCAGCATGGTTCCTTCAGGAAAAACCTTGCCTGACAAATCTGTTGGAATTCTTTGTGGAAATAACAGACAGGAAAAAAAGGAAAAAGGAAAGTCAGTGAATGTTGTTGTTTACTTGGATTTTCAGAAGTCCTTTGACAAAGTGCTACACATGATGCTGTTTAACAAGTTAAGAGCCCATGGTATTACAAGAAAGATACTAGTATGTATAGAAGATTGGCTTACTGGCAGGAGGCAAGATGACCTAATTTGGTTAGCTGCCAGTGACTAGTGGTGTTCTGTATAGGTTGATATTGGGACTACTTTTCACATTATATATCAATGATTGGATGATGGAATTGTTGGCCTTGTGGCCAAGTTTGCAGACAATGCAAAGATATATGGAGGCACAGGTAGTGTTGAGGAAACAGAGTCTATAGAAGGACTTAGACTGATTGGGAAAATGGGCAAAGACGTCTCAAATGGAATGTAATGCAAGGAAGTATATGTTCATACACTTTGTTAGAAGGAGAAAATTCAAAATTTCAGAGGTGCAAAGGGACTTGGGAGCCGTTGTGTATAATTCATTAAAGGTTAACTCGCAGGCTGAGTTAGTGCTAAGCTAGGAAATTGCAACGTTAGCATTGATTTTGAGAGGATTGGAATATAAGAACAAGGATGTGATGCTGAGGCTTTATAAGGCGTTGTTCAGACCACACTTGGTGTATTATGAGCAGTCTTGGGACCTTTATCTAAGAAAGGTATGCCGGCGTTGGAGAGGATCCAGAGGAAGTTCAGGAGAATGATCCTGGGAACAAAAGGCCTAAACAAAGTGGATGTAGAGAGGATGTTTCCTTCAGTGGGGGAGTCTAGGACAAGAAGACACAGCTTTAGAATGGAGGATGTCCATTTAGAACAGAGATGAGGAGGAATTTCATTAGCCAGAGGGTGAAGAATCTATGAAATTTATTGCCATGGATGGCTGTTGAGGCCATATCTTTGAGTATATTTAATGGGGGGGGGATTAATAGACTTGATTAGTCAGGGTGTCAAATGTTATAGGGAGGAGACAGGAGAATAGGCTTGAGAGGGATAATAAATCAGCCATTATGGAATGGCAGAACAGGCTCAATAGGCCAAGTGGCCTAATTCTGCTCTATGCCTTATGAACTTTGTGGTATAAATGATTTGTATGGATGGCAGGCAAAATAAAATGTTTTCTGACAATACCTTGGTACATATGACAATAATAAAGCAATTATCAATTCACATTTCAATAGCAGTGATTGGCTGTTTCCCTGAGGCTTCCCTAAGTTTTTGAACAGTACCTCAAATGTTTGACCTGTATACTACTTTGCAGATACCAGTGAGACCCTCATCAGAGTCTGCCAGGGACCTCTGACTCGATAGCTAATGAAACCTTTGCAGAGACTAATACCAAGGTAGATCACAATCTATACCAGTGAGACATGCATAGCGAGACTCATTCAGAGAGAGAGGTATTTAATTATGAGAGGCAGAGGTAGGGTGGAAGTTAGGATTCTTGTGTTTAAAACTGGAGGCCATCATTTTAGTGCATCGCACGGCACAGTAACATAATGTGAGATTAGGAAAAACTTCTTCACACAGAGAGTGGTGAATTTGTGGAATTCTCTGCCACAGGAAACAGTTGAGGCCAGTTCATTGGCTATATTTAAGAGGGAGTTAGATATGGCCCTTGTGGCTAAAGGGATCAGGGGGTATGGAGGGAAGGCTGGTACAGGGTTCTGAGTTGGATGATCAGCCATGATCATACTGAATGGCGGTGCAGGCTCGAAGGGCCGAATGGCCTACTCCTGCACCTATTTTCTATGTTTCTATGTTATAGCACCTGCGATTGGAAGGTCAGCATTCAATTTCCACTGCTGTCTGTAAGAAGTTTATATACTCTCCCTGTGACTGTGTGGGTCTCTTTCAGGTGATCCAATTTCCTTGCACATTCCAAAGAGGTATGGATTAGTAAAGATTAGTTAGTTGTGGTATAGCACAGTATGCCGGCTTCGGAACCATGGCAACACTTTTGCCCCCAGTACATTTCCGATAGTGTTGGTTGTTGATACGATGTGCACATTTCACCATGTCTTTCGTTGTACATGTCACAAATAAAGTTGATCTTTAAAAGCAAGCAACACACATCAAAGTTGCTGGTGAACGCAGCAGGCCAGGCTGCATCTGTAGGAAGAGGTGCAGTCGACGTTTCAGGCCGAGACCCTTCGTCAGGACTAACTGAAGGAAGAGTGAGTGAGGGACTTGAAAGTTGGAGGGGGAGGGGGAGATCCAAAATGATAGGAGAAGACAGGAGGGGGAGGGATGGAGCCAAGAGCTGGACAGGTGATTGGCAAAAGGGGATATGAGAGGATCATGGGACAGGAGGTCCGGGAAGAAAGACAAGGAGGGGGGGACCCAGAGGATGTGCAAGAGGTATATTCAGAGGGACAGAGGGAGAAAAAGGAGAGTGAGAGAAAGAATGTGTGCATAAAAATGAGTAACAGATGGGATACGAGGGGGAGGTGGGGCCTTAGCGGAAGTTAGAGAAGTCGATGTTCATGCCATCAGGTTGGAGGCTACCCAGACGGAATATAAGGTGTTGTTCCTCCAACCTGAGTGTGGCTTCATCTTTACAGTAGAGGAGGCCGTGGATGGACATGTCAGAATGGGAATGGGATGTGGAATTAAAATGTGTGGCCACTGGGAGATCCTGCTTTCTCTGGCGGACAGAGCGTAGATGTTCAGCAAAGCGGTCTCCCAGTCTGCGTCGGGTCTCGCCAATATATAAAAGGCCACATCGGGAGCACCGGATGCAGTATATCACCCCAGTCGACTCACAGGTGAAGTGTTGCCTCACCTGGAAGGACTGTTTGGGGCCCTGAATGGTGGTAAGGGAGGAAGTGTAAGGGCATGTGTAGCACTTGTTCCGCTTACACGGATAAGTGCCAGGAGGGAGATCAGTGGGGAGGGATGGAGGGGACGAATGGACAAGGGAGTTGTGTAGGGAGCGATCCCTGCGGAATGCAGAGGGTGGGGGGAGGGAAAGATGTGCTTAGTTGTGGGATCCCATTGGAGGTGGCAGAAGTTACAGAGAATAATATGTTGGACCCGGAGACTGGTGGGGTGGTAGGTGAGGACCAGGGGAACCCTATTCCTAGTGGGGTGGCGAGAGGATGGAGTGAGAGCAGATGTACGTGAAATGGGGGAGATGCGTTTAAGAGCAGAGTTGACAGTGGAGGAAGGGAAGCCTCTTTCTTTAAAAAAGGAAGACATCTCCCTCGTCCTAGAATGAAAAGCCTCATCCTGAGAGCAGATGCGGCGGAGACGGAGGAATTGTGAGAAGGGGATGGCGTTTTTGCAAGAGACAGGGTGAGAAGAGGAATAGTCCAGATAGCTGTGAGAGTCAGTAGGCTTATAGTAGACATCAGTGGATAAGCTGTCTCCAGAGACAGAGACAGAAAGATCTAGAAAGGGGAGGGAGGTGTCGGAAATGGACCAGGTAAACTTGAGGGCAGGGTGAAAGTTGGAGGCAAAGTTAATAAAGTCAACGAGTTCTGCATGCGTGCAGGAAGCAGCGCCAATGCAGTCATCGATGTAGCGAAGGAAAGGTGGGGGACAGATACCAGAATAGGCACGGAACATAGATTGTTCCACAAACCCAACAAAAAGGCAGGCATAGCTAGGACCCATACGGGTGCCCATAGCTACACCTTTAGTTTGCAGGAAGTGGGAAGAGCCAAAGGAGAAATTATTAAGAGTAAGGACTAATTCCGCTAGACGGAGCAGAGTGGCGGTAGAGGGGAACTGATTAGGTCTGGAATCCAAAAAGAAGCATAGAGCTTTAAGACCTTCCTGATGGGGGATGGAAGTATATAAGGACCGGACATCCATGGTGAAAATAAAGCGGTGGGGGCCAGGGAACTTAAAATCATCGAAAAGTTTAAGAGCGTGAGAAGTGTCACGAACATAGATCGGAAGGGATTGAACAAGGGGTGATAAAACAGTGTCGAGGTATGCAGAGATGAGTTCGGTGGGGCAGAGGGGTTCTTAGAGAGGAGCTTCCCAGATTGTTATAGGAAAGATAATAGTTAGTTAGAATGAATGCAAAGAAGGTTTACATCGGTGAGGCCTATTGTAAATTGGAGGACTACTTTGTCGAGCACCTCTACACCATCTTCCACAAGCAGGGCTTCCCAGTGGCCAAACATTTTAATTCCCATTCCCATTCCCATCCAACATGTTGGTCCGTGGCCATCTTTTGTGCCAAGGTGAGGTCACCCTCAGCATGGAGGAGCAACACCTGATATTCTGTTTGGGTGGCCTCCCAACATGATGGCATGAATATCAATATCTCCTTCTGAGAAGCAAATTACCCCTCCCCACCCTTCCTCTATTCCCCACTTTGACCTTTTACCTCTTCTTACCTGCCTATTACTTCCACCTGAGCACCTTTCTCCTGTGGTCCACTCTCCTATCCTATCAGGTTCCTTTCTCTCCAGCCCTTGACCTTTCCCACCCACCTGGCTTCACCTTTCACCTTATAGCTATCTTCCTTCCCTCCCCTCACTTTTTTATTCTGGTATCTTCCTCCTTCCTTCTCAGTTCTGAAGAAGGGTCTCGGCCTGAAATGTCAGCTGCCTGTCCATTTCCATAGATGCTGCCTGACCTGCTGAGTTCCTCCAGCATTTTGTGTCTGTTGCTTGGATTTCCAGCATTCGCGGATTTTCTCATCTTTATGATTTACGAGGTATCACCAGGGCTTGAGGGCCTGAGTTATAGGGAGAGGTTGGACAGGCTAAGGCTGTCTTCCTTGGAGTAACATAGACTGAGTGATGACCTCACAGAGGTAAATAAATCATGAGGGATATGGATAAGGTGAAGACACACATCATTTTTCCAGGGAAGGAGAATTAATAACTGGAGGGAATAGAGTTGAGGTGTGAGATAAAAAATTTATAATGGATCTTCTTCATACGGATGGGGTGCATACATAGGCAGGCTGCCAGAGAAATTAGTTGACGCAGGGCCAATTTCTTCTCTGCACATCTCCATATGTCATGAGTGTTTTTTGGACCCCATGGAATATCACTGGGCAACATGTGGATAATATGTTGGATTCCAGTTCCCCTCTACTGCCACTCTGCTCCATCTAGCGGAATTAGTTCTTACTCCTAATAATTTCTCCTTTGGCTCCTCCCACTTCCTCCAAACTGAAGGTGTAGCCATGGGCACCCGTATGGGTTCCAGCTATGCTTGCCTTTTTGTTGGCTTTGTGGAACAATTTATGTTCCAAGACTACACTGGTATCTGTCCCCCACTTTTCCTTTGCTACATCGACGACTGCATTGGCGCTGCTTCCCGCACGCATGCTGAGCTCATTGACTTCATTAACTTTGCCTCCAACTTTCACCCTGCCCTCAAGTTTACCTGGTCCATTTCCGACATCTCCCTCCCCTTTCTAGATCTTTCTGTCTCTATCTCTGGAGACAGCTTATCTACTGACATCTACTATAAACCTACGGACTCTCATAGCTACCTGGACTATTCCTCTTCTCACCCTGTCTCTTGCAAAAGTGCCATCCCCTTCTTGCAATTCCTCTGTCTCCGCCGCATCTGCTCTCAGGATGAGGCTTTTCATTCCAGGACGAAGGAGGTGTCCTCCTTTTTTAAGGAAAGGGGCTTCCCTTCCTCCACCATCAACTCTGCTCTCAAACGCATCTCTCCCATTTCACACACCCCATCCTCCTGCCACCCCACTAGGAATAGGGTTCCCCTTGTCCTCACCTACCACCACACCAGCCTCCGGGTCCATCATATTATTCTCTGTAACTTCTGCCACCTCCAATGGGATCCCACCACTAAAGCACATCTTTCCCTCCCTCCCTCTTTCTGCTTTTCGCAGGGATCGCTTCCTACGTGATACCCTTGTCTATTTGTCCCCCCCATTCCTTCCCACCGATCTCCCTCCCGGCACTTATCCTTGTAAGCAGAACAAGTGCTACACATGCCCTTACACTTCCTCGCTTACCACCATTCAGGGCCCCAGACAGTCCTTCCAGGTGAGGCGACACTTCACCTGTGAGTCGACTGGGGTGATATACTGCATCCGGT
The DNA here is from genome assembly GCF_030028105.1 of Mobula birostris. Taxonomy (NCBI): domain Eukaryota; kingdom Metazoa; phylum Chordata; class Chondrichthyes; order Myliobatiformes; family Myliobatidae; genus Mobula; species Mobula birostris. The sequence goes on along the minus strand of NC_092373.1, from coordinate 198,996,803 downwards.
GCTCCCGATGTGGCCTTCTATATATTGGCGAGACCTGACGCAGGCTGGCAGACCATTTCACTGAACACCTACACTCTGTCCACCAGAGAAAGCAGGATCTCCCAGTGGCCACACATTTTAATTCTGCATCCCATTCCCATTCTGACATGTCAATCCACGGCCTCCTCTACTGTAAAGATGAAGCCACACTCAGATTGGAGGAACAACACCTTATATTCCGTCTGGGTAGCCTCCAACCTGATGGGATGAACACTGACTTCTCAAACTTCCGCTAATGCCTCACCTCCCCCTCGTACCCACCCATTATTTATTTATTTATCTAGCTATTTATTTATTTATTTATTTATTAATTAATTATTAATTTTGTTCTCTCTTTTTTCTCCCTCTGTCCCTCTTACTATACTCGTTGCCCATCCTCTGGGCTTCCCCCCCACCTTTCTTTCTCTCTAGGCTTCCTGTCCCATGATCCGCTCGTATCCCTTTTGCCTATTACCTGTCCAGCTCTTGGCTCCATCCCTCCCCCTCCTGTCTTCTCCTATCAGTTTGGATCTCCCCCTCCCCCTCCCACTTTCAAATCTCTTACTATCTCTTTTTCCAGTTAATCCTGACGAAGGATCTCGGCCCGAAATGTCAACTGTACCTCTTCCTAGAGATGCTGCCTGGCCTGCTGTGTTCACCAGCAATTTTTATGTGGATAATCTGCTTTATTTGTGGAGATCCGACCCAAAAGTACATATCCTTATCTGTGCAGAGTCAGGAAGTAGAAATATTTGTACTTCTACAGTCAAAGTCACCTACGCATGAACAGTCCCTAAATCAGCTGTAAAAGGAGCAATCCCATCCTGTAACAACCCAGTGCTACAGAAAAGCTTACAGAAACCCAAAAGACCTCATCCCTAGGAGGGGAAATATCCTCACCTGGAAGACGTATGAAGTCGTTTGATGAAAGTGGAAGCCACAGGGCGGATCAACTTTTGACCCAGGTCAAAGGGCACTGGCGAGCTGCTGTTGGCGGCCAATGGCTCAATAGGAGTGAAAGGCTTAAGAAGAGGAAGAAAGTCAAAATCAACTTCAGTTTATGGTCAAAGTATGTAAATGTCACCTGAGATTCATTTTCTCATAGGCATTTACAGGCAAATAAAGAAATACAATAGTATTTATGAAAAACTATACATAAATACACTAGTGAAGTTTAAGAGACTACTAGACAGGTATATGGAGGAATTTAAGGTGGGGGATTATATGGGAGGTAGGGTTTGAGGGTCGGCCCAACATTGTGGGCCGAAGGGCCTGCACTGTGCTGTACTATTCTGTGCTCTATTTTAAATAAATACTGACAAACAGCCAAGGAGACAAATTATGTAAGTAATATATATATATTTTTTAAAGTTATGTAATTAATATATAAATAATATTGAAAACATGAGTTGTAAATTCTTTGAAAGTGAGTCTGTAGGTTGTGGAATCAGTTCAGTGTTGACTGACTGAGACTGACAGAGCTGACAGAATAGTGGTGAATGAAGTTATCCACGCTGGTTCAGGAGCCTGGTGGTTGTTGGGTAATAACTGCGTACAGACCCTAAAAGCAGCTTTTCAGAGTGCTCACAAAGTGAACTACAAGTGTATACACTACATTGTCCATATCCACTTAAGTGATGTGCTGATCTTGTGATGATATGCAGAACCGTTCCTATAGCAAGCAGCCAGTTAGGATGCTTTTGCCTGGTACATCAGTAAAAATGGGGAGACAATTGGTCATTCGCATTCAGAGAATCAATCCTCTCTGCCTCCACAGCGTGGTGGGATGGGTGAGTATAGGGTGACTTCCTGCTCCTCTGAGCCCCTGAGGAATAACCTGAGGACGCACTGGCATAGATCCCGCTTTAATTTATTCAACCCTTTGCCAACTCCAGCTCTCTAGTTAACACAGTGAAACGGGCAGAAGGCCACCTTTGTCTGTAGGCTGTGGAGGTGCTCCCCACATTGGGAAGGAGAGCAGGCTGAGAGGGACACAGGATGGGGTCGTGCCAGTGAAAATTTTGACTATGGAACTATATCTGCTATCAATCCTGGCTTCTAATTGAGGGTTATTGGGAAAATGGAAGAGCTGGTCATTGATTTAAGGAAAGGGGTAGTGCGCATGCTCTTGTCTATATCAGTGGTGCTGAGATTGAGAGGGTTGACAGCTTCAAGTTTCTAGGAAAGACCATCAACAATAGCCTGTTCTGGCCCAACCCTCTCGATCTCACATGGCCCCTCACCACTTTTTATAGATGCACCATAGAAAGAATCGTATCCTTTCAAGGTGCATCACTGTAAAGGCAACTGCTCTGCAAGGAACTGCAGAGAGTTGAGGCACATCGTGGGATCCTGTCTTCTCTTCATGGATTCTGTCCACACTTCTCACTGCCTCACTAAAGCAGCCAGCACCATCAGTTACCTCACCCACCCCGGTCTTTCTCTCTTTCCTCTCTCCTCTCATTGGACAGAAGATACCAAAGCCTGAAAATATGTATTACCAGGCTTAAAGACAGATTGGTTATTAGACCCAACATTATAAGGCTGTTGAATAGTTCCCTAGTACATTAAGATAGACTCTTGACCTCACAATCTACCTCATCAAACCACTTACCCTGGCTTCTGCCTCCTTCCTTCACAGTCCTGTGAAGCTTATCAGCCTGAAATGCTGTTTATTTATTCCCCCCTATAGAGGCAACCTGACCTGCTGGGTTCCTCCGGCATTTAGTATGTGTTGCTCAAGGTCAAGTTTATTGTCATTTAACCATATACATGTTTACCACCAAATGAGTCAATATTCCTCCAGAACAACACACACAAAATGCTGGAGGAGCTCAGCAGGTCAGGCAGCATCTATGGAAATGAATAAATAAACAGCATTTCTGGCTGAGAACCTTCTTCAGTAATGGAGAGGAAGGGAGGTGGTGGAGACACCAGAATAAAAAGGTGCGGGGAGGGGAAGGAAAATAGCCAGAAGGTGATAGCTGAAGCCAGGTGGGTAGGAAAGGAAAAGGGTTAGAGAGGAAGGAATCTGATAGGAGAGGAGAGTGGACCATGGGTGAAAGGGAAGGGGGAGGGTCACTGAGGGAGGTGATAAGCACATGAGAAGAGATAAGAGGTTAGAGTGTGGAATAGAAATAGAGGGGAGGGGAGGGAAATTTTATTATAATGGAAGCAGAAATTAATATTCATGCCATCAGGTTAGAGGCTATTCAGACGGCTTGAAACTTTCGATTGTTTATTCATTTCCATAGATGCTGCTTGACTTGCTGAGTTCCTCCAGCATCTTGTGTGTGTTGCCCTGGATTTCCAGGATCTGCAGGCTTTCTTGTGTTTATAATGTTCCTCCAGACCAAGGTGCACGACACAGTACATAAACTCACACGCAACACATAAGGGAAATTAAATTAAATTAAATTAAAGGCATCCGTTAGTCTTGCGAGACCATGGACCTGCGCCTGGAAAGTCTTCACTCTCCAGGGCGCAAGCCTGGGCAAGGTTGTATAGAAGACCGGCAGTTGCCCATGCTGCAAGTCTCCCCTCCCCACGACACCAATGTTGTCCAAGGGAAGGGCATTAGGACCCATACAGCTTGGCACCAGTGTCATCGCAGAGCAATGTGTGATTAAGTGCCTTGCTCAAGGACACAACACGTTCCCTTGGCTGGGGCTCGAACTCACGACCTTCAGGTTGCTAGTCCAATGCCTTAACCACTTGGCCACGTGCTCACACACATAAAGTAATATTATCACAAATAAACTTACAAAGAATAAAATATATTCCAGAAGATTTCCATTTAGCATAAGGTGCATTTTCGATGCAAGTTAAAAAGTAAACGGTATAACGCTACTGGTACTTCATACGTGATGAGACCTGGGTGGTGGCAGGAAGTTCATTCATCTCGCGGTCTGAGGAAAGAAGCTGTTTTCCATCCTAACGTTCCTCATTCTAATGCTAAGGTACTTCCTGAATGATGGTAGGGGGTCAAAGAGTTTGTGGGACAGGTGGGAAGGATCCTCGACAATGCCAAGAGTTTAAGGTGAGGCGTAAAGTTTTAAAGGAGACCTGAGGGACATGCACTCACACAGAGAGTGGTGAGCATTTGAAATGAGCTGCTGGAGGAAGTGGTAAAGGCAGGCACAATTAATATTTCAGTGGTTCAATGGGCCAATTTAATATCAGAGAATGTATACGGTATACAACCTGAAATTCTTACTTCTCGCAGACATCCAAGAAACAGAAGAACCCCCACCTCAAAAAAAAGAATGACAGATGTTAGAACCCCAAGGACCCCCCATTCCCCCCCATGCACAAGCATCAACCCTCCCCTCCCTCCACTTGCTCCAGCAAAAGCAAAGTACAATATTCAAACAACACTTGGATAAGTATGGATAGAAAAGGCCTAAAGGGACATGGGACTGGCTCAGACAGTCATCTAGGTGGCATGGATGAGCTGGACTGACTCTATGGCTCTGTGATCACTGCTCCTCATGTATGACCACCGTCAGTGGATGTTTTCTGTATCAGCAACAAATGGCAAGTTTTTATTTGCATTCCCATGAAAGTCCTTTGCAATACAGCTCACAGATCTCTGAATAATTCCTTCCTCACTCATTCTCCCAATGGGTGCAAGGAAATGAAATTACTGAATATTACAAACCAACCTCCTTCAGGGAGGAAAGTGAGACAACATTTGTTTTTATGTTTATTCATTTTCTTTGGGATCTGGGTATTTATTGCTCATTATTAATTACCCCTGAGAAGGCAACCATGAGCCCCTGCAGTTACCCTGCTGAAGGCACTGATGGAGTGTTAGAGGAGCGGGGAGTTCCAGGACTTAAACTTGGTGATGATGAGAAGTCAGTGATATAAAAAATAGAATATAGAAGAGTACAGGACAGCGTACTTACCTATACACTCAGTGCACGCTTTATTATGTACCTCCTGTAACTAATAAAGCAGCCACTGAGTTTATGTTTGTGGTCTTCTGATGTCGTAGCTCATCCACTTCAAGGTTCAATGTGCTGTGTGTTCAGAGATGCTATTCTGCAAACCATTGCTGTAATGCCGATTTAACTTCAAGAAGAGGAAACCAGAGGGCCATGAGTCAGTTCTGATCAGAGGATCAGAGTTGGAGAGGGTCAGCAATTTTAAATTCCTCAGTGTTATTGTTACAGAGAATCTGTCCTGGGGCCAGCACATAAGTACAATTATGAAGAAAACACGGCAGTGCCTCTACTTAGGAGTTTGCGAAGATTTGGCGTGACATCTAAAACTTTGACAAACTTCTATAGATGTATAGTGTAGAGAGTATATTGACAGGCTGCATCACAGCCTGGTATGGAAACACCAGTGCACTTAAATGAAAAATCCTACAAAAAGTAATGGGTATGGCCCAGTCCATCATGAGTAAAGTCCTCCCCACTACTGAGCACATTTACATGAAATGTCGCAGAAAAGCAGCATCTATTTTCAGGGACTCCCATTACCCAGGCCATCTCTCTTCTCACTTCTGCCATCAGAAAGAAGATACAGGAGCCTCAGGACTTACGCCACCAGATTCAGGAACAGTTAGTACCGCTCGACCATCAGGCTCTTGAACCAAAGGAGATAACGTCAATCAACTTCATTTGCCCCGCCAATGAGGTGTTCCCACAACCAAAGGACTCACTTTCAAGGACTCTTCATCTCATGTTCTTGATATTTATTGATTATATATTTTTATATTATTATTATTATTATTATTCTTTTTGTATTTGCACGGTTTGCAGTCTTTTGCACATGGATTGTTTGTTCCTCTTGTGTGTGGTCTTGTATTGACTCGATGGTGTTTCTATGCATTTACTGTGAATGCCCTCAAGGGGATAAATCTCGGGATTGCATTTGGTGACACATACAGTACTGAGGAAAAGTCTTGGGCACATGTAAAAAACAACTTGTAAATTGAAGATGCTTTCAAAAGTAATGTACTGAAAAATTTCTAAATATCAGAAAATTTCTATAAGAGCAGTCATCATCATCATCATCAGGTGCCATGCCCAGTTTGAGCTTTGACTGCCATGGCCCACACACTCCTGTTTCGGTCAAGTGGATCAATTCATTGGTATTCATTTCCAGTTCTCTGGCTGCTGTCTCCAGCATCATTTGTCTTTGTCTTCCTCTTGCTTTCTTCCCTTCAATCTTTCCCATAATTACCGTGCATTCTAACTCCTCTTTCCTAATCACATATCCAATGAAGTTATGTTGCCTTTTCATGATCTCATACATTATTTCTCTTTTTGTGTTTGCTCTGTTCATGACATCCTCGTTAGATATTCGTTTTGTCCATGATATTCTTTGCATCCTCCTCAAAAACCACGTCTCTGCTGCTTCAATTCGTTTCCTCATGTTACTAGATATTGTCCAACATTCTGAGCCATATAACATAACTAGATAAACGTACGATAAGAGCAGTAAACAGTCAAAAACTAAAGCGAATCAATATTTTGTGTGACCACTCTTTGGCTTTAAAACTGCATCAATACTCTTAGCTACACTGTTGTGTAGTTTTATAAAAAAAAAATCAACTGGTTGGTTGTTCTAGTCATCTTGGAGAACTTGCCACAATTCTTCTGCAGACTTTGGTTGTCTCATTTGCTTCTGTCTCTCCAGGTAATCCCATCCAGCCTTGATGGTGTGGAGATCAGAGCGCTGTGGAGGCCATACCATCTGAAATCATGTGAAAAATCTAGGTGCCTAAGACTTCTGCACAGTACTGTGTACACTTTGATTATAAATATACTTTGAATTTCATGTTTCACAACAATTTCGCCAGACTTCATATCATCCACAAATTTATTGATTATACCTTCCAAACCCACATCCAAATTATTCATGTATGTTACCTGCAGTGAAGGTCCCAACATTTATCCCTGTGGAACATTACCAGCTACCTGAATCCAATCACAAAATCAGCCTCTCCTACCACCTCCTGTCACCTATCATGAAGTCAATTCTGGAAGCAATTTGCCAAATTACCCTGGAAACCAGAGTCTTTGGTGCTAAAGGCAACAGGTCCTACTAGACGTGCCACTGTGTCACCACTTTACGCAGTCTATTTAACAAATGCCACTTGGAGTCTTGAATAGTTCAAAGTAAATTTATTATCAAAGTACGTTTATGTTCCATATGCTACTTTGGGATTTATTTTCTTGTAAATATTTACAGGAATAAAGATACTATGGAATTTACGAAAAACTACTGTATATATAGGAGGAGGGGAGGAGGAGAAGATGGCGGCGCGACGCAGCGCCCCCGACCGCTCCGGAATGATATCGGTATTTGTTAAGTAGGTACCGTGCACAATCCTGATTTGATGGAGACAGACGTGAGAAGCACGGAGGAACATCTGGAGAAACTTCTGAAATGCCCGCTTCGCTGCCGCTGCTCCTGTGCGATCGAGAATCTCCGGAGACGAAGGCCCCAAATCCTCGGCTTTGCCTGTTGCCGGGGCCGGGGCCGGGGTCGAAGCGCTCGGCAGAGATGGTGCTCGGTGCTCGGTGTCAGAGGGCTGGTCGGAGGCTCGAAGTTTTTGGATGGAATCAAGAGTCGCTGTGGTCGGGTGCTTCCAGGGTGCTGCATCGGCAAGTTTGCGGCACTGGAGGTTCATGGCAGGGAGAGTTTTTCTTCCTTCTGCCATCTACGTGAGATGATGGGACTTTCGAGAGAATTTGAGACTTTTTTTTTACCGTGCCCATGGTCTGTTCTTTATCAAATAACGGTATTGCTTTGCACTGTTGTAACTATATGTTATAATTATGTGTTTTTTGTCAGTTTTTTTTTAGTCTTGGTTTGTCTTGTGTTTCTGTGATATCACACCGGAGGAATATTGTATCATTTCTTAATGCATGCATTACTAAATGGCAATAAAAGAGGACGTGTGTCCTCATAATCTAATCTAATGTAATCTAATATAAACAGACAAAGACTGACAAAAACCAAAGTGCAAAGGGTATTCTGTGCAAATAAAACAAAATACTGAGAACATGGGCTGTAAAGACTCCTTGAAAGTGAGTCTGTTGTTTTTAGAATTAGTTTCTTTGCTGTGGTGAGTGAAGTTGACCACACTGGTTCAGGAGTCTGATGGCTGAAGGGTAATAACTGTTCCTGAACCTGGTGGCGTGGAACCTAAGACTCATGTACCTCCTTCGCAGTGGCAGCAGTGAGAAGAGAGCATGGCCTTGATGGTGGGGGTCCTAGATGATGGATGCTGCTTCTCTGGGGCAGTGCTCCTTGTAGATGTGATCAGTGGTGGGGAGGGCTTTACCTGGGTACCTCATTATGACCTTGCACTTTACTGTCTCCCTGAAATACACTTTCTCCATACAATGTATTCTGTATTCTATTAGTGCCTTTCCCTTTGTACTACCTCGTTGTACTTATGTCTTGAAATTCTCTGCCTGCATGTCAAGCGGTTTTACACTTTATCTTGGTATATGTGACAATAAAAAAAAACAATTACCAATTTCCCAGTCATCCTTCAGGTCAAAATGATGTTCCCAATATGTGAATGGCCTTACTTGACATTGAATGAGGCAGTGGCTCTATTAACTGGCTCTATTAATTGCAAAGTGATACCAACAGCTGGTGGTAAGATGCCTCTTTGTTTAAAAACCTTCCTAATAAATTCTCCCTCTCCCCCCACCACCCACCCCGCCCCACTCTCGCCATCTCAGGGTGTCTATTAAATTAATTCCAGAATATTTCACGCTGACTGCTAAGTGATAATTTGCACGTGTTTCGTGTTGTTTGCGTTTTTTTTCTTCAACTTTCACTCTCGCTCCCTTGTATGAATTATCGCCTCAGCTGAGCAGAGATGATGGACGCTCAGCTCCCTGATAGTGGAGAGACATTAACCCTTTTGCAGCGCGCTCGATCACGATGCTTGCTTGTAGAGTGCAACTATAACTTCACAAAGCATCTTATAGACTAGAATCACAGTCATAGAACACTACAGCACAGAAACAGACCCCTTGGCCTGTCTAGTCTCTGCCAAAATGTTATTTGCTTATACCCTTTAAACTACACCTGGAACACCCTTCATCCATGTACTTATGCAAATATCCCTTAAATGTTAAAATCAAACCTGCATTCACCACTTCCTTTGGCAGCTCGTTCCACACTCTGAGTGAAGATGTTTCTCCTCAAGTTCCCCTTAAATATTCCACCTTTCACCCTTAACCTATGACCTCTAGTTCTAGTCTCACCCTACCTCAGTGGAAAAAGTCTGCTTGCATTTACCGTTTATACCCCTCATAATTTTGTATTCTTCTATCAAAATCTCCCCTTATTCTCCTTTTTATTCAGCTGATGAAAAGCTTTGGGCAGGATGGGTACTGTTGGGACATGCAAAACATGGCAACTTATTTATGCACTGCAGGATCCCACAAAATGGTAACAATCAGATAATCTGCATTAGGGAAGTCTAGGGAAGTCAAGTTAAACACTGTGGTGATTCATGGGTGACAACACATCTTGGCTCTCCTTCAAGAACATAGGAGAGTTCAGCACAGGAGCAGACCCTTTGGTGCATGATATCTTTACTGAACACAATGATGAATTAAACTCTGCCTGTCCATGGACCATGTCCCTCCATTTGCTGAAAATTCACGTGTCTGTCTAAAATCCTCTTAAACACCATTATCGTATCTACCTCCACCACCACCCATGGCAATCTATTCCAGGCACCCACCTCTCACTGTGTAAAATCTCACCCTGCACATCTTTGTTACGTTTTCTAGCTTCAAAACATTAAATGCAGGAGTCCAAAATGCGGTTTAACTTTGAGTTTACTTTAAGCGAGGCACGCACATATCATGTGGTAGTGTGATGATGCATGCAATTGATGTATTTATACATATAATCCATCATTAATTATTTAAACCAACAGGAATGCTTAATCATACACAAAATTACTCAAATATTATTGAAATACTAAATACACAACAATTCCTCTGAACTTTCCTTCACTCACTCTAAATGCTGCCTTCTAGTATCTGACATTTCTGACTATTTCCATGTCTATGCTTCTTAAAATTTTATAACCTTTTATTAGCTCACCCTGTAGCCTTTGGGCGGCATGGTAGCATAGTGGTTAGCACAACGCTTTACAGTACAGGCGACCTGGGTTCAATTCCCCCCGCTGCCTGTACATTCTCCCTGTGACCGTGTGGGTTTTCTCTGGGTGCTCTGGATTCCTCCTACACTCCAAAGACGTACTTGTTGGTAGGAAAATTGGTCATTGTAAATTGTCCCAGTTTTAGGCCAGGGTGAAACCGGGGATTGCTGGGAGACCCGGCTCAAAAGGCTGGAAGGGTCTATTCCGTGCTGTATCACAGTAAATAAATAAGTAGATATTCCAGGGAGAACAGTCCATGTTTGCTCCCTCTCCGAGGAGCGATGACTCAAAAAGGTGGCATCCATCATTAAGGACCCCCATCACCCAGGTCATGCCTTGTTCTCATTGCTACCATCAGGAAGGAGGTACTGAACTGTGAAGGCACACACTCAATGATGCAGGAACAGTTTCTTCCCCTCTGCCATCCGACTTCTGAATGGACATTGAACCCATGAACACCACCTCATTACTGTTTTATTTCTATTTATGCTCAACTAATTTACGTTAGCCATCTACTATATATATATATATACTTACTGTAATTCACAGTTTTTTTTTCTATTATAATGTATTTCATTGTACTGCTGCTGCAAAGTTAACAATTTCACGACATATGCTGGTGATATTAAACTTGATTCTGATTTGTCATACTCTCTAATCCAGGCAGCATCCTGGTGAACCTCTTTTATACTTTTTCCAAAGTTTCCCCATATTTCGTGCTATGGGGCGATGGGGTAACCAGAACTGTACATGGTGCTCCAAATGCAGCCTAACCAATATCTATACCAACATAAAAATAGACTGTAAAAGCTTTTATAGGTATGTAAAAAGGAAAAGACTGGTAAAGACAAATGTAGGTCCCCTGCAGGCAGAAACAGGTGAGTTGATTATGGGGAGCAAGGACATGGCAGACCAATTGAATAATTACTTTGGTTCTGTCTTCACTAAGGAGGACATAAATAATCTTCCAGAAATAGTAGGGGACAGAGGGTCCGGTGAGATGGAGGAACTGAGCGAAATACATGTTAGTAGGGAAGTGGTGTTAGGTAAATTGAAGGGATTGAAGGCAGATAAGTCCCCAGGGCCAGATGGTCTGCATCCCAGGGTGCTTAAGGAAGTAGCCCAAGAAATAGTGGATGCATTAGTGATAATTTTTCAAAACTCGTTAGATTCTGGACTAGTTCCTGAGGATTGGAGGGTGGCTAATGTAACTCCACTTTTTAAAAAAGGAGGGAGAGAGAAACTGGGGAATTATAGACCGGTTAGCCTAACGTCGGTGGTGGGGAAACTGCTGGAGTCAGTTATCAAGGATGTGATAACAGCACATTTGGAAAGTGGTGAAATGATCGGACAAACTCAGCATGGATTTGTGAAAGGAAAATCATGTCTGACGAATCTCATAGAATTTTTTGAGGATGTAACTAGTAGAGTGGATAGGGGAGAACCAGTGGATGTGGTATATTTGGATTTTCAGAAGGCTTTTGACAAGGTCCCACACAGGAGATTAGTGTGCAAACTTAAAGCACACGGTATTGGGGGTAAGGTATTGGTGTGGGTGGAGAGTTGGTTAGCAGACAGGAAGCAAAGAGTGGGAATAAACGGGACCTTTTCAGAATGGCAGGCGGTGACTAGTGGGGTACCGCAAGGCTCAGTGCTGGGACCCCAGATGTTTACAATATATATTAATGACTTGGATGAGGGAATTAAATGCAGCATCTCCAAGTTTGCGGATGACACGAAGCTGGGTGGCAGTGTTAGCTGTGAGGAGGATGCTAAGAGGATGCAGGGTGACTTGGATAGGTTGGGTGAGTGGGCAAATTCATGGCAGATGCAATTTAATGTGGATAAATGTGAAGTTATCCACTTTGGTGGCAAAAATAGGAGAACAGATTATTATCTGAATGGTGGCCGATTAGGAAAAGGGGAGGTGCAACGTGACCTGGGTGTCATTATACACCAGTCATTGAAAGTGGGCATGCAGGTACAGCAGGCGGTGAAAAAGGCGAATGGTATGCTGGCATTTATAGCGAGAGGATTTGAGTACAGGAGCAGGGAGGTACTACTGCAGTTGTACAAGGCCTTGGTGAGACCGCACCTGGAGTATTGTGTGCAGTTTTGGTCCCCTAATCTGAGAAAAGACATCCTTGCCATAGAGGGAGTACAGAGAAGGTTCACCAGATTGATTCCTGGGATGGCAGGACTTTCAAATGAAGAAAGAATGGATGAACTGGGCTTGTACTCGTTGGAATTTAGAAGATTGAGGGGGGATCTGATTGAAACGTATAAGATCCTAAAGGGATTGGACAGGCTAGATGCAGGAAGATTGTTCCCGATGTTGGGGAAGTCCAGAACGAGGGGTCACAGTTTGAGGATAGAGGGGAAGCCTTTTAGGACCGAGATTAGGAAAAACTTCTTCACACAGAGAGTGGTGAATCTGTGGAATTCTCTGCCACAGGAAACAGTTGAGGCCAGTTCATTGGCTATATTTAAGAGGGAGTTAGATATGGCCCTTGTGGCTACGGGGGTCAGGGAGTATGGAGGGAAGGCTGGGGCGGGGTTCTGAGTTGGATGATCAGCCATGATCATAATAAATGGCGGTGCAGGCTCGAAGGGCCGAATGGCCTACTCCTGCACCTATTTTCTATGTTTCTATGTTTCTATACAGCTGCAACATGACTTCCTGACTCTTATACTCAGTGCCTGAACCAATGAAGTTAGACGGAGCTGCAGCCTGATGACTTGCCCAAAGGCTCAATCTCCAACTACACACAGTCTTTCAGTCTAGGACAGAAATGACCTTGAGTCCTGCAGAAGTCTTGGCCTCTACAACGTGTACTGCAGTGCGGTCATTAAGTGGGTTTAACCTGCAGCCTAAGCTTCATTCATGGTGCATAGGAAGCAATTCAGCCCGCTAAGTTTAAAGTGGCTCTCAGAGCAACCCATTCGCTCACCTACTTCTCAGTCAGTGCTTGCTTTTTTTCTGTCTGGCACTGAGTATAAGAGTCGCAAAGAACATGCAAAATTCTGGAAAAACACAACAGTTCAGGCAGCATCTATGGAGGGGAATAAGCAGTGGACATATCAGTCCAAAACCCATCATAGGGATTGATGAAGGGTCTTGGCCCCGTATATTGACTATTTATTCCCCTCCATAGATGCTCCTGACATGCCAAGTTCCTCCAGCATTTTGTGTGTGCTGTTTAAGAGTTCTAGCATCTGCAGATTTTCTTGTGTCTCTGAAAGTCACTAAATCATGCTGGAGCTGTGTAAAAAGATTGGTAGGGATGCATTTGCAGCAGTGTGTGCAGTTCCAGTTGCCCCATTGCAGGATAGAAGAGGATATTTTGTAGAGGTTCACCAGGAAGCTGCCAGGATTAGAGAGCATGTACTGTAAGGAGAAGTTAGACAAACTTGATTTGTTTTCTCCAGTGCGACGGAGGCTGAGGGAAGACATGATAGAAGTTTATAAGATTATGAGAGTCATAGATGGAGTAGGCAGGCAGATTTTTTCTGCGGTAGTAATCAAATACAAAAAGATATGCATTTAATGTGAGGGGGAAATGTTTTAAGGATGCGTGCTGGGGTAAATTATTCACACAGAGAGTGGTAGATGTCCAGAATGAGCTAACAAGGGAAGTGGTGGTAGCAGAACGAACAATAATGTTTAAGAGAAGCTTAGATACACGAACAGGTCCATTTATCTAAAAAGGAATATAGTAACACTGAAGGCAGTCCAAAGAAGATTCACCAGGTTAATTCATGGGATGTGAGGGCTGTCCAACCAGGAGAGGCTGGACAAGTTGGGATAACATTCTTTGGAGTTCAGAGGAATGAGTGAGGACCTTATTCAAACACATTAAGACCCTAAGGCAAGGTTCCCAACCTGGGCTCTGCGGACCTCTCAGTTGACGGTAAAGGTCCATGGCATAACAAATGTTGGGAACCCCTGGGATCCGCTGTGATAGAGATGTTTTCATTCTTGGGAGAGTCACAAACAAGTGGCCGTTACAATAAAATAAAGAGCCGGCCACTTTAAAACTGAGGTTGGTAGAAATTTCTTTTGTCAGAGGGTAGTGAATCTCTGGAATGTTTTGCCCCTGAAGGTGGTGAAGGCCAGAGCACAAATGCATCTGAGATGGAGATAGATAAACATTTGCGGGCAATGGGGAACTTTTCTCTGAGGATCGTCACCTTGTCGTGGTGAAGAGCCTTGTGAGTTCCTGTGATGCTGAGATCCTGAGAGTGATGCCGCCTGGAGATTAGCCACCTGGTGCTTCGCTCCTGATAGGGTCACCCATGGTGGTAAGGTCAATGGGGAGGTTACAGGCAAGGAACGATCCAACCACGATCTCAACGGCGGAGGCAGCGGAAGATGATGACACATCACAACAGCCTTGAAGGGTCTCTAGTCATCTTGCACTCCATGCCACTGGACGCTGACCGCATGGTAGCTGCCCACACGTCAGTCTCTGCATGTTAATTAAAGTCACACACAGGTGTTCTCCATTATGGGAATCTAACAACAATGGGGAACTGGCACAAAAAAGGAGTTGAGGCCAGCACAGAACAATCATGATCATGTTACTGTTATAGATTACCCTAATACAGGCATAATACAGGTTGGAAACAAGGCCTTCGGCCGACTCATTCTTGCTGATCCAGATGCCATCTAGGTTAGTCCCATTTGCCCACATTTTCAAAGTTCAAAGTTCAAAGGACACTTACAATCAATGTACAACTTTAAGATTTATCTCCTTAGAGACAGCAATAAAACAAAGCAACCTAATAAAAAACAATTAAAAAAGATGACTGTCAAATAACCAACGTGCAGAAAAAAAATCATGCAAAGAATAAAAGTAAGACTTCAGAACTGAAATTCAAGCAAGTGAGTCCACAGCTTTAAATATACCCAATGACTAGGCCTCCACAGCCATTTGTGGCAATGAATTCCACAGATTCACTACCCTCTGTTCCACAAATTCCTCCTTACCTCTGCTCTGAAGAGGCATTCTTCTACTCTAAGGCTGTGCTCTCTGGCCCTAGACTCTCCCCTATAGGAACATCCTCTCCATGTCCACTCTATACACAGATACACTAGTGAAGTTTAAGAGACTACTGGACAGGTATATGGAGGAATTTAAGTTGGGGGCTTATATGGGAGGTAGGGTTTGAGGGTCGGCACAACATTGTGGGCCGAGGGGCCTGTACTGTGCTGTACTATTCTATGTTCTATGTTCTATCAAAGGCTTTCAATATTCGATAGGTTTGAATGAGATTCCCCCTCATTCTTTTGAACTGCAGAGAGTACAGGCCCAGTGCCATCAAATGTTCCTCATACATTAACCTTTTCATTCCCGGGATCATTCTCGTGAAGCTCTTTTGGCCCCCTCTCCAATGCCAGCACACCTTTTCCTAGATAAGGAACCCTAAGCTGCCCACAATACTCAAAGCACCCTGTCCCTATTTTCTTGTTTTCTTATGAACCACCAACGTTAGAGGTGCAGCAGAAATGTAGCTGTGATGCCGTCTCATCTCACTGATTCCACCTTCTTCCTCATTGCTGTACTTCCCACATGTACTGCTAGACATCCTGCTGGTTCACTGTGGGTGAGCTTTCAAATTTTCTTAATGCAGTAGTAACAAATTTCAAGGGTGCCATCACAGAGTGATGATGAATGATAACAAGTCATTTCACCAAAATATGTTCCAGTGTTTTATTTCTCTCATTGAGTACAATCCCCAGATACCATCTCTCCAGATGTGACTCAATGTCAGAACCTTTCCATTTTTTACTCACAGGACATGGCAGTAACTGACAATGTCAAGATTTATTGTCTGGCTCCACTTACCCATGAACCAAGTGTCAGTATTGAGTCAAGTACATGGGTGGGATGGGAGTCAGTAAAAGTCCAAAAAAAATAAGGAAGCCAAGTTTCTCTCCACAGAAGACAGTAAAGAACCAGGTGTTATTCTCACTGTTACAGTATGTACAAATTTAATAAGAGTGTTGTTTTCTTTTAAAAAAAAAAGTGGTCTTCTTCAAAAGGCGGTTCACCAAGAAGGCAGAATTCATCATTAAGGGCCCTCACCATTCGGGACATGCCCTCTTCTCGTTGGTACAGTACTGCGCAAATGACTTAGGCACTCTAGCTATATATGTGGGCATGTGGCCAAGTGGTTAAGGCATTGGACTAGCTACCTGAAGGTCGTGAGTTTGAGCCCCAGCTGAGGGAACGTGTTGTGTCCTTGAGCAAGGCACTTAATCACACATTGCTCTGTGATGACACCGGTGCCAAGCTGTATGGGTCCTAGTGCCCTTCCCTTGGACCACATTGATGTCGTGGAGAGAGGAGACTTGCAGCATGGGCAACTGCTGGTCTTCCATACAACCTTGCCCAGGCCTGCGCCCTGGAGAGTGAAGACTTTCCAGGTGCAGATCCATGGTCTCGTAAGACTAACAGATGCCTTTTTAAGACTTCTTAACAGTACTGTACCATTAGGGAGGAGGTACAGGAGCCTGGAGACCCAGTGATTTAGAAACAGCTTTTCCCCCTTTTGCTATCAGATTTCTGAAATGATCCATAAACCCATGAACACTACCTGGTTATTCCTCTTTTGCAGTATTTATTTATCTTTTTTATTGTAATTTTATAGTAATTTTTTATGTATTGTACTATATTGCTGTCTCATAAAAAACAATAAATTTCATGATTTAGATCTGTGATAATAAACCTGATTCCAATTCTGACGCTATTATTGGAAGGATATGAAGGTTGTGGCGAAGGTGCAGAAGGGGTTTACCAAGATGCTTGGATTAAAGGGCATGTGCTATATTGATAGGCTGGACAAATGTGGATTGTTTTCTGAGTGGTGATCTGATAGAGATTTGTAAGGGTAAGAGAGGCATAGATTGAGAAGAGATTCAGAGACCCTTTTCAGGATGAAAATCAAATATTAGATGTATTGTGGCGACCCACTTTCCAGCGCACACGAACCGGCTCACAACAACGTGCGCAGGCAGAGGGCCGGCCCCAAAAAGGGCGCTAGGCCATCTTCACCAGCAGGGGGAAAATCCCGCACGTGGAAAGGGTCTGGGAATATGCATTCCCTACAGCAGTCCCGCCCGGGGAGGGCGGGAATGGGAAGGCTTTAAAGGAGGACGTGAAGTTTGAATAAATCCTTTTTTATCACAACTCCAACTCACTGACTACGTGTCGTTATTCTAGCGCTGTGTGTAGCACACCATTACAGTATTATGTTTTGTAACTTCAAAACATTAAGCTTAAAGGAAGGCACAAGAGTCCGAAATGTGAATCTAACTTTATCTTTTACCTAAAGTGAGGCACGCACGTATCACGTGGTAGCATGATGACCTGTGCAATTAACATAATTTTACATATAGCCCATAATGAATTATTTAAACAAACAAGAACGTTTAATTAAACAAGTAATCAAACAAGATTACTCAAATATTACTGAAATATTAAATACACAACATCTATAGGGACATTCCTGGTGGCCATTTTGCAAATCTATAGGGATGTTCCTAGTGACCATGTTGTAAATCTATAGGACCGTTCTTGGTGGCCATTTTGTGAATCTATAGGGATGTTCCTTGTGGCCATGTGTGAATCTATAGGGACATTCCTGGTGGCCGTTTTGCGAATCTATAGGGATGTTCCTTGTGGCCATGTGTGAATCTATAGGAACGTTCTTGGTGGCCATTTTGTGAATCTATAGAGATGTTCCTTGTGGCCATGTGTGAACCTATAGGGACATTCCTGGTGGCCGTTTTGCGAATCTATAGGGATGTTCCTTGTGGCCATGTGTGAATCTATAGGAACGTTCTTGGTGGCCATTTTATTCCTTCTAGCTATCCCTGCAAGAAACCGTCATTGTTTATAATTTCATTGGAAAGGGGAGGGTGCGGTTTTGCAATGAATGGTTGGAGTAAGAGTTCACAGCCTCAAATCGTGGTGCTGCTGAAGGAGCTAAGATCCCACGGCAAGTTACAGATGAACTTCAAAGCTGTGATTAACATCCTTCACAATTTTATAAGCAGGAAGGGTAATTAACCTTCCTTGATTTGAGACCCTCCATTGGTTAGGGTCGACCATGGATGTTGACTCCTAGCTGTCTGTCAGTCAGTACACAGGTTAGGACAGCACGATATGGAGGGCAAGCTGTTGCCCATACAGCTGTCTTCTCCTCTCCATGCTGCTGATGAATCCAAAAGAATGACAGAGACCAATGCAGTTTGGCACCAGTGGTGTCGCAGGAGTTGCCAGTCAACATTGAACACATGATTGCCTTAGGGACTCCAGCTCTGGATTTTTCCTCGGGGTTTACTCCCTAAGACCTCCCCATAGGGCAGTAGAGGTTTGAGATCAGAGTTTTCTTTCTCCTTGACGAGTTGCCAACCACGTCTGACAAGCCCCATCTATCCGAAGTGACTGGTTTTAAGGCCTTTGCCCCTTCTCTTGTCAGTAGAAATGGTTCCTCCAGGCTTAATAGCTGAAAAACACATGAAGGCCAGGAGCTGGACTTGGTTGTCAGAGGCTATTTGAGACGCACGCCATTGGGAGCATTTAATGGGTAGTGGGAACTTATCTCTACTACCTTCTCCAGCTATGACAACCTTAAGCAATCAAACTTTCTTGATTGAAGCTATTATTTCAGGCACATCATCCTCCCCACAAAGACCAAATGAGAATCTGAGAGAGAAGGAGGCTGGCTGGTGGTGATTGAAGTGGAGAGAACATTGTAACATTCAGAACTTGGCACTGATTACGCACATACTTTCACTTAACTTTGGACGATGCTGACAAAATAATCCCACAATTCCTTGGGTCCCTAAGGGGGTAATTTCACACAGTTATTCAGAGGGAAAAGATTTGAAGTTCTTGAAGATCTGCTTTATTGGTCACATGTACATCCCAAATCAAAGCAGACAAATATGTTATTCGAGTCAAGTCAAATCAGCAACGATCGTGCAAGTGTTGCCATGATTCCTGCACTGACGTAGCACGCCCACATCTCATCAACCCTAACTTTAACCATACGTCTTCAGAATGTAGGAGGAAACTGGAGCATCCGGAGGAAATCCATGCGGTCATGGGAAGAATGTACAAACTCCTTACAGACAGTGGCGGGAATCGAACCCCAATCTTGCTGCTAGCACTTACACCTATGCTACTGTGCCATTCAGGTCTCCATCTGCTTAGTGAAGAGTGATTGAAGTCATTTTTTCTGCTACCACCACAGAAATATTTTCACTCCAGTGCTCAATGGCCCAGGAGCTTGGTCCTTGAAGGCCTTCCGTTGAACATGTGTGTATTTCCTACTATCGCTTGGCTGGTGGGAGCCTTGCTATATGTAAGCTGGCTGATCTGCTTCCTAGACTAAGACCATAAGACCATGAAACCATAAGACATAGAAGCAGAATTAGGCCATTCGGTCCATCAAGTCTGTTCTGTCAGTCCATCATGGTTGATTTATTACCCCTCTCAACCCCATTCTCCTGACTTCTTCCCGTAACCTTTGACACCCTTACTAATCAAGAACCTTTCAACCACCGCTTTAAATATATCAAATGACTTGGCCTCTGCAGCTATCTACGGCAATGAATTCACCACCCACGCTAAAGAAATTCCTCCTCATCTCTGCCTAAAAGACCATGCTTGTATTCCAAAACTGTGTCCCTTGGACTCCCCCACTATTAGAAACATCCTCTCCACATCCACTATATCCAGCCCTTTCAATATTCAATAGGTTTCAATAAGATAATTCTTCTAAACTCCAGTGAGTACAGGCCCAGAGCCATCAAATTCTCCTCATGTGTTAACCTCTTTATTCCTGGGATCATTCTGTTAACCTCCTCTGGACCCTCTCCAAAGCCTTTCTTAGTGCAGGGGCCCAAAACTGCTTACAATGCTCCAGACTACAGAAATAACTGCTCTTTAGAAGTTCTTATTCTGGCATCTTTCCCCTTCCTTTCCAGTCCCAAAGCACCAACTGTTTATTCCTCTCTGTAGATGTAGCCTGACCTGCTGAGTTCCTCCAGCATTTTGTGTGTGTTGTTCTTCCAAAGTGATTTATTGGTGTGAAATGCTTTAAGACGCTATGAGTGATCTCCCCATGAGACCCACTACCTTGAGAGTATTTTTTCTCCAGCTTCACCTCCTCTTACTGACAGGCTCCATCAGATCTCTTAATCCCAAGCCTGGCCAGAGAGCTCATTGAGTCAAACATCTTGGAAGCAGGCCCTTTGTCCCAATTTATCCATGCTGACTCATTTGTCAAATTGAGCAAGTCCCATTTGCCCGTGTTTGGTCCATATCCCTTTAAACCTTTCCTAGCTATGTACGTGTCCAAATTGTACCCATCACTAACACTTCTTTTGGTAGCTCTCTCCAGATACCCACTGCTCTCTGTATGAAAAGCTTGTCCCTCATGTTTCTTTTTAAAAATCTTTCCTCGCTCACATTAAGCCTATGCCCTTTTTAGTTTTAGCCTCCCTTACCCTAGGGAAAAACACTGTGACCCTACTATTGTCCACTCTCCTCTCCTATCAGATTCTTTCTTCTCAAGCCTTTGACTTTTCCCACCCACCTAGCTTCACCAATCACCCTCCAGCTAGCCTATTGCCTCTTCCTCCACCCTTTTATTTCGTTATCCTCCCTCTTCCTTCTCAGTCCTGAGGAAGGGTCTTGGCCTGAAACAGCGACTGTTTACTCATTTCCAGAGAAGCTGCCTGACCTGCTGAGTTCCTCCAGCATTTTGAGTGCGTTGATGTGACAATCAATCTTCTTTATAGCTGTCGTGATTTTCTTTACCTCTACAAGATCTCCCGTCAGCCTCCTACACTCCAAAAAAAAGAGCCCCAGCCTTTCCAGACTTTCCTTAGAACTCAAAACCTTGAGTCTCAGTAATCTTCTACAATGCTCTCACCAATGTCTTGTACAATAGTCTTAGAGTCATAGAAAACTACAGCACAGAAACAGGCCCTTCAGCCCATCTAGTCCATGCTGAACCATTTAAACTGCCTACTCCCATCAATCTGCACCAGACCATAGCCCTCCATACCCCTAACTTCATGTATCTATCCGAACTTCTCTAAAACGTTGAAATTGAAGTCCCTGACACCTGGAACTTCCACCATACCGCTAGTGCTTTCCATAGTGAAGACTGATGCAAAATACATGTTCCGTTTATCCACCATTTCCTTGTCCCCAATACTACCTATCCAGCATCATTTTCCACCAGTCCAATATCCACTCTCACCTCTTTTTTACACTTCATGTATCTGAAGAAACCTTTGGCATCCTCTTTAATATTAGTGGCTAGCACACTTTTGTATGCCATCTTTATCTTCTAAATTACTTTTTTAGTTGCTTTTTCTTGGTTTTTAAAAGTTTCCCAATCCTCTAACTACTCACTAATCTTTGCTCTACTATATGCCCTCTCTTTGGCTTTTATGTTGGATTTAACTTCTCTTGTTAGCCAATGTTGTTGCATCTTTTCTTTAGAATACTTCTTCCTCTTTGTAATGTATATGTCTTGTGCCTTCTGAATTGCTTCCTGAAATTCCAGCCATTGCAGCTCTGCCATCATCCCTGCCAGTGTTCTTTTCCAATCAATTCCGGACAACTCCTCTCTCAGGCCTCAATAATTCCCTGTAATCCACTGTAATACTGAGACATCTGACTTTAGCTTCTGCTCAAGTTTCAGGATGAATTCGATCATATTATGACCACTTGTCCCTATGGGTTCTTTTACCTTAAGCTCTCTAATCAGTTGTGATCATTGCGCAACACCCAATCTAGAACAGCCAGAGCAGCTGATCCTCTAGTGGCCTCAACCATGAACTGTTCTAAAATTCCATCTCTTAGGCACTCTAGAAATCCTCCTCCTGTAATCCAACTCCCATCAGCATCTTTTTATCCTTGCAGTTCCTTAGCTCTATCAACAATGATTCAATACCTTCCAACCCTATGTCACTTCTTTTTAATGATTTGATTTCATTTTTTTTACCAACAGAGAAATGCTGCCCCCTCTGCTTTTCTGCCTATCCTTTTGATACAAGGTGTATTTTTGGACATTAAGCTCCCAGCTATAATCTTTCAGCCACGATTCCCTGATGCCTACAACATCATATCCGCCAATCAGCAACTGCGCTGCAAGTTCACCTACCTTCTTCCGTATACTGCGTGCATACAGTTACAACATCTTCAGTCCTGCACTCACCCTTTTCGATTTTGTCGCACCATGCTCAATCTTCTGATTTCTAAGTTAGTCTGAGGATTTACCAACATCTCCTCCACAACCTCTCCACTAACTATTCTGGTACTCTGGACTGCATCCCCCTGCAACTCTAGTTTAAACCCCACTGTGCAGCATTAACAGACCTTCCCACTAGGATATTTCGTACCATTGAGTCAAGATTTTTGAGGCTGGGAGAGTGGAGCTGCCCCAGTGCAAGGGCTTTTTCACTATAAAACTCCTCCCACACAGCTTTATACCTTTGCCAGAAACGACAGACAACAAACACAGGATCGAATGTTGATAGACCTCAATGAAGTGGATGTGGCAATGTTTCCTGTGGTGATGGAGTCTAGGACCAGAGGGCACAGCCTCAGAATAGAGGGACTTCCGTTTAGAACAGCGAGGAGAAGTAATTTTGTTCACCAGAGAATGGTGGATCTGTGGAATTTGTTGCCTCAGGTGGCTGTGGAGGCCAGGTCACTGGATATATTTAAGGGAGAGTTTGATAGGTTCCTGATTAGTCACGGCATGAAGGATTGCAGGGAAAAGGCAGGAGACTGATGCTGAGATGGAAATGGATCAGCCATGATGGAATATGGTGGATCAGACTTGATGGGCCAAATGGCCTAATTCTTCTGTATCTTACTGTGTTATGGTCTTATGTTCAATGTTCTAAAAACAAAAGTGGTGTTAAACTTATTCTGAAATTACGTTCTAAAACCCAGCAAAGTCCCACACTAGCTGGAGGGAGGATGGTCACAGAGAAGGCAGACATTTTAGAAATCCCCTTCCTCTCCCTTCCCGTTTCCATTGTCTGGCAAGGCACAACACCAGGATGCTCAGAGCCTGCTTCTACATTCCATACACGAGCTGGAATTTATTATTTTCAGCACACCACTGGTGGCGTGACATTTGAAATATTTATTTCTCAGCTGCCTCTTGTTGACTAAACAAGCAGCGGGCACCGTTTCCTTCGACTTGGCATGAGGCCTCACTCGTCGAGCCTGCCAGCAGGAGATCTGTAATTCAATCAGGACTCAGCACATAACTGCGGGATGATTAGCAGGGTGAAGCTCATAGCTTTCTCCTTCTACCTCAGCTGCTCCTCATCCTCTGACTGTGGTGTCACTGTTAGACAGGTTGGCAAAGAAGGCCTTAGGCACACTGGACTTCACCAATGTAGAAGTTAACACACAATAGAGAACAGCAGAGCACAGGAACAGGCCCTCCGGCCCACAAAGATGTGCCAGGCCTAATTAAATTAGTAATCAAATGCTCAACCAAGCTAATTCCTTTTGCCCACACAATATCCCGGCGGGGATTTAGTGTGAAGTACTGTGTGCATTTTTGGTCACCTATCTATAGGAAAGATATCGATATGACTGAAAGTGTACAGACAAAATTTACAAGGATTTTGCCGGGTCTGGAGGACCTAGGTTATTTGAAAAGATTGAATAGATTAGGACAGAACATAGAAAACTGAAGGGTATTTGATAGAGATACGCTGCATTTCCCTCCATTGACACTGCCTGAGCTGCTGATTTCCTCCAGCAATTTGTGGGTTTCTCCGGATTTCCAGCCTTGGCAGAAACTCTCACATTAAAGTTCATCACTGCCTTCAGAGTGCCAACAGAACCCCTGGTCTTTTGGAAGAAAGGATGTGTGAAGATCATGACTTTACATCTATAATAAAATCATGGTCTAGCAGGCCGCAGGGTGACCTATCATGCTAGGATGCTGAGTGTTGCATCACTGAGAGGGACCAATGATTCTGGCAATACAACAATTTCCGAAGATAGACAGTGTGTCCCCTCCCATCCCAATGCCCCCAAAACTTAAAGCCAACTCAACAGGATCATATCACTCACATATCACACATTGGACATTGGAAGTGATGACCAGGTGGAGAGAGGAAAACATTCAACAATGTTTTGAGAGCTTCCTCGAAGAAGAGCAACATTGTCTACTGAACATAAGAAATTCTATAGATGCTGGAAATCCAAAGCAACACACACTAAATGCTGGAGGAACTTAGCAGACTAGGCAGCATCTGTGGACCTACTGAACACCGAGGGTCGCCAGCCCATGTGGAAAAGGAAGCCTTGGAGTTAGTATTGACAACAGTGAGTCTGTATATCAGGAGCTCTCAGAAACTCAGTGTAAGCTGCTGAAGGTGCAGAACATCACCAGGTGATTTCTGCCTCATCTGTGGTTGCTTCAGAACCTAAGAGCCTAGCAAACCAGCCCAGAAGTAAATCAGATAATCAAATCCAGTTTATTATCAAGTGCACAACCATGTTGGCACCAGAATGTGTGGCGACACAGGCAGACTGCCCCAGCACGTCCTTGGGTCTGTTGGTTTTTAATACAAATGACACATTTCAATGTATGTTTGCAAAGTTCAAAGATGAAAGCTCAAAGTATGTTTATTAACAATGTATGCCATATACAACCTTGAGGTTTGTCTTGCAGACAGCCACAAAACAAAGGAGCACAATAGAACACAATAAAAAATTCCCACACAACAGACACCCAATGTACGAAAGAAAGAACAAGTCATGCAGCCAATAAAAATAGTAAACAAATAACACACAGAACATGAACTGCAGAGTATCCGAAAGTGAGTCCAGAGCCACGGACCCAGTTCAGCCCTGCGGCTGGTTCAGGAACCCGATGGCTCCAGGCCACGGCTGCCGAACTAGTTCAGCACTGAGGTGGGTGCCGATGGCTGCAGGCCACAGCTGAAGAGTCAGTTCATTGCTGAGCTGGTCCAGGAATCCGATGGCTGCAGGCCACAGCTGCCGAGTCAGTTCAGCGCTGAGGTGAATAAAGGCTCATGGAGTAGTGAGCTGAACACAGGTTCGTCCTTCACCCTCAGCCTCGACACCTTGACCTTTTTAATCTGGCTGACCACTTAAATCAGCTAAACATTGGCTCGTTTTCCACTCTCAGGCCCAGGCCTACTACGTCAATCTGGTCCCAAGTCCGCTTCAACAGTGGACCCCATGGTTGTACCTGCCTTCTCGAGAGTACGGTTCGTCGAGTCCTTCAGGAAACCACAAAGATGCTGGACCGTACAGATGATTCAAAAGCACAACTCCCAATGGGAAATTACAGGCTGCGGATTGCAGTGCTCATAGTCCAGAAAGAGTATATTTGACAGAATAGTTAGTAGTTCTGTTTGCTGCCCACAATGCTTCGCAGTGTCTTGCCAGCGCAATCTTTGAAACCTTTAATGTTTTAATGTACATCTGATAAATAAACCTGGATCTGAATCTGAATACGCAGGTAGAATTGGTCATTTGAAAGGCTGATGATCATTAGAAATGAGACATTGGATTTTGCTGCATGGTTGGAGCTTAGAGGTTTCAATGCAGCTGTATAAGGTTTTGTCTGGGCACATCTGGAGCACTGAGCACGACTTTTACCATTCTGCTTAAGGATGGATAAGCAGGCCTTGGAGACTGTGCACGGCAGATTCACGAGTTTAATGAGGGTCTTGTTCCGTGGGTAGACGGACCTGAGTTCACTGGAACTTGGGAAACTGGGAGCCAATCTCACTGAGATTCCGCAGATTCTGAGAGGAGATAACGTTTCTGGAAACTGGATGGTTTAGGAGGCAGAGTTCTGAAGTGCTTTCACTTGGTGGTTTGTTAATCTGTGGGAATCCTGATGCCACAAAAATCTGGATGCCCACCAGTCAAATATAGTAAGGCCCAGAATAAACTAATCTTGGATATCTTGGGATATGGCGAAGTGGGTGGAAAAACTGGCTGAATTTGGAATGACAGGGCAAACTTGGAGGTTTGTACAACACTCCTCGTTTTGGTTTTAAATTAGAGAATTAAAAACTTAATGGAGGATTTTAGCACAAAATTAGAGATGTGACTCACTTTGGACATTATCTATTCACCCCACTCCCATTGGACAGAAAATGCAAAAGCCTAAAAGCATGTACCACCAGACTCACGTACAGCTTCCTGACTTGATAACTTGCATTCTCAGTATTATCTGTTTACCTATTTATTTAGTATTATTTGTTTTTTTTTTGTATTTGCTCCGCTTGTCTTCTTTTGCACATCTGTTGCTTGCCGGTCTTCATTTTGTGTACTTTTAAATTATTTATCATATTTCTTTGTTCTACTGTTAATGCCCGCAAGAAAACAAATCTCTCTGGTGTCATATATATGTACTTTGATAGTAAATTTACTTCGAACTTAGAGCTTCTGTCCTACTGTTATAAGACTGCTGAATGGTCCCCTTCAAAATTCAAAGTAAATTTATTATCAAAGTGCAGATATATGTCACCATAAGGCACACTGAGATTTATTTTACTGTGGGCATACTGAATAAATCTATAGATTAATAACTAAACAGAATCAACGAAAGACCGCTCAACTTCGATGTTCAGAGTGTAGAAGACAACAGTGCACATATAAAAAGAAAGAAATAATAATAATAGATAAGTAAGCACTAAATATTGAGAATATGAGATAAAGAGTGCTTGAAGAAAGTGAGTCCATTGGCTGTGGAGATATTTCAATGATGGGGAGAGTGAAGTTGAGTTGAGTGAAGGGTCTTGACCTCACAATCGTTATGCACTTCCTATGCAACGGTAATTCTTTGATCTGCATTCTGATATTGTTTTCCCTTGTACTACCTGAATGCACTGATGTGAAAGCACCACACAGTGGTGAATCTGTAGAATTTGTTGCCACAGGTGGCTGTGGAGGCCAGGTCATTGGGTATATTTAAGGCAGAGGTTGATAGATTCTTGATTAGTCAGGACATGAAGGGTTATGGGGAGAAGGCAGGAGACTGGAGCTGAGGGGGAGAATGGATCAGCCATGATGAAGTGGCAGAGCAGAGTCAATGGGCTGAATGGCCTCATTCTACTCCTATATCTTATGGTCTTATGATGAAACCAAATTTTTCACTGTAGTTCGGTATGTGTAACAATCATAAGCTAATTTTACCTATTTTTCTATTCAATAATAAGGTCAGGAAATGTTGGAAACACTCAGGAGGACGGGCAGCATTTGTAGAGGGAGAAAAAGAACTGACACTGCAGTCACGTACCAGTTCCTATTTGATACTTATCCGCCCTCAGCTCCAGGCCTGATATTACTCCATCCATCCACACATTCTCTCTCAGTGCCAGATGTTGGTGTCCTGATCTGTTACCAGCCAAGAACTCCGAGACAAAAAAGAAATTCCTGCCGTATGGAAGGGTCGCTAAGCAACAGAAACATTCCCTTTCTCCTCCGCCTGAGAGGCAGCTGATTCCTTCACACTCCATATGGACCAGCGATGCAGCGTAAGCTGTTAATGTGTTATTTACCAGATGTTTCACACCACCTAGACTGAAGATGCCAAGCCACCTCATCTTGTGTTGCTCTGCAGATGATGGATGTGGGGATGGGGGCTGGGATGGATGAGAAGGGGGGGGGTGGTGTTTTAGTGACAACCAATCACGGAAAAGCGGGGACCGTTGTGTTGCATTATGCTGAGGCCCAGCCAGGAGATGGCAGGAGACAATGGAGGGGAGGAAAAGGAGGAGGAGAAATGGAAGGAGAGAGAACAAAGAGGAGGGATACGGGATGAAAAACATAACAAAGGAACAGAAGAAAAAAGAAACAAAGATATTCCTCCCCCTTCTCTCTTTTCCCGTTCCCCATTCTTGTTTCCCCCTTACCCCTTCCCTTCTCCTCCCCTGCTCATCTCCTTCCTCTGGTGCCCGCCATCTTTCCCTTTCTACCATGGTCCACCCTCCTGCCCTATCAGATTTCTTTTTCTTCAGCCTTTCATCTCTGCCATCTATCACCTCCCAACTTCTTACTCCATCTCCCCTCTCCCATCCACCCACCTTCCCCCTCACCTGGCTTCACCTATCACTTGCCAGCCTGTCCTCCTTACCCTCCCCCTACTTTTTTATTCTCTCTTCATCGCCCTCCCTTTCCAATCCTGATGAAGGGTCTCGGCCCGAAACGTTGACTGTTCATTCTCTTCCGTAGATGCTGCCTGTCCTGCTGAGTTCCTCCAGCGTGTTGAGGAAATCCTACAGCAAGTTTAAACGCAGTAAGATCCCAGAGAATGCAGCATGTTAGTGGTGAGAAGATTTGTTTTAGTGATGGTTCTTGAAGCAATAAATCTTTACCAGGAGACCAAGATAAGGAAGCAGGCAGGGAAAAAAAATCATTGCAGATAGCACCGAACCTGCAAACTGCCTTCTCCAGAAGCTCCCGTCTGGAAAGGACAAAAACAAAAACTTCATTCCTTTTTAAAAGTTTCTTGCTCCCCCCCCCAGGCCATTTATCTAATCAGCCATTCTATTTAGCACAGAGATAAGGATGGTATCATTTTCCCCAGGCAGGGGAGTCCAAAACTTTGTAGCTTTGCGGTTAATACAATGCTATTACTGCTTGGGGCTTCGGAGATTGGAATTCAATTCTGACATCATCTGTAAGGAGTTTGTATGTTCCTCCCCGTGAATGTATGGGTTTCCTCCCACCCTCTAAACACGCACCAGATAATAGCTTAATTGGTCATTGTAGGTTGTCTCAGATCAGTTCACTATGACCGAATATAGTGGCTTGGTAGAGCAGCTCGTTAGCCCAGAAGGGCCTGTTCCATACTGTATCTATAAATAAATAAATAAAATTAACAAAGTTGATTAGAATCAGAATCAAGTTTATTATCACCGGCATGTGTTGTGAATTTGTTAACTTAGCAGCAGTTCAATGCAATACATAATATATATAGGCATCAGTTAGTCTCATGAGACCATGGATTTGCGCCTTGGAAGGTTTCCAGGGCGCAGGCCTGGGCAAGGTTGTATGGAAGACCAACAGTTGCCCATGCTGCAAGTCTCCCCTCTCCACGCCACCGATGTTGTCCAAGGGAAGGACATTAGGACCCATACAGCTTGGCACCAGTGTCGTCGCAGAGCAATGTGTGGTTAAGTGTCTTGCTCAAGGACACACATGCTGCCTCAGTCAAGGCTCGAACTAGCGACCTTCAGATCACTAGATGAACGCCTTAACCACTTGGCCACGCGCGAACATAATACATAATATAGAAGAAGAAGAAAATAATAAA
Source organism: Mobula birostris (assembly GCF_030028105.1). Classification (NCBI taxonomy): domain Eukaryota; kingdom Metazoa; phylum Chordata; class Chondrichthyes; order Myliobatiformes; family Myliobatidae; genus Mobula; species Mobula birostris. The sequence goes on along the minus strand of NC_092373.1, from coordinate 198,967,267 downwards.
TATATAAACACATCAATCAATCATTGAATCACAGTATACATTTATTGAATGGATTAAAAATCATGTAAAAACAGAAATAATATATTTTTAAAAAGTGAGGTAGTGTTCAAGGCTTCAACATCTATTTAGGAATCGGATGGCAGAGAGAAAGAAGCTGTCCCTGAATCGCTGAGTGTGTGCCTTCAGACTTCTGTACCTCCTACTTGATGGTAACAGTGAGAAAAGGGCATGCCCTGGGTGCTGAAGATCATTAATAATGGACGCTGCCTTTCTGAGACCCAGCTCCTTGAAGATGTCCTGGGTACTTTGTAGGCAAGTACTCAAGATGGAGCCAACTAAATTTACGCCCCTCTGCAGCTTCTTTCAGTCCGATGCAGTAGTTCCCCATCCCCCATACCAGACAGTGATGCAGCCTGTCAGAATGCTCTCCATGGTACATCTATAGAATTTTTTGAATGTTTTTGTTGACATACCAAATTCCTTCACAGTAATACATGGCACATCCAAATAATTAAATTGCCCGCAGATTTAACACAATGGTCAACCACGAATACCAATCCTCCGCTCCCAGCTCGTTCATTCTATTCCCACTCTGTGCCTGTATTGCAGCTTTACAAATGTGGCTACACACAGAGATTAGGCTAGGGTTAAATAGGTGGACTGCTAGGCGGTGTCCAGAAGGGACAGTTTTGTACTGAACCACTAAATAAATAGATAAAAACAAACTAGGAGCATCGATTTAGGGTATGAGGTGAAAGGAACCTGAAGCACAAGATATTTTCACACAGAGGATGATGAGGAGATGGAAGAAGCTGCCAGAGGAAGTGGTTGAAGCAGGTACAAGTAGTATCATTTAAGAAGCACTTAAACAGGTACGAAGATGGGTGGACTTGGGAAATGGGCCGAACGCAGGGATTTGGGACTAGCTGGGTGAGCACCATGATTGCCATGGACTCATTGTGCTGAAGGGCTTGTATCCAGGCTGTGCTGCTCAAACTTACAGACTCAGTCTCTCTAGGCTTAAAAATTCTGAAGATTTGCCATCCATAGAGAATAAATTCCACTAATTTCCTGAAATATTTTGTGAGCAATTTTCTCCTTGACTCTTGATACTCCCAACAGGGGAACATCCTGTCAGCCTTCACCACTGTTAATCCCGCTCGCAATCTTATATTTCAGTGTCATTTCATTCTTTTGAAATCCAGAATGAGAAGGTCATCTTTCCTCATAGTGGAACCCACGAATCAAGTGAATGAACTTTCACTTACCAAGGCAAATGTGTTGTCTCTTAAATAAGGGGAGTAAAACTGTACTTAGAGTTCCAGGACTGATCTCTCCAACACCAGGTACAGTTGGGACAATTTGTACTTCATTAACACACCACCTCAGTGCAATGAAAACCAATGTCCCATTTACCGTCTTCAATACATTGAAGTTGTATAAAACATTGGTGAGGCCAAATCTGGACTATTGTGTAGAAAGCTGGTCACCTAGATATTAATGAGTTGGATAAAGTATACAAATGTTGCCGGGACTTGAGGACCTGAGTTATTGGGAAAGTTTGAAGACTCTATTCCCTGGAGCATAGGAGAATGAGGGGTATTTGACAGAGGTATACAAAATTATGAGGGGTATAGACAGGGTTAATGCAAGCAGGATCTTTCCAATGAGGTTGGGTGAGACTAGAACTAGAGGTCATGGGTTAAGGGTGAAAGGTGGAATATTTAAAGGAGAACTTCTTCATTCAGAGAGTGACATGTTTGGAACGAACTGCCAGTGGAAGTGATGGATGTGGGTTCATTTGTAGCATTTAACAGGAAGTTGCATAGGTACATAGATGTGAGAAATATAGAGGACTGAAGTCTGGGTGCATGTAGGTGAGACTAGGCAGAAGATGGACTGGCATGGACTAGACAGGCCAAAGGACCTATCTCTGTGCGGCAATGCTCTATGACTCTATTGCACCTACCAGAAATGCAAAGTGGAAACGAGAAATTCTTGGGATGCTAAACAGGTCAAGCAGTATCAGTGGGAGAGAGTAGGGAAAACAGCTTAGTATTTAGCAAAATGTTTTCTGCACTTGCTGGAAGATTGGGTTACATAGGTGGGTTGCTGAGTGGTGCAACTTGTTAGGCTGGAAGGGCCCGTTCTGTAATAAGTTAATAACATAAAACAAGGGGCATTGATCTAATGACCACATAGTTTCCTCCTGGTGCCCCAGTTTCCTCCGACCTTTAAAGACATACTGCTTATAATTAATAAGTTGTGGGCATGCAATGTTGGTGCCACAAGCATGTTGACAGTTGCAAGCTGCCCCCAACACAATTTGGGCAGCCTTTGTTCTTCTCTTAAAATGATGCATTTCACTGTATGTTTCAATATTTTAATGTACCTGTGACAAATAAAGCTGATCTTTCATCTTTAGAATTGAAGAGACCACACTTGGAAGTATCGTATTCATTACAGCTTGTCCTGTTTTAGAAGATACATCATTCAACCGGAGGGAAAGTTTACTAGCTGGAGGTAGGACCTGAGGGCCTGAGATACAGGGAGAATTTGAACAGGGTAGGACTTTATTCCTTGGAGTGTAGGAGGTTAAGGGGACACCCAGTAGCAGCAGGGTGGACAGCCAGAATCTTTCCCAAGGTAGAAATGTCAAAAACCAGAGTATGTGTATTTGAGGTGAGAGTAGGTAAGTTCAAAGGAAATAGATGGGCAAGTTTCTTACTCAGAGAGTAGAGAGGGTCTAGAGTGTGCTGCTAGGGGTGGTGTTGTCCATCATGTCCGACAGTGACAGGAAACCTCCGCGGGAGAGTTTTTAATGTAAAAAAGCCGTTGCACTGGGACAGTTTCTCTCTCTTGACCTCAGAAGTTTAAGTCCAGTGATACGAACAAGTGTCACAAACTGGGGTCTTCCTTTGATGCAGTGCATGACTTTAACATTTTTCTGTGCCTTGTCATGCCTCTCGCTCTCCACAGAGGATTGCAGTACCACCTTCCTAGCCACGGGATCTCACAGGGGTATGAGACCACTAGCTACCTTCACCTGGTTTAGCCCGGCTGTCGAAGCGGTGTACTGGAGTGTGGCTGCTGTCACATGCAACCAGCTACTTGGGGCCACAGGTGAGGGCTGAATGTCTGCTGGGGACCAAAGGGGAGTGAGCTGCCCCGGAATGGACACGACAACAAGCCCCTTCTCCAGAGGTGCTACCCCATACTCCCCAGATACAACAGTGAGGCAGTTAAGAGGCTTTAAGACCGATACATGAATACACGGAGAATAGAGGAATATGGATCATGAGCAGGCAGAAATTCGGCTTCATGTTTGGAGCAGACATTGTGGGCTGAAGGGTCTGTTCCTTTTCAATGTTCCATTTCCTTTGGTGCTGTTTAACTGAGGAACAATCTGTACGGAGGGTCTGGTGAACGAGGGTAGTTCAGAGAAATAGTGCTGGAGATGTCACATGCAAAATACTTCAGATTCTAAATACGTAGCTCCATAAAACTCTGGTTAGACCATGTTTGGAGTATTGTGATCGGTTCTGGTCAGCTCACTATGGGAAGAATGTGGAGCTTTAGAGGGGGTGCTGAGGAGATTTACCAGGATGCTGCCTGGATTAGAAAGCATGTTTTATCAGGAAAGGTCGAGTAAGGTAGGACTTTACTCTTTGGAGTGAAGAGGATGAGAGGAGATTTAATGGAGGTGAATATGATTTATTTATTGAGAAACAGCATTCAATAGGCCCTTCCAGCCCTACGAGCCATGACGACCAGCAATCCCCCAATTTAATCCCAGCTTAATCACAGGACAATTTACAATGACCAATTAACCTACTACCCGGTACATCTTTGGACTGTGGGAGGAAACTGGAACACCCGAAGGAAACCCACGTGGTAATGGGGAGAACGTACAAACTCCTTACAGGCAGTGTCTGGAAATGAACCCAGGTTGCCTGTACTGTAAAGTGTTTTGCTAACCACTATGCTATCATGCTGCCCTATGATAAGAGGCACAGATAAAGTGGACAGCTCACATTTTTTTTCCTGGAATGGCATTGGCTGATACAAAAGAACATACTTCAAAGGCAATTGGAAGAAAGAATAGGGGGTATATCAGAGGTAGGATTTTTACACAGAGTGGGGGGTGCTTGGAATGCCCTGCTAGGGGTAGTGGTAGCGGCAGATACATTAGGTACTTAGATAGGCATGTAGATGACAGAAAAACGGAGCTTTATGCATGAGGAGAAGGTTAGATAGATCTTGGCTCAGGTTAAGATGTCAGCATGACACAGTGGCTTGAGGTGCCTGTACTGTACTGTAATGTTCTATGTTCTACGCCAACAAAAAGAGAAACACTCAGTGAGTCAGGCAGCATCTGTGATGACAAGAGCTGAATTAATGTTGTAAGTGGATGATAGTCATAGTCATAGTCATAGTCATTGTTATACTTTATTGATCCCGGGGGAAAGTGGTTTTCATTACAGTTGCACCATACTTAACTAAATAGTAATAAAACCATAAATAATTAAATAGTAATATGTAAATTATGCCAGGAAATGTCCAGGACCAGCCTATTGGCTCAGGGTGTCTGACCCTCCAAGGGAGGAGTTGTAAAGTTTGATGGCCACAGGCAGGAATGACTTCCTATGACACTCTGTGTTGTATCTCAGTGGAATGAGTCTCTAGCTGAATGTACTCCTGTGCCCAACCAGTACATTATGTAGTGGATGGGAGACATTGTCCAAGATGGCATGCAACTTAGACAGCATCCTCTTTTCAGACACCACCGTCAGAGAGTCCAGTTCCATCCTCACAACTTCACTGGCCTTACGAATGAGTTTGTTGATTCTGTTGGAGTCTGCTACCCTCAGCCTGCTGCCCCAGCACACAACAGCAAACATGATAGCACTGGTCACCACAGACTCGTAGATCTCACACCTGCGCTACGTTTCATTGGCCGCAACACACTGAAATGCTGTGTAAGGCACAAGCCTTCTTCATGCAGTTGTCGGAGATGGGAATCCCGTCCATTCTCTCGGACTAACCTGGTATTATTTGTCTCAGAAAAAGACATCTCAGCCCTCCAAAGCCCTAAAATGTTGATAATGCTTTGCTATTCAATGCATAATTCACAATGGCTGAGTGTAAACTGACACAAGCTGACAGGCATGGTTCTCATTATTATTGAACTGATAGGCTTTATAATGGCATTTCCTTGTCAGAATAAATAAAGAATACTTTGAAATGCTCAAGCATTAAGCCATCAAGCTAAAACAAAGAATTTAACACTTTCACGGCTGAGGGAAGAAACCAGGAAAATGAAAACCTATCTGATTTAAGTAGATTTTGTCTCACAGTCTATTGGCTCATTTCTCTTTTAAAAATTTATTTTATAGGCCCTTTCAGCTCATGGAGTTACACTGCCCAGAAATCACCCCCCACCCCCGGTACGTCTTTGGACAGTGGAAGGAAACCAGAGTGCCCGGAGGAAACACAGTGGTCGGTCACGGCGACGAATGTACAAACTCTTTACAGGCAGTGTGGGGAATTGAACCTGGGTCACCTGTACTGTAAAGCTTTGCGCTGAACACCATGCCACACCTTATTTTCTTGAACTTAATCGTATTCCTTAAACCTCCCATTTATAAATCAAATTTGGTGTTGGACCGACCGCCCTTCAAAGTCAGCAAAACAGAAGAGCAGGACATTGACTTCGGGAAGGGGGTCTGCGCACAAACTCCTCTTTACATCAACCGTGCTGAGGTAAAGAACGTCAAGAGCTTCAAGTTCCAAGGTGAGAGCATCACCTTTAGCCTGATCTGATCCATCCACAGGGACACCCCGGCCAAGAAAGCTCACCACTATCTCTGCTTCCTCAGGAGGCGAAAGAAATTTGACATGTCCCCTTTGACCCTCACCATTTTTTATTGATGCACCACAGGAAGCATCATACCTGGACATACCACAGCTCGGGATGGCTACTGCTCTGTACATGATCGCAAGGAATTGCCGAGAGTTGTGGACACCTCTCAGCAGCCTCCCTCCAAGGACCCTTCTTGCTGCCGCGGCAACGCAGTCAGCGTGATCTAAGCAACGCACACAAAATGCTGGAGGAACTCAGCAGGTCAGGCAGCGTCTATGGACATGAATAAACAGTCAATGCATCGTACCGAGAAAGGAAAAGGGCAGATATCAGAATAAAAAGGTGGAGTGAAGGGGAAGAAACATAGTTGGAAGGTGATAAGTGAAGCCAGGTGGGTGGTAAAGGTCAAGTGCTGGAGAAGAAGGAATCTGAGAGGAGAGGAGAGTGGACTGTGTGAGAAAGGAAAGAAGGGGGACAACAGGGGCATGTGTTGGGCAGGTGAGGAGAAGAGGTAAGAGTTTAAAATGAGGAATAGAAAAAGAGGGAAGGAGGAAGAAGAAGAGGGATAATCTATAAATTTTCTTTATACCAGAAGGAGAAATCGATACTTATGCCATCAGGTTGGAGGCCACTTGGACGGAATATAATGTGTTGCTCCTCCACCTTGGGAGAGGACTCATTGTGGCACAAGAGAGGGCCATGGAACTACATGTTGTGAAATGGGGACAGGAATTAAAATGGCTGGCCACCAGGAAATTCTGCTTAGACAGAAGGAGTGCGGGTGCTCAACAAATCAGATCCCCAGTCTATGTTAGGTCTCACCAATATGGAAGAGGTCACATTGGGAGCACCGGATACAGTAAGTGACCACAACAGATTTGCAAGTGAAGTGTTGCCTCACATGGGTAGACAGCTTGGGGCCCTGAATAGAGGTGAGGGAGGAAGTGAATGGGCAGGTGTAGCATTTATGTTGCTTGCAGGAGTCTGAGCCAGGAGGGAGATTAGTGGGGAAGGACAAATGGACGAAAGAAGGGAGTGATCCCTGCAGAAAGCAGAGAGTGGGAGGGTAGGTAAAGATATGTTTAGTGGTAGGATCCTGTTGAAGATGGAGGACGTTGCGGAGAATGATGTGTTGAATGATGTGGAGGCTCATGTGGTGGTAGGTGAGGACAAGAGCACTCTAACCTTGTTAAGGCAGCTGGAAGATCGGGTGAGTGCAGATGTCCAGAAAATGGAGGAGATGCGTGTGAGGTCAGCATCAATGGTAGAGGAAAGGAATCCCTGCTCTTAAAAGGAGGATATTTCTGAAGTCTTATCCTGGGAACAGATGCGATGGAGATGAAGGAACTGAGTAAAGGGAATCATATTTTTACAGGAGACAGCATGGGATAGTCGAGATAGCCATGGGAATAGGTAGGTTATAAAAGATGTTGGCGGACAGTTTGTCTCTAGAGGTGGAAACAGAGAGATTGAGAAAGGGGAGGGGAGGTGTCAAGAATGAACAAAGTGAATTTAAGTGTTGGGTGGACGTTAGCGGTAAAGTTGATGAAATTGTCGAGCTCAGCCTGGGTGCATGAAGCAGCACCAATGCAGTTGTCAGTGTAGCAGAGGATGCGTTGAGGAGCATTACCAGGGAAGGCTTTGAACATGAACTGTTCTAAATTTCCAGCAAAAAGACAGGCATTGCTGGGGCACATGCAGGTGCCCATGGCAACCCCTTATGTTTGGAAAAGGTGGGAGGAGCTGAAGTAGAAATTGTTGAAGGTGAGATCCAGTTCTGACAGACAGAGGAGGGTGGTGGTGGAGGGGAAATGGTTGGTCCTTTTATTGATAAAGAAGCAGAAAGCTTTAAGGCCTTCTTGATGGGGGATAGAAGTGTATAGAGACTGGACATCCATGGTGAAAACGAGGCGATCAGAGCCAAGGAATTGAAAGTTGTTGAGGAGATTGAAGGCTTGTGAAGTGTCACGGATGTTGGTGGGAAGGGGCTGAACCAAGGGGAATAGAACAGTGCAGAGTTGATGTATGCAGACACGAGTTCATTTGGGCAAACAGACAGAGACAATGGGCCTATCCAGATGGTCAGGTTTGTGGATCTTGGGCAGGAGGTAGAAATGACCATGACCAAAGAGCCACCCACCTTGCACATTCTCTCTTGTCTCTTCCATCAGGAAGAAGATACAAAACCTGAAAGCATGTACCACCAGGCTGAAGGACAGCATCTACCCTGCTGTTACACTCAGTGGCCTCTTTATTAGGTACACCTGTACACTTGATCGTTAATGCAAATATCTAATCAGCCAATCATGTGGCAGCAACTCAATGTACTAAGGCCTGCAGACATGGTCCAGAGGTTCAGACCAAACTTCAGAATGGGAAAGAAATGTGATCTAAATAATTTTGACCGTAAGATGATTGTTGGTGCCAGACAGAGTGGTCTGAGTATCTCAGAGACTGCTGATCTCTTGGGATTTTCTTGCACAACATTCTCTAGAATTTACAGATAATGGTGTCAAAACAAAAAAAAATCTACTGAGTGGCATTTCTATGGGCAAAAGTACCTTGTTAATGAGAGCGGTCAGAGGAAAATGGCCAGACTGGTTAAAGGTGCCCAGAAGGTGACAGTAACTCAAATAACAATGTGTTATAACAGTGGTGTGCAGAAGAGCCTCTCGGAATGCACAACATCTTGAACCTTGAAATGGCTGGGCTACAGCAGCAGTGGACCACGTACATACACTCAGTGGCTACTCTGTTGGACCCGTGTGACGTCGGGGAAGTCAGAAAATCTACTGCTATGGGCCCGAAGATCAGGAGATCTTTGCGATCTTCAGGCACAGAGCTCGAAAAAAGTGACGTAATGGACTTCTAACATCGTAAACCAGCGAGTTGCTGGTATGTCTCCCTGCTCGCTGGGAAAATGGAGACACCTCTTTCTCCCTTATTAGGGAGGGAGAGAACCTGTGGTATGTCAAATACCGGGTGAAACGTGAAGTCTTTGGGGTAGCTGCAAGTCTGTGTCTTTGCTATTGCTTTGCTCACGCTGAGTGCTCGGTGATGGGGCCAATGCTTGCTTTTTTTTTGCTGGTAGGGGAGAGGGGGGATTGTTACTCACTGCCGCTTACACTTGGGAGGGGGGACTTTGGGGTTCTCACGTTTAACTGTTGTTCATTCTTTGGGGCATTTCTCTGTTTTTGTGGATGTTTGTGAAGAAAAAGCATTTCAGGATATACATGGCATACATTTCTCTGACACTAAATGGGACCTTTGAAACTTTGAACCTAATAGTGGCCAATGAGTGTATAAGACAACTGATGGGCTCCTCGTCTCTTGCACTCACAATATACCTCGTTATGACCTTACGTCTTATTGTCTGCCTGCACTGCCCTTTCTCCATAGCTGTAATACTTTACTCTGCAGTCTGTTAGTGTTTTCCCTTGTACACTTTCAGTGTCCTGCAGCAATGAAATGATCTGTATAGATTGCATGCCTAACAAAGACTTATATTGTATCTCAGTACCTGTCACAATAATAAATAAATCAGGTACTGTACATAGTAAATCAGATGAAACATTTACTTGCTTATGATACTGAAGCAGAAAAAAAAGGATGTAATGCTGAGGCTTTATAAAGCACTAGTGAGGCCTCACTTGGAGTATTGTGAGCACTTTTGGGCCCCTTATTTAAGAAAGGCTGTGCTGACACTGGAGAGGGTTCAAAGGAGATTCACGAAAATGATTTCAGGATTGAAAGGCTTGTCCTATGGGTAGTGTTTGAAGGCTCTGGGCCTGCACTCACTGGAATTCAGAAGAATGAGTGGTGACCTAATTGAAACCTATCAATTGGAGAGAGTGAATGTGGAGAGGATGTTTCCTATAGTGGGGGGGCGGAGGTGGCATGGACTAAGACCAGAGGACACAGCCTCAGATTAGAGGGATGCCCTTTTAGAAGGAAGATGAGGAAGGATTTCTTTAGCCAGAGTGGTGAATCTGTGGAATTCTTTGCCACAGGAAACAATTGTAAAGGCCAAGTCTAAATATATATATAAGGCAAAGGTTAATAGGTAGTTGACTGGTCAGGGCATGAAGGGATATGGGGAGAAGGTGGGAGATTGGGGCTGAGAGAATCAGAATCACCGGTAAATGTTATGAAATTTGTTAACTTAGCAGCTGCAGTACAATGCAATACATGATAATATACAGAATAAATAAATAAATTACAGTAAGTAATTTTATGTATATTAAATAGATAAATTAAAAAATAGTGCAAAAACAGAAATAATATAAAAATGGGAGGGAATGTTCATGGGTTCAGTGTCCATTTAGGAACTGGATGACAGAGGGGTAGAACTATTCCTGAGTCACCGAGTGTGTGCCTCCAGGCTTCTGTACCTCCTTCTTGATGGTAACAATGAGAAAAGGGCTTGTCCTGTGTGATTGTGATCGTGGTCCTTAAAAACGGACACCACCTTTCTGAGACACTGCTCCTTGAAGATGTCTTGGACACTACGGAGGCTAGTACCCAAGATGGAGCTGACTAATTTTACAACTTTCTGTAGCTTCCTTCGATCCTGTGCGGTAGCCCCCACACCCCCATACCAGACAGTGATGCAGCCAGTCAGAATGCTCTCCATGGTCCTTCTGTAGACGTTTTTGAGTGGTTTAGGTGACAAACCAAATCTCCTCAAACTCCGAATGAAATATAGCCATTGTCTTGCCTTCTTTATAGCTACATTGATATGTTGGGGCCAGGTTAGATCCTCAGAGATCTTGACACCTAGAGAGGGAAATGGATCAACCATGATGAAATGGCAGAGCAGACTCGATGGACCAAATGACCCAATTGTCCTCCCACATCTTATGGTCTTATGGTCTAAAAGTTCCCATGCCAGTCTGCTTAGCTGCTAAAGTTGGTCTCCAGCTTGTCCTAATGTAGATTGCTCATCTGATGGAAGTAGGATTTACAAGTCTTATGAGGAAAAGAGTGAACTTTTCTCTTTGGAGTGAAGGATCATGAGAAACAAGTTGGTCGGGGTGTACGAGATGAAAAGAGGCATCAATAGAGTGAACAGCCAGCGACGTTTTCCCAAGACAGAAAGGGGTAATACCAATGGCCACAATTTTAAGGTGATTGGAGTAGAGCATAGGGTGGATGTCAGAGGTAAGTGTTTTACACAGAGTAGTGGGTGCATGGAATGCCCTGTCGGGGTTGGTGGTAGAGACAGATGTGTTAGGACTTTTAAGAAACACTTAGATAGGAATATCGATGATAGAAAAGTGCAGGGCTCTGCAGGAAGAAAGATTCAGATTGATCTTAGAGTAGATTAAAAGATGGACTGAAATGCCTGTACTGTGCAGTAAATGTTCTATGTTCTATGCCTATTGTTGGTGCTTAAGTGCTAATCTCAGAAAACAGCAAAGGTAGTGCATACATAATGTTGAAAGGTCAGATGTGAAAACTTAATTGTGGCTTTTAGCAACTGGGAGAGAGAGAGAGGGGAAATTAAGCACAACAGTGAGAGAACTAACTGGAATGGGACAGTGGAGGCTGGAGCAAGGGAAAGGTTAAAATGGTGTGCTGACAGAACAGAGTGCAGATACTGGATGGTCTCAAGCTGAACAAAACTCTTGAGAGCTGGACTTCCTTTGGTACAGTTCTTTTCAAAGTGTGGAAATTCAGTGAGGCAAGAGCCAAGGTGATAAAAGGGACAGAGGCAGAGTGCATAGTGCAGTCACCCGAACAGAACCCTTAAAGCCCAACTCTCCTTTGGACCAACTTTCTGTCCAAGCCTGGGAACCAAGAAACCAGGAGAAGACAGAAAGAAAAAAGGACTGAAAGATTGGCTTCATTTGCCACATTTACATTGAAACGTACAGCGAAATGCGTCGTTTGCATCAAATCGAATCGAGGATTGTGCTGAGCAGCCTGCGAATGTTGTCATGCTTCTGCCACCAGTATAGCATTACCACAACTCTCCAACCCCAACCTGGCTGCCTCTGCATTGAGGGAGGGCACTGGGGCACCTTGCCAGACGAAGTATAAAGATTTTATTGGACAGTTATCTTGCTAAGTATTACAAAGTATTATCTACCAAAATATGTATTATGATAGCTTTTTAATTATGTAAACAGAAATACTCAATTTCTGTGTAAAAATGTCATTTCATTGTTCAAACTTCCAAACAGGTTGGTGACAGGGGTTAACCTGTTCACCTTCCACACTGGTAAACAAAGTATGATTGAGTTGATGTAATGGCATTGGAGAGGGTCCAGAGGAGGTTCATGAGAATGATTCCAGGAAGAAAGGCTTAACATACAACGAGCATTTGATGGCTCTGCTTGTGCGCACTGGAGTTTGGAAGAATGGGGTGGAGGGAATCTCATTAAAACACTGAATATTGAAAGGCCTAGAACCTCAGGGGTTCCTAAACTGGGGTCCACTGACCTCTTGTTTAATGGCATTGGTCCATGGCATTAAAAAGTTTGGGAACTGCTGGGCTAGAAAGATTAAATGTGGTGATGATATTTCCTATAGTAGAGGTGTTTAGGACCAAAGGGCATAACCTCAGAATAGACGTAATGTTATAGCTAGTACAGAGATGAGAAAGAATTAGAACAGAGACGAGAAAGAATTTGTTTAGCCAGAAGGTGGTGAATCTGTGGAATTCATTGCAAAAGATAACTGTGGAGGCCAAGTTCTTGATATATTGAAAGCAGAGGTTGATAGATTGCAGATTAGTCAGGGTTTCAAAGGTCATGGGGAGAAGGCAGGAGAATGGGATTGAGAGGGATAATAAATCAGCCATGATGGAATAGTGGAGCAAACTTAGCAGGCCAAATGATCTAACTTTGTTCTTACTCTTATGGTCTTATGGAGATGTCAGAGTCCAGTTAATCGGTGATGACAGTATCAGGGCTGAACATAGAACATAGCACATTACAGGCCTTTCAGCTCACATCTTTGCGCTGACCATGTAACCCACTTTAGAAACTGCCTCAAATTTCCCTACCATGTAGCCCTCTATTTTTCTAAGCTCCATGTACCTATCTAAGAGGCTCTTAAAAGACCCTATTGTATCCGCTTCCACTGCCGCCGCGGGCAGTGCATTCCACCCACCTACCGCTCTCTGTGTGGAAAATGTACCCCTGACATCCCCTCTGTACCTTTTTTCAGGCACCTTAAAAATATGCCCCCTCATGTTACCCATTTCAGCCCTGGGAAAAAGCCTCTGGCTTTCCACATGAACAATGCCTCTCATCATCTTATACACCTTTATCAGGTCACCTCTCATCCTCCGTCACTCCAAGGAGAAAAGGCCAAGTTCAGTCAACCTATTCTCATAAAGTACGCTTTCAATCCAAGCAACATCTTTGTAAATCTCCTGCACTCTCTATAGTATCCACATCCTCCCCATAGTGAGGTGATCAGAACTGAACACAGTACTCCAAGTGGGGTCTGTTCAAGGTCTTATATGGCTGTAACATTACCTCACGGCTCTTGAACTCAGTCCCACGGTTGATGAAGGCCAACACACCATACGCCTTTTAAACAACACTGCCAACTTGCATAGCAGCTTTGAGTGTCCTATGGACATGGTCCTCAAGATCTCTCAGATCCTCCACACTGCCAAGCATCTTACCATTAATATTATATTCTGTCTTCAAATTTGGCCTACCAAAATGAACCACTTCACACTTATCTGGGTGGAACTCCATCTGCCACTTCTCAGCCCAGTTCTGCATCCTATCGATGTCCCTCTGTTCAGACTATCTACAACTTCCTCAATCTTTGTGCCATCAGCAAACTTACTAACCCACCTTTACTTATTCATCCAGGTCATTTATAAAAATCACAAAGAGGAGGTGTCCCATAACAGATCCCTGTGGAACACCACTTGTCACTGACCTCCATGTAGAATATGAAATATCTACAACCACACTTTGCCTTCTGTGGGCAAGCCATTTCTGGATCCAGAAAGCAAGGTCTCCTTGGATCCCATGCCTCCTTACTTTCTGAAGGAGCCTCGCATGGGGAACCTTATCAAATGCCTTACTGAAATCCATATACACTACATCTATTGATCTATCTTCATCAATATGTTTTGTAACATCCTCGAAGAATTCACTCACACTTATAAGGCACAACCTACCCTTGACAAAGCCATGCTGACTATCCCTAATCAGATTATGTCTTTCCAAATGCTCATAAATCCTGCCTCTCCAGCAACTTGCCCACCACTGAAGTCAGACTCACTGGTCTATAATTTCCTTGGTTATCTCTACTCCTTTTCTTGAACAAAGAAAAACATTTTCAGCCCTCCAATCCTCCAGTACTTCTCCGTTTCCTATTGATGATGCAAAGATCATCGCAAGAGGCTCAACAATCTCCTCTCTTGCTTCCCACAGTAGCCTGGGGTACATTTCATCCGGTCTCGGTGACTTATCCAACTTGAGTTGATATACTTGGAGAAGATGCAGTTGCTCCTGGGCAGAGAAGGAAACGAGAATATTTAGTATTTATTAGAAATCGGTTTATTATTGTCACATGTATTGAGATACAGTGAATGTATACCATCTAGACAGATCATTCCATACATATGCGCGTTGAACATAGAACAAGATAGAACATAGAATAGTACAGCACATTACAGGCCCTTCGGCCCACAATGTTGTGCCGACCCTCAAACCCTGCCTCCCATATAACCCCCCCCACCTTAAATTCCTCCATATACCTGTCTAGTAGTCTCTTAAACTTCACTAGTGTATCTACCTCCACCACTGACTCAGGCAGTGCATTCCACGCACCAACCACTCTCTGAGTAAAAAACCTTCCTCTAATATCCCCCTTTAACTTCCCACCCCTTACCTTAAAGCCATGTCCCCTTGTATTGAGCAGTGGTGCCTTGGAGAAGAGGCGCTGGCTATCCACTCTATCTATTCCTCTTAATATCTTGCATATCTCTATCATGTCTCCTCTCATCCTCCTTCTCTCCAGAGAGTAAAGCCCTAGTTCCCTTTTGAGTTAGAGGTAGAGAATCTAGTATAAAGTGTTAAAATTACCAAGAAAGTGCAGTGCAGGTATACATATAAAGTCTTAGGGCTTCAGTGAGCTAGACTGAGAGATCAAAAGGTCATTTTTTAATCTCTCGTACTGTGGGGCAGCATGGAAGCATAGTGGTTACACCAACCCGGGTTCAATTCCCGCCACTGCCTGTAAGGAACTTGAATGTTCTCACTTCTGGGTGCTCCGGTCTTCACCCTCGTAGCCCAAAGATATCTAAGAAACAATATGCTTGTGCAGTAGGAGGTCCAGAGGAGTTTCATAGGTACTTGATTAATAAGGGTATCAAAAGTAATGGAGAGCAGGCAGGAGAATGGTATTGAAAAGGATAATAAATCAGCCATGATGTAATGGCAGAGCAGGCGCAAAGGGCTGAATAGACTAATTCTGCTCTTATGTCTTAAGAATTCCACAGATTCACTGCCTTTTGGCTGAAGAAATTCTTCCTTATCTCTGTTCTAAAGGGACGTCCTTCCAATCTGAGGCTTTGCCCTATGGTCCTGGACTCCCCCACAACAGGAAACTTCCCCTCTGCACTCGTTCCATCTAGGCCTTCCAATATTCACTTTCCTGGACTTTTCGGCTGTGGGGAAGAGATTGCTGTTACCTACTTGTAATTTTGTGTAACTCTACCAGCTCTCCCATTTGTCCTGGATGGGAATGGAGGGGGTTAATGCACGGCTGGGTTAGCGTGTGGCTCTGGCTACCAGATAGCATTGGTTGCCAGGTCACACATATGCAACAAGGATGGGCCCCTGAGGAGAAACCATTAGAGCTCAAATTCATACAGTCTCTCAAGAATAATTTGTCAATCGTTGGCAGAGGGGAGACTGTAGAGAAAAACAATACCATGTGTGGGTGATTAGCCAAAAAAAAGGACTAGGGAATTGGTTTTTATTACTGAAAAATATTTGAACTGTTATCCCTGGCTCTCCAATAAATGACTACATGTCAATTGTTTGAGCCCTACTTCCCCTCTCTGCCATCCCCATCTACGTTGTCCTGTCCAACAAACTGAAGGAGACGGGGCTCAGAGTTCCAATGGAGGGGGAGGAAGTAGATCTGAATGGAGGGGGAAGGGAGTAGGGGGCCCTGTTAGGAATTTGGATTGAATCTTTTAACTAAAAAAAATGTAGTGGAGTAGGAAGGACGCAGAGAAATATAACCTGGAGAATTAGCAATGAAATGGGCCTTTTGTCTCAACAGGTCAATATCAACCTGCTTGGTCATCTACACTGATTGTGTTTGCCTGAATGTGGCCAAAGTAGCGTTGGAACTTTCTCCTTGAACATTTAAAATATTTGTCCAAATATTCTGTATTTGTGATGTCAATACAATGAAGGACCTCTCCCACCCTAGACATTCTCTCTTCACCCCCTTCCCAATGGGCAGAAGACACAAAATCTTGGAAGCATATGCTACCAGGCTCAAGGATTCTACCCTACTGCTGAATGGACCTCTTGCCAATGAACTCTTGATCTTAGTTCATCGTGGATATTGCACTTCATTTGTCTACTTGTGCTGCACTTTCTCTGTGATTGCGACACAGTATTCTGTTATATTTTTGTAGGCTTTTTGTTGCAAAAGCAGACAGGAAGCGGTGGATACAGCCCGGTCAATCACAGGAAAAGCCCTTCCCAACATTGAGCACTACCACAAAGGGTGCTGCCACAAAAACCCTGACCATACAGGCCGTGCTCTCTTCTTGCTCCTGCCATCAGGAAGGAGGTACAGTATCCTTAGGACCCACAACACCAGGTTCAGGAATAGTTATTACTCTTCAGCCATCAGGCTCCTGAACCAGTGTGGATAACTCCACTCACCACGACTCTGAACTGTTTCTGCAACCTATGGACTCTCTTTCAAGGACTGTACAATTCATGTTCTCAGTATTACTTATTTACTTATTTATTAGTATTTGTTTGTATTTGTACATTTTGTCTTCTTTTACACATTTGTTTTTGTCAGTCTTTGTGCCTAGTTTTTCATTGATTTTATTGTATTTCTTTGCTCTAATGAGAATGCTCACAAGAAAATGAATCTCAGGGTTGTATATGGTGACATATATGTACTTTGATAATAAACTTACTTTGACTTTTACTTTTGTGTCCTGTTCTCACATTCACTCTTTCTGTCAGGCCTCAGCAACATTTCCAATCTGTATTCACAGCTTTATCAAGTCTCTTTACTTCTCTCTCTCTCTCTCTTTCTCCCCCCACATTCTCTCGTCCTCTCTCTCCCACCAATCTCCCCCTCTCTCACTTCCCTCCATCTCTTCCTCTCTCTTCTCCTGTCTCTCTCTCTCTCTCCTCTCACTCCCTGTCTCTCTCTCTAACTCATGTGAACTTTTTGTGATAACATTTCCCACTGCAGTATATCAATGTACAATGTTGACAGTGATCTGTCAGGATGGAATTCAAACAAAGGTTTTCACTTTATCTCAAAATATTGAGATTGAGGGAGGAGAAGATGGCGGCGCGACACAGCGTGCGTGGCCGTTCCGAATGAATATTGATTATGTGTTAACTAGGGGGCCATGCACAATCCGGATTTGATGGAGACAGCCATGAGAAGCGCAGAGGAACACCTGGAGAAACTTCTGAAATGCCTGTTTCGCTGCTGCTGGTACAGCGCGATCGAGAATCTCCGGAGATGAAGGCCCCAAATCCTCGGATTTGCCTATTGCCCGTTGCCGGGGCCGGGGTTGAAGCGCTCGGCAGAGATGGTGTTTGCTGCTTGGTGTTGGAGAGCTGGTTGGAGGCTTGGAGTTTTCGGATGGACTCGGAGTCGGACTGTGGTCGGATGCTTCCAGTATGCTGCATTGGCAAGTTGGCAGCGCTGGAGGTTTACTGTCTGTGTGAGATGATGGGACTTTCGAGAGACTTTGAGACTTCTACCGTGCCATGGTCTGTTCTTATCAAATTACAGTATTGTTTTGCACTGTTGTAACTATATGTTATAATTATGTGGTTTTTGTTAGTTTTTAAGTTGGTTTGTCATGTGTTTCCGTGATATCATTCTGGAAAAACATTGTATCATTTCTTAATGCATACATTACTAAATGACAATAAAAGAGGACTGCGTGTCCTCATAATCTAATCTAATCTAATCTAAATATGGGACAACAGTGAATCAATTGCCAATTGGTATCAGTTTCAAACGTGGATGTATTATTGTTAAATTTCTAGAAGACAACTGACGAGATTACTGTGGAAAATGAAAGGCGGTAAAATACAGGTATGGATTTACCAGCTAACATCATGGAATGCATCATACAGCCAACGCACCCCACGATGTGCTGGGAGCAGCCTGCAAGTGTCGCGCCACATTCCAGTGGCAACATAGCATACCGACAATTCTCAGTAGAACAACACAGAACACAACAGAACTGAACTCCACACGCAACAAGACAACAACAGTAAAACAAGCCCCATTGTTCCCTCCAACTCTCCAACTCATCACATCGGAATCAGAATCAGGTTTAATATCACTGGCATTTGTCCTGAAATTTGCTGTTATGTGGCAGCATAATAAAAACTACAAGTTTCAATAAGAATATATATATATAATTAAATAAGTAATTAAATTAAATATGAGGTAGTGTTCATGAGCTCCATGTTCAATCAGAAATTGACCCCATGACTTTACCTCACTACATATACTCAGGACAGGCCAATTTCTTCAGCCTCTAGTGGACTTGCATTCAGACTAGTCAAACTACTGGTGGTGAACGTGTCAACAAGGTGAGGCATTTGGCTTCCACAAGGGTTAACCAGAATCTCACTTGTTATATTTTGTAACTTCAAACATTAAAATAATTCAAACAAAGACACGGGAGTCTAAACTGCAGGTTTAACTTGAGTTTACTTTAAGTGAGGCATGTTCGTATCACGTGATAGCATGATGACATGTGCAATTCACTTATTTATACATATAACTCTTAATTAATCCTTAATTAATTACTTAAACAAACAGGAATGCTTAATCAACCAATACCGATACAATATTACTCAAATTTTATTGCAATATTAAATACACATCATCACTGATTTGGACTAGGCCAGTCAAGTAGCCTACACTAATAACTAAAAGCTATTTTGCTTTTCATTTGAGGATATCAGCACAGTTACTAGAAGATACACACCATCTGGCAAACTGCATATTGTCCTGTTCACTCTGGACAAATGGTCAGTATGAATGTATGTGTCTATACACACACCAGTCCTCATTGAGCAGTCAGCAGTGGAAAAGGCGAGCAGTTTCAAGTTCCTGGGTGTCAATACCTCTGAAGGTCTATCCTTAGTCCAACATATTGATGCAATTAAGATGAAAATACGCCAGTGATTATATTTCATTCGGTGTTTTAGGAGATTTGGTATGTCACTGCACACTCAAGCAAATTTCTACAGGTGTACCGTGGAGAGCATTCTAACTGGTTGCATCACCACCTGTTTTGGAGAAGGCATTGTATAGGATCGGAAAAAGCTGTAGGGGGTTGCAAACTCAGCCAGTTCCCATCATGGGAACTAGCCTCAATCTTAATGAGGACATTTTTAAAATGGCAGTGCCTCAAAAAGGCAGCATCAATCATTGAGGACTCTCAATACTCAGGACGTGTCCTGTTCTCATTGGTATCATCAGGGAGGAGGTACAGGAACCTGAAGGCATACACGTAATGTTTCAGGAACAGCTTCTTTCCCTGCACCATCAGATTTCTGAATGAGCAATGAACACATGTAATTTATTATCAAAGTACATACACAGTGCAAGTCTTAGGCACCTAGATTTTCTACATTCTTTCAGATGGTATGGCCTCCATAGAGCCCTGATCTCAACATCTTCGAGGCTGCCTGCGAATACCTGGAGAGACAGAAGCAAGTGAGACAGGCAAAGTCTGTAGAACTGTGGCAAGTTCCACAAGGTGCCTGGAACATTTTTTAACTAAAACTGCACGCCATATGCCTAAGTATATTTAAAAGAATTGATGCAGTTTTAAAGGCAAAGAGAGGTCACTCCAAGTATTGATTTGATTTAATATTTTATGACAGTTTACTGCTTTTTATTATAATTTTTTGATATATGGGAACTTTTCATTTCATTATTTTTGAAAGCATCTTCACTTTACATTACCACTTTTACATTTGCCTAAGACTTTTGCACAGTAGTATATAAACAGTATATTTCCTTTTGTAATTCATAGTATATTTTATGTATTGTACTGAAAGCAATAAATTTTGTGGCATATGTGACAACACTTCAAATGTACTCATGAAAGGCTGGAGGTGTAGAGACACATCAAATAGTGCTAATCCCCTCTCTGCTGTTTGACTCGGGTTCAATTCAGCCAATTCAAGGATGGCTTTTATCCCACTGTTACAGCAAACTTGAATTAACTCCCTGTATGACAAAGACAACCTTTCAATCGACCTCCTTGTGGTCCTTGCACCCTATTGCATGCCTCCACTACACTTTCTCTTGAACCAGAGCTGATAGCTTCACTCAACTTCACTCACTACACTGTTCCCACAACCTATGGACTCACTTTCAAGGACTTTTCATGTTCTCAATACTTATTGTTTATTTATTTATTTGTTTGTTTGTTTGTTTTATTTTCTTTTTGTACTTGCACTGTTTGCTGTTTTTCCATCTTGTGTTTGGGATTTCATTGATTTTGTTGTGTTTCTTGTATTTACTGAGAATGCTGACAAGAAAATGAATCTCAGGGTAGTGTATCAGAGTTCAAAGTAAATTTTATCATCAAAGTACATAGAGTATATGTCACCATATACAGCTCTGAGATCCATTTTCTTGTGGGGACACTCAACTAATCTATAGAATATAACCATAACAGAATCAATGAAGGGCCACCCAACCTGGGCATTCAACCAGGGTGCAGAAGACATCAAACTGTGCAAAAAGAAGAAACAATAATGATAAGTAAATGAATAAGCAATAAATATCAAGAACATGAGATGAAAAGTCCTTGTAAGTGAGTTCAATGGTTGTGAGAACACTTCAATGACGAGGCAAGTGAAGTTGAATGAATTTATCCCCTTTGGTTCAAGAGCCTGATGGTTGAGCTGTTCCTGAACCTGCTGGTGTAAGTCCTGAGGTTCTAGTACCTTCTTTCTGATGGCAGCAGCAAGATGAGGCCTTGATAATAAATTTACTTTGAACTTTGAACTGTAACACTATATTCTGCATTCGATTTACTTTTTCCTTTTGCTCTAGCTCATGTCACTAATGTATGGCATGAGAGGTGTGGATGGCATGCAGGCTAAAGTTTTTCACTAGAGCTCAGTACATGTGACAATAATAAACTAATACTTTCATGTACCCGGTAAGAGAATCACAGGGCCATAGAGCAACAGAGCTTTGATACAGGCCCAACGGCCTAACCAGTACATCCGACCACAGTGGCCATCCGACTAGTCCCATTTCCCTGATGTTGGCCTTCTAAGGCCTGTTCTTCCATATACCCAAGTGCTTCTTAAATTATATTATTATACCTCCCTCAACCACTTCCTCTGGCAGCTTGTTCCATATATGAAACCCTTCTGTGTGGAAAAACTTGAGTTTCTTGTTGCCATTAAATCTATCCCCTCTCATCCTAAACCCATGCCCCCCAACCCTGGGAAAAGGACTGTTACTATTCACTTTTCTTACAGATGATGCTGGAATTGAACTCCGAACTGCTTCTCCCCAAACGGTAATGGCGTCGTGCTAACCATTATACTACCATGGTGGCAGGGTGCATATAAGTCTCCACCAGAGGAAGTGTAAGGTGTTCCTTCCCTCTGCTGGCCTACAGGTTACCCTTGGGCAAGGTGTAGCACCTGCTTAGCAAATTCACGATCAGGGCCATGTGAAGCCATGGGAGCAGGTGGTGGATGGTCGTATGAGCAGCTGGTGCACGTCATAAGTCCTGGTTATGCGACCACTGATGCCAGGCAGACAATATCTGAAGAATATTAGTAATGTCTGGGGTCACCTATCTTGTAAAGACATTGCCGAAGGCAATGGCAAACCACTTCTGAAGAAAAATTTGCCAAGAACAATCATTGTCATGGATAGAGATAAGACTTACTTACTTACTAGCCGTTACACCGCTGGTGCTTAGGACAGCAATGAAGGTCCTCCATCTCTGGTGGTGTTCAGGGCTTCCTTCATCATGTCACTTGCTTCTTACTGGTTTTCACCACTGTTAGTCATGCAAGTTTTGGCTGGAGACTCAGGAATACTGTCACATTCAGTTGTAGAAGGATTCTTCATTGCTGTTTCTGTAACAATTTTGTTTTACCAGTCAGGGTTGTTAGCCCTGAGCTGAACCCGCAAACCTGCAGGACTGGTGGACCACTCAGTCTGGCCTCTGCCCTTTGAACTGTTAGGTATGGGTGATCCTACCAAGAGCCAAAGCACCAAATCCTGACTCCAGTCAACATAGTTCTCCAGGTAAATGGGGCAAACAAGCCTCCAAACCATGACAAGGTTGTGGTCCTCTTGGAGGGGAAAATTGGTAAAGTGGTTTATTATTCTCACATGTTCTGAAGTACAGTGAAAAACTTTGTTTTGCCTGCTGCCTCTCCAAATCATTTCATCACGTCAGCTCATGGAGCTGCCATGATCCAGAGGAATGGCGAAGCAGGCTCATAGGGACAGACAATCGACTCCTATTCCTTCTCCTTAAGTTCCATTGTTGCACCTCACCAAAGTCAGCCAACATTACACACCTGTTTCCAGGGACAGGGCTGTAACCCACAAGGCTCTGTCCCAGGAGGCAGAGAATGAACTGATCTGACACTGATATACAGCTTTGCTCAGTTTTTCCCTTCTGTATTAGCAGGAGCAGATGTCGTTTCATGCCTGTATGCAGCTGAGCTCAAGGCACAGATGTTACAGAAAACAATCTATTATTCATGGAAGATTCACAGAAAAAGGTCAGTCTTGCGCACAATAATTTGATCAATTTTCTCCATTTCGTGATATTCTGATGAAGTGTGGACAAGAGTAAGTGGTGGCTGTGGTTAGTGTCGGGTCTTTTGGTTGTTCACTCTCTCCTTTCGCAGCTGTCGTTTGTTCTCCGTGGCACAGCGCAGGTTGCTCCTATGTAGCACAGCTCCCTCTTGAACAGATTTCCTTCACCCATTTCAATTCTACTTCCCATTCCCATTCCGATCTGTCCATCCACGTGAGGCCAAACCAGGTTGGAGGAACAACACCTTATATTCCATCTGCGTAGCTTCCAACCTGATGGCATGAGAATCGATTTCTCAAACTTTCAGTAATATCCCCCACCCACCCCGCTCACTGTCTTATTTCCTGTCGTGCATTAGTGTGTTTGATTTAGCCTGGAGTCTCTGCACTTTTAACTAAATTTGTATACCTGTTGTGGTTCATTGTGTTGTTCTGTTGAACATGTTGGCCATGCTATGTTGTTGCCAGAATGCGTGGCGACCCTTGTGGGCTGCCCCCAGCACAACCTTGGGTTGTGTTGGTTGCTGACGCAAACAACATATTTAACTGCATGTTTCAATGTACCTGTGATAAATAAATTAATCTGAATCTGAAACATAGAACATAGAACAGTACAGCACAAGAACAAGCCCCTTGACACACAACATTGTGCTGAATCCATTTTAAATTAGTAATCAAATAGCTAACTAATCTCTTCTGCCTGCACAATATCCATATCCTTCCATTTTCCTCAAATTCATATTCATGTGCCTAATAAACGTCTCCTAAAAGTCTCTAATGTAACAGCTTCTACCACCACACCAGGCAGTGCATTCCAGGCATCCACCTCTCAGTGTAAGAAAACTTGCCTCTCACATCTCTTTTGAAATTACTACCTCTCACCTCAGATGAACGCTCTCCGGTATTAGACGTTTTCACTCTGGGAAAAAGATATTGTCTGTCTAATTCTCAGAATCAGAATCTGGTTTAATATCACTGGTATACGTCATGAAATTTATTGTTATGTGGCAGCAGTACATTGCAATACATAATAATAAAAAATAAATTACATTAGTATATATTAAAAAAAGTTACATTAAATAAATAGTGCAAGAAGAGAAATAAAAAGTAGTGAGGTGGTTTAACGTCCATTCAGAGATCTGATGGCAGAGAGGAAGAAGCTGTTCCTGAATCCTTGAGTGTGTGCCTTTGTGCCTTCAGGCTTCTGTACATCCTTCCTGATGGTAGCAATGAGAAGAGGCAGGTCCTGGGTGATGGAGGCCCTTAATGATGGCGCCGCCTTTTCGAGGCACCGCTTGTTGAAGACATCCTGCGTACTATGGAGGCTAGAGCCCATGATGGAGATGACTAAGTTCACAACTTTCTGCAGCTTTTCTCGATCCTGTGCAGTGCCCCCTACCCCCCACACCAGACGGTGATGCAGTCAGGTAGAATGCTCTCCACGGTACATCTGTAGAAATTTGCGGGTGTCCATGGTGACATATCAAATCTCCTCAAACTCAAAATAAAATATCGCCACTGCTGTGTCTTCTTTGTAACTGCATTGATGTGCTAGGCCCAATATGGATCCTCAGACAGACTGACACCGCGGACCATGACGTTGCTCATCCTTGAAACACGGTTTGGAGATAATTATAATTACATGGAGAGAATGGGCAGGAAAGGACTTTATTCCTTGTGACATATTGTAGGAAACTGAAGGCTGATGTGACATAGTGTAGAAGACTGAAGGCTGACCTGAAAGAGGTGCATAAAATCATTAGGGTTAACTGAGAAGGGGAACTAAAAATTAGAGGGTATTGGTTAATGTGATAGGTGAAAAATGTAAAAAGGACCTGAAAGACAACTTCTTCCCCCACCCACCCATCTGGCTTGTACTCCTGCCCCTCCTCCCAGCTTCTTACTCTGGCTTCTGCCCCCTCCTTTCCAGTCCTGATAAAGGGTGTCAGCCCGGAAAGTCTACTGTTCACTCCCCTCTATAGATGCTCTCTGACCTGTAGTGTCCTTCCTGCGTTTTGTGTGTGTTGCTTAAGTTTCCCTTGTGTTTTAAATCTCCTTACCCCCCTCCCTCAAAAGTATGCCTTCCTGAGAATGAACCAGAACTAGAATCAGGTTTAATATCACCGGCATATTACCTGAAATTTTCTTGTCTTTGTGGCAGTGGTACAATGCAACACATAATAATAGAAAAAAATACAGTGAATTACAGTAAATATATATATAATAGTTAAATAAGTAATGCAAAAATAGAAATTAAAATGTAGCGAGGTAGTGATCATGGGTTCAAAGTCCATTCAGAGATCAGATGGCAGAGGGGAAGAAGCTGTTCCTGAATCACTGAGTGTCCACATTCTCCCTGCAATGCAGTGACCAGTACCGCACTCAACAGTCCAACTGTGGCCGAACCAGTGTTGTCACAGTGCACGCTCGCTGACTGGACCCAAGTGTAGAGGAATGGCCGGCTCTCTCTGTCATGGTGCTCGTTGGTACCAACTCAACCCAGGCGTAGTGGATGGCAGCCTCAGTGTTGGTAAGTGCTGACACGATTCGGCCCAGGAGTGGAGGAGCAGCAAACTCCGCATGAAGAGGCGGAAACAAGAGGCTGTACATAGGACTACCAACAGGTCTAAGTAATACACGAAGCTAAGTGGTCTCACAACCAATGGATCAAGTCTAAGCTCTGGGGTCCTGTCACGTCCAACCGTGAGTGGTGGTGGACAATCAAACAACTCACTGGAGGAGGAGGCTCCACAAATATCCTCATCCTCAATGATAGAGGAGCCCAGCACACCTGTACAAAAGATAAAGCTGAGGCATTTTGCAACAAACTTCAGTCAGAAGTGCCGAGTAGATGATCCAGCTCAGCCTCCTCCAGAAGTCCCCAGCGTCCCAGATGTCAGGCAGTATGCAGCCAATCCGATTCACACCATGTGATATCAAGAAATGGCTGAAAGCACTGGATATGGCGAAGCTATGGGCTCAGACAAAATTCAAGCAATATTCCTGAAGACTTGCGCTCCAGAACTTGCCGCACCACTAGCCAGCCGTTCAAGTACAGCTGCAGCACTGGCATCTACCTGGCAATGTGGAAAGTTGCCCAGATATATGCTGTACACAAGAAACAGGACAACTCCAACCCAGACAATTACCGCCCTATCAGCCTATTGTCAATCATCTGCAAAGTAATGGAAGGGGTCATCAACAGAACTATCACGCAGCACCTACTCGGCAATATCCTGCCTACTGATGCCCAGTTTGGTTCCGTCAAGGCCACTCAGCTCCTGACCTCATCACCTCCTTGGTCCAGACAATGACCAAAGAGCTAAATACCAGAGGCAAGGTGAGAGTGATAGCTCTCGACATCAAGGCAGCATTTGACCAAGTACAGCATTAAGGTGCCCTAGTTAAAATGGAGTCAATGGGAATTGGGGGAATCCCCTCCACTGGTTGGAATCTTACCTGACACAAAGGAAGATGCTTGTGGTGGTTGAAGGTCAATCATCTCATCCTCAGGACATCACTGCAGGAGTTCCTCAGGGAAGTGTCCTAGGACCAACCGTCTTCAGCTGATTCATTAATGGCCTTCCTTCAGGCATAAGGTCAGAAGTGGGGATGTTCACAGATGACTGTACAATGTTCTGCACCATTTGTGACTCCTCAGATAGTGAAGCAGCTCATACCCAAATGCAACAGGACCTGGACAATATCCAGGCTTGGGCTGACAAGTGGCAAGTAATATTTGAGCCACATAAGTGCCAGGCAATGACCATCTCCAACAAGAGAGGCTCTAACCATTATCTCTTGACACTCAGTGGCATCACCATCACTGAATCCTCTACTATCAACATCCTGGGGGTTACCATTGACAGGAAACTGAACTAGTCTAGCCATATAAACACCATGGCCACCAGAGCGGGTCAAAGGCTTGGAAACCTGCAGCGTGTGGCTCACCTCCTGACTCCCCAAGGCCTGTCCACCATCTACAAGGCTCAGGTCAGGAGTGTAATGGAATACTCACCACTGATCTGGATGAGTGCAGCTCCATCAACACTCAAGAAGCTCGACACCATCCAGTACAAGGTAGCCCACTTGATTGGTACCGCTTCCACAAGCATCCAATCCCTCCACCATCGACGAACGGTTTCAGCAGTGTGTACTATCTACAAGATGCACTGCAACCACACACCAAAGTTCCTAAGGTAGCACCTTCCAAACCCACGACCACTACCAGTTAGAGGGTCAAGAACAGCAGATACCTGGGAACACCACCACTTGGAAAACTCCCTCCAAGTCACTCACCAACCCGACTTGGAAACATATCACCATTCCTTCATTGTCGCTGGGTGAAAATCATGGCATTCCCTCCCTAACAGCACTGCGGGTGTACCTGCAGTGGTTCAATAAGGCAGCTCATCACCACCTTCTAAGGGGCGGCTAGGGATGGGCAATAAATGCTGGCTTAGCCGGCGATGCCCACATCCCATAAATGAATAAATTAAAAAAAGATAATCGGAGGCACAACCAAGCAACACTGCGAGACAAATGATTCTTCAAACACACAGTAGGACTCCGCTTACAGAGCACAATGAGAGTCCCCTTTAAATAATCATAGAACATGGGAATCACATGCCCGTCACAATCAACCTGACAAGACCAAACAGAAAGTTCCTGGACCTAACAGCTCTAACAATTAGTAAATACAGGTGCTCACGAAACCCTGAAGGTCAACACTCAACAGAAAGCCACAGGGGTCCACAGAGCTCATGGCAAATAATGAGATAAAGATTAGCTTTATTTGCCACATGTACATCGAAACATACAGTGAAATGCATTAACAAGAGAAAATCCATAGATGCTGGAAATCGGAGTAGCACACACAAAATGCTGGAGGAACTCAGCAGACCAGGCAGCATCTATGGAAAAGAGTAAACAGCCAATGTTTTGGGCCGAGGCCCTTCATCAGAGCTGGATTGTTTGAGTTGTGAAATACATCGTTTGCATCAGTAACGAACACAGTCTGAATATGTGCTGGCGGAAGCCTGTAGGTGTTGCTATGCTTTCAGCACCAATGTAGCATGCCCACAATTTACTGACCCAACCCATACATCTTTGGAAAGTGGGAGGAAACCGCAGCACCCGGAAGAAATCCACGTGATCATGGAGAGAATGCACAGACAGTGGCAGGAATCGAACCCAGATTGCTGGCGCTGTAATATATTACGCTAAGAGCTAAGCTACGGGGCCACCCCATGACCGATGCAATATGAACTCAACAAGTCAGTCTGCGCCCATGGGGGGAAATAAGCAGTCAATGTTTCGGCATGAGGCCCTTCATGAGGACTCAAACTATACTGTATGTCTTCTCTGCCACCTCAAGCTTAATGTTATGTTATGCTTGGTGCGTTGTGAAGCAATTTAAGTATCTTAGCTTCAGTAAAGGTGTTATAGGAATCCAGATTTTTGTCTGACGAGGACTCTGCAATCTTCACATCAGAACAACACAACCAAGCCCTGAATGGACTGGGTGGAGTGGACATAGTGAGTATTTTTATATTAGTAAGAATGTCTCGGATCTGAGGGCACAGCTTCAGA
The DNA here is from genome assembly GCF_030028105.1 of Mobula birostris. Lineage (NCBI taxonomy): Eukaryota > Metazoa > Chordata > Chondrichthyes > Myliobatiformes > Myliobatidae > Mobula > Mobula birostris. Next base: position 198,938,778 of record NC_092373.1, on the reverse strand, counting down.
ATAAAGGGATGTGCAGTCTTCATCCGTTTGGTGGTAAGTCTGTGAAATGTATTGCCACAGATGGCTGTGGAGGTTAAGTCGCTGAGCATACTTAAGGCAGTGTTTGCCAGGCTCTTGATTGGTATGGGAGTTAACAGCTACGGGAAGAAGATGAGAGAATGGGAAAAAATAGTCAACATGGAGCACACTGAGTGGCTGAATATGCTTCTACATCCCACGGTTTCATGGGCTTACACTTGTTGTCAGTGTTCCAACTTCAGCCTTCATAATTCACTGACTGTGTATGGAGTTTGCCCCTCTTACCGACCTAGTAGCAAATTTTATTGAGACGATGATGGCAGAGATGGGGGAATTGGTGAGATCAGTCTCCCCTCTGTATCATCCAATCAGTCATACAGCATAGTAACAGGCCCTTTGGCCCAATTCATACATATAACCATTAAGACAGACCCACGTTTGGCCCATATCCCTCTAAACCAGAGGTTCCAAACCTTTTTTATGCCATGGTCCAATACCATTAAGCAAAGGGGCAATGGAGCCCAGGTAGGAGCCCCAGCTCGAAAAATGAATCCAGGTTGTATATGGTGACATAAGTGCCCTTTGAATATAATATTTACTTTGAACTTAATCTTTTCGTGTTTATTTACCTGTCCAAATATCTTTTAAACGTTGAGTTGGTAGCCGCCTCTGGCGGCTCATTCCATGTATGGGCCACTCTCTGTGTGAAGAAGCTGTCCCTCAGGTCACCTTTTATATCTTTACCCTCTCACTTTAAACCTGTGCCTTCAGCTTTTGGTTCCTTTTCACTGGGGAAAAGACTGTGTGTCTTTACTGTATCCCTGCCTCTCATTATTTTATCATCTCCCCTCAATTTCCGATGTTGCAACGAATGAAGTCCTAGCCTGCCCAACAACTCGGGCTCTTGAGTCTTGACAACAGTCTTGTAAATGTCCATTGCAATTTTTCAATCTTAATAACATTTTTTTCCCATAGCAGAGTATCTAAAGCTGTATACAATACCCCAGTTGCAGAGTTGCCGGTGCCTTGTACAACTGTGACGTAACGACCCAATTCCTATATTCAATGCCCTCGGTTATGAAAGTCAGCATGCCAAATGGTTTCTTCAACACCCTGTTATCGTGTAGCATTACTGAATTGAATTGACTTTATTTCTTACATCCTCCACATACATGAGGAGTAAAAATCTCTACGTTACGTCTCCGTCCAAATGTGCAATGTGCAATTTACAGCAATTTGTAATAAATATTACATACAACAGGACAGCCAATATAACATAGAAATATAATTGTACTAGCGTGAATTAATCAGTCTGATGGCCTGGTGGAAAACGTTGTCCCAGAGCCTGTTGGTCCTGGCTTTTATGCTGCGGTACCATTTCCCGGATGGTAGCAGCTAGAACAGTTTGTGGTTGGGGTGACTCAGGTCCCCAGTGATCCTTCGGGCCCTTTTTACGCACCTATCTCTGTAAATGTCCTGAATAGTAGGAAATTCACATCTACAGATGCGCTGGGCTGTCCACAGCACTCTCTGCAGAGTCCTGTGATTGAGGGAAGTACAGTTCCCATACCAGGCAGTGATGCAGCCAGTCAGGATGCTCTCAATTGTGCCCTTGTAGAAAATCCTTCGGATTTGGAGACCCATACCAAACTTCTTCAACCGTCTGAGGTGAAAGAGGTGCTGTAGTGCTTTTTTCAAACACACAGCCGGTATGTATAGACCACGTGAGATCCTTGGTGATGTGTATGCCAAGGGACTTTTTACCCTCTGAACTCCAGATCCATTGATGTCAATAGGGGTTAGCCTGACTCTATTCCTCCCGTAGTCCACAACCAGTACCTTTGTTTTTGTGACATTCAGGGAGAGGTTGTTTTCTGGACACCACTGTGTCAAGAACCTTTACTGTGGGACCATCTCAAGCAATACCCCAGTGAATTTCGTCTACACACTCTAGTGCAATTGTTTACCCTGTGAAGCTCCCAGATCATGCCTTAAACTCATAAATTGGTAAATTTGTTTATTTAGTGTCATCTCTATGGAGAAACTCTTTAAAATTTTGTTTTGCATGCTATCCATAAAGATCATATAACCATATCAGTACCTGCAAATGGAAAGCAAAGAAAGAAAACAGAATAAATAGAGTTACAGAAACAATGCACTGCAGGCAGACAATAAGGTCCAAGGCCATGATGAGGTAGACTGAGGTCAAGTGGGTTCACTGGCCTTATAACAGCAGGATAGAAGCTCTTCCTTGAATCTGGTGCTACGTGCTTTTGGGTTTTTGGATCTTCTGCCCAACACAGGAAAGAGAAGCAACACACATCAAAGTTGCTGGTGAACGCAGCAGGCCAGGCAGCATCTCCAGGAAGAGGTACAAATGATGTTTCGGGCCGAGACCCTTCGTCAGGACTAACTGAAGGAAGAGCTAGTAAGAGATTTGAAAGTGGGAGGGGGAGGGGGAGATCCAAAATGATAGGAGAAGACAGGAGGGGGAGGGATGGAGCCAAGAGCTGGACAGGTGATTGGCAAAAGGGATATGAGAGGATCATGGGACAGGAGGCCCAGGGAGAAGGAAAAGGGGGAGGGGGAAAACCCCAGAGGATGGGCAAGGGGTATAGTCAGAGGGACAGAGGGAGAAAAAGGAGAGTGAGAGAAAGAATGTGTGTATATAAATAAATAATGGATGAGGTACGAAGGGGAGGTGGGACATTAGCAGAAGTTAGAGAAGTCAATGTTCATGCCATCAGGTTGGAGGCTACCCAGACGGAATATAAGGTGTTGTTCCTCCAACCTGAGTGTGGCTTCATCTTTACAGTAGAGGAGGCCGTGGATTGACATATCAGAATGGGAATGGGACGTGGAATTAAAATGTGTGGCCACTGGGAGATCCTGCTTTCTCTGGCGGACAGAGCGTAGGTGTTCAGCGAAGTGATCTCCCGGTCTGCGTCGGGTCTCGCCAATATATAGAAGGCCACATCGGGAGCACCGGACGCAGTATATCACCCCAGTCGACTCACAGGTGAAGTGTCGCCTCACCTGGAAGGACTGAATGGTGGTAAAAGAGGAAGTGTAAGGGCATGTGTAGCACTTGTTCCGCTTACATGGATAAGTGCCAGGAGGGAGATCAGTGGGGAGGGATGGGGGGGACGAATGGACAAGGGAGTCGCGTAGGGAGCGATCCCTGCGGAAAGCAAGGAAAGAGAAAATGTCAGCATGAGTGGGGTCTTTGCTTATACTGGCTGCTTTACTGATGCTGTGAGATAGAACATCAAACATAAAACACCTCAGTACAGTACAGGCCCTTCAGCCCATGATGCAGTGCCAATCTTTTAATCTATTCTAAGATCAACCTAACCCTTCCCTCCCACATGGCCCTCAATTTTTCTATCATTCATGTGCCTATCTAAGAGTTTCTTAAACATCCCTAAGCATGTGCCTCTACTACCACCCCTAGCAACATGTTCCGAGCGCCCTCAACTCTGTGTTAAAAGCTTCCCTCTGACATCCTTGTCTATACTTTCTTCCAATCACCTTAAAATTATGCCCCTTCGGATTAGCCAATTTCTCCATGGAGCAAGAATTTCTGGACATCTAATCGACATATGCTAAAGACAGAATCCAGGAAGGAAGACTGGTTTCTGTAACATGCTGAGCTGTGTCCACAACTCTCTGTAGCTTTACTGTGGTCATGAGCAGAGAAGCAGGTATTGGTGTTTGTAGCCTAAATCAAGATACAGCGAAAAGCTTGCCTTGCATACTGTTCATAGAGATCAAATCATTAATTATACAGTGCTGTCAGGTAGGCCCTAAGATCATAAGATATGGGAGCAGAAGTAGGCCGTTTGGCCCATTGAGTCTGCTCCACCATTTCATCATGGCTGATCCAATTTTCCTCTCAGCCCCAATCTCCTGCCTTCTCCCCGTACCCCTTCATGCCCTGACCTATCAACCTCCACCTCAAATATACACAAAGACTTGGCCTCCACCGCTGTCTGTGGCAAAGAATCCCACCGACTCACTACTCTCTGGCTAAAGGAGTTCCTCTTCATCTCCGTTCTAAATGGATGCCCCTCTATTCTGAGGCTGTGTCCTCTGGTCATGGACCCCCCCCCCCCACCATAGGAAACATTCTCCTCACATCCACTCCTTTAAGGCCTTTCACCACTCAATAGGCTTCAATTAGGTCATCTCTCATTCTACTGAATTCCAGTGAATAGAGGACCAGAGCCATCAAACGCTCTTCATATGACAAGCCATTCAATCCCGGAATCATTTTTGTGAACCTCCTTTGAACCCTCTCCAGTTTCAACACATCCTTTCTAAGATAAGGGGCCCACACTGCTCATAATACTCCAAGTGAGGCCTCACCAGTGCTTTATAAAATTTCAATATTACATCCTTATTTTTATATTCGAGTCCTCTTGAAATGAATGCTAACTTCGAATTTTCCTTCATCATGACAGAGCTTTTTGTATTTTCTTTCCATTTAGAAAATAGTCAAATGTTCCATTTCTTCAACCAAAATGCATGACTATATACTTCCTGGCACTGTATTCCATCCGCCATTTATTTGACCATTCTCCTAATCTGTCTAAGTTCTTCTGTAGCATCTCTTCTTCCTCAAAACTACCTGCCCCTCTATCTATCTTCATTTTTTCTGCAAACTTTGCAGGAAAGCCATCAATTCCATCATCCAAATCATTGACATATAGCATAAAAAGAATCGGTCCCAACACGGACCCCTGTGGAACACCACTAGTTATTGGAATCCAGGCAGAAAAGGCTCCCTTTATTCCCACTCTTTGCCTCCTGCCTATCAGTCACTGCTTTATCCATACTAGAATCTTTCCTGTAATACCATGGGCTCGTGGCTTGTTAAGCAGCCTCATGTGCGGCACTTTGTCAAAGGCCTTCTGAAGATCCAAGTATAGAACGTCCACTGATTCTCCTTCGTCTATCCTGCTTGTTACTTCTTTAAAGAAAGCCAATAGATTTGTCAAGCAAGATTTTCCTTTGAGGAAACTTTGTTGACTATGACCTATTTTATCATGTGCCTCCAAGTAACCTGAGACCTCATCCTTAGTAATCAACGCCAACATCCTCCCAACCACTAAGGCCAGACCAACTGGCCTATAGTTCCCTTTCTTCTGCCTTTCCTCCTGCTCGATGAGTGAAGAGATATTTGCAATTTTTCAGTCTTCTGGAACCATTCCAGAATCTTGTGATTCCCGAACGACCATTACTAATGCCTTCAGCCACCTCCTTCAGAGGCAGAACAAGGTGAAACAATAACAATACAGGATAAAGTGTAAAGTTACCTAAAAAGTGCAGCGCAGATAAACAATAAATTACAAGACCACAGGATGGACTTCTGAGGCCAAGAGTCCATCTTATCATACAAGAGTCCGTTAACAGTGGGACATATGCAGTCCTTAAGTCTGTAGGTATGTTCTTTCAGACTTTTGTACCTTCTGATGGGAGAGGGAGAAGATAGAATGTCCGGGGTCAGTGGGGCCTTTCAGTACGGTGGCTGCTTTACTGAACTAGAGAGCAGTGTAGACAGACTGGGAGAAGAGAGGCCATGCTAAGCCGTGATTCATCTGAATATAACATTGGACAGGAAACACCTCTACAATGGAACAAACTGTTAGTTGTCCTTTTATTTATTTTGATAGACTGTGCTTCTATTAAAAGATGCCACTCGAACTGTCTGCCCAGTGTCTTCTCCAAGGTACAGATGAAACAGAAAGTGTGCATTTCAAGTTAATTTTTTGATTTGTTTCTTGTTATAATTTTAATTGCATAATGTGTGGTGGAAACAGAAGGTATGATGAAGACCCCAGGGAAGTAATTGATAGTCTGTTTCTGGCACAGACTATGCCTCATGCAAAACTTTGTCACCTCAGAGTTATCGTGTTGGCCCACTCAAGGGATGTAATTTGTATGGAGTGTACAGCAGAATATTGCTGGTGTTGTTGGCCCAGGAATCCAAAAGCTTCTGCAAAATAACGGAGAGAAATTTATGTTTAAATCTCACCATTGCACCTTGAACTTTCTAATTCTGCTTTTTTTCATGAAGCCAGAAATTACAGAGTCTCTAATTGGTAGAAGAGAGTGTGAAGTGAGATTGATAAATCATTAATTTAACTAAGGAACTCAAAGATCAAAGTTCAAAGTAAATTCATTATCAAAGTATGTAAATGTCACCATATACTATTCTGAGATTGATTTTCTTTCCGGCGTTCATAGTAGATTTTCTTTAGCAATACATCACAAGGCCTGGTTATGCGACCACTGATGCCAGGCGGACAATCTCTGAAGAGTATTGATAATGGCTGGGGTCACCTGTCCTGTAACTCAGGAGAAGGTACTGGCAAACCACTTCTGTAGAAAAGTTTGCCAAAACAATCATGATCACGGAAAACCATGATTGCATATGTCATACAACACGGCACATGATGATGATGTCATACAACATGTCACATGATGATGATGTCATACAACACGGCACATGATGATCGTGCCATATTACACAGCACATAATGATCGTGTCATGTTAGATTAGATTATGAGGACACGCAGTCCTCTTTTATTGTCATTTAGCAATGCATGCATTAAGAAATGATACAATATTTCCTCCGGTGTGATATCACAAAACACAGGACAGACCAAGACTGAAAAAACTAACAAAACCACATAATTATAACATATAGTTACAACAGTGCAACAATACCATAACTTGATGAAGAAGTCCATAAGCACAGTAAAGTTCAAAGTCTCTCAAATGTCCCACATCTCACGCAGACAGGAGAAGGAAGAAAAACTCTCCCTGCCATGCCTGACCACAATCCGACTCTGAGTCATCCGAAAATTTCGAGCCCCCGATGAGCTCCCCAACACCGAGTACTGAGCGCCATCTCTGTCCGAACGATTCGACCTCAATCTCGGTCGCCAACAGCAGGCAATGCTGGGGATTTTGAGGCCTTCCCTACGGAAGGTTCCCGACCACACAGTAACAACAGCAGCGAATGGGCGTTTCAGAAATTTCTCCAGATGTTCCTCTGTGCTTTCACATCCATTCTCCATCAAATCAGAATTGTCCACGGCCCCTATTTATCGGATACGATATCATTTTTCACCGGAGGGCTGCGCATGCACGGTGTGCTGCTCTCTCTCCTCCCACACATAATGAGCAAAGATAGCAGTAAACATACAGTCACTCAAAAAAAAATATATAGACCAAGTCCCTGAGTGAGTGACATTCCTGTAAATTGATTGTGCTTGGGTGTTGTTGGCAAGAACAAGCAGTCCTCAGCAATCTGCAGGTGAATGTATGCATGCACTCATGTAACCTAGCTTGTCTTCCTCTGAGCGAACACTGGAGAGTAGCACTGTTCCAGCCATCAAACCAGTATGAATGGTGTGCCATACTGCCTCCAGCGTCTCCCCTCCTGGACTGCTGCAAAAGGCAAGCCCCTGGCATGAGGCCTAGCTCTCGCTACAACCAAGGCCACGCAGAGTGTGAGACTGAGTGGAGTATCTCTTTCATTGTGTTTGCTTGGAGTTATACAGCACAGAAACAAGCCCTTTGGCCCAACTCATTCGTGAAGCAGGATTCAAGTTTTATTATCATTGTCTTATGTGGAAAATAGAACAGACTCAGAATACAAGGACATCCCTCTGGATCAGGGGTTCCCAACCTGGGATCCACGGACCCCTCAGTTAATGACAAGGACCCATGGCATAAAAAAGCTTGGAAACTCCTGCTTTAGAACAACAATGAGGAGGAATTTTAATTAGCCAGAGGGTAGTGAAATTATGGAATTCATTGACACAGACAGCTGTGGAGGCAGAGTCATGGGGCATACTTAAATTGATAGGTTCTTGATTAGCAAGGGAGTCAAAGGTTATGTGAAGAAGGCGGGAGAATGGGCTGAAAGGGATAATATATCAGCCATGACTGAATGGCAGACCAGACTTGATGGGCTGAATGGCCTTACCCTGCTCCTATTTAATATGGTTTTATAATACAACACAGTACAGGCCCTTCAGCACACAATGTTGTGTCGACCCTTTAGTTACTCCAAATTCAATCTAACCCTTCCTTCCCACATAGCTCTCCATTTCTATATAAGATTCTCTTAATTTTCCCTCATGTATCTGCCAATACCTCTAGCCTGACAGCATTTTTCATATAGCCAACACTCTTTGTTTAAAAAAAAACCAATCTCTGACACCTCCCCTATAATGTCCTCCAAACTCCTTAAAATATGCCCCCTCATACTGAAGTGAAATTTGTTGTTTTGTGGCAGCAGTACTGTCCAAAGATATAAAACTACTACACTTTACAAAATAAGCAGTGCAAAACAGAAGGAATAATAAGGTCGTATTCATGGATTCATGGACCATCATAAATCAGAGTCAGAGGGCAAGAAACTGTCCCTGAATCATTGCCTGTAGTTCTTCAGTCTCCTGTAACTCCTTCCCGATTGTAGCAATGAGAAGAGGACACGTACAGGACGGTCACCATCATCGTCATTATGTGCCGTGTTGTATGAAGTAGGTGATCATGGTCTTTCCATGACCATGATTGGTCTTGGCAAATAGCTCTACAGAAGTGGTTTGTCATTGTCTTCTTCTGGGCAGTGTCCTTACACAATGGGTGACCACAGCCATTATCAACACTCTTCAGAGATTGTCTGCCTGGCATCAGTGGTCACATAACCAGGACTTGTGATATGCACCAGCTGTTCATACGACCGTCCACCACCTGCTCCCATGACATCACATGATCCTGATCACAGGTTAAGCAGGTACTACATCTTGCCCAAGGGTGACCTGCAGACTAGCAGAGGGAAGGAGTGCCTTATACCTTCTTTGGTAGAGACATATCTCGACTCTGCCACCCAAACAGAATGATGAGGGTCTCTAGTGACAGATGTTATCTTCTTGAGGCTCCCCCTATTGAAAATGTCCTCAATGGTGGATAGTATTGAGACCATTGTGGAGCTGGCTGAGTCAACAGTCTTCTGCAGACTCTTGCAATCCTGCTGATATGACTACCTGAGCAAGTCCCATTTGTCTGATTGGCCCATATCCCTCTAAATCTTTCCTATCCATGTACCTGTCCAAATGTATTTAAAACATTATAATTGCACTGTCCTCTATCCATAGACCCGACACCCTCTGTGTGAAAAAATATACTCCAAGATCCCTTATAAACCTCTTGCCCTCACCTTAGCAGCATTCAGCATCAGGGGCTCCCACCACCCAGAACATTACACTTTGTACTTTATACTTCATTGTCGCAAACAATTGATACTAGAGCGTACAATCATCACAGCGATATTTGATTCTGGGCTTCGTGCTCCCTGGAACACATGGCTTGCTTCTCACTCCTGCCATCAGGAAGAAGGAACAGGAGCCTTAGGACTCACACCACCAAGATCAGGAACAGTTATTACCCCTCAACCATCAAGCTCTTGAACCAAAGTGGATAACTGAACTCAACTTCAATTGCCCCATCACTGAAATGTTCTCACAGCCTAAGGACTCACTTTCAAGGACTCTTCATCTCATGTTCTTGATATTTATTGCTGATTTATTTATTATTGTTACTATTATTTCTTTCCCTTTGGCTGCTGTGTCTGTGAACTTAGGGGCGATTTGCCCTGGCAATGTGATGAATTGAATACCGAGGCTTTGGGCCTACTCTGGGCTGCTCGGGGGATTTGCATCTTAGGACTCAATTTGGTAAGGAATGCTGTTGTTGCTCGCTTTTATTGTTTGTATGATGTGTGTTTTCTTTCTTTCTCGATGAGCATTGGGGGTTGGACTTTTTTTTAAGGTCATAAGACTATAAAACATAGATGCCAATATATCTTTATTTTAGATGAGGAGCCTAACGCTGTTCACAATGCTCAAGGTGAGGTCTCACCAGCATCACATCTTCCCTTTTGTATTCTAGCCCTCTTGAAATGAATGTTAACATTGCATTTGCCTTCCTCACCACCGACTCAAACTGCAAGTTAACCTTTAGGGTGTTCTGCACAAGAACTCCCAAGATTTTTGTATTTTCTCCCCATTTAGAAAATAGTCTGCACATCTATTTCTAATACCAAAGTGCATTTTAATTGGGTTCTTTTGGGATTCTTGCTTTGCGGCTGCCTGTAAGCAAACAAATCTCAACAAATTGTATAACTTTTTCATTCTTTGATAATAAATGTACTTTGATCTTTTTGTGCAATTTGCTGTCTTTCCACACTGGTTGAACACACATGGTCTTTCATTGATTCGGTTATGGTTATTATTCTATGGGTTTATTGAGTATGCACGCAAGACAATGAACCACAAGGTTGTATATGCATTTTTATAATTAATTTACTTTTCTGCCCCTGAGTTCAAGACCCCTTTTACTCTTTTAAAAAATTCTGTGACCATCCACCTTATCTATGCCTCCATGACTTTATAAACCTTGGTAAGCTCATCCTTCAGCCCCCTTTGCTCTGGAGAAACCAATCCCTGCCTAAGTTTCTCCCAAGTCCCAACAGTGGCCTTTGTCCTTCATGTCAGAGACAGTGGATTTGAGAGGTTCTGTCAGAGTAGCCTAGGTAATTAAGTGGACTTCATTAGGTAAAGCAGTCAGCAAAATCAAAGACAGTTCTTTCTTTTCCCTCCTCCCACCTGGCAGAAGGTACAAAAGCTTGAAAGCACGTATCACTGGACAAGGATAGCTTCTTTTCCGCCGTTATAAAACTATTAGATAGTCTCCTAGTACGATAAGATGGACTCACATTATGATCTTGTACCTTATTGTCTGCCAGTACTACACTTTCTCTGTAACCGTTATACTTATTCTGCATTCTGCTATTGTTTTACTTTGTACTACCTCAATGCATCATGTAATTAATTGATTTGTATGAACAATATGCAAAGCAGTCAGAATCAGGTTTAATATCACCAGCATATGTCATGAAATTTGTTAACTTTTTGGCAGCAGTACAGTGCAATACATGATAAGTGTAGAAAAAAACTGAATTACTGTAAATATTTATGTATATATTAAATAGTTAAATTAAGATGCAATATATATTATGTATATATATAATTATGTATATATTAAATTAATGCAACAACAGAAATTAAATAAAAAGCCTTTCACTGTACCTCAGTACATGTGACAATGATAAACCAATTTACCAATTTCGATGATGCACGTGAAGGTTTTCAAATGATACCACTATAGTTGGCCACATCTCAAATAACAATGAGTCGGAATACCGAAAGGAGACAGAGAGCTTAGTGACACGGTGTCATGACAACATCCTTTCCCTCAATGCCAACAAACCAAAAGAGTTGGCCATTGACTTCTGAAAGGAGTGGGGTGCCTTGCACGTGCTCCTGTCTACATCAACAAAGTTGAGTTTGAGATGTTGAGAGTTACAAATTCCTAGGAGTGAACATCACCAATAGCCTGTCCCATTCTAGCCACGTAGATACCCCCACAGTCAAGAAAGCTCACTAATGCCTTTACTTCTCCAGGAGCTAAAGATGATCAATTTTCATCAATGCCCCATAGAAAACTTTCTGTCTGGAAGTGTAACGGCTTGGAATGGCAACCGCTCTGCACATGACCACAGGAAAATGCAGAGAGTTGTGGGCACAGCTCAGCGCATCGCAGAAAGCAACCTCCATGCCAAGAGCTCTATCTATACCTTTTGCTGCTTCGGTAAAGCATCCATCATAATCAAAGACCCCACCCGCCCCGAGCGTTCTCTTTTCTTCCCTCTTCCATCGGGCAGATGATACAAAACCCTGAAAGCATGTACCACTTAGGTTCAAGTTAATTTCAGACTCTTGAACAGATAAGTTGCAAGGTAAGATGAACACATGACTTCACAATCTACCTTTTTAAGATCTTGCGCTTTTTCATTTACCTGCACTGCACCCTTTCAGTAGCCTTTACACTTTAACCTTCATTGTTATTATTTTACCTTATTCTAGTTCAATGCACTGTGCAATGATTTGATCTCAAGTCCAAGTTTATTACGACTCAACTTTAAACATGTATACCACCAATGAAACAATGTTCCTCTAGACCCGGGGTCCATGGACCCCTCAGTTAATGGTAGGGGTCCATGCCATGAAAAAGATTGGGAACCCCCGCTGTTTATTTTCCTTCCTCCCATCTGGCAGATGATACAAAAGCTTGAAAGCTCGTATCACCAGGCTCAAGGACAGCTTCTTTTCCGCTGTTATGAAACTATTAACTGGTCTCCTAGTATGATAATATGGACTGTTCACCTTTGAGTACAATATACCTCACACAGAACACATCAAGTAACATTACCAGAAATAAATTAACAAATAACAAGGTGCATTTATGACACAAGTCAAAAAATAAACAGTATACTGTTACCGGTGCTTCATATATGATGGGACCTGGGAGGTGGCAGGGAGCGCAATATAAACAGTATGCAAGACAAGCTGTTCATTTTATCTCGGTACTTCTGTTAATAATAAACCATAACAATGTCAAACATGATGTGTCAGATCTCTGTCAGCAGGACCCTCTACTCGACACCTTGCATTGCAAGTCTAATGCAATAAAATCTTAAAAGAGAAGTTGATCCCATTGACTTATTAACAGCTACAACCATGTTATTATTGGAACCCTGCTACTGCCTGGCACATGAAGGGTTAAAAGCCAAGCCAGCACTTTTAAAAGGAAATTAAATCTGCTGATATTTCTATGTATAATGTCACGAGTCCTTAGTATCCATGCAATTATATCCATAAACTAGCTCATTGGGGGATTTACTTATTTATGTTGGCAATATAATTGGCCCTAATAAACTCCATATCCTGTTCAGAATCAGTGGCATATTTATGGTTCTCTTAGTGAGTTGCTTAGCGGAAAATCAGGCTTCTGGTACAGGTGGAGATCTCCTCAAAGACCTAAAGTAAACAGCGTTTAATTGCTTCAGGTTTTTACCCCAGCCCCGGCTCAACCTACACTCCTTCCTTGCCTGTGTCAGACATCTGGGCAAGAGTCCTGTCATTTACTGCAGGCTCCCACCTTGTAAATCCTTTGTCTTCCTTCCCACTCTGGCGTGGCTGGAACAGTGCCAGTCCTTTCCATGCCCACTCTTGCTAGGAAAACCAAAATTTGTCAAGTTTATTGTCATGTTCATAACTAGAGTGAGATGCCGGCCAAATGAAAAAAAAAACAACTCCTGAGGAAGGGTCTCTGTCCGAATCGTCGACTGTACCTCTTCCTATAGATGCTGCCTGGCCTGCTGCGTTCACCAGCAACTTTTATGCATGTTGAATGAAAAACCTGTTTGCAGCAACATCTCAGAGAATAACAGGATGTAGAACAGAACAGCATGGTACCGGTCTTTCACCTCATGATATTGGAACATAGATCACTACAGCACAGTACAGGCCCTTCAGCCCGTGACCATTCAATCTACTCTAAGATCAATCTAGCCTTTCCCTCCTTCATAGTCCTCCATTTTCCTATCGCCCATGTGCCTATCTAAGGGTATCTGCCTCTATCGTCACTCTTGGCAAGGCTTTCCACATACCAACCACGCTCCGTCACAAACCACCACTGGCATTCTCTGTTTTACTGGTGGGAAGGAGATGATGATGATGACATTACCCCCCCCATACTTTCCTCCAATCACCTTCGAATTATGCCCCCTCATACTAGTCATTTCCACACTGGGAAAAAGCCTCAGGCTGTCCACTTGATCTATGCCTTCTATCATCTTTTACACCTGTTAGGGTTGTATGGGGTGTCAGGGAGGGGTAACACCTCTGGTGGGGGAACATGTCGCATCCTTTTCAGGGCGATTTGTCCACCTTTGGTCCCCACCTGGCACTCAGCTCTCACCTGTGGCTCCCCGTAGCTGTTTGCATGCGACAGCGGCCACACCCCGGGCAACAGTTTCGACAAGCCGGCTAAACCAGGTGAGGGTAGGCGACGGGTCTCGAACCCTCGGTGAGATAGGGAGTTGTCTATCCCAGCATGTGAAGACAGGCTCCGGCGGATTGAGCCGACAAGACCAATGGAAGGTCCAACGGTCAAGGCGGCGGTCTCTGCAAGCGTCGTGGAACGTGTAGAGCAGGACAAGACACAGAAAACGTCCTGGTCATCCACTGCGCCCAGTCCCATCTCCAGCCGTCTGGACTCTGTCTTGCCACTGGATCCAGATGGGAATTGGGAAGAGAGAGTGAGACTGACGCTGCACAACTCTCCCTCACTTAAATCCAAATCACGCGCTAGTCTCCACACCATCATAATGGTGTCGAGGTCCTCATCGATGACGACAACGGATGAACAACAACACCTCTGTCAGGTCATCTCTCATCTTTAGTTGCTCCAAAGTGAAAACCTGTAACTTGCTCAACCTATCCTCATAAGAGAATATCCTCTATATATTTATTACACCTGAACTTTCCTCCCACTTACCTTAAAGAGAGGGGGAAAGTGTAAAGCAGATATATGAGGCAAATCTTTCACACAGAGAGAGTTGAGTGTGTGCAATTCCCTGCCTAGGGTGATGGTAGAGGCAGAGAGCAAATGTGGGTTTAAGAAACTCTTAGATAAGTACATGGCTATGTAAGTTCGAGCTCAAGCTCAAGTTTATAGTCATTCAACTATTTACAGGTATACCAGCAAAAGAGACAATGTTGCTCCCGAACAAGGTGCACAACACCGTGCACGTAACTCGCACACACTAAGTAATATCACCACAAATAAATGAACAAATAATAAGGTGCATTTACAACACAAGTTAAAAAGTAAACAGTGTAACACCACTGGCGCTTCATACGCGATGAGACCTGGGTGGTGGCAGGGAGTTCAGTAGTCTCACAGCCTGGGGGAAGAAGCTGCCTCCCATCCTATCAATTCTTGGCCTAATGCTACAGTAGTTACTGACTGATGGTAAGGGGTCAAAGAGATTGTTGGACGGATGGAAGGGATCGTTGAGAATGCTAAGGGCCCTGCATATGCAGACCTCCTGTTAAGTATGTTGGATGGTTGGAAGAGAGACCCCATTTATCCTCTCAGCAATCCTCACAATCCTTTGTAGCCATTTGTGTTCAGATGCCTTGCAATTCCTCCACCAGATGGTGATACAGCTGGTCAGGACACTCTCAATAGATCTTCTGAAATATGGTGGTATGGCTGGTCAATGTGTGGGGGGAAAAGGGATTATATTAATTTGGAGTCATTGATTTAATTAGCTGAAAAGGAATGCCCTGTGCTGCACTGATCTATACTCTCTAATCTATAAATTATACATAAATTATACCTAGTTCAGCCTTGCCTTAGGCTGACTATCCAGCACAAGATCTCAGTATCAGCAGGTCACAGTAACATCTAAAAGGTTGAAAAGAAAACAGTATTCAGGGATGATCAAGATAAACAGCGAAGCATCAGCTACCTACTGACCCTTAAAGACAAAGGCTTTAAAAACGAGTTATAGGGAAAGATCGAATATGTTCGGGCTTTATTCCCTGGAGTAGCAGGAGAATGAGCGGATATTTTATAGATGTACTGTATACAGAATTAAGAGAGGTGTAATAGGGTGACTGTTTGCAGGCTCATTCCTTTCAGGCTGGGTGAGACTAGAAAAGGAAGTCATAGGTTTAAGGTGAAAGGTGAACTATGGAAGGTGAATCTGAGAGGGTAGTGTAGAGGCTTGTGTAATGCTTTATGCTAATCAACCGCTTTTTAACTCTCATCACTGAATGTACGTTCTCCCCATCACTGCATGAGTTTCCTCTAAGTGCCCCAGTTTCCTCCCACATCATAAACATGTACGGTTAATTGGTCACATGGGTGTAACTGGGCAACAGGGGCCCCTTACTGTGCTGTAACTCTAAATAAAACAAAGCTAAACTATGCTAAACTACATTCGGCGGCCTCTTTGTTACGTACCTTCATGGCCTTCTACTGCGTAGCCCATCCACTTCAAGGTTCAATATGTCGTGCATTCAGAGATGCTTTTCTGCACATCACTGTTGTAACACATTGTTATTTGAGTTACTGTCACCTTCCTGTCAGCTTGAACCAGTCTGGCTGTTCTCCTCTGACCTCTCTCATTAACAAGTTGTTTTCACCCACAGAACTGCCACTCACTGGATACTTTTTGTTTTTCGCACCATTCTCCGTAAACTCCAGAGACTGCTGTGCATGAAAATCCCAGGAGATTTGCAGTTTCTGAAATACTCAAACCGCCCCATTTTCCACCAACTATCATTCCATGGTCAAAGTCACTTAGATGACATTTCTTCCCCATTCTGATGTTTGGTTTGAACAACACTGAACCTCTTGACCATGTCTGCGTGCTTTTATATATTGAATTGCTGCTACATGATTATCTGATTAGATATTTGCATTAACGAGCAGGTATTCAGGTGTACCTAATAAAGTGGCCACTGAGCGTAACCTAAACTAAACTAAGAACATCGCAAACACAATTACATTAATGTAGTACAAAGGGAAAAGTAATAACAGGATATTGGCTTTGAATGTTTGCCTTCATAGGCTGGGGCATTGAAAACAGGATTTGGGAATAGTTTACAGCACCGGTTAGATTACACTTGGGGTGCGGAGTTCTGTTTTGCTATCCACACTAGGAAGAATGCGATTATACTGGAGAGAACAAAAAAGATATTCAACAGGACGTTGCTTGGATTGGAGGACATTAGTCATGAGGAGAGATTGGATAGGTTGAACTTAGAGCATAGAACATAGAACAGTACAATCCCTTCAACCCATTACGTTGTGCCAACTTTTAACCTGCTCCAAAATCAATCTAATTATTCTCTCCCATACAAATCCCTCCATTTTCTTTCATCCATGTGCCTGTCTAAGAGTCTCATAAGTATCAGTAACGTATCTGCCTCTACCACCACTCCTGGCAGAATATTCCACACGCCCACCAGTCTGTGTAAAAAATCTCTGTCTAATGTCTCCCCCTATATCAAAATTATGCCTTCTTGTCTTAGTCATTTTCACCCTGGGAAACATTTGCTGGCTGTCCACTTTCTCTGTGTCTCATATCATCATCACAAACCTCTATCAAGTTCCCTTTCATCCTCCACTCCAAAGAGCAAAGCCCTAGCTCACTCAACCTTTCTTCATAAGACATGATCTCTAATCCAGATAGCATCTTGGTTAATCTCCTCTGCACCATCTCTAAAGCTCTCACATACTTCCTATAGTGAAGGGACCGGACTGAGGCCCTCTATTGGTTGGGCTCGACCATGGTAGTTGTGTACTAGCTCTCTATGCCAGTATGCAAACCAGAGCAGTACGACATGGAGAGCGAGCTGTTGTCCATAAAGCAGGCTCACCTTCTCCACGCAGCTGATGAATGCAAAGGAAGGGCAGAGACTGACGCAGTTTGGCTCCAGCGGCATTGCAGGAGTTGCCAGTAGGCATTGAACTCAATATAGTGACTCCAACCCCAGATTTTTCCCTCAGGGTTTACTCCCAAAGCCTTCCCTGTGGCAGCGGAGGATTGAGATCAGAGTTTTCCTTCTCCTGGATGAGCTGCCAACCATGGTTGACAAGACCTACCTACCTGAAGCAACTGGTTTTAAGAGGAAGAGAAGCTGATAGGTGAGGCCAGGTGGGTAGGGGAGGGGTTGAAGTGAGAAGCTGGGAGGTGATAGGTGGAAAAGATAAAGGACTGAAGAAGATGGAATCTGATAAGACAGGAGAGTGGACCATGGCAGAAAGGAAAGGAGGAGGGGCACCAGAGGGCATGTATGGGCAAATGAGGGGAAGGAAATAGGTAAGATAAGAGCCAGAATGCAAAGAAGAGAGAAGGGGGAGGGGGGATGAGAAATTTTATAAAGTATTCAGTTTATACCAAGATGCAGCGAAAAGCTTACGAAAAATAGTGATGATGTCCGCAAACACACACAAAATACTGAAGGAATTCAGCAGGTCAGGCAGCACCTGTGAAGAGGAAGAAAGAGCTGATGTTTTGGCCAGGATCATTCATTAAGACTGGCGATGGTACGTTTGCTGAGAAAGGAAGGTTCTAAGGAAAGACTAACTCAGGGAGTTCAGAATAGAACCAAACTGAATAAGGAGGCATGCTACAATATATTATGAAGATTGGTGATTGGCTGGAGGGTTGGAAGAACAACAAATTTTGAAATCAGTTAAGAATGGCTAAAAAAAATATAGCTCTGGAGAGAAGGTGAATGTAGAATGGAGAATTAAATAACAAATAATATAGCAAGAGCTTCTGTAGGTATATAAAAAGCAAGAAAAGTAGTTAAAGGGAACATTGGTCCCAGATGTGATGAATCCAGAAAATTAATAATGGAAAAAAAGAGAGATAATTTCAGATCTCTGCATGGTAGAAGACATAAAAAAACTAATAATGAAAGATAAACAAGAAACCACAGGGAGTAAGGGGCTGAGAATTTCTATGAAAAAGATGTCAGGTGATAGAGGTGTGCAAGATGATAAGAGGCATAGATCAAATAGATAGCCAGAGACTTTTTCTCAGAATCAGAATCAGGTTTAATACCACTGACATATATTGAGGAATTTAATATTTTGCAGCAGCAATACAATGCAAACATAATAATGAGAAAAATGTGAATTACAGTAATAGTTGAATTAATTAAGTAGTACTAAAATAGAAATTAAAAAATAGTGAAGTTGTCTTCATGGATACGATGTCCATTCAGAAATCTGATGGCAGAGAGGAAGAAGCTGTTCCTGAACGGTGAGTGAGTGCCTTCAAGCTCCTGTACCTGCTCCCTGATGGTAGCAATGAGAACATCCTGGGTGATGGTGGTGCTTAATGATGGATGGCGCATTTTTGAGGCATCGCTCCTTGAAGATGTCCTGGATACTATGGAGGCTAATGCCCCTGATGGGGCTGACTGAGTTTATAAGCCTCTGCAGCTTATTTCAGTCCTGTGCAGTCGACCTCTGCCCCACCCCCATGCCAGACAGTGTTGCAGCCAGTTAAAATGCTCTCCAGGGTGAAAATAGAAAATGGAAGGGGACATAATGTTGAGGCAATTGGACGGAAGTATGGGGGGGGGGAGGTGGATGTCAGAGGTAAGTCTTTTACACAGAGAGTGGTGGGTACGTGGGACGTGTTGCCAGGGGTGGTGGTAGAGGCAGGAACATTGAGGACATTTAAGAGACTCTTAGATGAGCACATGGATGAAAGGAAAATGGAGGGCTTTTTGTGGGAGGGAAGAGTTAGACGGATTTAAGAGTAGTTTATAAAATCGGCTCCACATTGTGGTTTGAAAGGCCTGTATTGTGCTGTAATGGTTTATGATCTATGTGCACTGAATGATCAAAGGCTGATAAGTCAACTGCAATATTGTGTATCTGAGAGTCTTAATGAATGGTGGATGGGTAACTATAGAATTCCCTGGATTCGACAGATGTCTCAGGGCTATTAATGGAACAGTATCTGTAGTGTTGTATATAGTTTGTTTTTTATATACTTAAGATTAGTAGTATCTGTACTGGAGGCTGTTACAAAAAAGATTCACTAGGTTGCTCAATATTCTGAATTTGCTCGACATTTTGAATTTTTTGCACTTGGCCCCAGAGGAACACAGTCTTGTTCAGCTGTATCTATGTAAGGTTTGAATGATAATTAAACTTGATTTGATTTGATGGACGGGTTGATGTACGAAGAGAGATTCCACAGGGTTTGGTGTGTGGCTCTTTACTGCTTATGATACATATTCACAATGTAAATATTAAAGATTTTCTTTATTTGTCACATGGATATTGAACATACAGTGAAATCTATCACTTGTGTCATCATTCACCACAGTCCGAGGATGTGCTGAAGGCAGCCAAAGATGTAGCCACTCTTCCAGCGCCAACTTTGCAAGCCCGTATCTTACTAACTCTAACCCTTCTGTCTTTGAAACGTGAAAGGAAGCTGGAGCTCCTGGGGAAAACCAGCGGGGTCACAAGGAGAACACACAACCTCCCTACAGACTGTGAACTCTGATTGCTGGCTCTGTTATAGCGTTATGCTAACCGCCACACTACCATGCCATTCAGTTTGGATGTGAATGCAGGAGCATAATTGGCAATATGGAGACAGCACAATAATGTGGTGTTATGATTAGTGAGGAGGGTTGTCTAAGGCTTTAACTAGAGTGAGGTCAGATGGAAATTGGGCAGAGCACTGGCAGATGGAACTTAATCCTGACAAATACAATGTGATGCACTCTACAAAGTTAAATAAGCATTTGATATGTATGATAAATGGTTAGGCATTAAGGAATTAATGTCCAAGTTCATAGTCGATGAACTTAGTAGATAGGGTGGTAAAGAGGCAATATATCTTACTTGTCTTCTCAGTCTGGGCACAGAATATAAGAGTCAGGACATTATGTTGAAATTTTATGAAACACTGGTTAGGCCACACTTGGAGGTTGTGTGCAGTTCTGGTCACCACACTGTAGAAAGGCTGAGATCGTACTGAAGAGAGTGCAGAGGAGATTCACCAAGCTGCTACCTGGACTGGAAGGGATTAGTTTTTTTTTAGCTGAAGGGCACAGCCTCAGAATAGAAGGGCATTCCTTGAGAGAGAGCTGAGAAGGAATTACTTTAGCCAGAGATGGGTGAATCTGTGGAATTCAGGTCCACAGATTGCAGTGGAGGGCAAGCCATTGGGTATATTTAAAGTGGAGGCTGATAGAATCTTGATTAGTAAGGGCATCAAAAATTATGGGGAGAAGGCAGGAGAATGCAGTTGAGGGGGATGATAAATCAGCCATGATGGAATGGCAGGGCAGAGTCAATGGGCTGAATGGCCCAATTGTGCTCCTGTGTCTACGGCCTTATGGTCTTACTGGGAGAGGTTGGACAGGTTGGTTCCCTGGAGAAAAGAAAGCTGAGGAGAAGTTGAAGGAACACACACAAGCTTTCATCGAAGGATCAGCATTGGAGAAGGTGAACAGTTTCAAGATGCTGGGTGTTAACATCTCCAATGATATAACCTGGGTGTAACATACTGATAAAATTACAAAGAAGGCACAACAGGTAGCGATATTTCATTAGGAGTTTCAAGAGATCTGTTATTTCACCAAAGATTATTACAAATTTCTACAGATGTACCATAGAGAGCAATCTAACTGGTTGCATCACCATCTGGTATGGAGGGGTCACTGACCAGGATCAGAAAAAGCTGCAGAGATTTGTAAACTCAGCCGGATCCATTATGGGCACTAGTCTCCCTAGCATTGAGGACATCTTCAAAAGGTGATTCCTCAGGAAGGTGGTATCCGTCATTAAATACCCCCATCACCCTGGTCATGCCCTCTTCACATTGCTACCATCAGGGAGGAGGTATAAGAGTCTAAAGACACACACTCAACATTTCAGGAATGGGTTCATCCCCTCCAACATCAGATTTTTGAATGGACAATGACCCATGAACACTACCTCATATTTTTCCCTCTTTTTTTGCACTACTTATTTAATTTAATTTTCTATTTTATGTATATTTGTTACTGTAATTTACTGTTTTTATTACTATGCATTACAATGAACTGCTGCCACATAGCAACAAATTTTGTGACATTCCAGTGATATTAACCTGTTCTTTGTTCTAATTCTGCTGACCTCCAACATAAGGACAGGTATAGATAGGGGGGATAGTCAGAATCTTTTTCCTGTGCTAGGGGTATTGAAAACGAGAGGACATTGGTTTAAGTTGAGAAGTAGGAGTTTGAAATAGGATCTGCAGGGTGCCTGATCAGAAATATAAAGTGCTTTCTCTTTCCACAGAGACTGTAGACTTGATGAGTTCTTCCACTGTTTCTGCTTTTGATTTAGTGTGCAGCATCCGCACCTTTCATTAGCTACACTCACAACACGCTGGAGGAACTTTGAGTTCCCGCTGAGTTCCTCCAGTGTGTTGTGAGTGTTGCTTTGACCCCAGCATCTGCAGATTATTTTGTGTTTACGCACCTTTCATTATGTGCCATATCATATGACATGGGTGATCGTGATCTTTTGATGACCTTGGCAAATTTTTCTACAGAAGTGGTTTGCCTTTGCTTTCTTCTGGGTAAACTACTTCTGTAGAAGTAAAAAGCAGCGGCCCCAACACTGACCCCTGCGGAACTCCACTGGTAACCGGCAGCCAGCCAGAATAGGATCCCTTTATTCCCACTCTCTGTTTCCTGCCGATCAGCCAATGCTGGTAACTTCCTTGTAATTCCATGGGCTCTTATCTTGCTGAGCAGCCTCATGTGTGGCACCTTGTCAAAGGCCTTCTGAAAAACCAAGAACACCACATCTACTGCATCTCCTTTGTCTATACTGCTTGTAATTTCCTCAAGGAATTGCAGTAGGTTAGTCAGACAGGATTTCCCTTTCAGGAAACCATGCTGGTTTTGGCCTATCTTGTCATGTGCCTCCAGGTGCTCTGTAATCTCATCCCTAACAATCAATTCAAACAATTTCCCAACCCCTGATGTCAGGCTAACAGGTCTATAGTCTCCTTTCTGCTGCCTCCCACCCTAGTAGGAGGAAGCTGGGTGGGAATGTGGGAAAATTAAAATGGATTAGACTAAAACTGGTAGGGTGAAATTGGGGTGGAATGGTAGCATAGTGGTTAATGCAATGGCTTTACAATGGCAGTGATGGCTAATCAATGATCGATTTGCACCACTGTCTGCAAGGAGTTTTTAAATTCTCTCTGCGATCTTGTGAGTTTCCTCCCACGTTTCAAGCACATACTGCTTTGGCTATTAAGTCTTGGGTATATGCTCTGTTGGACCGGAAGAATGGTGACATTTGTGGTCTGCCCCCAGCACAATCCCTGCTGGTCTGATTTGATGTAAATAATGCATTTTCCAATGTTCCAATGAACAGGTGATAAATAAAGATAGACATTGTCTTTAAAGTCTTTGATATCAAATGTTGATAGCCATCACAGACTTTGTGGGTCGAAGGGCCTCATTTCCATAATGTACTGTGAACGGTTTTGTGCCGCAATTTAGGAAAGGATGTGCTGGCATTAGAGATTATTCTGCAGAAGTTCACAAAAATGATTCTAGGATTGAAAGGCTTATCATATGAGGCACGCTTGATGGCTCTGGGTCTGTATTCAGTGGAGTTTGGAAGAAAGAAAGGGGATCTTATTGAAACTTATGAAAAATTGAAAATTCTAGATAGAGAGATCATGCAGAGGAGTTTCCTATAGTGGGGGAGTCTAGGGACCAGAGCGCACAGCCTCAGAAAAGGACACCCCTTCAGAATCAATATGAGGAGGAAGTTTGTTAGCCTGAGGGTGATGAATCTGAGGAATTCATAGTCACAGGCGGCTGTGGAGGCCAAGTCATTGGGTATTTTTAAAGTGGATGTTAATAGGTTCTTAGTTAGTAAGGGCATCAATGATTGCAGAGAAAAGGCAGGAGAATAGGGTTGAGAGGGATAATAAATCAGCATGAGGCAATGGCAGAGCAGACCCAATGGGTCAAGTGCCAGTTTCTGCACCTGTGGGTTACAGTGGAAGCAAATATAAAAATACAGGTTTAGGAGGTTGTTAGACAGACACATGAATACACTGGGAATGCTGGGATATGCATCACATATAGGCAGAAGAAGTTCGGTCTAATTTGACATTGTGTTTGTCACAGACATCATGTGCTGAAGAGTCCATTCATGTCTGTACTATTCTATGTTCCATATTCTACGCACATGCTTACAGATCTAGATTTCAAATAGCCTGCTCTTCTGAAATTAAGAGATAATTACAGACATAGAACAGTATAGCACAGAAGCAGGCCCTTCAGCCCATCTAGTCTGTGTGGTAAAAATCATTCTGCCTAGTCCATCGACTGTACTAATTGCTATATGATTGCTTAGAATAAAATAAAAGTTGTTTCATATGCTGAAAGGGTGGTGTTTAATTTATCAGCTGGCAGTCTCTTTCATGAGTCCGTAAAGACGAGGCGGGAGGGGAGATTGAAAGACCTGATACAGGGTTGACATCGTCACTGAGGGAACTGGAGTGGATGTGAGGATGAGGAAGGTTCCTGCAGTGAATGCACCAGGCCACCAGGTGGAGTGTGGACAACATGGTTGATGGGCCCGAGGCAAAAACAATTTAATTCTGATTAACTGATAACAAACTTCATCCAACCTCTTAAATGTTGCGGCTCACAGAAAGTGTCAGAGTTGTTGGAGCAGTACATTTTTCATTTCTCTGGCTCTTGGTAACATGAGAGTCTTCCGCAAACTGGGACAGGTGTGTTTATTACTTGCTGGTTAGAGGGTATAATGGTAAAGGCACTGAGACACTAACACACACACACACACACACACACACACACACCACCCAGGTCTCATCACACAAGAAGCGCCAGCAGCATTATACTGTTTACTTTTTAACTTGTGTTGTATTTGTGGTAGTATTACTTTATGTGTTGAGTATGTGAGTTATATGTACTGTGTTGTGCACATCCGTCCGGAGGAAGTTGTTTCGTTTAGCTGTATACATGTGTATGATTGAATGACAATAAACTTGAACATGAACACACACACACACACACACACACACACTCACACTCACAAATGCACCCGCACATAATTACACCCTCACACACAGAATTGCACTCACAGGCATACACAGACTAACAACACTCACAACCACATACACAGACTAACACACACAATCATGCTCACACAAAGACACATTATCACACTAACAAACACACAGTACATTTGTATACACACATTGACACACCAAAGCACAATCACAATGATGTACACATGTATGCACACACACTAACACGCTAACACATAATCACGTTGAAACATACAGCTGACACACACACACAAACACACTAACTTCATCCAAGATACTGGCATTCACGCACACAAGCCTGATGAAGGGTCATGGTTGTTCATTCCTCTCCACAGATGCTGAGTTGCCCTTGAATGTTATGTTTGTTGGTTTGATTTTGAAATTCGATTATTGTTGATACATAAGACCATAAGATAAAGAAACAGAATTAGGCCAGTTGGTCCAGCGTCTACTCCGTCACTTCGTCATAGCTGATCCAAATTTTCCTCAGCCCCTGCCTTCACCACATATCCCTTCATGCCCTGACCAACCAAGAATCTATCAGCCTCTGACTTAAATATACATGAAGACTTGGCCTCCACAGCTGCCTGCGGCAAAGAATTCCACAGGTTCTCCGCTTTCTGGCTTAAGAAATTCCTCCTCATCTTTGTTCTAAAAGGACCACCCTCTATTCTAAGGCTGCGTCCTTTGGCCTTAGACTCCCCCACCATGACATATCCTGGACCCTGGCACCTGGGAGGTAAAATGCCATCCAGCAATCTTTTTCTCACCCACAGAACTTCCTATCTGTTCCCCTAACAAACCCCCTATAACTACAGCATGCCTCTTCTCCCCATTTCCCTTCTGAGACACAGAGGTAGTGCCAGAGACCCGACTACTGTGACCTTCCTCTGCTGGGTCTTCCCTCCCAACAGTGATATACCTATTGCTGAGGGGCATGTCCACTGGAGTACTCTGCATGATGTCAATCTACAGTTCAATGTCCCAATGCACCTCACCCTTCCCCTCCAAGTAATATTACCCTCTTGGCTCTTGATCTGTCTCCACTTTTGCATTCTGCTACTGATGGCTATGCCTTCACTCCCTCCCTAAAACTTTCCCTCTACCCACTTCCCTTTCCTCCTTTTGAAACCTCAACCTCATCACCCAAACTCTTTGCCAATGCTCTGATGTCTCGTGAGATCTGTTGCCTCAAGAAGCTTTTAGCAGTGTTGGAAATGAGAACTAGTCATGGAATCATAGAATCATAGAACACCACAGAGCACAAACAGGCCCTTCAGCCCATCTAGTCCATGTCAAACTATCAATCTGCCTACTCAGACCATAGCTTTCTATACCCCTCCCATCTATAGACTTATCCAAACTTCTCTTAAATATTGAAATCAAACTTGCATCCACCACTTCCACTGGTAGCTTGTTCCACACTCTCATGACTCCTTGTGAAGAAGTT
Organism: Mobula birostris; assembly: GCF_030028105.1. Lineage (NCBI taxonomy): Eukaryota > Metazoa > Chordata > Chondrichthyes > Myliobatiformes > Myliobatidae > Mobula > Mobula birostris. The sequence goes on along the minus strand of NC_092373.1, from coordinate 198,912,681 downwards.
TCTCCTCATGTTTCCCTTAAACATTTCATCTTTCACCCTTAATCCATGACCTCTAGTTGTAGTCTCACCCAATCTCAGTGGAAAAAGTCTGCTTGCATTTACCCTGTATATACCCTTCATAATTTTGTATACCTCTATGAAATTTCCCCTCAATCTTCTACGCACTAGGGAATGAAGTTCTAACCTTTTCGACCTTTCCCTATAACTCAAGTCCTCAAGTCCTGGCAACATCCTTGTAAATTTTCTCTGTACTTTTTCAGACTTATTGACTTCTTTCCTGCAGGGGGATGATCAAAACCTGACATAATACCCCAAATTAGACCTCACCGATATCTTATACAACTTCAGCTTCAACGTCGCACCAGATAGTCAGAGAATTGTAGAGTTATATAGCAGAAAACAGGCCCTTTGGCTCAACTGGTCTATGCCAGCCAAGATGCCCAAATTTGGTCTGCATTTCTCTAAACTTCCTATCCATGTACCTGCCCAACTGTATTTTAAAAGCTGTTATTGTACCTGTCTTAACCACTTCCATTGCCAGCTCATCTATAAACTTACCAGCCTCATTGCCTGTCAGGACCCTTCTAAATTTTTTACCCTGAAATACATGATCTCCCTAAAAAAGATAGACATTGTATTCACACTAACTGTGTCCCTCCAGTTCTATAAGATCACCCTCAGTCTCCTAAGCTCCAGGGAATGAAGTTCTAGCCAGTCCAACCTCACCCCATAACTCAGTCTGTCAAGTCCTGGCAACGGCTTCATAAATCTTTTCTGCACCTTTTCTAGTTTAATAACATTATTGTTTTATCGGGGTAATCAAAACTGAATGTAATGCTACTTGTGCGGTCTTACCACAATGTACCATTACAACATCGATGCCCAGTTTCTAAATTGAGTTAAATGATTGATGATAACCGGCATGCCAAAAGCTTTCTTTACCAACCTGTCTACCTGTGACTTCGCTTTCTGTGAACTATGTACCCCGACACCAATGCCCTTGAAAGGAAATTCCTACTAAAAATAGTGCACAAGGCCCAGTCCATCATGGGAAAAGCCCTCCCCTCCATTGAACACACCTACATGAAATGCTGATGCAGGAAAGCAGCATGCAGCATCTGGGGCCCCCACTACCCAAGGCATGCTCTCTTCTCAATGCTACCATTAGGAAGAAGTTACAGGAACCTGAGAACTTGCACCGAAGGGTTTCTGCCTGAAACATAGACTGTACTTTTTTCCATTGATGCTGCTTGGCCTGCTGAGTTCCTCCAGCATTCTGTGTGTGTTGTTCCACCAGGTTAAGGAACAGTTATTACCCCTCAACCATCAGGCTCTTGAACCAGAGGGGATAACTTCACTCAAATTCCCTTGCCCCATCACTGAACTGTTCCCACACCCGGTGGATTTACTTTCAAAGACTTTTCATCTCATGCTCTTGACATTTATTGCTTATTTATTATTAATATTATTTCTTTCTTTTTGCACAGTGGTTTAATGCCCAAGTGGTGCAGTCTTTGATTGATTCTGTTATGGCTATTATTTTATGGATTTACTGAATAGTGAACTAAACATTGAATCTCAGGGTTGTATATGGTGATATATTCACTTTGCTAATGAATTTACTTTGCACTTTGAAATCTAAGTTCCCTCTCTTCTGCAATAGTCTCCAGGGCTCTAATATGTAAATCCTACCTTGATGGACTTTCCAAAATGCTGTACACATTTACCTGATACACACTTAACTCTGGTTGTGTAGTGAAACCTGACTTACAAAACCATCATTAAGGACCACCATCATCCAAGCAAAGCTCCCTCTAGTTATTTTTTACAGCGGTGTGGACTGAGCAGGAAATTTTTACATGGTCTGAAAAGTGCTCAGTACTTCACACAGATTTTTTCTTTTTTGTGTTCCGTACTTTAAATGATTTGTTTGTAATATGCATACTATCAATATTTAGAATTAAAATTCAAAAATCACATACTTTTGATTTTATTTATTAATGTAAGGGTATAATGAAATACAATACAACTGAGAAAATCTTTCACATTTTGTAAACTTTTTCTAGCTGTGGGGCAACAAAGACCATATGCGTGGGAGCATTTCAGTTACCACATGGCCATGCATCTGTGCGCCCAGAGGGATCAGTGCACCCCGGCCATGTTCTCTTCTCACTGCTGCCATCAGGGAGAAGGTACAGGAGCCTCAGGACTCACCCCACCAGGTTCAGGAACAGTTATTACCCCTCAACCATCAGGCTGTTGAACCAAAGGGGATAACTTCACTCAACTTCACTTGCCCCATCACTGAACTATTCCCACAACCTATGGACTCACTTTCAAAGACACTTCATCTCATGTTCTCGATATTTATTGCTTGCTTGTTTGTTTGTTTATTTATTTATTTATTATTTCTTCTTTTTCTTTTGTATTTGCACAGTTTGTTCTCTTGGTTGTCTGTCCGTCCTGTTGTGCGCGGTCTTTCATTGATTCTATTACGTTTCTTGGATTTACTGAGTATGCCTGCAAGTATAGTGTATGAGTGGGGCAGCACAGTAGCGCAGTGGTTAGCACAATGCTTTACAGTACAGACAACCTGGGTTCAATTCCCACCACTGGCTGTAAGGAATTTATACTTTCTCTCCGTGACCGTGTGGGTTTCCTCCGGGTGCTCCACTTTCCTCCCACAGTCCAAAGATGTACTGGTTGGTAGCATAATTGGCCAATTGCATTACTTATTTAATTTAATCTTTCAATATATTTTCTTATTGTAATTTGTAGTACAATATGGAGAGCAAACTGTTGCCCATTTAGCAAGCTCCCCCTCCCCACACATCTGATGAACCCAAAGGAGAGCAGAAACTGAAACGGTTTGTCACCAGCAACTTTGTGGGAGTTGTCAGCCAGCAGTGAAAGCAAAGCAACACACACAAGATGCTGATTGGGAGACCACTTTGCCGAGCATCTACACTCTGTCTGCCAAAAAATTGGGATCTCCCAGTAGCCACCCATTTTAATTCCACTTCCCATTCCCATTCCCATTCCGTCTATGACCTCCTCCACTGTCACGCTAAGACTACACTCAGGTTGAAGGAGCAAAACCTTGTATTCTGTTTGGGTAGCTTCCAACCTGATGGCATGAATATCAAGTTCTTGAACTTCTGGAAATGCCCCCCCCCCACCTCCTTCACTATCCCCTATTCCCATTTTCCTCTCTCACCTTATCTCCTTACCTGCCCATCACCTCCTTCTGGTGCTCCTCCCTCTTTTCTTTCTTCCATGGCCTTCTGTCCTCTCCTGTCAGATTCCCCCTTCTCCAGCCCTGTATCTCTTTCACCAATCTACTTCCCAGCCCTTTACTTCATCCCTCCTCCCAGCTTCACCTATCACCATGTGGTTCTTCCTTCCCCCGCCACCTACTCCACCCCCTCCCCCACTTTCTTACTCTGACTCCTCATCTTCTTTTCCAGGCCCGATGAAGGGTCTCGGCCCAAAGCATCAACTGTACTCTTTTCCATAGATGCTGCTTGGCTTGCTGAGTTCCTCCAGCATTTTGCGTGTGTTGCTTGGATTTCCAACATCTGCAGGGAGCAAAGTTCTAGGATCCTCCTCTTAACCTCTCTGTCTGTCCATTTCTCTCACTCTTCCTTTCAGTACGACCAATAAGGGGTTTTAGGTCAGTATACTGTATATTTACAAACCCTCCTGTGAATCCTCGTGGATAAACATGGAGTTTATTTATATATTTAGTGATACACTGCGGTGTAGGCCTTTCTGACCCTTTGAGCCACGCTGTCCCAGTAACCCCGACAAACCTGATAAACCCTAACCTCTTCATGGGATAATTTACAATGACTAATTAACCTAGCTGGTACATCTTTTTACAGTGGGAGGAAACTGGAGCACCTGGGGGGAAACTCACACATTTCACGGGGAGGACTTGCAGAGACTCCTTACAAAGCAGCACCAGAACTGACCTCTGAACTCCAGAATCCCCCCCAGCTGTAATAGCATCATGCTAACCACTATGCCTTTTTCTGTTGCTACTTCTTGAAATGGGTGTGAGAGATGGGAGATAAGAGAGGTAGATAGAGAGTGAGAGAATGCCAAGGGGAGAAGGCAAGAGAGAACAGGAGTAAAAGAGAGAGAGAAAGATGTGCGTGGGTGTGAGATGGGCATAAGAGAAGTGGATACAAGATGAGAGAGGGAATTTCAAAGACAGGGTGTGAGAGGATAAGAAAAATAGGGAAAGAGAGATGCCATGGTGAAAGTAGAGGGGAAGAGAAAGAGGCAGACATGAGATAGCAAGTGAAAGGGAGAGAGGGGGAGAAAGGGAGAAACGACATGCATATTTGTGTGAGAAAGAGATAAAGGAGCAAATGGAAACAGAGAAAGACTCCCACACAGGCAGGAAGCAAGTGAGAGAGGTTAATATGTAAACAACAGGAATTCTGCAGATGCTGGAAATTCAAGCAACACACATCAAAGTTGCTGGTGAACGCAGCAGGCCGGGCAGCAGCTGTAGGAAGAGGTGCAGTCTGGTCTGCTGCGTTCACCAGCAACTTTGATGGAGGTTAATATGTTCTTTGATTTGAAAGGAGATTTGATCATTTCTTCATCTTTCTATCCATCATGGAAGATAAGATTAAAAATACATATCAGCCCCCCTGAGGATTGAACAAAGGAAATGAGGGGAACTTATTTCCAGTGGGTTCTGGAATATACTCTTCAATGGTGTTCAAAGTACGTATGTGTCACCATGTATAACAATGAGACTCATTTTCTTCTGGGCATTCACAGTAAATACATTTGTACAAAGGAACACAATAGAATCACTGAAAGTCTGTACACAACAAGATGAACAAACAGCTAATGTGCAAAAGACAATAAACTGTGAAAACACAAAAACACAAAATAATAATAATAATAATAATAATAATAATCCATAAATGAAGACTGCTTCAGAGTGAGTCCATAGGATATGGGAACAGATCAGTGTTGGGTGAGTGAAGATGAGTGAAGTTATCCCTTCTGGTTCCAGAGTCTGATGGTTGAGAATTAATAACTGTTCTTGAACCTGGGGAAGTGTGGGTCCTGAGGCTCCTGTATTTTCTTCCTGAAGGCAGCAGTGAGAAGAGAGCGTGACTTGGATGGTGGAGGTCCCTGATGATGGATGCTGCTTTCTTACGACAATACTCAATGGTGCTCGATGTGATGGGCAAGTGGGTGGTTAGTGAGGTGGCACGGTGTCCTGCTGTTTACTCTGGGTTTCTCCCTGCTCTCGGTGAGGTACTCCATGCCATCCTGAATACCCTTTCCCAACTTATGGGCCAGGAATTCCCAGCATGGACCAGAAATTCCCAGCATGGACCATAAATTCCCAGCATGGGTCTGAAATTCCCAAAGTGGGCCAGAGAGGACATGGGCCAGAAATTCCCAGCATGGACCATAAATTCCCAGCATGGGTCTGAAATTCCCAGAGTGGGCCAGAGAGGACATGGGCCAGAAATTCCCAGCATGGACCATAAATTCCCAGCATGGGTCTGAAATTCCCAGAGTGGGCCAGAGAGGACATGAGCCAGAAATTCCCAGCATGGACCATAAATTCCCAGCATGGGCCTGAAATTCCCAGAGTGGGCCAGAGAGGAATGGGCTAAAAATTCCCAGCATGGTCCAGAGAGGACATGGGCTAGAAGTTTCTAGCGGTCAGAGAGTATGTGTTCAAACACATCTCTGAATTTTTTCCTTTGTCCTCCTTCAAATCTTCTTCCTTACATTTCAAAAGTGCCTATGTTTCAAAAATACTCTAAAAATCTAAGTTCTATATAATTAAAATTAAATGAAATCTTAACCTCACAATCTACCGTGTTAAGGGCTTGAGCAACAGACAAATAATGCTGAGGAACTCAGTAGGTCAGGCACCATCTATGGAGGGAGACAAAACCTAGTCCTGAGGAAGGCTCATGCTCTGAAACATCGACTGTTATTCCTCTCCATAGATACTGTCTGACCTGCCGAATCCCTCATGTCTCATTGTGGCCTTGCATTTTATTGTCTGCCTGCACTGCTCTTTTCTGTAACTATAACACTTTATTCTGCATTCTGATATTGTTTTCCCTTACATTACTGTTGTGCTTTCTTTTTAACTCCAAGATAGATCTTCAGAGACATTGACACTCAAAAACTGGAAACTACTCACCCTTTCCAATGCTGATCCCTCGGTGAGGACTGGTGTGTGTTTCCTTGGCTTCCCCTATCTACAGTCCACAATCAATTCCTTGGCCTTACTGACACTGAGTACAAGTTTGTTTAGATACACCTATCAACCATCTGATCTACCTTGCTCCTAAACACCTCCTTGTCATTATTGGAAATTCTGCCAGCAGTAGCTGTGTCATCGGCAAATTTATAGAGGGCAATTGAACAGTGTGTACGTCATTAAGGACCTCCATCACCCAAGACATGACTTCTTCTTATTGCTATCATCAAGGAAGAGGTACAGAGGACTAAAGATATGTTTCAGGGATAGCTGCTTCCCCTCCACCATCAGATTCCTGAATGGGGAATGAACGTGAACACCACTTCACAAATTTTTTTTCTTTTTTTTTAATTGCTCCCTTTGTTTCTCATATATATTAGTGATCTGGATGAATGGAATAGCAGACGGAATTTAATACAGACAAGAGCATGGTGTTGCACCTCAGTAGGACAAAACAGTGGACGATAGGACGCTGAGGAGTGAGGTAGAAAAAGGAGAGCTGGGAATACAGGTTCATGATTCATTAAGAGTGGCGTCACAAGCAGATAGGGTCATAAAGAAAGCTTCTGGCACATTGGCCTTCATAAATCAAGATATTGTATACAGGAGATGGGACATTATGCTGAAGTTGTATAAGATGTTGGTAAGGCCTAATCTGGAGTGTTGTGTGTAGTTTTGGTCACTCACCTACAGGAAAGATATAAATAAGGTTGAAGTAGTACAGAGAAAATTTACAAGGATGTTGCCGGGGGTGGAGGACCTGAGTTATAAGGAAAGGTTGGTTAGGACTTTGTTCTCTAGAGTGTAGAAAATTGAGGAGATTTGATAGAGTTGTACAAAATTATGAAGAGTATAGATAGGGTAAATGCAAGCAGGCTTTTTCCACTGAGGTTGGGTATGACTACAATCAGAGGTCATGGGTTAAGGGTAAAAGGTGAAAAGTTTAAGAGGCATATGAGGGGAAACTTCTTCACTCAGAGAGTTGTGAAAGTGTGGGATGAGCTGCCGTCAGTGCAAGTGGTGCATGCGAGCTCGATTTCAATGTTTAAGAGAAATTTGGATAGGTACATGGATGGGAGGGGTATGGGGGGCTATGGTCTGGATGCAGATTGATAGGAGTAGGCAGTTTAAATGCATTGGCATGGACTAGATGGGCTGAAGGGCTGTTTCTGTGTTGTACATTTCTATGACTCTCTGAATTTATGACACTTTTGGCACTATTTAATTTATATATATAAAATATATATATATATATAGTAGTGTGCAGAATCCTTAGGCACATATATATAGCTAGGGTGCTGAAGACTTTTGCTCAGTACTTTAGTAATTTTATCTATTGCACTGTACAGCTGCAAAAAAAAGTCATGACACATGTGAGTGATGATAAACCTGATTCTGATACGAGTCTCTACTGTGGACAAAGAATGGGAAGGGGGCAGGAGAGGGGGGATCATGGTTAGAACAAAGGAAAAAGAGGGGAGGGAGCAGGAAGCACCAGAGAGACATTCTGTAATGATCAATAAGTGAATTGTTTATAATCAAATGACCTTCCCTGGTTAAGAAGGCATACGGTGTATTAAGAAGGCATACAGTATATTGAACTTCATCAATCATTAAATTGAATTTAGGAGCCAAGAGGTAATGTTGCAGCTATATAGGACCCTGATCAGACCCCACTTGGAGTACTGTGCTCAGTTCTGGTCGCCTCACTACAGGAAGGATATGGAAACCATAGAAAGGGTGCAGAGGAGATTTACAAGGATGTTGCCTGGATTGGGGAGCATGCCTTATGAAAACAGGTTGAGTGAACTTGGCCTTTTCTCCTTGGAGCGACGGAGGATGAGAGGTGACCTGATAGAAGTGTATAAGATGATGAGAGGCATTGATCGTGTGGATAGTCAGAGGCTTTTTCCCAGGGCTGAGATGGCTAGCATGAGAGGACACAGGTTTAAGGTGCTGGGGAGTAGGTACAGAGGAGATGTCAGGGGTAAGTTTTTTACTGAGAGAGTGGTGAGAGCGTGGGATGGGCTGCTGGCAACGGTGGTGGAGGCGGATATGATAGGGTCTTTTAAGAGACTTTTGGATAGGTACATGGAGCTTAGAAAAATGAGGGCTATGGGTAAGACTAGTAATTTCTAAGGTAGGGACATGTTTGGCACAACTCTGTGGGCTGAAGGGCCTGTATTATGCTGTAGGTTTTCTATGTTTTCTATGTTTCTACGTCTCACGCTGGGCACCTGCACCACCACTCCCCATCCCTGGCACTCCTTCCCTGCCACCTGTACTATCTGTATTATCAGAGTATACAGATTCTCTGGTTAGCATGGAGCAGATGGGCTGAAGGGCCTTCTTCCATTCTCCAGGCAGCCATGAAATCAAGAAGGAAAAGAAAGGCTGCAAAATCAACAACCCCCAAATCCCCCAACCCGCACCAAAACTGAGCAAAATGGATCAGGCACCTTGACTCCCAAATTCCTCCACCCACTCAAAAAACAAAAAGAGCAAAAGGGACCAAGCACATTGACCTCATCCCCTTCCCCCCAATCCTTGTTCCTGCACAACAACACAAACAAAGTGGATCAGGCTCATTGACCCCCCCCCCCCAAATCCCTCCTTCTTGCGCAAAAAAATGAGAAGATCGGGTGAAAAATGCAGAATATAATGACCATAAGACTGAAAAAGAAGAGTTTACAGTCCAAGTCCACATCCAAAACACAGAAAAAACCTGGACTACATTCTTATGGCACAGTGGCAGGCTCTCCTTTCTCTGGTACATAGCAACTGATCAAAAGGCAAGCAGCCAGTGCCCAGCCTCTGCACTCGCTTGGATATTTCAATTTCCCTCATCATCCTAATCGGCAAAATGGAGCCAAACATTAACTTGCACCCTGTCCTGCAACCTGCCCACTACGAGGTTCGTGCACGCTGCCTCTGTCTCTCGGAGACTGTAGAGCGCTGGAACACCCAAACAATCTCTGAACTTCTACTCTTTCCTTGATGTTTCAATTGCCCTTGTCGCTTTAATCGGTGAAGAGTGTAAGCTGTAATCAACGAAATGGGGTCAACCATCAGCTCGCCAACCTGCAGCCTTCACACCGCAAGGTTTGGTCACACTGCGTCTGCCTCCTGGAATCCTCTCGGAGACTGCAGAGTGCTGAAGAACTTGAACAATCTCCAAACAGCAAAACACAAGCTCCATCAGATCCAGAGTCACATTCAAGATGCGAAACAAACATAAAAGACATAAAAGAAGTGAAAAAGATAGTTTCATGATCTATCTAGAAGCGTTGTATGTAGGCGCCAACCTGACTGGATGACCTTACTGTTGCAATGAAATGATATGTATGGATGGCATGCAAAATGATGTAGTTCACTGCACCTCAACACATGTGATGACAAACTGATTTATAAATTGGCCCCAGGGTAAGAAGCCAACCATTTAAGACGAAGATGAGAAGTATCAGAAGAGAGGTTTGGAACTTTGAAATCCTCCTATCTAGTGGGGTTCACAATCTCAGCTGGTGTGTATTCAAGGATAAGTATGACAAATTTTTCAACATTATTTGAATAACAAGATCAGTAGTAAAGTGGCACACTGACATTTTCACCAATAAGGGCATATTGGTGGACTAGGTTCAAAGTTAAAAGTAAATTTATTATCAAGGTGCATATATGTCACTATATGTAACGCTGAGATTTGTTTTCTTGCCGGCATACTCAATAAATTCAATAACCAATGAAAGACTATACCAGCAGGATGGACAAACAACCAATGTGCAAAAGGCAACAAACCATGCAAATATAAAAATAAAGAAAAAATATGATAATAACAAATAGATATGTAATAAATATTGAGAACATGACACATTGAAAGTGAGTCAAAAGATTGTGGGAACAATTCGATGATGGGCTAAGTGAAGTTGAGTGAAATTATCCCCTTGGGTTCAAGATCCTGATGGTTGAGGGGTAATAAGTGTTCCTGAACCTGGTGGTGTGAGTTCTGAGGCTCCTGTACATTCTTCTTGATGGCAGCAGTGAGAAAAGAGCATGGCCTGAGTGTTGGGGGTCCCTGATAATGGATGCTGCTATCCTGTGATAACGCCTTATGTAGATGTGCTCAATGGTTGGGAGGGCTTTACCCGTGATGGACTGGGCCGTATCCACTAGTTTTTATAGGATTTTCTGTTCAAGGGCACTGATATTTTCATTCCAGGCTGTAAAGCAACCAGTCAATATACTTTCTATCACACATATATAGAGGTTTGTCAAGGTGACGGATAGAAAAGGTTTAGAAGGGTTAATTGAGCTGTGGGGCTGAATACTGACTAGCTTTGATGGGCATCTTGGTCAGCATGGAGCAGACGGTCTGAAAGGCCTGCTTCCATGCAATACGTCTCTACAACTTTATGTCTACAGCCTCAGTATCCTAGAGATTCCATTTCTCACTCCAGATCAAGAGAAATTAAAACATATGCAAGTATTTCATAGTCTGAAAAATGGAAAACCAATTATGACCAGAATCCAAAGTTTAAACCCTTAAGCTGTAAAGAAGGCTGAAAATGAGACTTTACTATAGAAAATATTTTTTCATGGTCGGTGATGCAATGATATAGATAGATTGTGTGTCCATGAGTTATCTCACAAATCCAGCTGCCCAAGGAAAGAAAGAGAAGAATGCTTGTGGCTTACTTCATCCAAGGAACACTGGTTTCAAAATACTTCAACCAGCTCATAAATAACTGAGTCCCAAGGGTCCCTAAGCCCACTCCCAAGGTCTGGTTTCAGTTGCAAGAGGCACATGAGTTACTTGGCCCATCACCATGTGGTCTTGGGTTACCTCATTCTCCACTCTCTAACAACTGGCCCATTGCTTTCTTTATTTTGCTTTCCATGTTCGCAGCCAGGAGGTCATGGGTTCAAATCCCATTCCAGAAAATGAGCTCCAAAGAAAACGCGGTATACAAAATTATGAGGGGCATAGACAGAGTAAATGCAAGCAGGCATTTTCCATCTGAGGTTGAGGTTGGAGGAGACGAGAACTAGGGGTCAAAGGTTAAGGGTGAAAGGTGAAATGTTTAAGGGGAACATGAGAGGGAATGTCTTCACTTGGAGGGTGGTGAGAGTGTGGATTGAGCTGCCAGTGGAAATGGGGGATGAGGTTCTGATTTCAACGTTTAAGAGAAATTTGGATAGGTGCACGGATGGGAGGGGCATAGAGGACTGTGTGCGAACGTCAATGAGACTAGGCAGAATAACAGTTCAGCACGGACTAGATGGGCCAAAGGGCCTGTTTCTGTGCTGTAGTACTCTATGACTCCATGACTCCAGATCAGGTGGACACTTTGGCCCAGTAATGGACTCCACATAAGGTATTCTCTCAGAGGAATGAAAAATCCCTTGGCCACCATTTCAGAAGGAGGTGGTGATTTCTTTTGTGTTCCAGACAATATTTATCCAAAGACTGAGTATCTGTTGCTCATTACTTGAAGCTTACTGTGCATAATTTAGTTGCAATTGTACAGTGAGTGCATTTTAAGGGTGTTATTAAGTCACATGTACAATGATAGAACGGAAAAAAAACTTGTGCTAACATACTATTCAGGCAGATCAGAATCAGATTCAGGTTTATTATCACTACCATACACAGTATTATTAAAAATCATAGGCCAAATATATAGCTAGAGTGCCGAGGGCAATTGCACAGTAGTGTCGTAATTTTATGTGTGGCAATGTATTGCTGCCAGAGATAAAACATATGTGAGTGATGATAAACCTGATTCTGATTTGTGGACTGAGAGTGGGAAGGGCAGCAGGGAGAGGGGAATCATAGATCATAAGACCATGAGATATAGGAGCAGAATTAGGCCATTTGGCCCATCGATCTGCTCTGTCATTTCATCATGTCTGATCCAATTTTCCTCTCAGCCCCAATCTCCTGCCTCCTCCCCGTATCCCTTCATATCCTGACCAATCAAAAATCTATCAAACTCTGCCTTAAATGTGTGGCATGTGGCCAAGTGGTTAGGGCATTGGACTAGCAATCTGAAGGTCATGGGTTCGAGCCTCGGACGAGGCAGGGTGTGTGTTCTTGAGCAAGGCACTTAACCGCACAATGCTCCAGTCTACCCAGCTGAGAATAGGTACTGGCAAAAATGCTGGGGGTTAACCTCGCGATAGACTGATGTCCTATCCGGGAGGGAGTCTCGTACTCTCAGTCGCTTCACGCCATGGAAACCGGCATAAGCACCAGCCTGATGGGCCACAAGGCTCGTGACAGACCTTAATCTAATCTGCCTTAAATACACATATACAACAGCTGCTTGTGGCAAAGAATTCCACAGATTCACCACTATCTGGCTGAAGAAATTCCTCCACATCTCCGTTCTAAAAGGATGGCCCTCCGTTCTAAAGCTGTGTCCTCTGGTCTTAAACTCTCCCAGTATAGGAATCATCTTCACCGCATTCCACTCTATCAAGGCCTTTCACCATTTGTTAGGTTTCAATAAGGTCACCCCTGATTCTTCTTCAATTCACAAGAATAAAGGGCTAGAGCCATCAAATGCTCTTCATATGCTCATCAAATTATTTTTGTGAACCTCCTTTGAACCCCTTCCAGTTTCAGCACATCCTTTATAAGATGAGGCACCCAAAAATGCTCACAATACTCCAGTGAGGCCTCTCCAGTGCTTTATAAAGTCTTATCCTTGCTTTTATATTCTAGTCTTGAAATGAATGCTAACATCGAATTTGCCTTCCTCACTACAGACTCAACCTGAAAATTAACCTTTAGGGAATCCTGCACAAGGAATCCCAAGTCCCTTTGCATCTCAGTTTTTTTTTTGTATTTTCTCTCCAATAATATAATCCAAGAAAATAGTCAATCCTTTCATTTCTTCTACCAAAGTGCATGACCATAAACTTCCTGACACTGTATTCCATCTGCCACATCTTTGCCCATTCTCCTGCTATGTCTAAGTCCTTCTGCAGCCCTGAAAAGTACCTGCCCCTCCATCTACTTTCATACCATCTGCAAACTTTGTAACAAGGCCTTCAATTCCATCATCCAAATCATTGACACATAATGTAAAAAGAATCGCTCCCAACACAGAGCCCTGTGGAACACCACTAGTCACCAACAGCCAGACAAAAAAGGTTACCTTTATTCCCACTCTTTGTCTCCTGCCAATCAGCCACTGCTTTATCCATGCTAGAATCTTTCCTGTAATACCATGGGCTCGTAGTTTGATAAGCAGCCTCTTTTAAAGGCCTTTTAAAAATCCAAGTACCCAACATCAACCAATTCTCCTTCGTCTATCCTGCTTGTTACTTCTTCAAAGAATTCCAACAGATTTGTAAGGCAAGATTTTCCCTTGAGGAAACCATTTTATGATGTGCCACTAAGTACTCTGAGACCTCGTCCTTAATAACCAACTCCGACATCTTCCCAACCACTGAGGTCAGACTAAATGGCCTATAGTTTCCTTTCTTCTGCCTCTCTCCCTTCTTGAAGAGTGGAATTACATTTACAACTTTCCAGTCTTCCGGAACCATTCCAGAATCTAGTGATTCTTGAAAGATCATTCCTAATGCCTCCACGATCTCTTCAGCCACCTCTTTCAGAACGCTGGGGCGTAGACCATCTGGTCCAGGTGACTTACCTACCTTCAGAACTTTCAGTTTCCCAAGAACCTTTTATTTAGTTATGGTAACTTCGCACAATTCATGATCTCTAACACCTGGATCTTCCATTATATGGCTAGTATCTTCGGTAGTGAAGACTGACACAAAATACTTATTCAATTTATCCACCATCTTGCTGTCCCCATTATACTACCTCTCCAACATCATTTTCCAGCAGTCTGATATGCACTCTCGCCTCTCTTTTACACTTTATGTATTGGAAGAAACTTTTGGTATTCTTTTTAATATTATTGGCTAGCTTATTTTCATATTCCATCTTTACCTTCTTAATGACTTTTTTAGTTGCCTCTGTTGGTTCTTAAAAACTCCCCAATCCTCTAATTTCCCAATAATTTTTGCTCCATTATATGCCCTCTCTTCGGCTTTTATGTTGGTTTCGTTGTCTTTTCCTGCCACAATTGTGTCTTCTTACCTTTAGAATACTTCCTCTTTGGGACATAAATATCCTTTGCCTTCTGAACTGCTTCCAGAAGTTCCAGCTATTGCTGCTCTTGCCGTTATCTCTACCAGTGTTCTTTTCCAATCAATTCTGACCAACTCCTCTCTGACCAACTCCTCTCTCATGCCTCTGTAAACCCCTTTACTCCACTGTAACACTGATACATCTGATTTTAGCTTCTCCTTCTCAAGTTTCAGGGTGAATTTGATCATATCATGATCACTTGCCTCTAAGGGTTCTTTTACCTTAAGCTCTCTAATCAATTCTGATTCATTGCACAGCACCCAGTTCAGAATAGCTGATGCCCTAGCTGGTTCAAGCAAGAGCTGTTCTGAAAAAAACAACTTGTGGCTCTCTCAAAAACCTCCTCCTGGGATCAAGCACCAGCCTGATTTTCCCAATCTACCTGCATATTGAAATCCCCAATGACTATTGTAACATTGCCTTCTTGGCATGCATTTTCTATCTCCCATTGTAATTTGTAGACCACATGCTTACTGCTGTTGGTCTGTATATAACTTCTGTCAGGGACTTTTTACCCTTAGCTCTATCCACAATGATTCAACACCTTCTGAGCCTAATGATTTGATTTCATTTTTTACCAAAAGATCAATGCCACCTCCTCTGCTTTCCTGCCTGTCTTTCAATACAATGTTTATCCTTGGACATTAAACTCCCAGCTATAATCTTCTTTCAGCCATGATTCAGTAATGCCTATAACATCACACATGTCAATCTGCAGCAGTGCTGCAAGTTCATCTACCTTATTCTGTATACTGAGCACATTCAGATACAACACCTTCAGTCCTGCATTCACACTTTTTGATTTTGTCCGCCTTTTATGTTGCAACTCATCCTGTTGACTGCAATTTTGCCTTATCAACAGCCTCTCCTCGCCACACATTCCCTCTTCTTGTAAACCAGCGCTATCATCTGCACTGTCAGCACTATCATTCACCTTTCCAATGATATTTCTTGCATTGAACTACAGACAGCTCGGGAACTAGTCGCACCATGTTCAGCCTTTTGTTTCCAAACATGTCTGAGATTTTACCAACATCTGTCTCCACAACCTCTCCACTAACTGTTCTGACACTCTGGTTCCCATCCCCCTGCCACTCTAGTTTAAACCCCACTGTGCAGCATTAACAAACCTTCCTGCTGAGATATTAGTCCCCCTCCAGTTCAGGTGCTAACTGTCCCATCTGTACAGGTCCCACCTTCCTTGGAAGAGAGCTCAATTATCCAAAATTCTTGTGCCCTCCCTCCTACACCAACTCCTTAGCCACATATTAAATTTTAGCCACATATTAAATTGTATAATCTGTCCTTTAACTTAGCACCTAAGTCCCTGAACTCTCTATGCAGAACCTTGTCACTCGTGCTACCCATGTGATTAGTATTTAAAGGGACCATGGCTTCTGGCTGTTCACCCTCCCACTAAAGAATGCTAAGAACTCAATTCGAGATATCACAGACACTGGCACCCAGGAGGCAACATACCTATCAGGGAATCTCATTCTCGCCCACAGAACCTCCTGTCTGTTCCCCCAACTAACGAATTCCCTATCACCACAGCATGCCTCTTCTCCCCCACTTCCCTTCTCAGGCTCAGAGGCAGACTCAGTGCCAGAGACACGATCACTGGGACTTTTCTCTGTTAGTTCAACCCCACCCCCCCAACAGTATCCAAAGTGATATACTTGTTGTTGAGGGGGATGGTCACAGTAGATACTCTGCACTGGCTCCTTAATCCCTTTCCCCTTCCTGACTGTCACCCACTCTACCGTGTCCTGAACTTTGGTTGTAACTATCTCTCTATATGTGCTATCTACCCCCTCAGTGCCCGGAATGATCTAGAGTTCAACCAGTTCCAGCCCCAACTCCTTAACATGGATTATTAGAAGCTGCAGCTGTATGGACCTCACAGTTGTTGTCATCAGGGACACTGGAGGTCTCCCTGCCTTCCCACATCCTGCAAGAGCAGCATTCCACATGCCTGGCCTCTCCACTATCCTAACTGAGCGGGTATAAAGAAGGGAAGGAAAAAAAAACTTGACCTTGAGCTTTTCTTTCCTTTCCTTTCTCTGACTGAAGCCTCGAAGGGCAAAAGCCTTAAGACCACCACTCTGACTCTGTCCACTACAATGATGGCTTGACCCTGCCTTCCCTTAATTTGCTCTTGCGAATCAATCCCAAATGCCTCTGCTATCAGATTTATATATGCCCATGAACCCATGAACACTACCTAATTATTCTTTTCCTTTACACTATTTATTTTGTAATTTATAGAAATTTACGACTTTGCACTGCACCATTGCCATAAAACAACAAATTTCATAACATACTGTACTGTGCAAAATCCTTATGTACATATATATAACTAGGATGCCTAAGACTTTTGCACAGTACTGTATTTGATATCATGGAGAGGATCAAGTCAGTAAATCTGGTGGGAGCAAAGGATACTGGGAATGGTGAGGGTGGAGCACCATGGGATGGGTGAGGGACAGGTGGCAGAGAAGAGGTGCTGGGGCTGTGGAGGGAGGATCACCCAAGTGAAGAGACACCCAGCCCTGCTGAAGGGTCTCAGCCTGAAACATCGACTGTATTCTTTTGCATAGATGCTCTCTGGCCTGCTGAGTTCCACCAGCATTTTGTGTGTGTTACTTGGATTTCCACTTGTTTGTGAGCAAACTATTTTCAAAAGAATGTTTCTTTTCATGAATCATGGTTGGGAAGAGGGGAAGGGAGAGGGGAGGGAGCACAAAGCACCGAAGAGACATTCTGTAAGGATCAATAAACCAATTGTTTGGAATCAAATGACCTTGCCTGGTGTGTCAGGGCTGAATGTGTCTTCACTGGGCCATACCCGCTGCAGAGCCCCTGGCACTTCTTCTCTGCCACCTGATCCTCCCCCTCTGGGGCTGACAGAGCAATCTAGCACATAGCTGTCTCTAGGGGAGTTTGGTGAAGCTCAGAGCAGGGTGTGAAACCAGGAGGCCAGGAATCCGGCAGATGAGCCCAAACCCATGATCAACCCCATCTCTCAATTATCTCGCCAATTAAAGCATCGAGCAAGATTGAAATTGATGAGGACAAGAGCAGAAATTGAGTTGGTGTTTAGCACCATCTGCCTGCGCTTGACTGACCCCCGTTTCCCTCTTGCTCGCTTTTGCCAGCGTCTTTTGGGCACTAAGCAGGGTTTGACCATTGTGGCTTGTGGATTGGACTTGGTTTTAGGGAACTCTGCAGTTCATGTTTTGTGTGTTTCAGATTTCTGGTTAGTCCTCTTTTATTGCTATTCTGTGTGATTTTGATTGGGGTAGACTGGCTCTGCGGTCTGTGGAAAACCAATGACACAAACTTATATTGAACTGAACACTCCTAGACTTTTTCAATGCTCTGCATTTTGATGTTACATTTTCTGTGTGTTACTCACTCGCTTTTTGCCATTTGCACAATTCGTTTGGTTTTTTTTGCACGTTGGGTGTTTGATGCTGAACGAGTTCCAAGTGTTCCTTTGTTTTGTGAATATCTGCAGGAAGAAGATTCTCAGGGTTGTATACCGTATCCATACTTTGATATTAATGTACTTTGAATCTTTGAATCTTGGAATCCTCATTGCCATCTGAGATTTTACTAACCACAGTAATTGGAGAACTGAGTTTCAGAGTAATGAGGTCATGTTGCAGCCATAAAGTAGGCGTAGTCAGCATCGTTTCCTCAAGGGAAAATCTTGCCTGACAAATCCGTTGTAATTCTTTGAAGAAGTAATAAGACAATGGATAGACAAGTAGGATAGACAATAGTTGATGTTGTGTACTTGGATTTTCAGAACACCTTTAACAAGGAGCCAAACATGAGGCTGCCTAACAAGCTATGAGCCCATAATATTACAGGAAAGATCATAGGATGGATAAAGCAGTAACTGATTGGCAGGAAGCAAAGAGTGGAAATAAAGGGAGCCTTTTTTGACTGGCTGCTGGTGACAAGTAGTGTTCCACAGGGGTCTGTGTTGGGACCAATTCTTTTTACACTATGTGTCAAAGATTTGGATGATGGAATTGATGGCTTTGCTGCAAAGTTTACAGTCAATATGAAGATAGGTGGAGGGGTAGGTAGCTTTAAGGAAGTAGAGAAAATATAGAAGGACTTATATTAGGAGAATGGGCAAAGAAATGGCAGATAGAATACACTATCAGGAAATGCTTCGTCATGTACTTTGATAGAAGAAATAAAAAAGTAGACTATTTTCTAAATGGAGAGAAATACAAAAACCTGAGATGCAAGGAGACTTGTGAGTCCTTGTGCCGGATTCCCTAAAGGTTAATTTGCAAGTTGAGTCTGTGGTGAGGAAGGCAAATACAATGTTAGCATTCATTTCCAGAGGACTAGAATATAAAAGCAAGGATGTGATGCTGAGGCTTTATATAGCACTAATGAGGCCTCACTTGTAGTATTGTGAGCAGTTTTGGGCCCCTTATCTTAGAAAAGATGTGCTGAAACTGGAGAGGGTTCAAATGAGTTTCTCATAAATGATTCCAGGATTGAATGACTTGTCATATGAAGAGTCTCTGGGCCTGTATTCACTAGAATTCAGAAGAATGAGGGTGACCTAATTGAAACCTGTTGAATGTTGAAAGGCCGTGATAGAGTGGATGTGGAGAGGATGTTTCCTATGATGGAAGAGTCTAGGACCAGAGGACACAGCCTCAGAATAGAGGGGCATCCTTTTAAAATAGAGATGAGGAGGAATTTCTTTAACCAGAGAGTAGTGAATCTGTGGAATTCTTTGCCACAGGCAGCTGTGGAGGCCCAGTCTTTATGTATATTTAAAGCTGAGGTTGATAGATCCTTGATTGGTCAGGGCATGAAAGGATAGGGGAGAAAGCAAGAGATTGGGGCTGAGAAGAATATTGGCTCAGCCATGATGAAATGGTGGAACAGACTCGATAGTCCAAATGGCCTAATTCTACTCCTATACCTTATGATCTTATGGTCATTACAAAGCTTTAGTTAGGCCACGCTTGGAGCATTGTGTGCAATTATGAATGCCACATAAAAGGGAGGATCTGGAAGAGGATTATTAGGACACTGTTGGAATTAGAGGAGAGGCTGGACAAGCATAGGTTGTTTTCTCCGGCGCATCAGAAGATAAGTAGAGACCTGATAGAAGTTCCTAAGTTTATGAGAGGTATAGATATAGTCAAAACCTTTTTTTATTCTCCTGGGTCAAATTCTCTGTACTAATGGGCGTACATTTAAGATGAGAGTTGGTTAAGATAAAGGACATGTGTCGGGCATCTCCCACACATGTGTGGTGGGTGCCTGGAATGCTTTGGCGAGGGTAGTAGTGGAGTTGTTTAACAGACCCCTAGACAGGTGTATGTAAATGAAGAGAATGAAGATATTTGGTTTAGTTAGGCACTTAATTATTGTAGGAATTAGCTCACAGCAGCAATGTGAGCTGAAGGGCCTATTTCTGTGCTGTACTCTTCTATCTTATAACCACCTCCGCTGTTAGCTATCTATCTGTGATGTGAACGCCCTTTTCTCCAACCTTTTGCGAATCCTGATCTGCCGAGCATGTCTCACAGTCCCGCTAATTGCCACACACTACACCCTGAATGCCCCATTTACCCATTTCACACAAATTATTCCTGAACCAACCCCAGAGACAGAAGAGACTGCAGATGCTGCACTCTGGAACATCCACCAATCTGCTGTTGAAGGGTCTTGGCCCAAAGCATTGACTATTTGTTCATTTCCATAGACACTCTCTGACCTGCTGAGCTCCTCCAGCATTGTGTGAGTGTTACGCTAGATTTCTAGAATCTGCAGAATCTCTTACATTTATGACATCCAACAATTTGTTCTGATGCAAGGTTTGGACTCTAAATATAGACTATTTCTTTCTCTACAGATGCTGATCAACACACTGCGGTTCTCCGGAAGACTGTTACTCTGCTCCTGTTGTCCTGTTGTCCAGTCAGCCCTCACCCATCCACTCGATAACTTATATCCAAAACATTTTTCTCTTTCAAAGTTACAGGAAGAGATTAGCTTTATTTGTCATTAATGCATTGAAACGTGTTTTAATGTCCTCAGCATCACATCAAATCAGCCCAGATTGCCCATAAGCGTCACCATGCTTCCAGCACCAACATATCATACTTACAGCTAAGCATTTGAAATGTGGGAAAAAAAATTCAAATCACCTAGTGGAAACCCACACAGTCACAAGGAGAAAGTGCAAACACCTTACAGGCAATGGTGGGAATCGATCCCGATTGGTTATGGCTGGCACCGGCGTAAAGCAAGTCGGCTAATTGCTGTATTACCATTCCACCCCAAGCTCTCACAAAAGTATTTCTGTCTGAGATGTCCACTCTGTTTTTGATTTTATTTGAGTCTGTACATCAGAGGCGGGGTGGAGATATGTCGCTACCAAAGGAGGTGTAAGGTGCTTCTTCCTTCTGCTAGTTTGCAGGTCACCCTTGGGTAAGGTGTAGCATCTGCTTATTCAAGGTCACGTGAAGTCATGGGAGCAGGTGGTGGATGGTCGTATGAGCAGCTGGTGCATATCACAAGTCCTGGTTATGCGACCACTGACGCCAGGCAGACAATCTCTGAAGAGTATTGATAATGGCTGAGGCCACCCTCCTTGTAAAGATACTGCCCAGAAGAAGGCAATGACAAACCGCTTCTGGAGAAAAATTCACCAGGAACAATCATGTTGTCCGCCCAGTTCAGATGACATGGCACATAACAAACAAACAAACCTAGAGCACTGTCATATAATTTGTTAATTTTTATTTCGAGATACAGTACGGTTTCAGGCCCTTCAGGCCCAACAAGCCCACGCTGCCCAATTATACCCATGTGACCAATTACTCTACTAACTCGTCCGTCTTTGGAATGTGGGAGGAAACCGGAGCACCCGGAGGAAACCCAAGCAGTCACGGGAAGAACGTACAAACTCCTTATAGATGGTGGCAGAACTGAAACTGGGTCACGGTCCCTGCAATTGCTTTATGCTAACATCTAAGCTACCATGCTGGCCCTAACAAGAAACAAAGGCAATGATGGAAACCAGTGGAAGCTCAGTGTTCGGAAAGCTTGTTTCCTTTGTAATTCATCACGTAATTACTCTGAGAAAGCATGGATTGTTTGACCACACATGAAAACATTGCCGAAACCTCACTTTTCTTGTCCACAGAAAGCATTCTGTGTTATCACTGTGCAAACAGCCGCTCACCAAAGTCAATGCCAAACTAACTTATCTCAGCGAGGAGGATGAAAAGCTAACAGGTCACACAATGGAACAATAACTACTGTACTTGATTGTGTCCAGTTGATTAATGTGTAGTTAAACAGGGAAGTGGTAAAGACTACCTTGGGAAGAGAGAGTTAAAGCTCTCTCTTCCCAAGGTAGTCTTTACAACTTCCCTGCTTACAGCTCCACAGCTAAGATGATCAAGCAGTCATTTTGCCATCAGAATCCGAAGGGAGAACTCCACACAGGTTAGGATGTCACTATAGTAGTGTTGAATCTTTCTCAGAAAGTCACAGAGTTGTATGACATAGAAAACAGGTTGGACCCATGACCTGACAATTCATGTAACTAACTTGCACCTTATTATTTACCTGCACTGCCCTTTCTCTGTAGGTTCCATAAGTTTGTCATAGCTGGGGATAAGCTCCCACTGCTATTAAATTAGATTCTTGATTGGTTGGGGTATGAAGTAGTAAGGGGAGAAGACAGGAGATTGTGGCTGAGAGGAAAATTGGATTAACCGTGATGAAATGGCAGAGCAGACTCAATGGGCCAAATGGCCTAATTCTGCTCCTATATCTTATGGCCTTATAGTCTTAAATACTTCCAATGGCATATGTCTCAAATAGCCTCCGATAACCAAGTCCAGCTCCCGGCCTTCACGCGTGGCTTTACTACTAAGCCCAGCAGAACTATTTCTACCGACAGAAGGGGAAAGGCTAGTTACTGGTGCTTTAAAACCAGTCACTTTAATGCATTGAGTTGCTGCCACAGGATTGGCTGATTAACGAGCAGGTGTACAGGTGTACCTAATAAAGTGGCCAATCAGTGTATATCCACGCTGGCTGGTAAAAGAAAGATATAAGTAATAACCTCCTTCTGTAGTGCTCCTGCAGTTCGTGGAAACTATCTTTTACTGTTAAATGACAATAACCGCTTGTCCATCAAACCAACTGACTATATCCCTTAAAAACCCTTTAAAGCTCTTCATATCACATACCTGCAATCTGACTGGCAAGCCATTTATTGATTAGAGCAGAAAAGCTCCCTCAAGGTGGGAGAGGCCTGATTTCCTGAAGGTGTTTATGTTTTTTGGAAAAATAGAAACACCAGGAAGAAGCTGAGTTTCCTTTTCAAACTAATTACTTCATATCCTTTTACACCGTCCTTCTGGGTGAACGCTTTGAGTGTCACACTGGTGTTATTTAAGAAAAGTAAACCCACACAATCATTAAATGTGTGCGCTGTTGAAATCCTGCCCTTTTCCAAAGATTCGACCTTCAGTAATTGACACCCTTGGGTCTGTTATTGGCAAAAGGTTACCCTCTGGGCTGGCCCACTAATTAGGCCGAAGCGCTAATCTACTCTGGCCTGATTGACAAGGCAGCCTGCTCCTTGACTAATTGCCTACTGCGGGAAAGCACCTGGACCTGGGGCATCAAGGGATCCCAGCAAGCCTCCTTCATTCAGTTCGCTCGCCCTGCTCGCTCTTCCTTCACCCCTCTCACGGGCGTCTTGTCTTCAACAAAACACCAGCAGAGTAAGTGAGAGTGGAGCGGGGAACCAGGCAAAGGTTCACCGACAATAGGATGGGGCTTGATCATGCCAGGGTGGCGGGGCATCGCTGGTTGTGGCAAAGAGGTGAAGTTGCATTGCTGATAGAGCTGTGAGAGTGCTGCCAGAGGCCGAGGTCAATCCTGACGTCAGGCACTGTCCGTTGGGATTTTGTACCTCCCCCCACCCCATGACTGTGTGAGTTTCCTCACACATTCCAAACATGTGCGGATTGGTAGTGCGAGGATGTGGGTCAAAGAAAAGCAGGTTCAGTGCAGATGCGTGATATGTGTCTATGATGCTGCAGTAAGCAAGTCTCCTGTTGCATCTTACTTCACTGTACTCGTACACATGACAGTAAAAACCATAAGACCATAAGTCATAGGAGCAGAATCGGGCCACTTGGCCCATTGAGTCTGCCTTGCTATCCCATCATCAACCCTCCATTTTCCTGCCTTACCCCCGTAACAGTTACTAGTTAAAAACCTATCAGCCTCGGCTTTAAATATTCCCAATGGCTTGGACTCCACAGCCATTTGTGGCAATGAATTCCACAGATACACCACCCTCTTTATAAAGAAATTCTTCCTCATCTCTGTTCTAAAGGTACATCCCTCTATTCTGAGGCTGTGCCCTCTGGTCTTAGACTCCCCCACCATAGGAAACATCCTCTCCACGTCCACTCCATCTAGGCCTTTCAATATTCGAAACACCAGCAAGTACAGGCCCAGAGCGATCAAGCACACATCATACATTAATCTTTCATTCCTGGGATCATTCTTGTGAACCTCCTCTAGACTCTTTCCAATGCCAGCACCTCTTTTCTTAGATAAGGGACTCAAAACTGCCCACATTTCTCCAAGTGTGATCTCACCAGTGCCTTATAGGACCTCAGCATTACATCCTTGCTTTTATATTCTAGTCCTCTCGAAATGAATGTGAAGCCCTTCACGGACTTGATGGGCTGAATTGCCTGTTTCCATTCTGCATTTCCAAACCCCTATACTGTACCTACACCACTTACTCATATATGTGCTTCTCATAAAACACAGAAGAGCTCTGCCTTTTTCCTGTTATGCCACTGGCACTTAGGGCAGCAATGAAGGTCAAGTCAAGTCAAGTCAAATTTATTTATAAAGCACATTTAAAAACAACCCATGCTGACCAAAGTGCTGTACAATCCATAACAGGTAGCTAAAATCACAAATACAAGAAACACAGATATAAACACAAAGCATACAGTTTATATACTCAAAATAAACAACACATGAGCCTAGGCACAAGCCAAAAATCAGCCACATCAGGAAGATTCAAATGCTTGTGAATAAAGGTAAGTTTTGAGCCTGAACTTAAAAGAGTCAATGGAGGGGGCAGATCTGATAGGGAGGGGAATGCTGTTCCACAGTCTAGGGGCTACAACAGCAAAGGCACGGTCACCCCTGAGCTTAAATTTAGATCGCGGGACAGCCAGGAGCCCCAAGTCAGTCGACCTGAGGGACCTGGAAGTAGAATAAGGGGTTAGGAGGTCTGTGATATAGGAGGGGCCCAGTCCATTTAGGGCTTTAAAAACAAACAGGGGAACCTTAAAATCAATTCTAAACCGTACTGGTAGCTGGTGGAGAGAGGCCAGGATAGAAGTAATATGGTCCCTCTTCCGGACACCTGTCAGGAGCCTGGCTGCGGCGTTCTGAACCAGTTACAGGCGGGACAGGGACGACTGACTAATACCAGTATACAGGGAGTTGGAGTAATCCAAGCGGAAGGATATAAGGGCGTGGATGACTTTCTCAAGATCTTTGAAAGAGAGAAACAACTTGATTTTGGCAATAGTACGAAGCTGGAAAAAACTGGCTTTTACTACTGCATTAACTTACTTGTCAAACCTAAAGGCGGAATCAAATATCACACCAAGGTTTTTGACGTGGGGTTTGACAAGGGTGGACAGGTTACCAAGACTGTTGGTAATCACTTTGATGGAGTCAGGGGGCCAAATAGGACAACCTCAGACTTGCCTTCATTCAGCTGTAGAAAGTTTTGTGCCATCCCACACTTTATGTCCTCAAGGCAGTTCATGAGGCTGACTAGATTTGACTGGTCGTTTGGTTTCAAGGTCCTCCATCTCTGGCGTTGTTCACGGTTTCCTTCATCATGTCAGTAGTTTCCTCTCAGTTTTCACCACTGTCAGTCATGCAAGTCCAAGGGTGGAGACTCAGGAATATCTTCGCACTCAGATGTAGAAGGGTTCTTCACTGCAGTTTCTGTAACAATTTTGTTTTACAAGTCAAGATTGTCAGACTTGAGCTGAACCCCTGGAAATGGAGAACATAGAAGAGCACAGGACAGGATCTGACCATTTGGCCCACAATGTGTTGAAAACCAAGTCAACTGAAGCTGCATTTCTGTCTGCACCCGACCCCTATCCTTCCATCCCCAGTCTGTTCACATGGCTCTGTAAGTGCCTCCGCCACTTCCCGTACCCGTACTTGTATCACCTTGCACTTGTTGGATGGTGCACCACCCTTCAGTATGTAGGCAGGCAGAATGTGAAAGAAACCTGGCACGGTTCACAGGACATTCTGCAGATGCTGGAAATCCAGAGCAACACACACAAAATGCTGGAGGAACTCAACAAGTCAGGTAGCATCTACGGAGGGTTTAAAACAGCCAACGTTTTAGGACAAGACCCTTATCAGGACCAGAAATGTAGAGGAATTGGGGGAGGGGAGGAATACAATTTGCTAGGGTCTTTGGTGACGTACCAAATCTCTTCAGACCTCTAGGAAAGTAGAGTTGAAGTGCTTCAGTACAGTGATCCCCTTCCTCCATTTTGCTTCTGAGACATGACGGATTTACAGGGGACATCTTCGACATCGAGAGAGAGAGAGAGAGAGAGAGAGACCAAAAGCCGTGTCTCCACATAATCCTTCAATCTCAGTGTCAGGAAGTGTGAACAAACGTCAGTGGTCTCTCCCAGTCCAACACCCAATAAACACACTCAGTCAATTCCATTGCACTCACTAAGTTGATCGCATGTCCGTCACCGGGCTCCTGGAACAGACACTCTTCTCTGGGGAGATGAAGTTTGGGCCAGATCAGTCAGAATCATGTTGCTATTGGTAAACACAAGAGATCCTACAGATGCTGCAAATCCAGAGCAACACATACAAAATGGTAGAGGAACTCAGCAGGTCAGGCAGCATCCAGGAGAGGAATAAAGAGTCAACATTTCGTGCTGAGACCCTTCATCAGGTTTATTTTTTTACTATTGTTTATTTATTGAGACAAGCACGGAGTAGGCTCTTTTAGCCTATGGAGCCGCACTGCCCAGAAATCCCCGATTTAATCCTAGCCTAATTGCAGGACAATTTACGATGACCAATTAACCTACCAACTAGTACGTCTTTAGACTGTAGGAGGAAACCAGAGCACCCCGAAGAATCTCATGTGGTCACGGGGGGAGTGTACAAACTCCTGACAGGTTCGGGGGGGGGGCTTTATGAGAATTTGACAGTTAACACTGACAACTTTTGTACTTCCTTTTGCTGGCATTGAGAAACCTGAAGAGAGACCTGTCGTACGTGCGCGGCCTCTCCGGTGAACGATATCTGTAATCTGTCAAGTAGGGGACCGTGCACAATTCTGATTTGATGGAGACGTACGTGAGAGTACAGAGGAACATCTGGAAAACTTCTGAACTGCCCGCTTCGCTGCCGCTGCTACTGTGTGGTAACCAGAATCTCTGGAGCAGAAGGCCCCGAATGCTCGGCTTTGCTTGTTTCAGCGGCCGGGGCGAGGTCGAAGGCGCTCGGGAGGCTGTATCGGAGGGGCTGGTCAGAGGCTCGAAGTTTTCAGATGGACGGACTCAGTGTCGACTGTGGTCGGCTGCTTCCAAGGTATCGAAAGTTGACGGTGCCTGGAGGTTTATGGCAGGGAGTTTCTCCCTTTTGCCGCCTGCTATCGGGGACTCGGGGACTTTGAGACTTTTTTTACCGTGCCCATGGTTTGTTCTTTATCAAATTATGGTATTGCTTTGCACTGCTGTAACTATATGTTATAATTATGTGGTTCTGTCAGTGTTAGTCTTTGGTTTGTCCTGTTTTCTGTGATATCACTCCGGAGAAACATAGTATCATTTCTTAATGCATGTATGCATTTCTAAATGACAATAAAAGAGGACTGAGTGTTCTCATAATCTAATATGCAATGATGAAAGGTGTGTTCAGAGAGGATGGGGGGCGTTGTTGTCTTCAGTGGAGGGGTTTAAGGGGATGCCCAATCCAATTGTTATTTTCAAACCTTTATAACTTTCTTTCAAGGCCGTCACTCCTACACAGGCCACCGACAGCAGCTCGTCATAGTCCATTGTCCTGGGCCGAAGTTTGATCAGCCCTGTGGCTTCCACTTCCACCACACAATTTTGTACGTCTGCTAGGCGAGGATCTTTTCTCTCTCAGGGATGGGGTCTTTGGAACTTCTGTAGCCATTTCTGTGGCTCAGGGTCCCAACCCTCCACCTTTCGCAACTGGGCTTGGGAGCATCAATGGCAGTTTTCCTTTATAATGGGTGCTAGCATTTCCCTCACTATTGCTGTAAGGCTAACTCTTTTGTAGTTCCTGAATTTTTGTCCTTTCTTAAACAGTGGGGTTACATTTATTGCCTACCATTCTGAGGGAACTGTTGTGGAATCCGTGGAAATTTAGAAGCTGTCGACATGTATGCCCACAGGCACAACTTTCAGTCTTGCAATGTGTGTCATCAGATCCCAGACATTTAGCAGCTTTCCCCTGCAACGTGTGCCATTAGGCCTCAGGCATTTACCAGCTTTCAGTCCCATTATTTTCTCCTTCACTATTTTTCACTAATTTGAATTTTCTTTTAGTTTGTCGTTCATTCTCAGTCTCTTTCAGGCTGAGTGGCTACACAAGTTAGTCGGGAGGTTAAGAAGGCATATGGCATTTTTGACTTTATTAGTTGAGGCATTGAATTCAAAAGTCAGGAAGCTATGATGAAGCTTTACAAACTCTAGTTAGGCCATATCTGGAGTACTACATACAGTTCTGGTCGCCCTGTTATAGGAAGGATGTTGAGGCTTTGGAGAGGGTGCTGAAGAGGTTTACCAGGTTGCTGCCTGATTAGAGGACATGTGTTATAATGAGAGATTGGACAAACTGGATTGTTTTCTCTGGAGAGGCAGAGACTGAGCAGAGATCTGATGGAGATTTACAAAATTATGAGAAGAACAGGTGGAGTAGACAGATGGAATCTTTTTCCCAGGGTAGAAATGTATAATAGCAAAGGTGAGAGGAGGTAATTTCAAAGGAGGTGTGATGGGCAACTTTTTTTTACAAACAGTGTGGTGGGTACTGGGAATGCACTGTCGGGGTTGGTGGTAGAGGTAGATACATTAGGAATATTTAAGAGATGTTTAGATAGGCACGTGAATGTGAGGACAATGGAAGGATATGGATTAGTTTAGTTGGATATTTGGTTACTAATTTATTTGGTTCAGCACAACATTGTGGGCTGAAGGGCCTTTCCTGTGTTGTACTGTCTGTGCTCTATGTTCTCTGTTACTCTCTACTTCTGAAAGGTTTCCTACATCGTTCTATGAAATCAGACAAAAATATGTTCAATATTTCTGCCATTTCCTTCTGCCCTATTATAATTTCTTCAGTTTAACCCGGTAATTAACTTTCAGTCATCTTTTCCTTTATGCATATTTATCAAAACTTTTCCCAATTCTTTGTATTTTACTTGCCAGCTTAGTGTGGCTATTAGTCTGCCCAAGAACGCAAGAAGTTGCAGAGATTCATAAATGCAAGGTTCATGCAGATGCTGGAAATCCAGAGCAAAGCACCCAAAAATGTTGGAGGAACTCAGCAGGTCAGGCAGCATCAATGGAGAGGAATAAAGAGACAATGTTTCAGGCAGAGTCCCTTCATCAGGAGCACAGCAATTGTACTGTGGACTCAGACCAGTCCATCACACAAAGTAACCTCCCTTCCACTGACTACGTCTACATTTACTGCTGCCTCAGAAAATCAGCCAGCATAATGAAGGGGGTTGATGTTCTGTTGTGCTCTGTTAGTTTTTTTGAGCGGGGGAGAGTGGTTTATGGGGGAATCAATGTTCCTGTTCCATTTTGTGTGGGGGAACGGTGTTTTTTTGGGGGCTGATGATCAGAATGCCATTCTTTTTGCACGGGTTTTCTGTTTCTCTCTGAATGGTTTTCATGTTCTTTCTTTGTTTTGTGGCTATCTGGAGAATACAAATTTCAGAGTTGTGTATGAGCACGTGCTTTTATAGTAAATAAGCCTCTGAACTTTGAACTTTGAGAACATCTCTCACCCTAGTTATTCATTTTTTTCCGACCTTTCCATTAGGCAGAAGATAAAAAAAAAAGCTTGAAAGCACTTTCCACGAGGCTTAGGAATCAGAATCGGAATCAAGTTTATTATCACCGGCATGTGACGTGAAATTTGTTAACTTAGCAGCAGCAGTTCAATGCAATACATAATCTAGCAGAGAGAGAGAAAAAAATAAAATTTTAAAAATAAATAAACAAGTAAATCAATTACGTATATTGAATAGGTTTAAAAAAACGTGAAAAAACAAAAATACTGTATATTTAAAAAAAAGTGAGGTAGTGTCCAAAGATTCACTGTCCATTCAGGAATCAGATGGCAGAGGGGAAGAAGCTGTTCCTGAATCAGTGAGTGTGTGCATTCAGGCTTCTGCACCTCCAACCTGATGGTAACGGTGAGAAAAGGGCATGCCCTGGGTGCTGGAGGTCCTTAATAATGGACGCTGCCTTTCTGAGACACCGCTCCCTAAAGATATCCTGGGTACTTTGTAGGCTAGTACCCAAGATGGAGCTGACTAGATTTACAAGCTTCTGCAGCTTCTTTCGGCCCCGTGCAGTAGCCCCTCCACACCAGACAGTGATGCAGCCTGTCAGAATGCTCTCCACGGTACAACTATAGAAGTTGTACCATGACATGCCAAATCTCTTCAAACTCCTAATGAAGTACAGCCGCTGTCTTGCCTTCTTTATGACTACATCAATATGTTGGGACCAGGTTAGATCCTCAGAGATCTTGACATACAGGAACTTGAAGCTGCTCACTCTCTCCACTTCTGATCCCTCTATGAGAATTGGTATGTGTTCCTTCATCTTACCCTTCCTTAAGTCCACAATCAGCTCTTTCTTCTTACTGACGTTGAGTGCCTGGTTTTTGCTGCAGCACCACTCCACTAGTTGGCATATCTCACTCCTGTACGCCCTCTCATCACCACCTGAGATTCTACCAAAAGTGGTTGTATTGTCAGCAAATTTATAGATGGTACTTGAGCTATGCCTAACCACACAGTCATGTGTATATAAGGAGTAGAGCAGTGGGCTAAGCACACACCCCTGAGGTGCACCAGTGTTAATCGTCAGCGAGGAGAATATGTTATCACCAATCCACACAGATTGTGATCTTCTGGTTAAGAAGTCGAGGATCCAATTGCAGAGGGAGGTACAGAGGCCCAGGTTCTGCAACTTCTCAGTCAGGATTGTGGGAATGATGGTATTAAATGCTGAACTATAGTTGATGAACAGGATCCTGATCTAGGTGTTTATGTTGTCCAGGTAGTCTAAAGCCATGTGGAGAGCCATTGAGATTGCGTCTGCTGTTGATCTATTGTGGCGATAGGCAAATTGCAATGGGTCTGGAACAACTTCTATCCTACTGTTATCAGACTCCTGAATGGACTAGAACCTTTTAGAAGATGAGCTTGTGATCTCCCAATCCACCTTGTTGTGACCTTTTCATTTTATTTCAAAGACTTCAAGATTCAAGATTCAAATTAGATTTATTATGAAAGCAGACAGCAGAAGAGAGCCAGAAGAAATGCAGCCATGGTTGCTACCACTACTACATATACATGTCCCACCTGCAACAGAGTTTGTGGGTCCAGGATAGGACTGTATAGTCATCAAAAATCTCACTGTTAAAGGAGTGGACGTCATCATCGAATTTCGATGGACAACCGTAGAGAGAGAGGGGTATGTAATATGCAACCCTGGGATTTGTCTTCCCACACGAAACAAAGAAATCGTGGAACCTGTTCAAAGAAAAACATCAAACCTTCAGCATGTACAAAAAAGGAACAAATTGCGCAAATGGCAAAATAATGAGCAAAAAACACAATATAAAACATCAAACTACAAAATGAATGAAAGTCTAGTAGAGTTCAGCTTCAACTCAGTTCAGTTCAGTCTAGTGCTGTGTTGTTTGTAGACTGCAGGTTGCAGAGTGTGACGAAGGCCCATCACTAACTACGGACGGCACATGGCACACTCAGTAAAACACTCATCCCCAGCAGTAATAGTGACTGGGTCTGAACCAGAGCTGCTGCATGGAGCTGTCTCATATCGAGGCAGCAGCAACCTGCACAGGTGTGCTGATGGTGGAGGATACCATCTTTAATTGGATAATTGAGTTAATTAGCTTTTGGTTGGTCTAGGGGGAGGGGCTTAGCAGTTATAAGCCTCAGGTTACCAAGGCTTTGGGTTTTTTTTCTTTTGTGTTTAGTCTGAGGATGGCTATATATATATTAGTATTTTTTTCCAGTTTTCTTTTCTTGTTTTGTGGTAAATAAAAACACCTCAATCTATTTTTGCGACTCAAGTCATCTTGTTATTTTTCTTAAACAATTGACCCACAGTTTTTTGTGACACAGAGCCAGCCTGCCCTGATCAAAATCGTATAAAAAAAGGAGCAAACTGTACGTAGAAACACATCATAACATGAACTACAGAGTCCAAACCATAAACCTCGTCGATTAAACTTTGCCCAAGACCCAAGGCTCTACCTACCCTGCATATTGTCTGTAACTATAACACTATACTCTCCATGATTTGCTTTTGACTATCTCCATGTACTTATGCAAAGGGTGATCTGTCTGGATGACAAACAAAAGTTGTTACCTGTATCTCAATCCATGTGACAATAATTAAACCAATATTGATAACATTCCTTAATCTTTTCTGTCTTTTTGCTTTTTCCTTGCCTGATTATTGTCAGTATCCCATTTGAGGAAATCTAAAATATTCCTAACATTCAACCTTAGTACTTCCTGTGGCAATATTATGAAACTTTTCCTTTAATCTAATGCAATATTTGACTTTTCCAGTTAACATGACTGGATCAACTTTCCAGTTGAATATTGTGCATTGAGAAGGTACAGTACATATTTAATGTGCAACATACATAAATACTTTAAATGTTAGCCATCGCTGATATCCCCAAGCTATGATCCACCATCCACCATTCATTTGTTTTTCAAAGTTCAAAGCTCAAAGTAAAATTTACTATCAAAATACATATATGTCACCACATACAAACCTGAGATTTTCTTGAGGGCATACTCAATAAATCTAAAATAGAATAATTACCATAATAGAATCAATGAAAGCCCACGCCAACTTGAGCATTCAACCAATGAGCTAATGTGCAAATGCATAAAGAAATAAATAATAATAATTAATAAATAAGCAATAAGTATTGAGATCAAGAGTCCTTGAAAATGTATCTATAATTTGCAGGAACATTTCAAGTGAAGTTGAGTGAAGTTATCCCCTTTGGTTGAAGGGTAATCACTGTTCCTGGACCTGGTGATGTGTGTCTTCAGGCTCCTTTATCTTCTTCCCGATGACAGCAGCGAGATTCAGCATGACTTCTAGAACTCTGACAAACTTCTAGGTATATAGTGGAGAGTATGCTGACTGGCTTCATCACAACCTGGTATGGAAACCCCAGTGCTTTGAATTGAAAATCCCGCAAAAATTACTGGATACGGCACCCAATATTGGATGCTGCTTTCCTGTGACAATGCTTCGAATAGATATGCCCAGTGGTGGGAGGACTTTACTTGTGATGGACTGGGCCATGTCCATTAATTTTGTAGGATTTTCCATTCGAGGGCATTGGTGTTTCCACACTAGGCTGTGATGAAGCCAGTTAGTATACTCTCCACTGTATACCTAGAACTTTGTCAGAGTTTGAGATGTCATGTGAATCTTCACAAATTCCTAAGTCGAGGCACTGTTGTACTTGCTTTGCAATTACCCTTACGTGCTGGGCCTTGGGAAGATACTCTGAAGTAATAATACCAAGGAATTTAAAGTTGCTGACCCTCTCCACTCTGATTTGCTGACAAGGACAGGCTCTTGGACCTCTGGTTTCCTCCTGCTGAAGTCAATAATCAGCTACACACATAAAAGTTGCTGGTGAATGCAGCAGAGGTACAGTCGACGTTTCGGGCCGAGACCCTTCGTCAGGACTAACTGAAAGAAGAGCTAGTAAGAGATTTGAAAGTGGGAGGGGGAGGGGGAGATCCGAAATGATAGGAGAAGACAGGAGGGGGAGGGATGGAGCCAACAGCGGGAGAGGTGATTGGCAAAGGGAATATGAGAGGATCATGGGACAGGAGGCCCAGGGAGAAGGAAAAGGGGAAGGGGGGGGAAAAAGCCAGAGAATGGACAAGGGGTATATTCAGAGGGACAGAGGGAGAAAAAGGAGAGAGAGAAAAATAATGTGTGTATATAAATAAATAACGGATGGGGTACGAGGGGGAGGTGGGGCATTAGCGGAAGTTAGAGAAGTCAATGTTCATGCCATCAGGTTGGAGGCTACCCAGACGGAATATAAGGTGTTGTTCCTCCAACCTGAGTGTGGCTTCATCTTTACAGTAGAGGAGGCCGTGGATAGACATATCAGAATGGGGATGGGACCCCATCTGTTATTTATTTATTTATACACACACATTCTTTTTCTCTCTCTCCTTTTTCTCCCTCTGTCCCTCTCACGTCTCACTATACCCCTTGCCCATCCACTGGGTTTCCCCCCCCTCCCCCTTTTCTTTCTCCCTGGACCTCCTGTCCTATGATCCCCTCATATCCTTTTTGCCAATCACCTGTCCAGCTCTTGGCTCCATCCCTCCCTCTCCTGTCTTCTCCTATCATTTTGGATCTCCCCCTCCCCCTCCCACTTTCAAATCTCTTACTAGCTCTTCCTTCAGTTAGTCCTGACGAAGGGTCTCAGCCTGAAACGTCAACTATACCTCTTCTTAGAGATGCTGCCTGGCCTGCTGCGTTCACCAGCAACTTTTATGTGTGTTGTTTGAAATTCCAGCATCTGCAGATTTCCTCATGTTTGCGTCAATAATCAGCTGCTTGGTCTTGCTGACAGTGAATAAGAGTTTGTTGTTGTGGCATCATCCAGCCAGATTTTCAATCTCTCTCCTATGTGCTGATTTGTCACCGCTTTTGATTTGGCCAACGACAGTGGTGTTATCAGCAAACTTGGAGCCATGCTTAGCCTCACAGACATAAGTGTAAAGCAAGTAGAGCACACCGAATTTCAGCATCTGCAGTCTTGTGTATTTTTATAGTCCTCCCTCTTGTTGGTTCTTTGACATACTGATTAGAAGAGCATCTTTATCCAAAAGTTCAAATGTAAATTTATTATCAGAGTACACATATGTCACCATATACGAACCTGAGGCTCATCTTCTTGTAGACATCATAGCAGATAGAATAAAAAACTACACACAAAAACGGACAAGCAACTAATGGGTAAATGAAGACAAACTACAAATGCAAAAAAAAGGCAGCTAGTGATAATAGTGAATAAATAAATAATATGTGATTCTGAAAACATGTGTTGTAGAGTCCTTGAAAGTTTGTCCATAGGTTAATTATGTTAATTATGATAATTTAAATTTATATATACATGTTTATCCTCATCTTGGAATGTACTGTGCTGTTGCTGCAAAAGTGTTGGACAGCAGAACCTGCAGGATTGTCGACCAAGAGCTGGGGTGTGTGATTGACGCCTTGGCTGGCATGGCCGTAACAGCCTCCTTCAGTGCTGCAAGTTTTCATGATTCTCCGGTTTCCACACTCCTTAAAAACTTCAGCCAAAGCTTTGACCCTCCATCCCCATGTTCCTCGATGTGGCTCAATACCTAATCCTGTCATATGTCAGCTCATTAGGACATTCCACTCTGTTGAAGATATTTCCTGTTCCTAATGAAGTGGCCACTGAGTGTATGTTCATGGTCTTCTGCTGCTGTAGCCCATCTGCTTCAAAGTTCGATGTGTTGTGTGTTCAGGGATTCTCTTCTGTACACTATTGTTGTAATGTGTGGTCCAGTTTGAGATGGTGCTGGTGAAGCACGGTGACTTATTGTAAGTAGCAAACAAAACAAACAGAGCTACTAACTACTCTATTAATCACACCTTTTCTTGTAAATGATGATTCCAATCAACAGCCTGTAACTTCCGTTTCGGGGCTAAGCTCTTGAATTGGATGCATGACGTGGAATTTTTGTGGTGGGAACTGAAGTCTGTAAGGTGTCAGACAGTTGCATGGTGTGTATGGCCTGAATCGAGGCGGCAGGATTCGAACCCCAGAGTAAGAAATAAGCCAATGTATTGCCATTGTTGGAGCAGACTTGGAGGCAATTTGATGTGGCAGAAACGAGGCAAGGTGAATGGAGACAAGGCCCAGGCCCGAGAGCAAAAAATGACCCAAGGTTTGATTGATTTAAGCACCTTGCCAAATTAGAAAGGTCAGGTACAGACAGGATAGAAGTGGTGGGGTTCAGACCTGACAGTATATCAATATTGCAGGGCCCCAGGTTTGAGAGCAAGGAACAACCCAAGCTTTGGCCAATTTAAACACTGGGCCAGATTGAAAAGGCCAGGGCACTGAGGTCAGAGGCAAACGACGGGCTGGTTCAGCTCACTGCTCCATGAGGTTTACTCATCACTACACTGAAATAGAGGCTGTGGCCTGCAACTAACAGGCTCCTGCATCAGCTGCAGTGATGACTGTTTTTGTGAACTTCACTTTCATGAACTTCCGTTGCTTGCTTGCTCTTATTAGCATGATTTGTCTTTTTTACTGAACATCGGGTGTTTGATGTTCTTTTTTAAGTGGGTTCTATTGGATTTCTTTGTTTAGTGGCTACCTGTAAGGAGACAAACCTCAAGATAGTATACTTACTTTGATAATAAAGTAAAATCCAATAAACATAGTATATTTACTTTGAGAAGGAGAAGATGGTGGCACGATGCAGCGTGCAGCGGCCACTCCGGTGAATGATATCTGCTACCTGTCAAGTAGGGTGCCGTGCACAATCCTGATTTGATGGAGACAGATGCGAGAGCACGGAGGAACATCTGGAGAAACTTCTGAAATGCCTCCTTCGCTGCTACTGCTACTGTGTGATCCAGAATCTCTGGCGGAGAAGACCCTGAGTCCTTGGCTTTACTTGTTGCTCGGCAGCCGGGGCGGGGTCGAAGCACTCGGCAGAGGATGGCGCTCAGGAGGCTGTATCGGAGGGGCTGGTCGGAGGCTCGAAGTTTTCGAACGGACTCAGAGTCGGCTGTGGTTGGGTGCTTCCAATGCATCGGCAGTTGTCGGCGCCTGGAGGTTTATGGCAGGGAGAGTTTCTCCTTTTTGCCACCAGCTATCAGGACTATTGGGAGTCGATCGGAACTTTGAGACTTTTTTTTACTGTGCCCATGGTCTGCTCTGTATCAAATTACGGTATTGCTTTGCACTGCTGTAACTATATATAACTATATGTTATAATTATGTGGTCTTGTCAGTGTTAGTCTTTGGTTTGTCCTTTTTTTTGTGATATCGCTCTGGAGGAACATTGTATCATTTCTTAATGCATGCATTTCTAAACAACAATAAATGAGGTCTGAGTGTCCTCATAATCTAATCTAAACTTTGAACTTTGAACTTTCAGTTACTGTCACCGTCATGTCAGCTTGAACCAGCCTGGCCTTTGACTTTTGTCGTTAACAAGGCATTTTCGCCCACAGAACTGCCACTTACTGGATGCTTTTTTTCTGCACCGTTCTCTGTAAACCTGAGAAACCGTTGTGCATGAAAATCCCAGGAGATCAGCTTTTTCTGAGATATTCAAACTACCCCATCTGGTACCAACAATCACTCCACAGTCAAAATCACTGAGATCAGATTTCTTCCCCATTCTGATGTTTGTTCTGAACAGCAACTGAACCTCTTGACCATGTCTCTATGTCTTACGCACTGACTGGTTGGCTGATTAGATATTTGAATTAACGAGCAGCTGCACATGGGATTAACTATGATTCTCTTAAGGAGGCAAAGCAATGGAGGAGTTTTGCCTTCCTCAGTAACATTCTGAGCTAGTTGCTACTAACTATGGATATCTTCCCCTTCCCTGTTTCATTGCAAGTTGCGCCTCCTCCCCACTCCCAGTGGATATGCACACGCCACCATGTGACGTTCCATCAAAAGGAAACGGATGCGGGTGTTGGGGCGATACCATAGTGCTGGCAGATATGAGCCAAGAATGTGGACACAACACATTAAACTGCAAAAAAAATGTTCCTTTTATGGTGTTTGAATGGACAAAGTGCCCCATTATAATGCGTCAGTCCTAATTTACTGTTATGACAATATACCACTTGTCCTGGTATGGCGAGTTGCCAGTGGTTAACTTGTCAATAGTATAGTATTCCAGGTGTTCAGTGAAGTGGGTGGACAAATGGATGGCCGTAGCTCATGAGACAAGCAAGAGCCGATGGGCATGGAAAGGAAGAATATGCTCAGGGTTTCCAAGTCAGATCAAGACCTTGGCGGTCACCAGGATCCCGCTGAAGCTTTGCTCTGACTCTGCAGTGCACTGGCCATGGATAGAATCTAGCTACCTGCCTAGCGTTCCTGTTGGACCGCACTGCAAGCAATGACTGCTGAGTGTTGGACCCGCAGTCGAGACGGGAAGACGATGCCGGGGTTTCCTCGTCAAGAATGACAAGTGAGTGCTGGAGGTTGCAGTCACCGAAGAGGTGATGTTGAGTTGCCATCGTCTGGAGAATTCCTTCGATGTGGAGGAGCCATTGCTGGGTGACTGCTGGCAGTGGACAGAGATGGTGGAGATTGTGCCACGTCTCCAGAGGTCCAGGTGTGAATACGATGCCACACTGGGATGTTGCATATCATGTGTAGAAGTGGCTTGCCCAGGCATAGCTGTGCTCAACACTCCACTGAGATGTGTGTGGACGATGCTACATGGACAATCTGGAACATTTGTGCTGATCATCAACTCATTTTGCTATGGCGTATGCCGAGACTTGGCTGCTTCCTTTCTCGGCTGCATGCTTCGGGTTTGGCATTATTGTTACAGTCCGGTTAGTTAAATAAAGTACATTAAACAGCAGCATTGGGAGGGCAAGTTGCGTGTGTGACATCACGGCAACAGGCACTACCCGTTGGCATTATCAGTGAAGCTCACGTTGCCTAACCCAAACGATTCGCCATATGCTTCACAGCCCACAACATCAGGCAATTGCTGATTCAATAGTCCTCACCACCAGGCCTGTCACTGTTTCCCTCATTAGAATGGTAGGGACTGAATTGAACAGTGGACACGACGTTTTAAGCTATGAAAAATGCACTGTATTATCCATGGATGAAATGAACTCAAATAGCCACTGAGTTCGTGAGCTAAATCTGTGAAGATAATGGAACACAAGTTTCCCATTCTCTCCAACACTTGGTGTAAAAGTTCTTTGTTCTTTCTCTGGCTATGATCCCACACTCTGGAAAATTAAGAAAAAGCACAGTTCAGCAACAACTAGAGACCACTACAGAGGATGAGATCTTCTTTCTACTTGGCAGGCTCATTGCGGGAACACCCTTCCATGAGTAAAACATTTCCTATACTACTGATTTGCACTCTTGCCTCTGTTAAAAATTGATGCTTCAAGTCCCACAATCTACCGAGAAAAAAATGTCTCAGCTATTGTTCTGGTGCGATAGATCCTCACCTTAACCAGTCTCTCAATATTAACTGAAGGTCCACATCCTGGGGACTGTCCACCAAGTGGAATTCATCAAAACCTACTCGATACTGATAGGCCTCGATAGAGTGGATGTGGAGAGGATGTTTCCGTTAGTAGGAGAGTCTAGGTTCTGAGGGCACAGCCTGAAATGAGGAAGAATTTCTTCAGCCAGAGGCTGGAAAATCTGTGGAATTTTTTGCCACAGAGGGTCGTAGAGACCAAGTCATTGGGTGTACTTAGCACAAAGTCTGATGGTTTCTTGATTGTTGAAGTGGTAAAGGTTTACAGGGAGAAGGTGGGAAAAAGGATTTTGAAAAGCAAAATCGGTCGTGATTGAATGGCAGAGCAAACACAATGTGCCAAGTGGCCTATTTCTGTTCCAATACCTGATGGACTTGTGGTCGATGTCTCTCTTCAAGATCTTACAATAATACAGTTGGTAGAGCCTCAGCCACACTTCAGTTACTGTGCAGCTAGGCACTCACACAGTTTAGAAGGAGCAGGGGTTGCAGAATCCAAGAGTTGCTGAGAATGTAAGGAGGATACAAGGGGATCACTGTAAGGATTGTGTAAATAGGTGCTTGATAATTGACATGGAATTAGATGGGCTGAAGGGCCTGTTTCTGTGTTGTATCTCTCCATTTCTTTACTGAGGGGAATGCTGTCCCTGCATCCTTACCAATATTTATCATTTAACCAACCTCTTTTAAGTTGGTTTAAGCTGATGTTATAGAATTTAGAACAGTGATTACCAAGTCACCAGGAGCAGGAGGTCATAGCATTCATTCAGCCCGGAATTGGGCCCTTTGGTCCAACGTGTCCACGTAAACTATGTTGACCCTCTCGTAAGCGTATTAAGATGCTTCTGAATGTCGCTAATGTGCCTGCCTCAACCATTATTTCTGGTTGATCATTCCAAATGATTCCACACTTTGCATGAAGAAGCTGCCCGATGTCATTTTAAATCTCTTCCGTCTGTTCTTAACTCCATGCTTCCTTGTTTAAAGCGCCCCCTCCCTGGTGAAAAAAGATTATGTGCTTTCATCCTGTCTATGCCTCTCATGACCTTGTATACCTCTATCATGTCACCCCTCAATCTCCTACGTGCCAGGAAATAAAGTTCTTGTCTACCCAATCTCTCTTTGTAGGGAAACGATAAAGTCATGGTGAGGTGTTGTTTTTCAGTAGGGATCTTAAACCAATCCTCAGCTGGTTCAACAGGTGAGCATCAAGGATCCCAAAACACAATTTTGAATAAGAATTTCCCCCTCTTCAGCTGAATTATTGACTTGCTGAAACACATTTGACCTCATCAACGTTGTATGACGTGGGTGATCATGGTCTTATCCATGACCATGATTGTTCTTGGCAGATTTTCCTCCAGAAGTGGTTTGCCATTACCTTCTTCTGGGCAGTATCTTTACAAGATGGGTAACCCCAGCCATTATCAATACTCTTCAGAGATTGTCTGCCTGGCATCAGTGGTCACAAAACCAGGACTTGTGATATGCACCAGTTGCTCATATGACCATCCACCACCTGTTCTCATGGCTTCACATGATCCTGATCATAGGTCTAAGCAGGTGCTACACCTTGCCCAAGGGCAATCTGCAGACTAACAAGGAAAGAGCACCTTACACCTCCACTGGCAGAGACGTACTGTATCTCCACCCAGCCTCACAAATCACATCCGTGCTTATAAAATATTGATGACAAGGCCTGGCAATCTTTGATAACCAAAGATCTTAAGGAATTTGTAGCGCAGAGTGGAAATATGGAGTTCAGTTCGCCATGATCTAAATGACAACCAGAACCGAAGATTTACCTGGATGCTGCCTGGATTATAGAACATATCTTATGAGGAAAGGTTGAGTGAGGTAGAGCTTTACTCTTTGGAGAGAAGGAGGATGGAAGCTGACTAGATAGTGGTTTTGAAGATGATAAAAGGCATAGGCAGAATGGATAGCGTGTACATATTTTTTTGCAGGACGGCAATGGCTAATACCAGAGGATATCCTATTAAGGTGAGTGGAGGAAAGTTTATGGGAGAGGTCAGAGGTAGGTTTTTTTACACAGAGAGCGGCAAGTGACTGGAATTCTCTGCCAGGGGTGGTGATAGAGGCCGATACATTGAGACTTTTCAATAGGCACACTGGTGAAAGACAAAATGGGAGTGCTATGGGCTGTATAGGAAGGAAGTGTTGGATTCATTGTGAAATAGGTTAAAAGATTAGCACATATTGTGGGCTGAAGGGTCAGTACTATGGGCTTCTGTGGTCTACACTTAGTGGCCATTTTATTAGGTATCTCCTTTACCTAACAAATT
Source organism: Mobula birostris (assembly GCF_030028105.1). Classification (NCBI taxonomy): domain Eukaryota; kingdom Metazoa; phylum Chordata; class Chondrichthyes; order Myliobatiformes; family Myliobatidae; genus Mobula; species Mobula birostris. Next base: position 198,871,231 of record NC_092373.1, on the reverse strand, counting down.
AGATTATGAGAACACTCAGTCCTCTTTTATTGTCATTTAGAAATGCATACATGCATTAAGAAATGATATAATGTTTCTCTGGAGTGATATCACAGAAAACAGGACAGACCAAAGACTAACACTGACAGAACCACATAATTATAACATATAGTTACAGCAGTGCAAACCAATACCATAATTTGATGAAGAACAGACCATGGGCACAGTAAAAAAAAAGTCTCAAAGTCCCGAGTCGATTGACTTCCGAGTCCCTGATAGCAGGTGGCAAAAGGCAGAAACTCCCTGCCATAAACCTCCAGGCACTGGCAACTTGCCAATACCTTGGAAGCAGCCAACCCTAGCTGACCCTGAGTCCATCCGTCCGAAAACTCCGAGCTTCCGAGCAGCCTTTCCGATACAGCCTCCTGAGCGCCATCCTCTGCCGAGCGCCTTTGACCTCTCCCCGGCAGCTGAAGCATGCAAAGCCGAGGATTTCGAATCCTTCAGCACCGGAGATTCTGGTTACCACGCAGTAGCAGCGGCAGCAAAGCAGGCATTTCAGAAGTTTTCCAGATGTTCCGCTGTGCTCTCATGTCTGTCTCCATTAAATCACAATTGTGTATGGTCCCCTACTTGACAAATAACAGATATTCATCACCGAAGTGGCCGCGTGCGCTGCTGTCGTGCCGCAATTTTCTCCCCCCTCCCGGGAGGATCTTGGCTGCTGAGTGCATATCTGTGGTCTTCTGCTGCTGTAGCCCATCCACTTCAAGGTTCAATGTGTTGCATATTCAGAGATGCTCTTCTGCACACAACTCTTGTCACACATGTTTATTTGAGTTACTGTCACTTTCCTGTCGGCTTGAACCAGTCTGGCCATTCTCCTCTGACCTCTGTCATTAACAGAGCTTTTTCACCCACAGAAATGCTGCTCACTGGATGACTTTTGTTTTTTGCACCATTCTTTGTAAACTCTAGAGATTGTTGTGCGTGAAAATCCAAGGAGATCACAGTTTCTGAGATACTCAGAACACCCCATCTGGCACCAACAATCATTCCACAATCAAAGTTACTTAGACTATACTTCTACCCCATGCTGATGTTTGGTATGAACAACAACTGAACCTCTTGACCATGTCTGCATGCACTGAGTTGCTGCCACATGTTTGGCTGATCAAATATTTGCATTAACGAGCAGGTGTACAAATGTACCTAATAAAGTGGCCATTGGGTGTAAGCTCTAATAGGCTTAATGGACTGAATAACCTTTCTCATCCTTTGCCCATAGATTCCAACTACAACAATGGCAACTCCACACAAATCCCATGAGGATGTAGAAGACTATAGAAATATGAAGTTTCATTTTTTGCACAGTCACTCCCTACACATACGTTATTAAAAGCCAACGTATCCCAATGCCATAGGCTCTATGATGACTCCACTTTCCAAAGAATACAAAGGTTCATTTATTATCAAATTATACAAATTATATCAAATTATCCAGATAGCCACAAAACCAAGAAAGAAAAGAATGGCAGCATGAGTATCAACACCACCCCCCAACTCCCCCCACCCCCAGTCGCAACGCCCCACACAAAAAATGAACAAAAATGGAACACCCCCAAATCCCCCTCCCAGCACAATAAAAAACGAGAAAGGTCAGGCGAAAAACACAGAATATAAAAAACTGTAAGACTGAAAAAAAATAGAAACATAGAAAATCTAGAGCACAATTCTTCGGCCCACAAAGCTGTGCCAAACATGTCCTTACCTTAGCAACTACTAGGGTTACCCATAGCCCTCTATTTTTCTGAGCTCCATGTACCTATCCAAAAGTCTCTTAAAAGACCATATCGTATCCACCTCCACCACTGTCACCGGCAGCCCATTCCACGCACTCACCACTCTCTGCGTAAAAAACTTACCCCCGACATCTTCTCTGTACCTACTTCCAGGCACCTAAAACTGTGCCCTCTTGTGTTAGCCATTTCAGCCCTGGGAAAAAGCCTCTGACTATCCACATGATCAATGCCTCTCATCATCTTTTACACCTCTATCAGGTCACCTCTCATCCTCCATTGCTCCAACGAGAAAAGGCCAAGTTCACTCAACCTATTCTCATAAGACATGCTCTCCAATCCAGGAAACATCCTTGTAAATCTCCTCTCTACCCTCTGTATGGTTTCCATATCCTTCCTGTAGTGAGACGACCAAAAGTGAGCACAGTACTCCAAGTGGGGTCTGACCAGGGTCCTATATAGCTGCAACATTGCTTATCGGCTCTTAAACTCAATTCCACGATTGATGAAGGACAATGCACCATATGCCTTCTTAACCACAGAGTCAACCTGTGCAGTAGCTTTGAGTGTCCTATGAACTTGGATCCCAAGATCCCTCTGGTCCTCCACACTGCCAAGAGTCTTACCATTAATACTATATTCTGCCATCATATTTGACCTACCAAAATGAACCACTTCACACTTATCTGGGTCGAACTCCATCTGCCACTCCTCAGCCCAGTTTTGTATCCTATCAATGTCCCACTGTAACCTCTGACTGCCCTCCACACTATCCACAACACCCCCAACCTTTGTGTCATCAGCAAATTTACTAACCTATCCCTCCATTTCCTCATCCAGGTCATTTATAAAAATCAAAAAGAGAAGGGGTCCCAGAACAGGTCCCTGAGGCGCACCACTGGTCAACGACCTCCATGCAGAATAAGACCTGTCTACAACCACTCTTTGTCTTCTGTGGGCAAGCCAGTTCTGGATCCACAAAGCAATGTCCCCTTGGATCCCATGCCTCCTTACTTTCTCAATAAGCCTTGCATGGGGTACCTTGTCAAATGCCTTGCTGAAATCCATCACGTCCTCAAAAAATTTATTCGGTCTCATAAGGCACGACCTGCCTTTCATAAAGCCATGCGGACTATTCCTAATCATATTATGCCTCTCCAAATGTTCATAAATCCTGCCTCTCAGGATCTTCTCCATCAACTTACCAACCACTGAAATAAGACTCACTGGTCTATAATTTCCTGGGCTATCTCTACTCACTTTCTTGAATAATGGAACAACATCCGCAACCCTCCAATCCTCTGGAACCTCTCCTGTCCTCATTAATGATGCAAAGATCATTGCCAGAGGCTCAGCAATCTCCTCCTTGGCCTCTCACAGTAGCCAGGGGTACATCTCGTCTGGTCCCAGTGACTTATCCAACTTGATACTTTCCAAAAGCTCCAGTACATCCGCTTTCTTAATATCTACATGCTCAAGCTTTTCAGTCAGCTGTAAGTCATCACTACAATCACCAACACTTTTTTGTAGTGAATACTGAAGCAAAGTACTCATTAAGTACGACTGCTATTTCCTCCGGTTCCATACACACTTTTCCACTGTCACACTTGATTAGTACCATTCTCTCACTTCTCCATCGTCCAAGTCCATATCCAAAACGCAGAAAACCACTTCAAATTTTAATCATCCATCTTGATTTTAACTGTCAGAGTGACACATAAATTTGCAGAAGGAGCTCAGCAGGTCAGGTATCATCTGTGGAGAGGATTAAACAGTTGCCATTTCAGGCTGAGATCCTTCATCAGGACTAGAAAGGAAAGGGGTGGAAGTCAGAATAAGAAGTTGTGCATATACTGTCTGAGTTCTCAGCCAACAATAGCAGAAGACCATAAGATCATAAGAAATAGTAGCCAAATTAGGCCATTTGGCCAATCAAATCATTTGGCCCACTATTTCATCATTGCTGATCCATTTCCCTGTCAGCCCCAATCTCCTGCCTTTTCCCCATATCCCTTCATACACTGACTAATCAAGAATATATTAAACTCTGCTTTAAATATACCCAATGACTTGGCCTCCACAGACGCCTGTGGCAACAAATTCCACAGGTTTACCATGCTCTGGCTAATGAAATTCATCCTCATCTCCATTCCAAATGGACGTTCTTAGTTTGGGGCTAGACTCCCCAACTATAGGAAACATCTCCTGCACACCCAGTCTAACTAGGTCTTTTAGCTTTTGATAGGTTTCAATGAGGTACCCCATCATTCTTCTAAAATTCCAGCAAGCACATGCCCAGAGCCATCAATCACTCCTCATATGCCTTTCATTCCCAAAACCACTGTCGTAAACCTCTTCTGATCCCTCTCCAATGTCAGCACATCGTTTCTCAAATAAGGAGACCAAAACTATTCAGAATACTCCAAGTGAGTCATCACCAGTGCTTTATGATGTCTTAACATTACATTCTGGCTTCTAAAGTGAGTAGGGAGGAGAAAATGGCGACACAACACAGCGCGTGCGGCTGCTCCGAAACGATATCGTATTTGTTAAGTAGGGGCCATGCACAATCTTGATTTGATGGAGACAGATGTGAAAAGCACAGAGGAATATCTGGAGAAACTTCTGAAATGCCTGCTTCGCTGCCGCCGCTACTGTGCAATCGAGAATCTCCGGAAGGGAAGGCCTCAAATCCTCAGCTTTGCCTATTGCCTGTTGCCAGGGCCAGGGTCGAAGCACTCGGCAGAGATGGTGCTCGGTGCTTGGTGTCGGAGGCTCGAAGTTTTCGTACGGACTCAAGAGTCAGCTGTGGTCGGGTGCTTCCAGGGTGCTGCATCGGTAAGTTTGCGGCGCTGGAGGTTCATAGCAGGCATAGAGTTTCTCTTCCTTCTACTGTCTGCGTGAGATGATGTACTTTCGAGAGACCTTGAAACTTTTTTTTTACCATGTCCATGGTCTGTTCTTTATCAAATTACAGTATTGCTTTGCACTGTTGTAACTATATGTTATAATTATGTGGTTTTTGTCAGTTTTTTTTGAGTCTTGGTTTGTCTTGTGTTTCTGTGATATCATTCTGGAGGAACATTGTATCATTTCTCAATGAATGCATTACTAAATGAAAATAAAAGAGGACTGCGTGTCCTCATAATCTAATCTAGTCTAATCTAAACCTACAGACATCCCCACTAAGGGGCAATCTACAGTGGGCAATTAAGCCACCTCCTTAACTTCAAGATGTGGAAGCTGGAGCATTTACTGTCTCACGTGAACACAAAGAGTGCAACCAAAGATCAGGATTGAGCCTTGGTCCCTGGAGCTGTGCGGTAGCAGTCTTAACTGTTGTGCTAATATTCTCTTTCGCCCTGTAAGTTTTTGAGTAACAAAACTACCTTCTGAGTAAATTCAGGAACCTTTCTGAGACCTCCCATCCTTTTCAGGAGTAACCCAGCGTGTCTTGTTTGTAAGCGGCATTTTCTGGTGGCCAATCCTTTCAATTCCAGTCCCCATTCCTGTCCCATTCCCATGCCAACATGATGGTCTACAACCTCTTCTACTGCCATGATGAGGGCACTCTCTGGTTGGAGGACCAGCACCTTACATTCCGACTGTCTAGCCTCCAACTTGATGGCTTGAACATTGATTTCTCTCAACTTCCAGCAATTTCTCCCCTTCCTCCTTGCCCTTTCCTCTTCATTTCCCTGCTCTGCCCCCCACCCACCACCTCCTTATCGCTTCCCCCAGCGTCCCTCCTCCTTCTCTTTATCCCATGCTCCGCTCTCCTCTCTTATCAGATTCCTTTTTCTCTACATTTGCCTTTTCCACCGATCATCTCCCAGCTTTTTACTTCCACCCTCCCCGACCCCCTGGCTTCATCTATCACCTTCGAGCTTGTACCCATCCCCCTCTCCCTCCCCCACCTTCTTAATCTGGCATCTTCCCCTTTCCTTTCCAGTCCTGACGAAGGGTCTCCACCTGAAACTTTGACTGTTTATTCCCCTCCATAGATGCTGCCTGATCTGAGTTCCTCCAGCAGAGTGTGTGTGTGTGTGTGTGTGTGTGTACGTCTTGTTTGTATTCTGTTCAGGAATTCTTTCTCTGCCCCTAACACTTTTAACATGTTGCTGTTTTCCACTGCTTTTTTTTTTTGCAGGGAACAGGGGGGGCTTTATCTAAAAATTCCCCTTCTGAGCCAAAGGGAATTTTTTCCCCTTCTCTAAGAAATGATTTATGAGTATTAATCGTGGAATTTGTACCCTGTTGGATTGGACCGAGCTGAGGCAGCTGGAATCCAGCATCTGGAAATGCTATTGAAAGGGAAATTCTCATCCTGGGAGAGGAGAGGGAAGCCAGGCAGGATCTGAACCAAATGCTTTTATTGATAATTATATAACCTCCCCTGAGTTCTGTGCAAGGTTCCCAGCCCCAACCTCACCCAATTTACCCCCTCTCTCTTGTTGCTGATTTCCACCCCCCCCCCCCCCAACAGAACCTTGGGCATAAGTTCCCAGTGATAACCACAGTCACACAACAGTGAAAGAAAATAAACTTGGTCACTTTTAATTGAGTGTCAAACATGCTATAAATCACCAGTCATTTTTCTTTTAAGGCGCAGAGTGAGAGTTTTGCAATATTTTCCACTGCTTCTTGAGGAAAAAAAACCTTTGATGGGAAAATAATATGGCTTTGTTAGAATCAGACTTGGCAGCCTTGTGGAGTTGGGTCACCTGCAAGCATCTACACGTAGGCCGAAGCCTAACCAAGGCCTCAGTTCAGGACTGGGAATACGTCAAGATTTTCATGACACTTCTCTGCTGAAATCAGACATACTTCGCAGTGAACCATACCAGTACCTTCAAACTCTGAGACTGAGATTGATAGCACAGCAAGATATTATTTCAAAGTGCGCGAAGAAAAATGTCCAGCAACTTACACAAAACAAAGAAGGCATTATTAAGTTGTTTAAGACTGCTTCATGGGTTAGACCCTAACTACCAAAACGCTAAAGGCTGGAGCTGAGTTACAATGTCAGAAGTTCACACACATAAATATTTAATTAGTTTTGAGAGAGGAAATTCTTTTAACTTCAATTGACTGGGAATTTGACTACTCCATCTTGTAAAGCCACTTGCTCAAGTGTATAATCTGGGCTGTATGCGAAGCTCCTAAAAGCCGCATGGTCTAACCACCATTCGTGCTTCTTTTATCACTTTGGCAGAAGAAATAATTTGCGGCCAATTCATCTCAACTAGAAACCACAGCTATCTAAACCAAGGTTAGAATGGTGCCACTCACAGTTGGCACATAAAACATCATGAAAAAACTGTGTACAAGCCAGTCATCTCGGGATTCACTAACTGAAAGATAGGTCAAAGGCAGAAATCTTGCTTGAGTAATACATACAACAGCGACTACTGAGTGTATGTTTGTGGTCTTCTAGCCCATCTGCTTCACGGTTTGATGTGTTGTGCATTCAGAGGTGCTCTTCTGCACACCACTCTTGTAACACGTGGTTATTTGAGTCACTGTAGCCTTCCCGTCAGCTTAAACCAGTCTGGCCGTCCTCCTCTGGCCTCTCTCATTTACAAGACTTTTTCACCCACAGAAATTCTGCACAGTGGATGTTGTTTTTGTTTTTCACACCATTCTCTGTAAACTCTCGAGAATGCCATGTGTGAAAATGCCAGCACATCAGCTGCTTCTGAGATCTTAAACCACCCCATCCAGCACCAACAATCATTTTACAGTCAAAGTCACTTAGATCACATTTCTTCCCAATTCTGATGTTTGGACTGAACAATAACTGAGCCTCTTGACCATGTGTGCATGGGTTTATGCATTGAGTTGCTGCCACATAATTGGCTGATTAGATATTTGCATTAATGAGCAGGTGTACAGGTATTCCTTATAACGTGGCCATTGAGTTTAGATTCGTACAGAGCAGAAACTGGCCTAACTGCTCCATGCTGACTAAGATTCGTATCTAACCCAGTCCCATTTGCCCATATTTGGGGCATATTCCTCTAAATGTTTCCTGGCCAAGCACCTTTTAAAATGTTGTGAATATACCTGTCTCAACCACTTCCTCTGGCAGCTCATTCCATCTACCATCCGCCCTTTGGTTGCCCCTCAGGTTCCAATTAAATCCCATCCTTCTTTCCTTAAATGTATGTCCTCTGGTTCTTGATACCCCCACCCTGAGAAAAAGACAGTGGGCTTTCAATCTATCTATGCTGCTCAAAATTTTATACACTTCTATAAGATCACCCCTCATTCTCCTGCACTCCAGTGACAAAGGCTCTGTAACATAGTGGTTAGCACAAAGCTTTACAGTACCAGTGACCTGGGTTCAATTCCCACGGTTGTCCCTCAGGAGTTTGTACGTTCTTCCCATGTCCATGTGGGTTTTCTCCAGGTGCTCTGGTTTACTACCACAGTCTAAAGACCTACCGGTTGATAGGTTAATTGGTCATTTTAAATTGCCCATGATTAGGCTAGGGTTAAATTGGGAATTGTTGTGCTGCTTGGCTCAAAGGGCCTATTCTGTGATCTATCTCAATAAATAAGTAAATAAATTTATAAAAATAACTCTGTCCCTAGGGTCCCAGCAACGACCTCAAGAACCTGCTGTGCGCTCTTTCCAGTTTAACATTAGTTATCCCAATGATACTTGCTCGAACACAAGAACTGAAACAAGTGCTTACTGTCAAAGAGTCATACGGCACAGAGCCAGGCCTTTCAGCCCATCTAGTCTGTACTGTCCACTAATCACCCATTTACTATAATCCAATGTTCTTTTCTTTTTCTCTCCCCAAATTTTCATCACATTTCCACTAGAATGAATACCTTCAATCCAATGATACAGAAGTTACTGGCACATCAGAAACCCTAAATCACCAAAGGAAGGGGAAATCAAAGGAACATGTATTAATCCTCAGTAGGGGTCAGTGGTGGAAAGGATGAGCACCTGGATATTAGCATCTTAGGGGATCTATCCTGGGTCTAATACATGAAGGACGCATGCCAGCAGCTCTACATTGTGAGGAGTTCGAGAAGATTTTGTATGTCACCAGAGCCTCCTGCAAATTTCTGCAGATGTATAGTATAGTATAGTGGAGAGTATTACGTATGGTCAGTGCTGAGGTATGGATCAGAAACATGGACTCTGAGGAAGGATGACATGAAACAAATTAATGCTATGGACGAATGTTGAAGATCAGCCGGGTAGAGAAAGTTTCAAACGAGAGAGTTTTGTCCGAAGTTGATAGACCACAGATACTGCTGGAGAAGATCATGAAGTTAAAAGTTGCTTATTGTGGACACGTTACGCGGAGAGATAACACCTTGTCGAACTTGCAATATGGAAAGGTGGAGGGAAAGAAAGGAAGGGGAAGGCAAAGAACAATGCGGCTGGATAACATCAAGGATTGGACCGAGCTGGACAAGACTAGGGATGTTGTGGACAAGTGGCGGGACAGAGTGGCGTGGAGGGAAGTCGTCCGCCAGCTGGAAATTCCAGATGCAACCTAACGACGACAGTGGAGAGCATTCTGACTGGTTGTATTACAACCAGGAGGAGGTTCCAATGTACAAGATAGCAAGTGGCTGAAAAGGGTTGTAGACTCAACCTACTCCATCATGGGCACAACCCTCCCCACTAATGAGGACATCCACACCATCCCAGACATGTCCACCTCTTCTCTACAATCAAGAGGAGGTACAGGAGCCTGAAGATACAAACTCAATGATTAAGAAGCAATTTCTTCTTTTTTGCCATCAGATTTCTGAACAGTCCACAAACACTACCTGGTTGTCCTTTTTTTTGGCACTATTTATTTATTTCATAATTTACATTAACTTTTTTTTATCTTTGCACAGTTCTGCTGCAGCAAAACAATGAATTTCATGCCACATAAAACAGTGATAATAAACTTGATTATGAAGGACATCTATCACCTTAACCTGGTCTGATTTATAGGTAACTCTAGAGCCAAACCAATATAGCTGAGCATCAACATTCCTCTGAAGACACCTAGCACGCTCTGTGGTTGAAGCATGTCTGTGCGTGCCCAGAAACTCTGAAGGGATATACACTCAGTGGCTACTTTATGAGGTACACCTGTGCTCTGGGTCATTAATACAATTATCTAATCAGTCAATCACGCCGCAGGAACCCAAGCATAAAAGCCTGCAGACATGTTCAAAAGGTTCAGTTGTTGTTCAGACCCAACTTCAGAATGGGGAAGAAATGTGATCTGAGTGACTTAGACTGTGGGATTATTGTTGGTGCCGGACGGGGTGGCTTCAGAATTGCAGAAACTGCTGATCTCTGGGATTTTAACACAGAACACTTCACAACAAATGGTTTAAAAAACAACAACAAGAAAAAAAAAACATTCAGTGAGTGGCAGTCCTGTGGTGAAAATGCCTTGTTAATGAGAGAGGAGAATGGCCAGATTGGTTCAAGTTGCGGGAAGGTGACAGTAAACCAAATAACCACGCATTACATGTGTCGTGCAGAAGTGCTTCTCTGAATGCACAACACATCAATCCTTGGAGCGGAGGGGCTACAGCGGCAGAAGATTATGAACATACAGAAATGCCTCACTGACTACTGTATTAGTTACCTCCTGTATCTATTAAAGTGGCCGCTAAGTGTATATAACGAGTTCTGGATGGCGAAGCTTGGGAAGTATTTGAAATGTGGCACAAAGTTATAAAGCTTGTTCTCCCATTTTGTTCATCAAAGGAAACTTTATAAAAGGACACAGGAGGATATCAGGGTCTGTCAGCATGATTTCATCAGCGAATGATTTTCTGTCCACACACTATCAAATTAACAGCCCTTGACAGCTGAAACCTCTTGCTGGGGTCATATTGTAAACTTTAGGTCACTTGAAATCCAATACCTGTCCCATCACTCGAAAAAATGATTTAAATACTTTGCAGGTTGTTTTGCAGGAATAAGACAATGGGGAACAAAAGAAAGAGAGAAAGAAAAGAAGAAAGTGATAGAGAGAGGGAGGGAAGGACAGAGAGAAGGAGAGAGGAAGGGTGGGTAAAAGAGAGAGAGAGAGAGATTCCTTATCAAAATCCCCATGACCTGAAATCAGAGGGAATAAACCATTAAAACATGGAACTGTACAGAACAGTACAGGCCCTTCAGCCCATGATGCTGTACCAACCCTTTAAACTAGTATATGATCTATATAACCCTTCTCACCCACATGACCCTCAATTTTTTCATCATCCATGTGCCTTCCTAAGAGTTTCTTGTGTCCCTAATACATGCTTCTACCATCACCCTTGCATGCACCCACTACTCATTGTGTCAAAAACTTACCTCTGATATCTCCCCTATACTTTCCTCCAATCACCTTAAATTATCCCCTCTCATTTCTGCCCTGGGAAAATGTTTCTGGCTGTCCACTCAATCTATGCTTCTTATCATCTCGTACAACTCTATCAAGTGACCTCTTCTTCTCCTTCACTTCAAAGAGAAAAGCCCTAACTCACTCAACCTATCCTCATAAAACATGCTCTCTAATCCAGGCAGCTTCCTGGACTGGGTCGAGACAACAGAGACTTATGGAGAAGAGGAGTTCGGTGAGTAATGAACTGGACGAGTTCGCGGCGCTAGCCAGGCGTCAGAGAACATTTCGGGAGTGCAGTGTTATGTGTTACACTGGAACGGGTCTGCACGAGGACATACCCGATCAAAAGTTCTCCATGGACGGCTCCCAGACCGTTCCGGCTGACCGGAAGTGCACTGAGAGCAGTAAGCGTAAAGGAGTTGGGGGCTTGCTGTTCGGGTTAACAACAGATGGTGCAATCCGGGTCATATTACGATCGAGGAACGTGTTTGTAGACCGGATATTGAACTTTTTGCTGTTGGACTTCGGCCACATTCCACCGAGATACAACACTGGGCGGCACGGGAGGTCTTTCCTGCCTGTGGCCATCGATCTTGCAGCTCCTCCAAAGGAGGGTCAGACACCCTGAGCCAATATGCTGGTCCTGGACTTATTTTCCATCTGGCATAATTTGCATTTTGTTGTTTGATTGTTTGTGGTTTTTGTATTGTTATATTTATGCTCTATTCTTGCTTGGTGTGGCTGTAACGAAACCCAATTTCCCTCAGGATCAATAAAGTATATCTATCTATCTATCTAAATCTCCTCTGTACCCTCTCTGAAGCTTCTACACCCTTCTTATAATGAAGTGACCAGAGCTGAACACAGTACTCCAAGTGTGGTCTAACCATGGTTCTATAGAGCTGCAACATTATCTCCTGGCTCCTGAAGCTTTTCATGCCATTTTGCCTGTGCTGCCTCATTCTTCTTCTTCTTCTCCTTTGGTTGTCCATCGAAATCCAATGACGACGTCCACTCCTTTAACGGTGAGATATTTGATGACTATACAGTCCTATCCTGGACCCACAAGCTCTATTGCAGGTGGGACATGTATATGTAGTAGTGGCTCTCTTCTGCTGTCTTCTAGTTGTTCTTTCCATTTCCAGAATACAAACCCCGTCCCTACACATCTGTCGCCAAGTGGTGCGGTCAGCGGCAAACTCCTCCAGGTCTTTGGGTCTGATCTTGCACTTCCTTAAAGCATTCTTCATCTGATCCTTATAGTGCTTCTTCGGCCTTCCAGCTGAGTGTCGACCATGATGTAGCTGGCCTTCTTCTGAACAGTGCCTTTACAAGATGGTTGACCCCAGCTGTCATCAATACTCTTCTGAGGCAGTCTGCCTGGTGTCAGTGGTTGCATAACCAGCATTTGTGATTGCTCATATGACCATCCACCACCTGCTACCATGGCTTCACATGACCCTGATCAAGGGGCTAAGCAGGAGTTACACCTTGCCCTAGGGTGACCTGCAGGGTAGCAGAGGGAAGGAGCACCTTACACCTCTCCTGGCAGAAATGAATCTCCACCCAGCCACCTAACTAGTTAATTAATTCTGTTCAAAGGTTTATCACTGCTGGAGAGAGCACTGGTAACATCACTCTGTGTACTCTGCATTGCATAAAGGATAAACACCAGAGAATCTGCAGATGCTGGAAATCTGAGCAACACACACAAAATGCTGGAGGAACTCAGCAGGCCAGGCAGCATCTATGGAAAAAAGCACAGTTGACATTTTGGGCCAAAACCCCTCGGCAGGACTGGAGAAAAAAAATGCTAAGTTGTAGATTTGACTTTCACTTCCACAAGCTGGGGTCACCCATCTTGTAAAGGCACTGCTCAAAAGAAGGCAATGGCAAACCACTTCTGTAAAGACCATGATTGTCCACATCATACAACATGACACATAATGATGATGATGATGAATTAGCTAGCTCTAATGAGGCAGCACTGGCAAATTGGCTAGAAAAGCTTCAGGAACCAGGCTTTCAAATCTACTCCTCAGCTTTTTTTCTTCAGTTCTGCTGAAGGGTTTTATCCCGAAATGTTGACTGTACTTTTTTTTTTCCATAAATGCTGCCTGGCCTGCTGAGTTCCCCCAGTATTTTGTGTGTGTATGAAAGCAATACCACTTGTATTGTAAGCGGTTCAGAAACGATTAACCATGACTGTCTTGCAAGAAAATGTCAAGCATACAGTCCCTCTTCTTGTTCAAGTTTGGAAGAATGATTGAGACACAGGTAACAGCAGATGCTGGAATCTGGAGCAAAAAAAAATCAAGTTCAAAGCAAATTTATTATCAAAGTACCGTGGCGAGCATTCGGTCTATGATGACAGACGAGAAAAGCTCGTTTATCTCAACTGCTGTTTTTATTGCGACAAGCACAATAACAGACCGATTGCGATCACCCGGTGAGAACTGTTCAGTCGCATACAGGCGGAGGGCGTGATTATTACACACTCCAGTTACAGTCGGGGGACCCACAAACACACAAGTGAACAGCTGTATAATCTGAGCTAAAATGTAACAATGAATGAACTTGAACATCTCACCATAATTCATTAAAAGCATTTTAAAACAGAACAATAAGTAGCGCTGTCCGCTAGGAATGCTGGGGCTAGCTTTTGATCACACCCCAGAGTGCCACAGTATGTGTGTGTATATATATCACTATATACTACCCCAAGATACATTTTCAAATTTCCAAGTATATATACCATATACAACCTTGAGGAAGATGGTGGAGCTTAGTCATGATGGCACTAAACGGAGACTCCTTTGTTTGCATCTTCAGAAACAGCTCTATTTCCATCTTTAATATCTCTATTTTCCCCTTTCAGGGTTCTTTTGAAGACCCTGACCTGAGTTACATGCTGACTTTGGTTCTTTGCGGGAATGGGACCTGCTCTCGGGGCTTCACAACTGGCCGTTATCCGACATGCCAAAGACCCGGCATAAGAGCTTAGCTTGCCTTTGGAGACCTGGAATCTCATGGCTCTGGAGATGGGCGGATTGAAGGTCGGTGTCCCAACAGGAGATCGGTGTGTTGTGGGAGTTGGAAGATTTTTGGCTGTGTACCCAGGGGACTGAAATCTTTGGGCACAGAGCTCGGAAAAAGTAACGCAACGGACTTTTAACATCATAAACCAGCATGTTGTTTGTTATGTCTTTCTTCTCACTATGAAATGGAGACTCTTCTTTCTCGCTTATTAGGGAGAGAGAGAGCCTGTGGTATGTCAAATACCAGGTGAATGAGTAGGCTTTGAGGTACTGCACGTCTGTATCTTTGCTGTTGCTTTGCTGCACACTTGAGTGCTTGGTGGCGGGTGCCGATGCCTTTTTTTTTGCCGGTGGAAGGAGGGGGGATTGTTGCTTGCTGCCGCTTACGCACAGGAGCAAAGGGAGTTGGGGGGGGATTTTGGGGTTTTGACATTTAACTGTCATTCATTCTTTGGGGCACTCCTCTGTTTTCATGGATGGTTGCAAAGAAAAAGCATTTCAGGATGTATATTGTATACATTTCTCTGACATTAAATGTACCTTTGAAACTTTGAAACCTTTGAAATGTTGAGATTTGTTTCCTTACAAGTAGCCACAAAACAAAGAAACTCAATAGAGCCCATTAAAAAAAGAATGAGTTCTATAGAACCCATTAAAAAAAACATCAAGTGTGCTGAAACAAAAAATTGTGCCAACAGTAAAAGTAGGCAAGTAACATTCAGAACTGAAGTTCACAAAAGTGAGTATACCGACATGAAGCTAGTCATCACTGCAGCCGGTCCAGGAGCTCATTAGTAGTAGGCCACAGGCTCAGTTCAGCGCAGACCTGAGTAAACCTTGTGGAGCAGTAAGCTACAAACCGGCCTGTCCCTTGTCTCTGGCCCTGACACCCTAACATTTTCAATCTGGCCCAGTGCTTAAATCGTCCATACCTTAGGTTGTTCCTCGCTCTTGCAGGCATTCACAGTAAAGTAAGAAATACAATAGAGCCAACAAAAAATACACACCAGGACTGACAAACAAAGGAGGACAAACTGTGTAAGTACAAAAAAAAACAAATAAATAAATAAAAGTATAGATAGGTATATAAATAAATACACAAGGAAATAAATAGAATAAAAAAGCAAACTTAAAATACAAAAAGGAACAAATAATAGTAATAATAAATAAGTAAATAACACTGCAAACATGAGTTGTTGTTCCCAAGTTGTGTTCAGTGTTCAGTTCAGTTTTGAGGTGAGTGAAGTTAGTTCAGGAGTTTGACAGTTAATGGGTAATAGCTGTTCCTGAACCTAATGGTATGGGACTTGAGGCTCCTGTATTTCCTTCACAATGGCTGCAGTGAGGAGAGAGCATGGCCTGGACGATGGAGGTCCTTGATGAAGGATGCTGCTTTCTTGTGGCAGCACTCCTTGCAGTTGTGCTCAGTCATGGGAAGGACTTTTCCTGTGATAGACTGGGCAGTATCCATCACTTTTTGTAGGCTTTTCAGTTATAATGGCTGCATCAACAGCTGGACAGCTGATGTTTTGTGTCGAGCACTTATAATAATAATATATTTATACTGCACCAACCGCCACTGCTGGGCTATAAACTTGCAGGAGCAATGTGTGATTAAGTGCCTTGCTCAAGGACACAACACGCTGCCTCGGCTGAAGCTCGAACTAGCGACCTTCAGATCACTAGTCCAACGCCTTAACCACTTGGCCACGCGCCAACACTTCATGAATCGTGGCCTGAAACATTGTCTGCCCATTTCACCTTCACAGATGCTGTCTGACTCATTGGGTTTACTCAGCAATTTATTAGAAGGATGATTGTTGACCTTTAACATCATTGGATGTTTGTTATTTGCATGTTCTGAAGTAATATCTCATCACACTATCAACCTCAGCCTTGGAGTATGGTACAGTGCAATGTTCCCTTTAAATTATTTTTACAGCTGTGTGAACCAACCATCACCCTGATCCAGAACGCTTACATGGCCTGAAATCTCTGCGTCACTTTAAATGCTTTTTTTGTACAAAGTAATAAGTATGCTATAAATATTTAGAATGAAAATTCAAAAATACATATTTTGATTTTATTTATTAATCAAAGGGAATAATGAAATACAGTACACCAAAGAATATCTTTCATGGTTTGTAAAATTTTTCTTGGCTGTGTCCAACTCCAGCTGCGCAACAACAAAGACTATGTGCGCGGGAGCATTTTAATTACTGCATGGCCATGCATCTGCGCAGCTTAGAGGGAACAGTGGTGCAGAGGGAAACATAAGATTCACTCAAAGGGATTGGCGGAGAGGATGGTGAGAGGGTGTTCCCCAAGTAGGTTATTTGGAGTTTTTAGAGGTACGACTAGGTAACAGCCTCTTTAGGCCCAACAACCCAGCACCACCCAATTACACCCATGTGACCAATTAACCAACTAACCCGTACATCTTCGGAAAGTGGGAGGAATCAGAATCAGGTTTAATAGGAATTTGTTCTGAAATCTGTTGTTGTGCAGCCGTGGTACATTGCAATATATAATAATAAGATCTATGAATTACAGGAAATGTATATATAAAAAGGTAAGTAAGTTGTGCAAAAACAGTAGCAAGGTATTGCTGATGGGTTCAATCTCCATTCTGAAATCTGACAGCAGAGGGGAAGAAGCTGTTCCTGAATCATTGACTGTGTGCCTTCAGGTCCCTGTACCTCCTCCCTGATGGTAGCAATGAGAAGAGGGCAGGTCCTGGGTGATGGAGATCTTTGCTGATGGATACTGCCTTTTTGAGGCATAGCTTTTTGAAGATGTCCTGGATACTGGAGCACCCGAAGGAAACCCACATGGTCACAGGTAAAATGTACAAACTCCTTACAGGCAGCAGCTGGAATTGAACCCAGGTCACTGGCACTGTAAAGTGTTATGCTTACAGCAAAGCTGCTATGTTTACCTTTGGAACAATTGTTTCTGAATAAGGAGTCAACTATTTCGGAAGGAGATGTGGAGCAATTTCTTCTCTTTCCGGATGTATGGCCGCATGCATATACGCTTCAGTCACTGTTAGTGACTCTTAATCATCCCGCTCAGTAATTAGATTTTACAACATCACCCACACTTCTCAACATCAGCAACATCAGCAACATCAGCAGTCATAGGGGTTTAGCTGTTGATTGATTGGCGACATTAGTTCACCCTGTCAGATAAAGAGTAGCTTTGTTTGTTACTTGTATATTAAGACATCGAAACATTCAGTGATTGCGGCGTTTGTGTCAATGACCAACACAATCGGGGGTAGTCCGCATATGTCGCCATGCGAGTCAACAAGGTATGCCTACGACTTACTAATCTTTGGTCTGCGGGAGAAAACCGGAGCGCCCAGAGGAAACCCACGCGGTAACAAGGAGAAGGTACAAACTCCTTACAAACAGTGGCACGAACTGAATTCTGATTGCTGGCAGTGTAAAGCGTTACTCTAACCACGACGCTACTGTGCTGTCTGTGGTCACAGACTACAGCACCGAAAGTGGCTTTTCGGCCCATCCTTGTTCTTGCTATCCAAGGCTAATCTCATTTCCTAGCACTTGGATGATAACACTCTAAACTCTTGTCATCCATACACATGTCCACGTACTGCTTAAATGTGTCAAACCTACGTATTACCGACATTTTCTTAATTTCATCTATTGCTTCTCTGTTACTTCAGCTAACTTGGTTTCTCATTGGAGCGACGAAAATCTGTTGAGGAACGCAGTGGGTCGAGCAGCATTTGTTGGAGGAGAGGAGTTGTGGATCTCTTTCAACAATGCCTTTTTCTCCACAGATGCTGCTTGTCCCATTGAGGTCCTTTAGAAGACTGTGTGTTGCTCCAGCTTCCATCAGAGAACTACAGAACAAAAACCAGGCCATTCATCCCATTTAGTCCATGCTGACCTGTTACTGTGCCCAGTCCTTCCCACCCACACCTGGACTATAGCCCTCCGTGCCCCTGTCAAGAAAACTTGGTTTCAATCCCACGCTGGTCAGGTGAAAATCGGGAATCCTAACCGTTAGACCATATGTGAATCTTGTGTCTCCTCTGTACTTATTCTTATTTCTGAATAAATATTCTTGGAATCAGGAAGGAGGGCGGAAGCCTTAGTGCTTTGTCCACGCTGGTTCAGGAGCTCGATGTTTGAAGGGTAATAATGGTTCCTGAACCTGGTGGTGTGGGACATAAGGCTGTGGTACCTCCACAAACTATGAACTCACTTTCAAGGACTCTAAGCTCATGTTCTTCATATTATTTATTACTTATTCATTTATTGTAATTATTCTTATGAATTTGCTCAGTTTGCCTTATTTTGCACATTGATGATTAGTCTTTGTGTGTAATTTTTTATTGATTCTATTGTATTTCTTTATTTTACTTTAAGTGCTTGCAAGAAAATGAATCTCAGGGTTGTATATGGTGACATAAATGTAGTTTGATAATACACTTACATTGTACTTTGAACTTCATCCAAGATTTTTTTATTTGAGATTTCTGGCATCTGCAGTATAATTTTTATTCTCATCTGTTCTCTGTCACATCACTGCACAGGAACAATGAAGGTACAATCTGGTGGTCAAAAAAGGCTTCAATCAATGTCAGTACTGCAGATTATCATATACCCAGTGGCCACTTTATTAGTCACACCTCTACACCTGCTAATTAATGCAAATAGCTAATCAGCCAATCATGTGGCAGCAACTCAAAGCATAAAAGCATGCAGACATGGTCAAGAGGTTCAGTTGTTGTTCAGACCAAACATCAGAATGGGGAAGAAATGTGATCTCAGTCACTTTGTGGAATGACTGCTGGCAGGCAAGGTGGTTTGAGGATCTCCAAAACTGCTGATCTCCTGGGATTTTCATGCCCAACATTCTCTTGAGATTGCAGAGAATGTTGTGAAGAACAGAAAACATCCAGTGAGCAGCAGTTCTGTCAGTGAAAATGCCTTGTTAATGAGAGAGGTCAAAGGAAAATTGCCATACTGGCTCAAGCTGACAGGGAGGAGACAGCAATTCAGATAACCATGCAATACAACAGAGGTGTGCAGAAGACCATCCCTGAATGCACAATATGTTGAACCTTGAAGTGGGTGGTCTACAGCAGTAGAAGACCATGAACATACACCTAGTGGGCTCTTCATTAATTTTCTAATAAAGTAGCCACTGACAATATAGCAATGAACTCAATTGAAATTGACCTTCTAAACTCTGAGTGAAACACTGCAATTCAACAGTGGACTACACTTTGTTCAGTCCACACTCCTGGCCTGTCCCTTTAAGTAATAGATCTCACATCTCACAGTACTGCCATGTCTGGGAGCAATCTGGGGATAAAGTGACCATTGAGTGTAATTTGCGGGCTCTTGCTGTGCACAAGAGATGAGAATACAAATGTGAATGAAAAGCACTGGGGCAGACCATATGAACCGGAAGTGTGCTGGGCAGTGAACCTTTCCTTCATGCGCTCTGTAGCATAGCAACTCACCTCATTCACCTTCTTCATCCTCGGCTTTTGAAGGAGGTGATGGTGGACGTGGTGGTTGTCACGTGGAGTTTAGAGTGCTTCCCACTGACTGGAAGTTCCAGTTTAGGAAGGAAGAAGAGGAAAAAGTGGAAGTATAGATCAACCAACATGACAGCATCAATGTTTAAAGTTGAATGTACATTTATTAGCAAAGTATGTATGCTTTATATAACCTTGAGATCTGTCCCTTTACAGGCAGCCACGAGACAAAGAAACCCAATAGGATTCATTTAAACAAAAGAAGACTACCAAGCACTTACTGTGCAGAGAGAGAAAAACCAAATCATGCAAACAATAAAAGTAAGCAAATGTCATTCAGAACTGAAGTTCACGAAAGTGATTCCACAGCTTTTTCAGAACCCCATTAGTTGCAGGCCACAGCTTTAGTTCAACGAAGAGACGGTTAAACCTTGTGCAGTGGCAAGCTAACGTTCAGTGCAGAGACAAGTTAACCTTGTGGAGCAGCATGTAAATGGTATTGGTTTATTATTATCACATGGACGTACTAAATGAAAAACCTTGTCTTCCTGCCGCTCACCCAAATCATTACATACATGAACCAGTGATTGTAAGATCGTAATTCAATTCCCACTGTTGTCTGTAATGAGTCTGCAGGTTCCCCCTGTGATCATCTGTACTAGGGTGTGGTTTTTAGCTAGCATGCACTAATTGGGCCAAAGGACCTCCTTCTCTGACTTTAAGACTCAAGGAGCCATCAGCTGAATGACTCCCATCTGCTATATTCCAACGGTGACTACAATGCATAAGCACTTCTTTCACTTTATGGAGCTCTGGTGGCCTATAGTAATATTCTTATTTTATAGTTTAGAGAACTGGCACGGTAACAGGCCCTACAGGTCCAACAAGCCTGTGCCGCCCAGTTTACACCCATGTGACCAATTCGTCTATTAACCCATATGTCTTTGGAATATGGAGCACATGGAGGAAACAAAACAGTCACTGGGAGAGCATACAAGCTTCTTACAGACAGCAGCAGATTTGAATCTGTACTTTATCAGAATCAGAATCTCTGTATTGCCAGCATGTGAAACACACCAGTATTGATTGTGGGTTGGTGCCAAGCGTAAAATATATAGTATTATATAAAATACAGTAATAAAAATATACTACATAAATATGTAGTAATTCAATTTGATAACAAAAGAACCTCCTTCTCTTTCAATCCATGATACTGTATACAAAGGACTGAAACTCCCAATTAAAACTTTAATTAAGAAATGAGCTGACTAAATTCAACCAGGTTGTCATCTTCATTTGATAAACACATGTGCTGCAAATGTATAAGCTATGGTTACAAATGGTTTTAATACTTCCCATGCTGTTAGACTGATGACTGGTTACGAATCTACCAGATGTATTTGGCTGCTCCTGAACTGCTGAGATTTACGCATCTTTGGGGATTCATTAGCACCGCCCATGAAGCAATCAAGCTGAAACTGTAGGATCTGAAATTGCTTAAGAAATTGCTACGAACATTTACGTTTGCAGGTTGAGTTGGATAAAGGAGTCAGGTGGTGACAGTGTAGGATGCAGTATGAAGTAGTTTGCTTGCCTTTGAGGAAGAGGCCTTGAGTTTGACTCTCACACCAGAAGGTTGTGTGACTTCCTGACAGACAGGTCACAATCAGAAAGGATAACCTGCGACATTTTTATCTTTTATTTTATCTAAAGTTCAAAGTCAAAGTACATTTATTATAGGGTTGCTAACTGTCCCATATTAGCCGAGACATTCCGTATATTAGGTTAAATTGGTTTGTCGCATATGGGACCGCCCTTGTCCCGTATTTCCCTTGCTAAGGTAGAGCATTCCTATGAAACCTTTCGTGCCGAAATGGCGTAAAGCGAAGATGCAGTTACCATTAATTTCTATAGGAAAATTTTTTGAGTGTTCCCAGACCCAAAAAATAACCTACCAAATAACACATAAAACCTAAAATAACACTGACATATAGTAAAAGCATTCTAGTAAAACCTAAAACAACACTAACATATAGTAAACACTAACATATATGATAAATACACAGCCTATATAAAGTAGAAATAATGTATGTACAGTGTAGTTTCACTGAACAGGATCGCCAAAACCGATTTGTAGAAAAAAAAAATCGGCACGTACACACATGCGCACGTCATGTATGCACATGTCACGCATGCGTACAGAGGTGCCCGCGCAAGGCTTCATGGTCATGGTAGTCTTTCTTGGGGTAAACACAAGTGTCCTGTATTTGACTGCTACTTTTGTCCCTTATTTGGGAGTGAGAAATTTGGCAACCCTAGTGTATTATCAAAGTATCTATACATTATACAACCTTGAGATTTGTCCCCTTACCGGCAGCCACAAAACAAAGAAACACAAAAGAACTCAAACAAAAGACTGTCAAACACGCAATGTGCAGGAAAAAAAAACAAATCCGGCAAAAAATAAAAGCAAGCAAATAGCATTCAGAACAGAATTCACAAAAGAGAGTCCATCCACAGATCCGAAACCATTGTCTCCGTTCAGCGCAGAGCCGAGTCAAGTCACGGATCAGCGAGCTGAACCGGCTAATCCCTTGCCCCTGGCCATGATGCCTTGACCTTTTCAATCAGGCCCGGTGCTTAAATCATCCAAACATCCAGATCCAGCACAAAAAGTTTGAGCCACGCCACCCAGCAATTCCCGATCTGAACCTAGCCTAATCGCAGGATTAATTACAATGACCAGTTAACCGACTAGTCAGTACTTCTTTGGACTATGGGAGGAAACCAGGGTGGCAGAAGAAAACCCAGGCCCTCCGTGCCATGATTATCTCCAAAGGCACAAGAGGTTCTGCAGGCACTGGAAATCTTAAGAAACACACACAAAATGCTGGAGGATCTCAGCAGGTCAGGACATTCCAAGCTGAGACCCTTCATTAGGACTTGATGAATCAGCATTCCTTTTTTTTAATACTGGTGTCCTGCTAGGCTGCATCCTCAGCCTCCTTCCTTTACTCCTTATGCGTTCATGACTGTATGGCCAAAATTGGATATTACCCCTTCCAGGATTGAGGCTCGAGGGTCAATTTAGAAGTCTGGGAGTCATCAGATCTCTGAACGGACATTGAACCCATGAGCACTAGCTCACTACTTTTTTCTCTCCTTTTGCACTACTGATTTAGAATCAGAATGAGAATCAGGCTTAATATCACCAGCATATGTTGTGAAATTTGTTAACTTTGCTGCAGCAGTATAATGTAATAGTCAATAGACAATAGGTGCAGGAGTAGGCTATTTGGCCCTTCGAGCCAGCACCGCCATTCACTGTGATCATGGCTGATCATCCACAATCAGTAACCAGTTCCTGCCTTATCCCCATAACCTTTGATTCTGCTGTCTTTAAGAGCTCTATCCATCTCTTTCTTGAAAGCATCCAGAGACATGGCCTCCACAGCCTTATGGGTCAGAGCATTCCATATATCCACCACTCTCTGGGTGAAAAAGTTTTTCCTCAACTCTGTTCTAAATGGCCTACCTCTCATTCTTAAACTGTGGCCTCTGGTTCTGGACTCACCCATCAGCGGGAACATGCTTCCTGCCTCCAGCATGTCCAATCCCTTAATAATCTTATATGTTTCAATAAGATCCCCTCTCAGCCTTCTAAATTCCAGAATATACAAGCCCAGTCGCTCCAATCTTTTGACATATGACAGTCCTGCCATACCAGGAATTAACCTTGTGAACCTACACTGCACTCCCTCAATAGCAAGAATGTCCTTCCTCAAATTTGGAGACCAAAACTGCACACAGTACTCCAGGTGTGGTCTCACCAGGGCCCTGCACAGCTGCAGAAGGACCTCTTTGCTCTTATACTCAACTCCCCTTGTTATGAAGGCCAGCATGCCATTAGCCTTCTTCACAGCCTGCTGGACTTGCATGCTTGCTTTCAGTGACTGATGTACAAGAACACCTAGATCTCGTTGTACTTCCCCTTTTCCTAACTTGACTCCATTTAGATAATAATCTGCCTTCCTGTTCTTACCACCAAAGTGGATAACCTCACATTTATCCACGTTAAACTGCATCTGCCCACTCACCCCGCCTGTCCAAGTCACCTTGCACTCTCACAACATCCTCCTCACGTTTCACACTGTCACCCAGCTTTGTGTCATCGGCAAAT
This sequence comes from Mobula birostris, assembly GCF_030028105.1. Classification (NCBI taxonomy): domain Eukaryota; kingdom Metazoa; phylum Chordata; class Chondrichthyes; order Myliobatiformes; family Myliobatidae; genus Mobula; species Mobula birostris. Next base: position 198,847,343 of record NC_092373.1, on the reverse strand, counting down.
TTGCTAATGCAATACATGATAAATAAATATAGAGCAAATTAAACTGAGTTACATTGAGTATATATATTTCTATTAAATAGCTGAGCTAAAATAAGTAGTGCAAAAAAAATACAGGAATAATAAAGTAGAAAGGTAGTGTTCATACGTTCAATGCCCATTTAGAAACTGAACACTGAGTGTGTGCCTCCAGGCTCCTGTAGCTCCCTCCCAAAAGTAACAAAGAGAAGAGGGCATATCCTGGGTGATTGGGGTCCTTAATAATTGGCGCTGACTTCGTAAGTCACCTGATTGCTTATTTAATTTAACTTTTTAAATATATATATATCTTCCAGGTATCAGTAGCCATTTATCCTAGTTCATTCACATGAATGCTATGGCCAAGAAAGCACACTATCATCTCTACTTCCTCAAAAGGCTAAGAAAATTCATTGTGTTCCCGATGACACTCTGCAGTGTTGTACAGAGTCACCACAGAAAGCATCCTGTCTGGATGTATCGCAGCTTGGTAAGGCAACTGCTCTGCCCAAGACTGCCGGGAATTGTAGAGAGTTGTGGACACAGCCCAACTTACCATGAAAACCACCCTGTCCTCCATGGACTATGTCTACACATCCTGCTCCTTGGGAAAGAAGCCCCAATAACACCACCCCAGGCATTCACTTTTCTCCTAATTTGCATCAAAATAATGATACTAAAGCTTGCAAGCATATACACCAAGCTCAGAGACAGCTTCTATCTAGCAGTTACATGACATTTGAACTCCAACATGGTAAAAGTAAACTCTGTATCTGCCATCTATCTAGTCATGGTCCTTGCACCTTATTGTCCAACTGCACGGCACTTCCTCTGTACTGTAAATCTATGTTCTTCAATCCAGCACAGTCCAGGCCCATGATGTTGTATTGACATTTTAACCTATGCTAAGATCAATCAAACTCTTCCCTCCTACGTAACCCTTCATTTTTCTTTCATCCATGTGCCTATCTAAGAGTTTAGTAAATGCCCTAATGTATCTGCCTCTACCACCAACCCTGGAAGAATGTTCCATGCATTCACCACTCTCTGTGTAAAAAACTTACCTCTGACAAACCCCTTCCTATACATTCCTCCAATCACCTTAAAATTATGCACCCTGGTATTAGCCATTTCCATCCTGGGAAAATGTCTCTGGCTGTCCACTTGGCCGATGCTTACTATCATCTTGTTCACTTCTATCAAGTCCAAAGAGAAAAGCCCTAGCTCGCTCAATATGTATTTGTTTTTTCCTTATCCTGTCCCACCAGGTTCAGGAACAACCATCAGGCTCTTGAATGAGAGGGGATAACCTCACTCATCTTCACTCACCCCAGCACTGAACTGGTTCCACGACCTATGGACTCACTTTAAAAGACTCTACAACCCATCTTCTTGATAATTACACTTATTTATTATTATTATTATTATTTTGTTTTTTTCTCTTTTTGTATATGCACGGTTTGTTGTCTTTTGCACATTGGTTGCTTGTCTGTCTTTGTTGTGCAGATTTTTTCATTGATTCTATTGCGTCTCTTTGTACTTACTGTGAATGCCCGCAAGAAAATAAACCTCAGGGTTGTATATGATAACACAGATGTACTGTGATGATAAATTTACTTTGAGCTTTGTATTACCTTAATGAACCGAGGTATAGAATGATCTGTCTTGATGACATACAAACAAGGCTTTACCCTGCACCTCAGTACATGTTACAATAGTAAGCCTATTCTAATTCGAGTTCCTGTATGGTAGAGGCACATTTCTCCAACTGAAACCTTGTCCTAGCTATTGGCTGATAGCAAAGACCTGGTAGGATTATTCTGGGAGAAGAGAAGGGACAACTTCACAGCCAATGCTCTCCCTTCGATATTCACCAAATAGAAACAAATGATTTGACTATTCCTAGCAGTGTGAAGTGTTATGCTAACCACTACGCTATCATACCACTAATGGAGAGGTTCGGATCATCTGCAAGCAGAGATTTAGTTTAATTTGGCATCGTGTTCAGCACAGACGAGATTATTCCTCAAGATTGTTTAACATCATTCCCAGAAGAAAAATATAAAGGAGAACAAAGTGATTGTTACTCCAGATCTGATGCAGCATAAAAACACAATAAGATAAAGAACTAATAATAAAAACACAATATATATAATTACGTCAGATAGCTTGTATACATAGATAGGTTGTATGTCCATAAAGTGACGCTCGGCATAGGAGTGTCTGTATATAAGGTGACTGACAAGAAATGATAAATTCGTGGGAATTGGAGGTATGGAGGGGTGGTTAGTTGGTGGATATTTTTAATTATTTACTTAGTAATACAGCACACAGTAGGTTTTTCGGGACCTTCAAGCCGTGCTGTCCCAGCAACCCCTGACAACCCCAATTTAACCCTATCATAATCACAGGACAATTTACAATGACCAATTAACCTATCAGGTACCTTTTTGCACTGTGGCTGGAAATCAGAGAACCCAGAGAAATCCCACACAGTCACAGGGAGGACGTGCAGAGGTTCCTTACAGAGAACACCAGAACTTACTTCAGTGTTTCGTAAGTTGATGGAGAAGATCCTGAGAGGCAGGATTTATGAACATTTGGAGAGGTATAATATGATTAGGAATAGTCCGCATGGCTTTGTCAAGAGCAGGTTGTCCCTTATGAGCCTGATTGAATTTTTTGAGGATGTGACTAAACACATTGATGAAGGAAGAGCAGTAGATGTAGTGTATATGGATTTCAGCAAGGCATTTGATAAGGTACCCCATGCAAGACTTATCGAGAAAATAAGGAGGCATGGGATCCAAGGGGACATTGCTTTGTGGATCCAGAACTGACTTGCCCACAGAAGCCAAAGAGTGGTTGCAGACAGGTCATATTCTGCATGGAGGTCGGTGACCAGCGGTGTGCCTCAGGGATCTGTTCAAGGACCCTTAATCTTTGTGATTTTTATAAATGACCTGGATGAGGAAGTGGAGGGATGGGTTAGTAAACTTGCTGATGACACAAAGGTTGAAGGTGTTGTGGATAGTGTGGAGGGCTGTCAGAGGTTACTGCGGGACATTGATAGGATGCAAAACTGGGTTGAGAAGTGGCAGATGGAGTTCAACCCAGATAAGTGTCAAGTGGTTCATTTTGGTAGGTCAAATATGATGGCAGAATATAGTATTAATGGTAAGACTCTTGGCAGTGTGAAGGATCCGAGGGATCTTGGGGTCCAAGTCCACAGGACGCTCAAGAAGACATACGGTGTAGTGGCCTTCATCAATCGTGGAACTGAACTTAGGAGCTGAGAGGTAATGTTGCAACTATATAGGATCCTGGTCAGACCCCACTTGGAGTACTGTGCTCAGTTCTGGTCGCCTCACTATAGGAAGGATGTGGAAACCATAGAAAGGGTGCAGAGGAGATTTACAAGGATGTTGCCTGTGTTGGGGATCATGCCTTATGAAAACAAGTTGAGAGAACTCAGCCTTTTCTCCTTGGAGTGACGGAGGATGAGAGGTGACCTGATAGAGGTGTATAAGATGATGAGAGGCATTGATCGTGTGGATAGTCAGAGGCTTTTTTCCAGGGCTGAAATGGTTGCCACAAGAGGACACAGGTTTAAGGTGCTGGGGAGTAGGTACAGAGGAGATGTCAGGGGTAAGTTTTTTAAGCAGAGAGTGGTGAGTGCGTGGAATGGACTGCCAGCAACGGTGGTGAAGGTGGATACGATAGGATCTTTTAAGAGACTTTTGGATAGGTACATGGATTTTAGAAAAACTGAGGGCTATGGGTAAGCCTAGTAATTTCTAAGGTAGGGACATGTTCGGCACAACTTTGTGGGCCGAAGGGCCTGTATTGTGCTGTAGGTTTTCTATGTTTCTATGTTTCTAACTGAACTCCAAACTCTGATAGCCCCAGCTGTATTCGAGTTAAGCTAACCGCTACGCTACTATGACAGGTGGATGCGTTGGTCAGCCTTACTGCTAGGGGAAGTAACTGTTTTCATAAGAAACTATTCCTGTACTAACTCTTTGGGGTGTATGGAATGTCTGGGTGGGTGTGGGGTGGGTTAGTACCTCTGGTGAAGGGGCTTGTTGTGTCCATTCTGGGGCAGCTCACTCACCTTTCGTCTCCGGCAGACACTCAGCTCTCACCCGTGGCTCCAAGTGGCTGTTTGCGTGTGGCAGCGGCCACACCCCCAGTACGCCGCTTTAACAAGCAGGCTGAACCACAGGAGGGTGGCCAACAGCCTCATATCCTGGTGAGTCTGGGACATGCCTATCCCAGCACGCAAAGTCAGCTGCAGCGGACTGCGTGAACAAGATCTACAGTGAGATCCAACGGCTAGGAAGGTGGTTCTGCAACGCTCCACGAAGAACGAAGAGCATGGCGAGGCAAAGAAGACATCATGGTCGCCCACTGCAACCAAGGAAAGCCCCAGACTTGGACTCCTGAGGTCAAGAGTGTGGAACTCCCCCAGAGCAATGGCTTTTCCACTCTCAAAACTCTCCTGTGCAGGTTTCCTGTCATCTTTGGACTCAAAAGAGAATGACCAGTGGCCAATGTTCTAATTGTTGCTCTCAATAATGAATAAATAGAAAAAACAATCAAATCAGTATATTATTTTTTTTTCTGACTGTTCCAAGCCAAAACTGCCAAAGAATAAACTTGGCTAGATCCAAGTGATATTTCCATTTCTCACAGTCAGAATCTCTTATTAATTGAGCCAAAATTTCTCTAAAGGCAATTAATAGGATGTGGGAGATGGAAAGGCATAAAAAAGGACAACAGAGATGACCAAAATTGTATGGGAATGAGATGTCCACACAGCTGGATTGGGCCCAGATGATTTGGAGTCCATTCTTGTAGAACAATGAACAGTGTCTTCTTATCTCTGAGGCATCAGGCCATGGGTTTAGAATCCACTCCAAAACATGAGATTGCTGTTCCTTGCAATACAGCTGTAAATGTTGGGATGCAAAAAAGGCTAAATCAATGCCTTTTAAAAGCCACTCTGGTATCTGCTTCCACTACCACCCCTGGCAATATGTACCAGGCACACACCTCTTCCTGTGTCAAAAACTTGCCCCATTCATCTCCCTCATGCATATCTGCATAATCTCTTATGTATCAAACAAAGAAGCCGCAGCTCAGTGAAGGAACTGTGAAACAGGTTTGTTGAAGAACGAGGTGTCCAAAGAACTATTAGAGCTGCTGATTGAGTTTGATGTGTTGCACTGGTTACTGGGTTCATTGGTTGGCGGGGTGGAGATATGACTCACCTGCAAGTCACCCTTGGGAAAGGTGCAGCACCTGCTTTGTCCCACCCCCAACCAGGGAGCCACGGGAGCAGGTGCTGGATGGTCGTATGAGCGGCTGATAAATATCACAAGTCCTGGTTATGTGACCACTGACACCAAGCAGACAATTTGTAAGGGCACTGCCCAGAAGAAGACAATGGCAAACCACTTCATGCCAAGGAAAGATCATGATCACCCATGTCGTACAAAATGGCACATAGTGATGACAACTGAGGTCATATTTGGGGAAATTATGACATTATGTGTAAATACCTGAAGCAGCAGTTAGTATTTCCATCAAAGATTTAATTATCCAAACCCATATCAAGCTTAATTTCCTCTTTTAGGCCCAAACACTTCACTCCCCTTCAGCAGCTTATTACAGACCAATCATGAATTAATAAGTTCGACTTGTGTTCCTTCCAGAACCAAACGCAATGTCTCCACCAGGGATCCTGCTGTTTGTTAGATGGTCACTCCAGTCCTCAGCTCTGATTCTTCATCTCCTCTTCTACCAGATGAACTCAACGCCTTCCATGCACACTTTGAGAACACAACTACAGCTGTGAAGATCCCTGCTGCACCTAATGACCCTGTGATCTCCATCTCAGAGGGTGATGTTAGGCTGTCTTTAAAGAGAGTGAACCCTAGCAAGGCAGAAGGTCCTAATGGAGTACCTAGTGAGGCTTTGAAAACCTGTGTCAACCAACTAGCAGGAGTATTCAAGGACATTTTCAACCTCTCACTGCTATGGGTGGAACTTCCTACTTGCTTCAAAGAGGCAACGATTATACCAGTGCCTAAGAAGAATAATGTGGCCTGCCTTAATGACTATAGCCCGGTAGCACTCACATGGACAGTGATGAAATGTTTTGAGAGGTTGGTCATGACTAGACTGAACTCCTGCCTCAGCAAGGACCTGGACCCATTACAATTTGCCTATTGCCACAATAGGTCAATGGCAGATACAATCTCAATGGCTCTCCACACAAAGTTAGACTGCCTGGACAACACAAACACCTACATCAGGATGTTGTTCAGCGACTATAGCTCAGCATTTAATACCATCATTCTTACAATCCTGATTGAGAAGTTGCAGAACCTGGGCCTCTGTACTTCCCTCTGCAATTGGATCCTTGACTTCCTAAATGGAAGACCACAATCTGTGTGGATCAGTGATAACATATCCTCCTCACTGATGATCAACAGTGGTGCACCTCAGAGGTGTGTGCTTAGCCCACTGCTCTACTCTCTATATACACATGACTGTGTGGCTAGACATAGCTCAAATACCATCTATAAATTTGCTGACAATATAACCATTGTTGGTAGAATCTCAGGTGGTGACAAGAGGGCGTACAGAGGCAAGATATGCCAACTAGTGGAGTGGTGCCACAGCAACAACCTGGCACTCAACATCAGTAAGATGAAAGAGCTGATTGTGGACTTAAGGAAGGGTAAGACGAAGGAACACACACCAATCCTCATAGAGGGATCAGAAGTGGAGAGAGGGAGCAGCTTTAAATTCCTGTATGTCAAGATCTCTGAGGATCTAACCTGGTCCCAACATATTGTTGCAGTTATAAAGAAGGCAAGGCAGCAGCTATACTTTATTAGGAGTTTGAAGAGATTTGGCATGTCATGGTACAACTTCTATAGTTGTAAGATGGAGAGCATTCTGACAGGCTGCATCACTGTCTGGTATGAGGGGTGGGGGGTGTGGGGCTACTGCACAGGACTGAAAGGTGGAAAAACTAGTCATCTCCATCTCGGGTACTAGCCTACAAAGTACCCAGGACATCTTTAGGGAGCAGTGTCTCAGAAAGGCAGCATCCATTATAAAGGACCTCCAGCACCCAGGCCATGCTCTTTTCTCACTGTTACCATCAAGTAGGAGATACAGAAGCCTGAAGACACACACTCAGTGATTCAGGAACAGCTTCTTCCCCTCTGCCATCTGATTCCAAAACGGACATTGAATCTTTGGACACTACTGAACCTTTTTTTTAAATATACAGTATTTCTGTTTTTGCACTTTTTAAAAAATCAATTCGGTATACATAATTGATTTACTTGTTTATTTATTATTATTATTATTATTTTATTTTATTTACTATTATTTTTATTTCTGTCCACAAGATAATGTAGGTTTTGAGGTACTTGGAAGCACATGGCAAAATAGGCCAAAGTCAACCTGGTTTCCTTAAGGGAAAATATTGCCTGACAAATCGATTGGAATTCTTTGACGTAGTAACACACAGGATAGACAAAGGAGAATCAGTTAATGTTGTGTATTTGGATTTTCAGAAAGCTTCTGACAAGGTGCCACACATGTGGCTGCTTTGCAAAATAAGAGCCCATGGTATTACAGGAAAGATATTAGCATGGATGGAGCATTGGCCGACTGACAGGAGGCAAAGAATCAGAATAAAGGGAGCCTTTTCTGATTGGCTGCCAGTGACTAGTGGTGTTCCACACGGGCCACTGTCAGGACTAATTCCTTTTACATTATATGCCAGTGATTTGGATGATGGAATTGATGGCTTTGTTAAAAGGTTTGAAGACGATATGAAGATAGATGGTGGGGGAGGCAGTTTTGTGGAAGTAAAGAGGCTGCAGAAGGACTTAGGCAGATTAAGAGAATTTGCAAAGAAATGGCAGATGGAACACAGTGCCAGGAAGAGTATGGCCATGCACGTTGGTAGAAGAAATAAAAGCATAGATTATTTTCTAAATGGAGAGAAAATTCAAAAATCTGAGGCGCAAAGGGCCTTGGTAGTCCTTGTGCAATATTCCCTAAAGGTGTATTTGCAGGTTGAGTCAGCAGTGCAATCATTTCGAGAGGACTTGAATATAAAAACGAGGATGTAATGCTGAAGCTTTTATAAGGCACTGGTGAGGCCTCACTTGGAGTATTGTGAGCAGTTTTGTGCCCCTTATCTTAGAAAGGATGTGCTGACGTTGCAGAGGGTTCAAAATGATGCTGGGAATGAAAGGCTTATCATATGAGGAGCATTTGATGGCTGTGGTTTGTACTCACTGCAATTTAGATGAATGGGGGGGGGGGCGCGGAATGGAATCTCATTGAAACCTATCGTATCTTGAAAGGCCTAGATGGAGTGGATGTGGAGACAGTGTTTACTATTATGGGGGAGTCTGCAACCTCAGAATATAGGTTGTCCGTTTAGAATAGAGGTGAAGCGGAATTTCTTTAGCCGAAAAGTGGAGAGTCTGTGGAATTTGTAGCCACAGGCAGCAGTGGTGTATTGGTGTAGTCACTGGGTATACTTAAGTTGGAGGATGATAGATTCTTGATAAGTCAGGGCGTGAAAGGTTATGGGGAGAAGACAGGAGAATGGGTTTGAGAAGAAAATGGATCAGCCATGATAAAATGACAAAACAGACTCAATAAGCCAAATGGCTTAATTCTGCTCCTATAGTATGATTTATGGTCTTATGGTTTTCCAATTGACAAGAAGATAGCTCATGAACATCAATTTTTCTAACTACTGGTAATTTTGCTCTTTTTCCATTCCCCATTCTGGCTCCACTCTTACACCGTCTCTTTTCCTCGAGGCCCGAATCATCGACTTTTTATTCTTCTTCACTGAATACCTGGCCTGCTGAGCTCCTCCTGCATCTTGTGTTTCTTCCTCAGGAATTCCAGCATCTGCAGAATCTCCTTTTCCTCATGAACTATTCTTTCTACCTACCAAAAATAGAATTATTGAATTTATATAAAATTGAATTATTATATCTCCTTTCATATATTCAAGCCATGTAAAGATCTACACAGCCAGTGAAGATTAATAGCAGTTTTGATGTAGGAAATGGCAAGGATAGTTTATGACTAGACACACCACCAAGCCCTGAGGCCTGTGTTGGTCAGGGTTGACTATGGATGTTGCATCCTAGCTGTCTAGATACACAAGTCTGGGCACTGCAATATGGAGATCAAGCTGTTGCCCATGTAGCAAACCCCCACTCTCCACGCATCTGATGAACCCAAAGGAACGGCAGAGACTGATACAGTTTGGCACCAGAAGCATTGCAGGAGTTGCCGGTCAGCTTTGAACTCAACATAGGGACCCCAGCTCCAGAATCTTACTTTGGGGGTTTGCATCCAAAAACTTCCCCATGAGTGGGTATAGCTGCAAGGTAGTGGAGATCTGAGATCAGAGGTTTCCTTCTGGATGAATCGCCAACCACGGCTGATGATCCACATCTGCCCGAAATGACTGCTTTTAAGGCGCCTTTAGCCCTTCTGCTGTCAGTTGAAACAGTTCCACTGGGCTTAGTAGCTAAGCCACACGTGAAGGCCAGGAGCTGGACCTGGTTGTCAGAGCCTTCATGAGGCGCATGTCATTGGGAGCATTTAATAGGTAGTGGGAACTTGTCCCCACTACCACCCCCGACTAAAACAACCTTAAGGAAACAAACTATAACATAGGTAATCAGTGGCATTGAGGCATAAATTTTGACCAGAATCAGCTGATAGAGTCAGCATGGTGGCGTAGCAGTCTCGGGGAAAAAGTACAAACTCCTGAAAGACCGCGGTGGTAATTGAAACCCGATCGTACAGCTAGCACTATCATAGTGTTACGTTAACCACCACGTTAACATGCCAACCCTAGAACATGCAATCACATTCACCCCCACAAATATATACATGCAACAACACACACACACGCACACAAGGACATCTGCAGATGCTGGAAATTCAAGCAACACACATAAAAATTGCTGGTAAACGCAGCAGGCCAGGAAATCTCGTACTATCTCTTCTTTCAGTTAGTCCTGATGAAGGGTCTCAGCCCGAAACGTCGACTGTACCTCTTCCTATAAATGCTGCCTGGCCTGCTGCGTTCACCAGCGATTTTTACAAATACACACATACAGACACACATGCAGCAGAAGCAGATGTACACACCCATATGCAAACAAACATGAAAACAGACACACATATGTAAACACATACGTACACAAACACACACGTAGGGTGGCACGTTAGCACATTATGTTATAATGCCAGCTGTAAAATCAGGGATTCAGTTCTCTCCACTGTCTGTAAGGCGTTTGTCCGTTCTCCCCATGACTGCGTGGGTTTCCTCTGGGTGCTATGGTTCCCTCCCACGTTCCAATGACATACTCTTGGTTGTCAACATGGAGTGGAAAGTGAGCTTCTAAATCCGGCCGGAGCAAAGGATGTTGGGAATGGCGAAGGTGGAGCGCCATAGGAGTGGTGTGGTATGGGTGGCAGAGAAGGAGTGCCGGGGGCGGGTGTTGGGGTGGCTTCAGACACACCCAGTCCTGAGCCACCAGGCAAGGTTATTTGGTCCCAAACAATTGATTTATTGGTCATTGCAAAATGTCTCTCTGGTGCTTCCCACTCCCTTCCCCCTTCCCCTTTTTCTAACCATGATTCCCCTCTTCCTGCCCCCTTCTCTCTCTCAGTCCACAATAGAAACCCATATCAGAATCAGGTTTATCATAGAAACATAGAAAAAAACTACAGCACAGTACAGGCCCTTCGGCTCACAATGCTGTGCTGAACATGTACTTACTTTAGAAATTACCTACGGTTACCTATAGCCCTCTATTTCTCTAAGCTCCATGTACCTATCCAGGAGCCTCTTAAAAGACCCTATCGTATTTGCCTCCACCACCACAGCTGGCAGCTCATACCGTACACTCATCACTCTCTGTGTAAAAAACTTACCCCTCACATCTCCTCTGTACCTACTTCCAAGCACCTTAAAACTGTGCCCTCTCACTATCATCACTCACATATGTCATGAAATTTGTTGCTTTTTGCAGCAACAGTACAGTGCAATATATAAGGTACTGTGCAAAAGTCTTAGGCATATATATATATATATAGATAGGGTGCCTAAGAAGTTTGCACAGTAATGTACGGATCAGAGTTGTGAGCTGTGGGCATGCTATGTTGGTGCCAGAAACTCACCAACACTTATGCGCTGCCAGCACAGCCCTCGCTGACTTGTCTTGATGCATGCGATACATTGCACTGTATGCTTTGACGTACATGTGACAAATAATGATAATCTCTGTTTAAAATCTTTCAAATCTCAGAAACATGCATACGCTCAAGCAGACAAACGCACGCACACACATTCTCTCTCATAAGAAGCCTAAAGTGTAAAAAAGAAACATATTTCTGTGCTGCTAGCTGCTGAAGTCTCCCGGATGCCTGTAGCTTTTCTCAGTGCTAGCTGATTCAGCAATGAGGCCCAGATGTTCTGTTCCTTTACCTTCCTGCTTCCTCTCATGTTTCTCGCTGCACAATGGAGTATGACGTTTTCTTTTTTTTGAAGTAGGATGGGTGGGGGGGGGGGTGGTTAGTCTACTCATGCTTAAAGAAAATAAATCTCCTCCAAGTTGCAGCAAGAAGAGAGGTATGTGAAGATATTTCCATTCAAATGTTACCGCAGCACCATTAACATACGTGTGGTGTTGTTGTGTTGTTGTAGCTTGGGTTTCCCAAGCATGCTGGGTATGCTAAGTTGGGCTGCCGAGCATTGTGGGTATGTTGTGTTGACACGGAATGTGTGGCGACACTTGTGGGATGCCCCGAGTATATTCTTTGGATGTGTTGATTGTTAACGCAAGCAACACATTTCACTGTATGTTTCAATGTATGTGTGGTAAATCTGAATCTGAATCTGATTCTAAACCTGGATACCTTCAGATTCTACCACTCATCAATCACCCTAACAGATGTTGTAAGTATCACAGGACCATAAGACTTTTCTGACCATACATCTGCAACATCTTTAACTCATAGGTAAGCAAATTCTCGGTTCACTTTGCACTGGACAACAGTCCACGCCATACTGCAATATCAACATTTAAAGGACCTTTGGACACCTATGTGGATAGGACAGGTTTAGAGAGGAAAATTGTCTAATACAGGTAAATGCTGACACTTAGATGAATATCTTGTTTGTCTAAGGGAAGTTTGGCGAAAGAGTTTACAGTATTACTAGATGACTCTGTGATATTATTAAAGGGCCCTGAACTTCAAGTAGAAATTGTTGACTTTTATTGGATGTTTTCTTACTGAAACTAACATTGGTGGCCTCAAACTGTGTTCCTTGTTGACGTTTTACAGTAGTAAAAAAAGTAAAGGCATCCATTAGTCTTGTGAGACCATGGATCTGTGCCTGGAAAGTCTTCACTCTCCAGGGTGCAGGTCTGGGCAAGGTTGTATGGGAGACGAACAGTTGCCCATGCTGCAAGTCTCCCCTCTCCACGACACCAATGTTGTCCAAGGGAAGGGCACTAGGACCCATACAGCTTGGCACCGGTGTCGTCGCAGAGCAATGTGTGATTAAGTGCCTTGCTCAAGGACACAACACGTTCCCTCAGCTGGGGCTCGAACTCACAACCTTCAGGTTGCTAGTCCAATGCCTTAACCACTTGGCCACGTGCCCAATAGTAACAAGTTCATAAGTCAGGATGGTGTGTGGATTTCAAGGAAAGCTACCGATGAAGGGCGTTCCCACTGAATAGATTTTTTTTTCTCCAGACAGGTCTTTAACAGATAGAGCACTATGCAAGTGACACTATTCTAGCGACTGGGGAGTGTAGACACTGAAGAACTGGATGAAGCAAAGATGGAAAGAGTTGGGAGAGTGCCCTACATCTCTATGTTAACCAAGATGCTCTTCTTAGCTTGTCCCATTTGTCTGTGTTTGAAAAATTTCCTTCATGCTGTGAACCTGATTCTGACTCTGATTGCTGAGGCGAACAGAAGCTCAGTCTGGAAGCAATTTTCCCATTCACCTCCTCACTCAGCTTCATGCAGAGCCCCAAACAGAACTTCCAGATGAGAAAACGCTTCAACTGGGAGTCTTTGAGGGTTGTCTATTATATCCAGTGCTCCTGATGCAGCCTCCTCTACATTGGTGAGACCTGATGTAAATTGGGGACCGCTTTGTCGAGCACCTCCACTCAATCCACCAAAAACAAAATTTCCTAGTAGTCAAGTATTTTAATTCCAATTCTCCACATTCCCATTCCAACATGTTGGTCCACGGCCTCCTGTTCTGCCATGATGGGGAGACCCTCATGTTGGAGGAACAACACCTCATTTTCCATCTAGGTAGCCTCCAACCTGATGGCATGAACATTGATTTCTCCTTCTGGTAAATTATTTTTCCCTGCCCTTTCTCTTCTCTTCTATCCCCCACTCTGGCCTCTTATCTTTTCTCCTAATCTGCCTATCAACTCCCCCTGGGTCTGCTCCTCCTTCTCTTTCTCCCATTGTCCATTCTGCTCTCCTATAGCATTCCTTCATCTCCAACCCTTTGCCTTTCCCACTCAGCTGGCTTCACCTATCATCTTCTAGCTATCTTCCTTCCCCTTCCCCCACCTACTTTTTAAAATTCTGGCTTCTTTCCCCTGTCTTTCCCCATTCCTCCAGCATTTTGTGTGTGTTGCAACTTTCCCATGTCCACATTGTTCCCTGCATTGACGAAATGCAGTCCGTTGACTTTATCTTACTGAACAGAAACAGTCTTAAATCTGAACAAAGCAAAGACTAAAGAGATTAAAGACTAGATTTATTTGTACTTCATACCATACAGTGAAATGCGTCATTTGTGTCAAATCATCTCAGTATGGATCATAAAGCAAACTACAAAGGTATGAACCACACATTGCCAATGTTAGATTGGGAGATGTTGTAAGATATGGTACTAACTCTAACTCATACGTCTTTGGACTGAGAGAGGAAATTGGAGCACCCTCAGGAAACTCGTGGTGTCACAGGGAGAACGTACAAACACTTTGTAAAGAGCTGCGGGTGTTGAACCCCGGTTGCTGGGGCTGTGAAGCACTACCGTAACCATTATGCAACCATGTCGCCTTGTCTAACATCATTTCCCTTTTATGAAATTGGTAAATTTTATTGTCCCATGTACTGGGGTGCAGTGTAAAACTTCCTTTTGCATGCCGTCCACACAGATCATTTCAATCCAACAGTGCACTGAGGCAGTACAATAACAGAATGCAGAATGAGGCCCTCCTTTGCTAGGTGTTGGTCATGGATGTTGCGGCTCTGCTGTCTGTGTGATATGCAAGCTAGCTGGCAAGCCAGGGCAGTGCAATATGGAGAGCAAGCTGTTGCACATGTAGCAGGCTCCCCCTCTCCACGCATCTGATGAACCCAAAGGAATGGCAGAGACTGATACAGTTTGACATCAGTGGAGTTGCCAGTCAGCGTCAAACTCAATGTAGGACTGCCTTGGGGACTTCAGCTCCGGACTTTTCCCAGGGTTTACTCCTAAAGCCTTCTCCAAGAGTGGGTTTAGCTGCAAGGCTGCAGAGGTTTGCGATCACAGTTTTCCTTCTCCTAAATGAGCTGCCAACCACAGCTGACAGGCCCCATCTGCCCAAAGCGACTGGATTTAAGGTATCCGCCTTTCTCCTGTCAGTGGAAATGGTTCCGTCAGGCTTGGTAGCTAAACCACATGTGAAGGGCAGGAGCTGAACTTGGTTGTCAGAGGCTGTATGAGAAGTCGCTTTTGGGAGTATTTAACAGCTTATCCCCATTTCCATATCTAGTGATAACAACCTTAAAGTTCAAAGTTCAGAGTAAAATTTATTATCAGAGTACATAGACATCACCACATACAACTCTGAGATTCTCTTCCCTGTGGGCATACTCAGCAAATCTATGGAACAGTAACCGTAAACAGGATCACTGAATAACAAACTCTGCAAATGTAAATATAATTAAATAGCAATAAATAATGAGAGCATGAAATAACAAGATACAGAGTTGTTAAAGTGAGAAAATTGATGTTTGGGAACATGGGAAAACAGAATGAGTGTAGTTATCATCTTTTGTCCAAGAGCCTGATGGTTGAGGGGTGGTAACTGTTCTTGAACCTGCTGGTGCGAGTCCTGAGGCTCTTGTACCTTCTACCTGATGGCAGCAGCAAGAAAAGACCTTAGGAAACCAAATGCAGAATAAAGTGTAACAGTTTCAGAAGAAGTTCAGTGTAGGCAGGGAATAAAATGTTTAACCATAATGAGGTAGATTGTGAGGTCAAGAATCCATTTTATTATATACTCAGCCTGTTCTGCCGTCTGATAAGAGTGGGGTAGAAACTGATCTTGAGTGAGTTAGCACATGTTTGGTTTTCCTACCTTCTGCCAGATGGGACGGGGGAGAAGAAAGATGGTCTACAGTGGGAGGGAATTTGATTATCTTGGCTGCTTTAAAGTTTAAAGTTCAAAGTACATTTATTATCAAAGTATGCATGCTTTATGCAACCTGGGGATTCATCTCTTTCAGGCAGCCGCAAAACAAAGAAACCCAATAGATCCCATTAAAATGAAAAAAGGTTGTCAAACACCCAATGTGCAGAGAAAGAAAATGTGCAAACAGTAGAAGTAGGCAAATAGTAAACAGAACTGAAGCTCATGAAAGTGAGTCCATAGCCAGCAAGATTTCAGGTGCAGGCCACAGTCTCAGTTCAATACAGAAACAAGTACGCCACAGAACAGTGAGCTGAACCAGCCCATCCTTTGCCTCCAGCCCGACACCCTGACCTTTTCAATCTGGCCTGGAGCTTAAGTTGTCCAAACCTTGGGCTGTTCCTTGCTCTTGGGCACAAATACTACCATCTCGACTGGGCGGTATGCAAGCTTTCCAGTTCAGCTTGGCGCTGAAATCCATCAAACCTTTGATCTTTCCTCACTCTCGGGCCCAGGTTCCACCTCGACTCTTCCTCGCCTCTGCTTGCCTTGCCTCGATTCTGCAGATGTCTGGAGTCCTTGGAGGGAATGTTGGTTTCCATGACTGAAAGTCGCTGCAGAGGATTGTAAACCGAGTCAGCCCCATCTTGGGTACTAGCCTACAATGTACCCAGGACACCTTCAAGAAGCAATGTCTCTGAAAGGCAGCGTCCATTATTAAGGACCTCCAGCACATGGGACATGCCCCTTTTCTCACTGTTACCATCAGTGAAGCCTGAAGTGATTTAGGAACAGCTTCTTCCCCTCTGCCATCGATTCCTGAATGGACATTGAACCCTTGAACACTACCTCACTTTTCTAATATATATTATTTCTGTTTTTTGCATGATTTTTAATCTTTTCAATATACGTATACAGTAATTTATTTATTTTTCTTCTATATTATGTATTGCATTGAACTGCTGCTGCTGAGTTAACAAATTTCACGACACATGCCAGTGATAATAAACCTGATTCTGATTCTGATGTACAGAGCTGTGTCCACAACGGACTAAGTTTCCTGTTGCTATATCTTTAGTAAAGGATTCCAGTCTAATACCAGTGATCAGATTTGTTTCTGTCACATAACAATGCTGAAAAACTAATTCAAGCCCTTATATCCACTAGACTAGATTACTGCAATGTGCTTTTTTACTGGCCTTCCAAAGCAATCTATTGATACATTCAACTTATTTAGAACACCACTGCTAGATTTTTAACCAAAACTGAGATGAAGGAACATATCACTCCTGCACTAGATGTTCTGCATTGGTTTCCTGTATCTTTTAAAATTGATTTTAAAGTTCGCTTGTTTTTAAAGCTCTCAATGGATTAGGACTGGAGTACATCACAGAATCTTGTTTGTTTTATAATCTTGCTCGAGCTCTCAGGTTTTCTGCGGCCGGTCTCTTAAGTTTAAGCAATCTCCTTCAAAAGGTATTTGGCAGGTCAGCTTTTTTGAATTACGCTCCTAAACTGCGGAATTTGATACCTAAAACTATAAGGGACTTAGACTCGGTTGACACTTTTAAACACCGGCTCTAAACCTATTTATTTAACCTTGCTTTCAACTAACATCTTTCTGTCTTTATTTTCATGTTTATTTTTGTTTTTTATTTTATTGTATTTTTCATATTTGTACATTCACCCCACTGTAAAGCACTAGCATGAAAGGGCTCTACAAATAAAGTTGTTTATTTAAATGAAGATCCCCTGGATTTTCTCAGATGCGTTCTATCTGCCTCCTCTTTTGAACAGGTTATCACACTTTCCACCTTCAAATCCACAACGCTTCCGGCCCTCTGACGCACAATCCCCGGCAACCCTGATTTAACCCTAACCTAATCACAGAACAGGTTACAACAAACCTGCCTGGTACGTCATTAGACCGTGAAAGGGAACCAGAGAAAAAACACACGCATTCCATGGGGGTGACATATAGAGGCGGGGATCGTATGGAATTCGAGGGAATTAAAGAAAGAAAGAAAAATTAACGAAAGATTAACTTTATTTTGTCACATGTACGTTGAAACATTGAGACACACAGTGAAATGGGACGCTTGCATTAAAGACCAACACTGTTTGAGGATGCATTGGGGTAGCCTATGTGTGTCACCATGCTTCCGGAGCCAATATAGCTTACCCACAACTTGCTAACTCGTATGTCTTTGGAGGAAACTGGAGCACCCAGAGGAAACCAATGCAATCAAGGGGAGAATAGGCAACCTCCTTACAGAGAGTGGATAAATTGAGCTCAAGTTGTTGATGCTGTCATAATGTAACACAGACCGCTATGCTACAATTCCACCTTACTACAGACACTGTTATTTCTGCTGCCAAATCTTTAAGGATGTAAATGCAACATCTCAGGAATCTCCCAGTGGCTGCCCATTTTAATCCCACTTCCCATTCTCATTTGTCTATGAGGTTTGGAGGAATAATACCTTATAATCTGTCTACGTAGCCTTCAACCTGATGGCATGATCATCGATTTCTCGAACTTTCAATAATGCCCGCCTTCAACATTCCCCATCCCCTTTTCCCTCTCTCACATTATCTCCTTGCCCATCCACCACCACCTTCTAGTGCTCCTTCCCCTTTTTCTTTCTCCCATGGCCTTCTATACCCACCTATCGGATTCCCTCTTCTCCAGACCTCTATCTCTCTCACCAATCAACTTACCCACTCTTTATTTCATCCCTCCTCCTTCACACACTATAGAAATTAGTGTTGAAAGTCTGACAGATTCCTGAGAAAAACACACACAATGCTGGAGGAACGCAGCAGGCCAGGCAGCATCTATGGAAAAGAGTACAGTCGATGTTTTGGGCCGAGACTGGAGAAAAAAAGATGAGTAGATTTTATAGGTGAGGGAAGGGGAGAGAGGAATACAAGGCGATAAGTTCATAGTTCAGTTCCGGCATCCTCTGTAAGAAAGTCTGCACTTTCTTCCCATGTGTGCAAAGTTTCCTCCAGGTGCTCTGGTTTCCACTCACAGTCCAAAGATCAGAATCAGAATCAGGTTTAGCATCACTGGCATATGTCATGAAATTTGTTAACTTAGTGGCAGCAGCATAATAGAAAAAAATGAATTACAGGAAGTGTATATATATTAAACGGTTAAATTAAATAATTTGTGTAAAATAAAAGTAGAAAGGGTTCAATATCTTTTCAGAAGGTTGATGACAAAGGGGAAGAAACTATTCCTGAATTGTTGAGTGTGTGCCTTCAGGCTCCTGTACCTCCTCCCTGACGGTAGCAATGAGAACAGGGCATGTCCTGGGTGATGGGGGTCCTTAATGATATCCCTTTTTGAGGCATCACTCCTTGAAGATGTCCTGGATACTGGTTGTACTGGTTAGTAGGTTAATTAGTCATTGTAAATTGATTTGTGATTAGGATGGGGTTAAATTGGTGGGTTGCTGGGCAATGTGTCTCATTGGGCCAGAAGGGCCTGTTCCACGTTGTATCTCTAAATAAAATAAATAATCATTTCTTTTGACTCCATCTCTAAGGCACCCACACTTACTTCTGTTGTTCTCAGTTAACCTGCTTGTAGAATCTATTAAAATCAGATTTACAGTTTACTCACATATTCTATTTCTCTGTCATCATTTTAATTACATTGGCCGGCTCCCAGTATTCTGCCAAGCCTCTGGCTTACTAATCTTTTTCAGTATTATAATTCCTTCTAACCTAATTCTATTTCCACTCTTAGCTAGCCACAAAATGAACTGTCATTTTCCTTAATTTTACTTCAAAAAAAAATGTGAATAATTGCACCATGGATGGTCCCAAGCCTGGCTGAGAGGAGGAGGAGGCCTGGGCATGGTGTTAGCAAACCCAGCCCGTAAAAAGCCCAGCGCCACAGAAACATCAACAGAAGCTCCAAAGCCCTCATCCTCGGAACTGAAGGGATCACTAATGGGCTACACCTTGGAAGACCGAAAGACTGTCCCAGGACAGAGGACTCCGGTGAACTGCTGTCAGCAGCCTAGGCTCCGGGGGCGGGGGAGGGCTTAAAAAGAATAAATAATTGAATATTTGTTGAGGACCATAAAATATTAATTGAACTATGAATCAGTGTTTATCTGCACTGCATTTTTAATCTACCTTAGTCAACTCAAGCCTACATAAGCCCATATAACTGGTTTCATTAAAAATGCTTGCTCAGTCCTTATTCTCACATCCAGTGAAAATTTCTATTACATTTTGACCAGCTTCATCTGAAGATCAGTTGTTTTGAAACTAAAGCTCAACTCGATCTAAACCATTCTGTTCCCTAATTAGCAACACTGTTCTTAAAAGCTTCACAAATGCACCTATGAACTCAAATGACTTTTCTTTCCATGCATATTACATTCCCCCAAAGTTTATAGCTATGTTTTATTTGTACAACCCTCTAGTTTCATAATTAACAGTATAATGGTGTTAAGTAGACCCTAACCTACGTTTGTACCTCTAGAGCAACAAACAATCTGCTGGAGGAACTCAGCGAATCGAGCGGCATCTGTGGGGGTAAAAGAATTATTCATGTTACCTGTGTTGAAACCGTGCATTAGGACAAAGAGTGGAGAGTGGAGGTGGCCAGTATGAGGAGGAGAGGGGCAAATAAAGACCACCCAACTTACAGATATGACTTACATACTTCCTTGTCCCTTTTCTCCTCCTGTCTACCTGCTCTGCACTCTTTCTGCATTTAGAATTGTTTTCATTTTGTGCTGTATACAGTAGAAGTATGGAATGATCTCTCTGGATTCAGATTTATTTATCACATGTACATCAAAACATATAGTGAAATGTTTCGGTTCCATTAACACCCAACCCAACCCAAGAATTAAATAGCATTCATCTCCAGACTTCCAGAATATTTATTTCTTACTTTGGTCACCATACAACTATGGTAATACCAGATAAAACCCATTTAAAAGTTCAAAGTACATTTATTAACAATGTATATCTGCAGTATACAACCCCGAGACTCATCTTCTGGCAGGCAGCCACAAAGCAAAGAAGCACCATGGAAGCCCATTGAAAGAAAACATCAAATACCCAACGTATTCCATCCATCTTGTTCCAAATATCTTCACTTTTCACAATTAGTCTTCACTAATAAAATATGAGTGTTGTCATCTCTGTCCCTTCCCATTATATTCTACTCATAACTGCCCATATTTCAACTCTTTAACTAAATCTCTCTATAGTGCTGTATTTTACTGCACTGGAACACCATGCCAGTATACTGCATCTGCCACTTTAAAATGCTACGAATATCTTAGAATCAGAATCAGGTTTAATATCAGAGGCGTATGTCATGAAATTTGCTAACTTAGTAGCAGCAGTACAATGTAATACATCATAAATATAGAAAATAATAAAATATGTAAGTCAATTACAGTAAGTATATAAATATGTATTAAATTGTTAAATTAAAAATAGTGCAAAAACAGAAATAACAAAAGTGAGGTAGTGTTCATGGGTTCAATGTCCATTTCAGAATCAGATGGCAGAGGGAAAGAAGCTGGTCCTGAATCGCTGAGTGTGTGCCTTCAGGCTTCTGTACCTCCTTCTTGACAGTAACAATGAGAAGAGCGCATGTCCTGGGTGATGGGGGTCCTTAATGATGGCTGCAGCCTTTCTGAGACACTGCTCCTTGAAGATGTCTTGGATACTACGGAGGCTAGTATCCATGATGAAGCTGACTAATTTTACAACTTTCAGTAGCTTCTTTCGAACCTGTGCAGTAGCCCCCACACCCCCATATTAGACAGTGATGCAGCCTATCAGACTGCTCTGCATGGCGCAACTGTAGAAGTTTTCGAATATCTTAAGTTTTCAAACCAAATCTCTTTAAACTCTTAATGAAATATAGCCGCTGTCTTTATAGCTGCACTGATATGTTGGGAACATGAGGAAATCTGCAGATGCTGGAATTTCACACAACACACATCAAGGTTGCCGGTGAACGCAACAGGCCAGGCAGCATCTCTAGGAAGAGGTACAGTCAACGTTTCGGGCCGAGACCCTTCGTCAGGACTAACTGAAAGAAGAGCTAGTAAGAGATTTGAAAGTGGGAGGGGGGGGGGAGATCCGAAATGATAGGAGAAGACAGGAGGGGGAGGGATGGAGCCAAGAGCTGGACAGGTGATTGACAAAAGGGGATATGAGAGGATCATGGGACAGGAGGCCTAGGGAGAAGGAAAAGGGGGAGGGGGGGAACCCAGAGGATGGGCAAGGGGTATAGTGAGAGGGACAGAGGGAGAAAAAGGAGAGAGAAAAAGAATGTGTGTATATAAATAAATAATGGATGGGGTATGAGAGGGAGGTGGGGCCCGCTCATTGGGACACGGTTAGATCCCAGTAACTTGAGATTGTTCACTCTCTCCAGTTCTGATCCCCCTATGAAGATTGGTTCATGTTTCCTTGCCCTACCCTTTCTGAAGTCCACAATCGGCTCTTTCGTCTTACTGACATTGAGTGTAAAGTTGTTGCTGGGACACCACTCAACCAGCTGGTATATCTTGCTCCTGTATGCACTTATATCTCCATCTAAGATTCTACCAACAATGGTTGTATCATCAGCAAATTTATAGATAGTATTTGAGCTATGCTTAGCCATACAATCATGGGTTTAGAGAGAGTAGAACAGTGAGCTAAGCTCACATTCCTGAAGTGTATTAGTGTTGATCATCAGGGAGGAGGAGTTATCAATACTAATGTGCACAGATTGTATTCTTCCAGTTAGGAAGACAAGGATTCAATTCTAGAGGGAGACACAGAGATCCAGGTTCCATAGCTTATTGATCAGGACTGTAGGAATGATAAAAGTAATGTTAAACGTTGAGTTATAGGCAATGAACAGCATCCTGACATAGCCGTTTGTACTGCCCAGGTATATAGTTATTATGTTGGTCAGGGTATCTTGTAGATGTCACCCACTATAAGCTGGAGCTTGGAGCAACACACAAAATGCTGGAGGAACTCAGCAGGTCAGGCAGCATCTATGAAGGGAAATGGACAATCAAGTCCCTTCATTTGGATTGGGTCTGGATCCACAATGAGCAGAGAGAGGACTCACTCCATCATGGCACAAACCGTGGAAGGAATCTATGACAGCCACTCTCTGCATTAACTATCCAACTCAATCCCCGATGGTTTCTTTAGGACATATGTAACAATGCAAAAACTACTGAGATCTTAATGAATGGTTGACTCTTCAAACCTACAAAGACTTTTTCCCAGACGCTGAGAGTAAATTCAGCGAGATTTATAAAGCACAGAAACAAGCCTTTCAGCCCAAGTTCCATGTCTATAAGACATAGGAGCAGAATTAGCCTATTCAGGCCATTGGGTTTGCTCCACCAATCCATCACAGCTGATTTATTATTCCTCAATCCCATTCTTCTCCCTTCTCCCTGTGACCTTTATCACTCTTACTAATCAAGAGTCTGTGAACCTTCATTTTGAAGATGCCCAATGACCTGGCCTCCACAGCCATCTGTGGCAATGAATTCCACAGATTCACCAGAAATACTAACTTGAAATTCTTCTTCTTGCAGGCATTCACAGCAGAACGAAGGAATTCAGTGGAATCAGTGAAAAACTGTGGACAAATGAAGGGTTACAAACAATCAATGTGCAAAAGATGGCGATCTTTGCTAATTAAAATAAATAACTGAATAATTAAATCAATAAACAATTAAACAAATAAATAATGCTGAGAATATGAGTTGCGGAGTCTTGAAAGAGTATATAGATATAGTATATAGTACATACATAGTATATAATATATAGATTATAGTACAAGATATAGATCAGTTAGTATAGATGGTTTAGGATGGTGGTGGATATTGGTAGCTCGGGTTTGGGCGTTTGATGTTGTGGTGTTCGTCAAGCTTGGCAATTAGCTTGCAGACGTTTCATCCCCAGTTGAGGTAGGTGACATCCTCAGTGCACAGTTGCTGGTGTTTCTTTCTGGGAGTGCTCACGTTTATATAGTCCCCACCCTATTTGCTTGCCTCCTTCCTGATTGGCTACCCCTTCAGTTACCTTTGAATTCTATTGGCTCACGTTACTTTGACTCTTAGAGGTTCGCAGATGCTGTTTAAATCGATAGTGTAAGGATGGTGTGGTACAGATGGTAAAGTCAGAATGGAATGTGAACAAAACCATATTCAGACGGGCTGAATGGCCTGCATGCCTACTGGAATGACGAATCACTGTGCTGGCCTGCTGTATGCCTTGCTGCTGTTAAGCAGCATTGCCCAACCAAGGCAACATCACAGATTTTGCCCACACATCTCTGTAGTGAAATGAGCCAAGGTGCACATTCAAGTCTGAAAATGAAAATAAAAAAACAACCATAAACAAAAAGTTCATCCTGACTAACTCTTGGCATCATGCGGATTGGGATATTTCTGAACATCTGGCCAACCCAGTTAGTTGTAACTTTTTTTTTGTCTGGAGAGGAAAGAGAGCACTGGGTTGTTAATTATGCATGAAAATGTATGAGGCACACATCTCCTCTCCAATACCTCTGTGACCAGTGCTGCATAATTTAGGCCTGCTTGCTTGCCAAGAAAATGCCCTCCTGTCTTAAAATGTGCTGTGCTTAATTAGAGCTGGATATTTTGGGAACCGTTGCATTCATACACTTTATGCCTCACATGTGGATAGATGCGAGCGGGTTTTACGTAGTTACGTCCATGCATGCCAAAGGATGTGATTAAGTCAGAGAGGGTGCAGGAAAGATTTGTGAGGATGGTACCTGGACAGGAGGACTTGAGGTAGAAGAGGAGACCAGACAGGTGGGGACTGTTTTCCCCGCCTTGACTGGTTTCCATGGAGTATTAGTGCTGAGGGTTACAATACAGGTGACAAGTAAAAACCAATTACCAGTTACCAACTTTGACCCCCAGCTGTATTGCCCTGTCAGTTTCCCATAACCATCAATCAGCTACAGTCCATAAGACCATAAAAGCATAAGGCAGGAGCAGAATGAGGCCATTCAGCCCATTGAGTTTGGACCACCATTCGATCACGTCTGATTTATTATCCCTTTCAACCCATTCTCTTACCTTCTCTCCATAGCCTTTGACACCCTTATTAAATCAAGAACCTTCCGCTTTAAATATACCCAATGACTTGGCCTCCATGGCCATCTGTGGCAATGAATTGCACAGATTCAACACCTTCTGGCCAACAAAACTCCTCCTCGTCTCTGTTCTGAAGCCTGAAGTTTAGATTGAAGTTTTCCCCTCTCAGTTTAAGCCTAGTTACAGATTTTCCCTCTCTAGTTACTGATTGGCCAACCCTGGTGAAAAGATCGACTGCTTTTACCTTATCTACGTCTGTCATGGCTCAACATGCCTCTATAAGATCACCTCAGTCTCCTACGTTCAAAGGAATAAAGTCCCAGCCTGCCCAACCCCTCCTGGTAACTCACTCAAGTCGTTGCAACATCCTGGTGAGTCTTTTCAGCATTCTTTTCAGTTCAGTAATATCTTTCCTATAGCAGGGTGACCAGTACTGAACAGCACACTCCAAGTGCGGCCTCACCTGTAGGGGTCATGAACAGACATGTTTAGACCTAGGCCTTTTCCAACATTCCACTCAACAGGAGGAGGTCTGGTGGCCTGAGGACGGAAGCATAGACAGGGGGGTTAGTAATTTTGCAGATGACACAAAGATTGGTGGAATTTTGAACAATGTAGAGAGCTGCCAAATTAATCGGTAGGATATCGATCAGTTACATATGAGGGTGAAGAAATGGCAAATGGATTTGAATCTAGCCAGTTGTAAGGTTCTGCCCTTCGGGAAGTCAAATATAACAGGGAGGTATTCAATAATTTTATTTATTTGATGTGATATAGCTTGGAATAAACCCTTTTGGCCCTGTGAGCTGTGCCGATCTGCAATCCCCCGATTTAATCCTGGCCTAATCAGAGTACAATTTATAATGACCAATTAAGCTAAACAACTGGTACATCTGTGGACAGTGAGAGGATGTCAGAGCTCCTGGAGGAAACCCGCACAGTCTCAGGGAGAACATATAAACTTCTTGCAGGCAACAGGAGTAATTGAACCCAGGTCACCTGTCCTATTAAACATTAAGCTAACCATTGCACTACCATGCAACACACATAAAAGTTGCTGGTGAACGCAGCAGGCCAGGCAGCATCTCTAGGAAGAGGTAC
Source organism: Mobula birostris (assembly GCF_030028105.1). Taxonomy (NCBI): domain Eukaryota; kingdom Metazoa; phylum Chordata; class Chondrichthyes; order Myliobatiformes; family Myliobatidae; genus Mobula; species Mobula birostris. The sequence goes on along the minus strand of NC_092373.1, from coordinate 198,821,575 downwards.
AGTCGACGTTTCAGGCCGAGACCCTTCGTCAGGACTAACTGAAGGAAGAGTTAGTAAGAGATTTGAAAGTGGGAGGGGGAGGGGGAGATCCAAAATGATCGGAGAAGACAGGAGGGGGAGGGATGGAGCCAAGAGCTGGACAGGTGATTGGCAAAGGGGATATGAGAGGATCATGGGACAGGAGGCCCAGGGTGAAAGAAAGGGGGGGGGGGGGAAGCCCAGAAGATAGGCAATAACGGATGGGGTACAAGGGGGAGGTGGGGCATTAACAGAAGTTAGAGAAGTCAATGTTCATGCCACTTTCAAATCTCTTACTAGCTCTTCTTTCAGTTAGTCCTGACGAAGGGTCTTGGCCTGAAACGTCGACTGCACCTCTTCCTATGGCTGCCTGGCCTGCTGCGTTCACCAGCAACTTTGATGTGTGTTGCTTGAATTTCCAGCATCTGCAGAATTCCTCGTGTTTGCATTACACTACCATGCTGCCCAAATTAATGACAGGACTCCTAATGGCACTGATGTACAGAGGGATCTTGGGGTCCAGATTAGGTTGACCCTGTGAAAGTGGACACGCAGCTTATGGGGGCAACGAGGCAGTGTGGTAGCATGGCGGTTAACGTAATGCTTTACAGCGCCAGCTGCCAGGGTGGGGTATGATTCCTGCCTCTGTCTGGCAGGAGTCTGCACACTCCTCCAGATGCTCCGGTTTCCTCCCCCGTTCCAAAAGATGTACGGCTAGGGTCAGTGAATTGTGGGCATACTTTATTGATGCCAGAAGCAAGGTAGCATTTGCGGGCTGCCCAGCATATTCCTCCTGAATTGATTTGACACAAATAATGCATTTTCGATTTACACAAGACAAATAAAGCTAATCTTAAAACTTTAGCATGTTAATAGGGTGGTAGAGAAAGACTATTGTGTGCTTGCCCTCAGTGGTTGGGGTACAGAGCACACAGCTGGGGTCAGGACGTCATGTCACAGCTGTACTTAACTTTGGTTAGGCCACATTTGGAATATTAGAACAGTACAGCATAGGAGCAGGCCCTTTTGCCCACAACGTTGTGCCAAACCAAATTAAATTAGTAATCAATGGCCAACTAATCTAATCCCCTGTGCCGATAGAATGCTCGTTTCCTTCCTTTTCCCTCATCTCAATCATGTGCTTATCTAAACGTCTCTTAAAAATCTCTAATGTATCTGCCTCTGTCACCACCCCAGGCTGCGCATTCCAAGCACCCACCCCTCTCTGTGTAAAAAAGTTACCCGCCCCCACACACATCTCCTTTGAAATTACCCCCTCTCAGCTTAAGTATATGCCGTCTAGTATGAGACAGTTCAACTCTAGGGAAAAAAAGATACTCTCTTCCTACTCTGTATTGTGTGTATCTCTGGTCACCCCGCTACATTAAGGATGAGGAGGTTTTGAAAGTGTACAGAAGAGGTTTACCAGGATGCAGTCTGGACAAGGGGGTATGAACTACAAGGAGAGGTGGACAAATTTGTATTGAGAATCCCCAGTTAATACACTGGGAGTACTAAGGAGCTTAGGATAAACAGTGGATAGAGCATGTCCAAACTTCTCATCCATCTGCTCCATTAAAAGATCTCCTGCCCCATCCTTAATGTCTGCATTTCCCACATTGGCCTCATTAGTAACTTTAGAAATCACAGAAGGAGATGAAGACATCCTACAGCTCAAAATGTGAACTGTTTATTCCTTTCCATAGAAGCTGCCTGATCTGCTGAGTTCCTTTAGCTTTCTGTATGTCTTACTGTAGATTTCCAGCATCTGTGTTGAAGATATTTTCCTTCCAAAGTATCCTAAATTTTGCCACCTCATTTCTAGGACATCCATCTGGCCCTCCCCCTCCATTGCAGAGTTTGTCAGGAAGATTGAGACAGATTCCTTCACGTGAAGAGGTGTTTCCTGAGATCACGACTTGCCCCTTTGTCTGGACTCCTTCCACCAAAGGAAATAGTTCCTCTCAGTCAACCTTTTCATATCCTTTAATCATTGTAAAATACATCAATTAGATCACAATCTTCTATACCCAAGGGAGATGAAACCTATTCTGTGCAATCTGTCTTCATAACTCAAATCCTTTAGGTCCATTAACGTTAAGAAAAAACAGAAATTCCACTGTATTCCAAAAGAATCGCAAAGTTTAACATTACCTTAACATAGAGTGAAGCAACGCTGCACAGGTTTTTAGGTGTTGATGCCACTTGTTGTTATGGACTGTTCATCTTGGATGAGGTTTTTACTTATGTTCACACTTTTTTTTAGGCATCAAACTTGTCTAAATAACATCAACACCAAATTTCATCACCGATGAAAGCCTGTCTTCTACTGAGGTACAGTGAAAAACCTTATTTTGCGTGCCACCTAAACGGATAATTCGAAAGATTCAAAGTACATTGATTGTCAAAGTATGCATACAGAGTAAAACTCTGAGATATTCCCTCCGGCAGGCAGCCATGGAACAAAGAAACACCATGGAGCCAGTTCAAATAAGACATCAAGCACCCAACGTGTGGGAAAAGAAGAAATTGCACAAATGGCAGAAAGAAAGTGAACAATGGATGGAGTATCAACATTAAACCAGGAGTCCACCGGTGTTCAGTTTAGGTCGGTTTGGAGCCATGCCGCGAGCTGACTGTGGGCCTTAGGGCCAATCCCCAGTCTACATCAATCACCCCGAACCAACAGCTCAAATACAGCAAAAAAAGAGTAACTGGAATCCAGAAATACGTGCAACATGAACACCAAAGTCCCCCAAAACAAATCCACAGACGTGAGCCTCAACGGTCAATCCTTGCAATATGGCTGCCAAGACTCCTGCACTTTCCTCCGACAGCAGCTAGCGAGTGGGATAGGAAGAGCAGTCAGACGCAGCCAGACGGTGCCCACCACCCACTCGTCTTTCTCTCTCACCTTCGTCGACTTCAACCTTGCTCAATGCCCCAGAGAGAAGCAATGGAACGTGGGAAGAAACCTGAGCACCTGGAGGAAACCTTCGCAGTGATGGGGAAAACAACTTCACCATTCTGCACATCTATATAGAGCGCTGGCAGCTTCCATTATCTTCCGTCAGGTTTCTCTTCAGTCTCTGATGATCCAGGGAAGCAACCCAAATTTATCCAGCCTTGCAGCTAATACTACACAGAGCACTCTGGCAGGAACACAGCATCCATCAGCAGGCATGCCCACCACCAGGACATGCTCGCTTCTCACTACTGCCATTAGGCAGAAGATATAGGAGCCTCAGGACACACGCCAGCGGGTTCAGCAATAGTTTTTACCCCTTATCCATCAGCCTCTTGGCCCATCATTGAACTGTTCTCACAAACTGTAGACTCACTTTCAACCACTCTTCTTCTCATGTTCTCAACAGTTATTGCTTATTTTTTATTATTTATTATTACTACTTTTTTCCTCTCTCTTTTTATGTTTGCATTCTGGAGGCTCAATCAGTGGCGAGAACAGAGCACTTTGAAATAAGTAAGAGTACAGAAGGGACAAACGGGTTGGCCATTGTTGGAAGTGGGCCAGCGGTGAGAGTGGGAGTATTGGGCTTTGACTCACACAGGTTAGAAGATTTGGTCTTGGTTGCCCATTGTACAGTGCAGGCAGGATGGCAGATACGGCAGTGGAATGCTCCTCCTGTAGGATGTGGGAATTCATGGAATCTGATCGTCTCCCTGATGACTACACCTGTGGGAAGTGCAGCCAACTCCAGCTCATGAAAGACCGCATTAAGCAGCTGGAGCTGGATTTGGATGAACTTCGGACCATCTGGGAAGAAGAGCATTTGACACATACAACTTTTGAGCAGAGTGCAGAATTCGGGGAGTAGATAGGTGAACACCGAGGAAGGTAAAGGGAGAAAGAAGTCAGTGCAGAGACCCCCTGTTGTCATTTCCCTCAGCAACAGGTGTACCCCTTTGGATACTGAAGAGGGAGACGACAGCAGCAGTCTCAGAAGGGTAGGGTGAAGTGAGACAGAGCAATAGTCATAGGGGACTCAATAGTTAGGGGGACAGAAAGGAGATTCTGTGGCAGCAAAAGAGATGCCAAAATAGTATGTTGCCTCCTGGGTGCTAGGATCCAGGATGTCTCTGAGCAGTTGCAGAATATTCTTGAGGGGGAGGGTGAGCAGCCAGAGGTCGTGGTACATGTTGGTACCAATGACATAGGCAGGAGAGGGGTAGAGGTCCTGTGCAGTAAGTTTAGGGAGTTGGTAATCTCTGGATTACTTCTAGTGCAATGAGCTAGGGAGGGTCAGAACAGCAAGATAGCGAGATGAATGAGTGGCTGAGGAGATGGGGCAGGGGCAGGGGCAGGGGCAGGGTTTCAAGTTCTTGGATCATTGGAACCCTTTCTGGGAAGGGGTGACCTGTACAAGTGGAACGGGTTGCATCTGAACTGGAGGGGAACCACTGCCCTGGGAGGGAGGTTTGCTAATGCTATTGGGGAGGGTTTAAACTAGATTTGCGGGGGGGGGGGAACCCAAGTGAAGAGGCAGAGGATGGGGTGGTTGGCACACAAGTAGAGACAGCTTGTAAGGAGTTTGAGGAAGGATAGGCAGATGTTAGAGCAAAGATGCACTCAGCCAGATGGTTTGAGATATGTATTTTAATGCAAGAAGTATCACAAACGGGGCTGATGAATTTGGAGCATGGATCAATACATGGAAATATGACGTTGTGGCCATTGCAGAGACTTGGAAGTCACAGGGGCAAGAATGGCTGCTGAATGTGCCGGGATTTAGATATTTCAAAAGGGACAGGAAGGAAGGCAAATGAGTTGGGGCATGGCATTGCTAATCAGGGATAATATCATGGCTGCAGAAAAGGAGGAAGCCATGGAAGGATTGTGTTACTGAGTCATGGTGGGTGGAAGACAGAAACAGGAAGGGGGCAATAACTCTACTGGGTGTTTTTTTATTGACCCCACAATAATAATTGAGGAGCACATAGGGAGGCAGATTCTGGATCAGTGCAATAATAATAGGGCTGTTGTGATGGGTGATTTTAACTTTCTTAATATTGATTCCCATCTCCTTAGAGCAAAGGGTTTAGGTGGGGTGGATTTTGTTAGGTGTATTCAGGAAGGTTTATAAGATAAAGCCAACAAGAGGAGAGGCTGTACTTGATATGGTATTGAGAAATGAACCTGGTCAGGTGTCAGATCACTCGGTGGAAGAGCATTTTGGTGGTAGTGACCACAACTCTATCTCCTTTAACACAGTGGTGCAGAGGGATAGCAGCAGACAACTTGGGAAAACATTTCAGTGGGGTAGGGGGAAAATATGATGCTATTAGGCAGAAACTTGGGGAACATAAATTGGGAGCAGATGTTCTCAGGGGAACACATGACAGAAATGTGGCAAATGTTCAGGGAATATTTGAATGACGTTCTGCATAGGTATGTTCCATTGAGGCAGGAAAAGGATGGTAGAGTAAAAGAACCATGGTGTCAAAGGATATAGAAAATCTAGTTAAGAAGAAAAGAAAGGCTTACGAAAGTTCAGGAAACTAGGTACTGATAGAGCTCTAGAAAATTACAAGCGTGCCAGGAAGGAGCTCAAGAATGAAATTAGGAGAGCTAGAAGGGGCCATGAGAAGTCCTTAGTGAGCAGGGTTAAGGAAAACCCCAAGGCATTCTACACTAATGTGAAGATCCGTGAGAGAATAAGACCAACCAGGAGATACAGTGGAAACATGCACATGGAACTGGAGGAGGCAGTGGAGGTACTTAATGAATACTTTGCTTCAGTATCCACCAGGGAAAAGGACCTTGGCAATTGTGGGGACGAGTTACAGCGGACTGAAACACTTGAGTGTATAGACATTAAGAAAGAGGATGTGCTGGAGCTTTTGAAAGGTATTAAATTAGCTAAGTCATTGGGACTGGATGAGATGTACCCCAGGCTATTGTGGGAAGTGAGGGAGGAGACTGCTGAGCCTTTGGTGATGATCTTTACGTCATCTATAGGGATGAGAGAAGTACCGGAGGATTGGAAGGTTGCAAATGTTGTTCCCTTGCTCAAGAAAGGGAGTAGGGATAACCCAGGAAATTATAGGCCAGTGAGTCTTACTTCAGTGGTGGGCAAGTTGTTGGAGAAGATCCTGAGAGACAGGATTTATGAGCATAATCTAATTAGGGATAGTCAGCATGGCTTTGTCAAGGACTGGTCATGCCTTACAAGCCTAATTGAATTCTTTGAGGTAACAACACACATTTATGAAGGTAGAGCCATGGATGTAGTGTATATAGATGTCAGTAAGGTTCCCCATGCAAGGCTCATTCAGAAACTCAGGAGGCATGGGATCCAAGCAGACCTTGCTTTGTAGATTCAGAATTGACTTGCCCACAGAGGCAAAGGGTGATTGTAGATGGTTCATATTCTACATGGAGGTCAGTGACCAGTGGTGTTCTGCAGGGATCTGTTCCGGGACCCCTCCCCTTTGTGATTTTTACAAATGACCTGGATGAAGAAGTAGAAGGGGGGTGGGGTTAGTAAGTTTGCTGATGACACAGAGGTTGGGGGTGTTCTGGATACTCCGGAGGGTTGTCAAAGATTACAGAGGGACATTGGTAGGATGCAGAACTGGGCTGTGAATTGGCTGATGGAGTGTAAAGTCGTTCAAACTTGAAGACGGAATATAATATTAATAGTAAGACTCCTGGCAGTGTGGAGGATCAGCAAGATCTTGGGGTTTATGTCCATAGGACACTCAAAGCTGCTGCGCAGGTTGACTGTGTTGTTAAGAAGGTGTATGGTGTGATGGCCTTCATTAACTGTGGGATTCAGTTCAAGAAGCCATGAGATAATGTTAAAGATTTACAAGGCCTTAACTAGACCCCACTTGGAGTACTGTGTTCATTTCTGGTCACCTCATTACAGGAAGGATATGGATACTACAGAGAGAGTGCAGAGGAGATTTACAAGGATGTTGCCTGGATTGGAGAGCATGCCTTATGAGAACAGGTTGAGTGAACTTGGCCTTTTCTTCTTGGAGCAACGGAGAATGAGAGGTGATCTGAATGAGGTGCATAAGATGATGAGAGGCATTGATTGTGTGGATAGACAGAGGATTTTTCCCAGATCTGAAATGACTAACACGAAGGGCCATAGCTTTAAGGTGCTTGGAAATAGGTACAAGGAGGATGTTGGAGGGAAATTTCCTGCACAGAGAGTCGTGGGTGTGTGGCACTGCCAGCGAAGGTAGTAGAGGTGGATACAATAGAGTCTTTTAAGGGACTCTTAGATAGGTACATGGAGCTTAAAAAAAAAGAGGGCTGTGGTAGGGAAATTCTAGGCAGTTTCTAGAGTAGGTGACATGGCTGGCACAACGTTGTGGGCCAAAGGGCCTGTAATGTGCTGTAGATATCTATGCTCTATGATTCTATGCACAGTTTGTTGTTTTTTTTTGCACATTAGTTGTTGTCCATCCTGTTGGGGTGCAGTCTTTCATTGATTCCATTGTGTTCCTTTGTACTTACTGTGCAATCCCACAAGAAAATGACTTTTGGGGTTGTATATAATGACCTACATGTACTTTGATAATAAATTTACTTTGAACTTCTAACCCTTGACAGGCAGCAGTGGGAATTGAACCCCAATATTACAGCTGGTGCCGTAATAGCGTTACACTAACCGCTATGTTTCCATGCCACCTCACTATACTTGTGCTATTAACTACCTAGGAGAAACCATTAGAGAACTAGCTCCCTTAAGATTTAAGAAATCGACATGCCTGTCTGTAGCAAAAATAATGCTTTAATTCCATCAGTGGTGACATAGAAATGTTTTAACTTTTGTTAAATCACTTAGAGTGTGGAAAGTAATACTTCAGAAAAGAGCTTTGTGCAAAATAAAAGTTTCCTGTAATATATTGCGCATTTAAATTTAATTAATGCTCAATTCAAATGTTTGTGTGATTGGTCATAAATATCTGAAATTGAACTGGGGCCACACAGCTGCTTCGACCTGCCAGGCATTCCATTAATTTAATTTAAGAGGTTTCCCTTCCTCCCCCGTTGATGCAGTCCGCATCTCCCCCATTTCCCAGATATCCATGCTCACACCACCTCCCCACTGCCTTAACAGGGATCGAATTCCTTGTGTCCTCACCTACCTCCCCATGGTCCTCCGCATCTAGTGTATCATTCACGGCCACTTCTGCCATCTTCAATGGATCCTACCACCAAACACATACCTCCTCCCCTCCCCACTCTCCACAGGGATGGCTCCCTCTAATTCCCTTGTCCATTCATTCCTCCCCACTGATCTCCCTCCCAGCACTTATCCCTGCAAGTGGCGCAAGTGCTACATCTGCTCGTTCACCTCCTCCCTCACCTCCATTCAGACCTTCCAGGCGAGGCGACACGTCATTTGCTAATCTTTTTGGGTTGCCCACTGTATGTAGTGCTCCCGATGGATCTCACCAATGTAGAGGAGACCACAATGCAGAATGCTGGACCGTCTGCTCTGCAAAAAAAAAATGGAACCTCTTGGTGGACAACCATTTTAATTCCTATCCTCATTCCAGCATATTGATGCATGGCATCCTCTTCTGCCATGAAGAGACCGCTCTCAGGTCATAGGAACCACACTTCATATTCCATCCAGGTATCACCTTCTAGTATGTCCTCCTCGCTCTCCCCACATTCTTATTCTGCATCTTTCCCCTTTCTTTCCAGTCCTGATGAAGGGTCTAGGCATGTGGAATGCACGGAACCTCTCCATAGACAGTGGGTGAAGTGAACTAGAGTGATATAACCCAGGAACAGCCCATCTTGCCCTTACTAGCCTTATAAACCTACTTACAATAATGTTGTTATCTCATACTGAGATCATAGCCTTTCATTCCATGTTTTTTTAAAAATTGGGTCATCTAAATATTTAACAGCCTCTCCTACCCCCTCAGGTTGTGCACCACACTGAGTGAAATAAAAACACTCTCCTCAAATCCACATTAATTCTCCTATGTCTAACATCAAATGTACTCTGCCAAGGAGAAGCATTTAGAGCCATGGAGTCATACAGCAAAGAAAGAGGCCCTTTGGCCCAGCAGGTCCATGTTGACCAAGATTCCAATCTGAGATAGTCCCATTTTCCCACCTTCGGTCCATATCCACCTAAACTAGGGGTTCTCGACTGTTTTTATGCCATGGACCCCAGATCCGGACTGGAAAGCCCTGATCCAAAACATTTCTATCCATGTACAGTACTGTGCAAAAGTCTTCGGCACATGTAAAAAAAAATCTGTAAAGCAAATATTTTCAAAATGATGAAAAGTTTCTAAATATCAAAAAAATTAATATAAAGAGCAGTAAACAGTAAAAAGCTGAATCAAATCAATATTTGATGCGACTTTAAAACTGCATCAATTCTCTTAGGTACACTGTCATGCAGTTTTCCAAGAACATCAACTGGTTGCTTGTTTCAAGCATCTTGGATAACTTGCCACAGTTATTCTGCAGACTTTGGCAGTCTCACTTGCATCTTTCTTTCCAGATAATCACAGACAACCTTGATGTTGAGATCAGGGTTCTGTGCAGGCCGTATCATCTGACACCATAAAAAACACAGGGTACCCAAGATACAAATCTGTACCAATCCAAGTACCTTATATATACACAGTATGCCTCTTAGATAGGCACATAGAATAATAGATGGCTATGTAGGAGGGAAGGGTTTGGTTGATTTTAGAATAGGGTAAAGCATCAGCATGACGTTATGGGATGAAGGACTGCATTGTGCTGCTATGTTCTACTGAATGTCTATATATTGTTAATCAACTTGCCCCAACCATTTCCTCTGGCAACTCACTGTATACAGTGCCTATAAAAAGTATTCAACTCCCCGTGGAAGTGTTCATGTTTTATAACACTGAATCACAATGCATTTAATTTGGTTTTTTTGACACTGATCAACAGAAAAGACTCGTATCAAAGTGAAAACAAATTTCTACAAATTGGTCTAAACTTACTGCAATTATTAAACACAAAATAATTGATTACATAATTACTCATCCCCTTCAAATCAATATTTAGTAGATGTACCTTTGGCAGCAATTACAGCCTTGAGTCTGTGTGGATAGGTCTCTATTAACTTTGCACATCTGGACACTGCAATTTTTCCCCATTCTTCTTTACAAAACCACTCAAGCTCTGTCAGATTGCATGAGGGTTGTGAGTGAACATCTTTTAAGTCTAACCACAAATTCTCAATTGGATTGAGGTCTGGACTCTGACTTGGCTGCTCTCGGACATTAACTTTGTTGTTTTTAAGGCATTTCTGTGTCGCTTTGGATCATTGTCTTGCTGGTAAACAAATTTTCTCCCAAGACACAGTTCTCTTGCAGACTGTATCAGGTTTTCTTCCAGAATTTCCCCTGTATGTTACTGCCTTCATTTTACCCTCTACTTTCACAAACCTTCCAGAGCCTCCCGCAGTGAAGCATCCCCACAGCATAATGCAGCCACCACCATTCTTTACAGTAGGGATAGTGAGTTTTTGATAATTTGAGATGATTAGCTTACACCAAACATAGTGTTTAGTCTGATGGCCAAAAAACCATAAGCTAATAAGACATAGGAGTAGAATTAGGCCATTTAGCCCATCGAGGCGGCTCTGCCATTTAATCATGGCTGATCCTTTTTATTCCCTCCTCAGCCCCACTCCCCAGCTTTCTCCCAGTAACCTTTGATGCCATATCCAATCAAGAGCCTATCAAGCTCTGCCTTAAATGTACCTAATGACCTGGCTTACACAGAAGTTGTGGTAATCACTTCCACAAATTCACCACCCTCTGAAGAAATGTCTCTGCATCTGTTTTAAATGGACACTCCTCTATCCTGAGGTTGTGCCCCCTTGTCCTAGATTCCACCACCATGGGAAACATCCCTTCCACATTTACTCTGTACAGGCATTCCAACATTCAAAATGTTTCAATGAGGTCTCCCCTCATCCTTCCAAATTTCAGCAAGTACAGACCCAGAGCTATCAAACGTTCCTTGTATGATGACCCTTTCATTCCCAGAATCATCTTTGTGAACCTCCTCTGAACCCCCTCCAATCTTTTCTTAGATAAGGAGCACAGAACTGTTCATAAGACTCAAGGTGAGGCCTCAGCAGTGATTTATAAAGCCTCAGAATCACAGCCCTGCTCTTGTATTCTAGACCTCTTGATTTTGCTCAATTTTGGTTTCATCAGTCCATAGAATCTTCTTCCATTTGACTTCAGAGTCTCCCAAATGCCTTCTGGCAAGTTCTAGCCAAGATTTCATGTGTTTTTTTGAAAAACAGTAGCTTTCTCTTTCCACGCTCCCATAAAGCTGCGACTGGTGAAGAACCTAGACAACAGTTGCTGTATGCGCAGTCTCTCCCATCTCAGTTATTGAAGCTTGTAACTCCTCCAGAGTTGTCATAGGTCTCTTGGTGGCCTCCCTCACTAGTCCCCTTCTTGCAGAGTCTTTCAGTTTTTGAGGACAACTTGCTCTAGACAGATTTACAGCTGTGCCATATTTTTTCCATTTCTTGATGATCAACTTAACTGGGATCTTCAGTGACTTGGAAATTTTCTTGCGCCCATCTACTGACTTGTGCTTTCACAATAACTTTTTCACAAAATTGTTTGGCATGTTCTTTTGTCTTCATGGTGTAGTTTTTGCCAAGGTACTGACTCAGCAGCAGGTACACCTCTCTCTCTCCGCCTTGTTTTATGGCAGCTGGCACCCAGCTTAATGGTGCATTACCGCCACCTTCTGCTCCAGAGTGTGCAATAGAACGAACACACACACTGCTTATCCATCATATCCTATAAAAACCCAGTACCCCTTAAGAAAGCTAAAAATTCCCTAACCTGTTCTCTCTCACCCATGCCCAGCAACCCTTTTAATGTGAATTCCTGCACCCCCTTAGTTTAATTCTCATCTCTCTCTCTACCCCATACTTCCTGCAACTCAGAACTACATGTTCTATTGACTCCTCTTCCTGACATTCCTCACACAATCCTGTCCGGTGTTTCCCTACCATTTTCAATGTTTTGTTTAATGCACAGTGCCCCAGCCTTAACCTAGTCCACACAGCTTCCTCTCTTCTGTATCCACTAGCACCTGCAACACTTTTTTGTATTTGATATAAATGCCTCCCTTTCCCATCTTTCTTGCCACATTTGGTTGATTTTTTTCCCAGATTACACACTTAACCTCTGCTTTACTGATACTAACGTACATTTCTATATCTTCTTTCTTTAACGCCCTTTTTGCCAACTCATCCACCCTCTCATTCCCCTTCACCCCTACATGTGCTGGAACCCATAGAAATTTTACCTGACCTCCCTGATTTGCAATTCTTGTAACTAACTGAAGGACTTCATAAAGTGCATCTTGCCGACTGTTTGAGTGAAAAGACCTTAAACTTGCTAGAACTGAGGATGAATCTGAGCATTTCAACGCTTTGACTTGTCTAGCTTTCTCCACCCATCGCAACGTAACCAACACTGCCAGCATCTCCACTGTATACACCCCTAACTTATTAGATGTTCTTCTGCTGATTCCAATTTTTATTGCTGGTATAGCCACTCCAAACCCTGCCACTCCTGTTTCAGGTTCCTTCGCACCATCTGTATAAATCTGAGTATAATCACTATACTTTTCCATCGCATGACAGTTAAATGCACTTACCAAATCAGTTTTCTATTTTCTTTTCCTTTTTAGCTCTAACAAATGCCAGTCTATGTCAGGCCATACAAGCTTCCATGGAGCTACAACCGGATAAACTACTGAAGGACTTATCCTGAGATCAAACACTCCACATTCTTTAGCAATATCATTCCCTACCCGACTAAAATTATCCCTCTGAAACCTCCCATTTTCCCAGGGCTCCTGCAACACTCCTTTAGCAGGGTGAGAATCATTGTGCTCCTGCAAATTAGCCCAGCAGTTTGTCATCAATTGCATCCTTCTTAGTTCCAAAGGCATTACTCTCACTTCTACCTGTAGGGCTGATACTGGTGATGTTTTAAAAGCCCCACTGCACGCTCTCAAAGCCTGAGCCTGAAGCACATCCAGTTTCCTTATAAGAGACCTAGCATATGGATCAGCAGCTATATTTCCATAGTCTTGATTACCTGACTGACAGACTACAATACAGTACGTGTGCTTGCAACACTGTGTGTCCGACAGAGTGATTAGCAGCACTGGGGCTCCACAGGGGACTGTCTTGTCTCTCTTTCTCTTCACCATTTACACCTTGGACTTCAATTACTGCACAGAGTCTTGTCAACTTCAGAAGTTTTCTGATGACTCTGCCATAGTTGGATGCATCAGCAAGGGAGATGAGGCTGAGTACAGGGCTATGGTAGGAAACTTTGTCACATGGTGTGAGCAGCTTAATGTGGAAAAGACTAAGGAGCTGGTGGTAGACCTGAGGAGAGCTAAGGTACTGGTGACCCCTGTTTCCATCCAGGGGGTTAGCGTGGACATGGTGGAGGATTATAAATACCTGGGGATACGAATTGACAATAAACTGGACTGGTCAAAGAACACTGAGGCTGTCTACAAGAAGGGTCAGAGCAGTCTCTATTTCCTGAGGAGACTGAGGTCCTTTAAAATCTGACGGACGATGCTGAGGATGTTCTACTGTGGCGGCCAGTGCTATCATGTTTGCTGTTGTGTGTTGGGGCAGCAGGCTGAGGGTAGCAGACACCAACAGAATCAACAAACTCATTCGTAAGGCCAGTGATGTTGTGGGGATGGAACTGGACTCTCTTACGGTGGTGTCTGAAAAGAGGATGCTGTCCAAGTTGCATGCCATCTTGGTCAATGTCTCCCATTCACTACATAATGTACTGGGTGGGCACAGGAGTACATTCAGCCAGAGACTCATTCCACCGAGATGAAGCACAGCGCGTCATAGGAAGTCATTCCTGCCTGTGGCCATCAAACTTTACAACTCCTCCCTTGGAGGGTCAGACACCCTGAGCCAATAGGCTGGTCCTGGACTTACTTCATAATTTACTGGCATAATTTACATATTACTATTTAACTATTTATGGTTCTATTATTATTTATGGTGCAACTGTAACAAAAACCAATTTCCCCGGGATCAATAAAGTATGACTATGACTATGACTAGAGATCTGTTTTCATTTTGACATCAAAGCATCTTTTTCTGTTGGTCAGTGTCAAAACAGCCAAATTAAAACCACTGTGATTCAATGTTGTAAAACAATAAAACATGAAAACTTCTGCGGGGGGGTGAATACTTTTTATAGGCACCGTGTACTGACTACCATCTGGGTGAAAACCTTGGCCCTTAAATTCCTGTCAAGCTCCCTCCTCCCACCTTGAACTGATATCCTCTGGTACTTGATTCACCAACCTTGGGAAAAGGGCTGTGCGCTTTCACTCCATCCATATACCTCACTGAGTGGTGGGGATACATCTCTGCCAAAGGAGGTATAAGGCGCTCCTTCCCCCGTTAGTCTGCAGGTCACCCTCTGGTGTAGCACCTGCTTAGTCCACCAGCACCAATCAGGGTCATGTGAAGCCATGGGAGTAGGCAGTGGATGGTTGTATGAGCAACTGGTGCAGATCACAAGTCCTGGTTTTGCAACCACTGATGCTAAGCAGACAATCTTTGAAAAGTATTGATAATGACTGGCGTCACCTGTCTTGTAAAGAGACTGCCCAGAAGAAGGGAATGGCAAACCACTTCTGAAGAAATAGTTTGCCAAGAACAATAATGGTTATGGATATAGAAAAGAATAAGATCGAAATTTAAGGCTATGATGCCCATGTCATATGCCACAACATATAATCCTTCCTTCCTAGCGTGTCTCACTAGACAGTCAGCCATTCTTGTCTGGCGCATAGTGTTAACATCGGTCTCCTTTCGGATTAACCCGGTCACGATATGAACGTTCCTGACTCGACCCTTGTTCTTTTTAATGAGGCCGAGTGGCTAGCTCGACGCTCAACCCGGCACAGATGGAAAGCGTGCCCGGGAGGGGGGGGGGGGGGTGGCCCGACTTGGATTCGAACTTGGGAGCCTTCGCTCCGGAGTCCAGCGCTGAAGCCACTGTGCCACCAGCTGGCCAGCATATAATAGTAACATATAATAATAATAATAATGAACATCATAATGACATTACGAAGGGTCTTGTCCTGAAATGTCGACTGTTTACTCTTTACCATAGATGCTGCCTGGCCTGCTGAGTTCCTCCAGCATTTTATGCCTGTTGCTTTGGATTTCCTGCATCTGCAGATTTTTTCGTGATGATGATGATGATGTCTCTCGCCATATTGCACATCTTTATAAGATCACCTCTCAATCTCCTTTGCTCCATTACCCCGTGCCTCAAGTCCCAACAACATCCGTGTAAATCTCTCACTCTCAACTATAATATCTCACTCGGAACCTTGTCTACGTGCCTCATAACTTGGCTCCCTCTCAGTTTTTCTCCAAACCAAACAGTATCTCCTCTTACCTGAAAGAACCCATTCCGGGCAACGTGCTGGTGAACGTCCTCTGCACCCGGCACGGGATGCTGAGAGCCGCAGAGTTCATGGCAGCACAGTAGCACAGTCAGTGGAGTCACTGGCTCACAGTTCAAGAGTCCCAGCTTCAATTCTGACTACATAGAGTTTGCATGTCTTCCCTGTGACTGTCTAGGTTTCACTTGGCAGCTCCGCTCTCCTCCCACTTCCCAAAGATATTCAGGTTGGGAGGTTAATTGGCTCCTTTAAATTTTATTTTATTTTATGGTTCAGCACAGAACAAGCCCTTCCAGCCCAACGATCTGCACCAATCAGCAACCCACCCATTTAACCCTAGAATAATCAAACACCAATTTACAATGACCAATCGACCAACCAGTAGGCCTTTCGAATGTGGGAGGAAATTGGAGCGCCTGGAGGAAATCCACATGGTCATGGGGAGACGGACGAGCTCCTTACAGCCAGTGTCAGAACTGAGCTCTGAATTCCAGTGCTCCGAGTCTATTGTCTCTAGTGCACAGGTGAATGGAATGGTAGATATTATCAACTTATTACATAGATTCACCTTATCTCGTAATAAGACCATAAGATATAGGAGCAGAATTACACCATTCGGCCCATCATGTCTGCTCCCTAATTTTATCATGGCTCTTTATTTTCCCCTCAACCCCAATCTCCTGACTTCTCCCCGTAACCTATGGCAGACTTAATAATCAAGAACCAATCAACCTCCACTTTAATTATACCCAATACCCGGTCATGAATTCCTCAGATTCATCATCCTCTGGCAGAAGAAATTCCACCACATCTCTGTTCTAAATGGACTTCCTTCATTTCTGAGGCTGTTCCCTCTGCTCATAGACTCCACACGACTGGAAAAATTTTCTCAACGTCCACTGTATGCTGTAGAGCTCCATGGCTGTCTAAGTCTGCCTGTACAACAAGCATGTCACGCTCTTGAGATACTGGGTAGCTTCAATAAAATCTGTTCAGGTGCTTGGGATGCTCTTGGTAGTCTAAAAGATATCCAGGTGTTGGCATTCCCTCAATGTCCTTCATCTTATTTCGTTCACTGGCCATACCGTACATCCTGAAGAGAGCAGGTAGACCACTAGAGATGTAACTCTTTCTTTCTTTTCCTTTCTGTCCAGTATCCAGTGCCCTTGAACAAGCAGTCATCATAGAACATAGAACATTACAGCACAGTACAGGCTTATAGTCCACATGTTGTGCCAAAATTTTAACCTACGCTAAGATCAATCTAGTATTTCCCTCTAACACATTATTATCATTACGTGCCATGGCTATGACGTGGGCAATCATGGTGTTATCTATGACCATGATTGTTCTCGACAAATTTTTCTGCAGAAGTGGTTTGCCATTGCTTTCTTCTAGGCAGTGTTTTTACAAGATGGGTGACCCCAGCCATTATCAATACTCTTCAGAGATTCTGCCTGGTGTCAGTGGTCGCATAACCAGGACTTGTGATACGCACCAGCTGCTCATACGACCATCCACCGCCTGCCACCGTGGCTTCACATGCCCATGATTGTGGGCAAAACAGGTGCTAGACCTTGCCCAAGGGTGACCTGTAGGCTAGCGGAGCGAAGAAGCACTTCATACCTCCTTTGGCAGAGATGTATCCCCACCACTCAGTGAGGTATATGGATAGAGTGAAAACGCACAGTCCTTTTCCCAAGGTTGGTGAATCAAGTGCCAGAGGAAATCGGTTCAAGGTGGAAAGGGAGAATTGGATAGGACCAAGGTTTTCACCCAGGCTAGCAGAGGGAATGAGTATCCTACACTTCCTTTAGTAGGGACGTATCTCCCCCCGCCACCCACCTCCAACAGAACCCTCCATTTTTCTATCATCCATCTGCCTACTTCTGAGTTTCTTAATGTATCTGCCTCTACCACCACCCCTGGCAGCAGGTTCCACACACCCACCACTCTCTATGAATAGAACTGATACAACCCCCCCCCACTATACTTTCCTCCAATCACCTTAAAATTATGGCTTCTCACATAAGTCATTTCTGCGCCGGGAAAAAGTCTCCGGCTCCCCACTCAATCTATGCCTCTTATTATCTAGTACGCCTCCATCACCTCTACCATGAGTGAGGGAGAGTAGGCACCCCCTGAATCTGCAGAACTCCTGCTCCTGTGAAGGTTGTTGCCAGTTGCCATGGGGTAAAGAATGGCACCAGGAGGAGGAGGAGAGTTAAAGAATTTAATCACATATTCAGCATTACCCATGGATCTCGAGGGCTTTGTGGAGAATATGACCACAGGAGAGGCTGAATGAATTATTTCATGCTCACCACACAGAACTGCACACACAACTACAAACATATATAAATACAAATATACAGACACTAATCTACACACACAAAAATCCACAAAAGCACATTAATACATACACTTACACAAATATAAGTATATACACATATTCACTTAACTACACAAAGATACACTCACACACAGACACAAATCCACACAAGTGTGTGTACAGACAGTACATAGTCAGATACAAGTACACACACAAACTTAAATAATCTACACACACAATACCCCTACACATTTACTCACACTTAAGCAAATACACACAAACACGCTTGTGTGAATGCAGGCACACGCACATATTGTAGATAGAAGCACACAACTCCACACCCACATGCGTGCACAATTCCACACACAACTCGATTTACACTTCTATGCATACACACGCATAGGCACACATGCAAGTGTGCAAATGCACACCCTCACAACAGATTTTGCACAATTTACACAAGCTAGTGGCTCATAAAGTGAAAAACCTGCAAAACTCCTCCAACCTTCCTCATTCTCCTCCATCCTTCCCATGTGCAAAGCCCCAGCTCCACAAACAGTGGCCACCCCTGCCCCTCCCAATCCACCGTTTCATTCCCCTTCCCCCATCCCCACCAAGCTGCCAAGAATGATCTTATCCCTATTCAGCATTCCACAAGGAGGAGTTTTACAGCTAACTTGGGAATTTCAGGCGCAGCTGTGCAAACATTCCTCCAGAGAAGTTTGAAGGCAGACTGGGCTCAGGAGCCAAGAGCCATTCATGAAAGGAAACTTTGTTCCGTTTATGTTTCTTTGGCTCTCAGAGGGAAAAGGTAAATAAAATACCAACATACTGCCCAGAAATTATATCACCTCGCCAATATATTGTTCGGCTGAAGATTGGCAGGACATCAAGATAAGTGTCACAAGGTATGAAATATGGGGCTCAGTGCTCAGTCTGTTTCTCATTCCATTTTTAATTAGAGGTGAGCTGTGTCGGCGTCTGGAACTAACACTTAAGAAACACTTAATCCCGCACTTACATTAGGAAACACTTGTCAGTTGTCCGTGCGACAAATCAGTAACAGATTTTATTTTCGATTCGATGATTTGCAAAAATGTTTTTCCGATAGAGAAGTCTGAAGCCTAATCCTTACAGAGTCATGGAGTCACACAGAAAGGAAAGGGGACCTTCGACCCAACTAGTCCAATTCAACCGCAATGCCCATCTGAGCTAGTCCTATCCTTTTCCCAGGGTTGAAATGTCTAATACATTTAAGATGTGAGGGACAAGTTTTTTCACACAGAGAGTAGAGGGTACCTGGAATGCGCTGCCTGAGGTGGTGGTAGAGGCAGATACATTCGGGACTTTTAAGTGATGTTTAGATAGGCGCATGGATGTGAGGAAAATGGAAGGATACGGACATTGTGTAGGCAGAGGGGATTAGATTAGTTGTCCTTTTGATGACTAATTTAATTGGCAAGGCACAACATTGTGGGCCGAAGGGCCCGTCCTATTTATTTTATTTAGCAATGCAGCACCTAGTAGGCCCTTCCGGCCCTTCGAGCCACACAGACCCAGCAACCCCCCAATAAACCCATTTAACCCTAATCTAATCACGGGACAATTTACGATGACCAATTAACCCACCTGGGACGTCTTTGGACTGTGAGAGGAAACTGAAACTCATAGAGAAAACCTACAGATTCCATGGACTCCTTACACACGGGACTGGAATTGGACTCCAAACTCCGGAACACTCCAAGCAGTGAAAGTGTCGTGCTAACCACTACCGTGGTGTACATTGGCATGTTGTGCCATTCGTTCTATGTTCTATTAGCCTGTGCTTGACCCACATGCCTCTAAATTTTTCCTATCTACCTCTCTGTCCAGGGATCTTTTAAATGTTGTGAATGTATATACAGTGGCATACAAAAGTTTGTTGCACCCCTGGTCAAAATTTCTGTTACTGTGAATAGCTAAGTGAGTGAAAGATGAACTGATTTCCAAAAGGCATAAAGTTAAAGATGACACAGTTCTTTAATATTTTAAGCAAGAAAACTTTTTTATATCCATCTTCTACAGTTTCAAAATAACAAAAAAGGAAAAGGGCCCGAAGCAAATGTTTGGGCACCCTGCATGGCAGTACTTAGTAACACTCCCTTTGGCAAGTATCACAGCTTGTAAACGCTTATTGTAGCCAGCCAAGAGACTTTTGATGCTTGTTTGGGGGATTTTCACCTATTCTTCCTTGCAAAAGGCTTCTGGTTCTGTGAGATTCTTGGGCTGTCTTGCATGCATTGCTCTTTTAAGGTCTATCCACAGATTCTCGATGATGCTTACGTCAGGGGACTGTGAGGGCCATGGCAAAACCTTCAGCTTGCACCTCTTGAGGTAGTCCATTGTGGATTTTGAGATGTGCTTAGGTTCATTATCCTGTTGTAGAAGCCATCCTCTTTTCATCTTCGGCTTTTTTACAGATGGTGTGATGTTTACATCCAGAATTTGCTGGTATTTAATTGAGTTCATTTCTCGCTCTACCAGTAAATGTTCCCCGTGCCACTGGCTGCAACGCAAACCCAAAACATAATCGATCCACCCACAGGCTTAACAGTTGGAGAGGGGTTCTTTCCATGAAATTCTGCACCCTTTTTTCTCCAAACATACCTTTGCTCATTGCGGCCAAAAAGTTCTATTTTAACTTCATCAGTCCACAGGACTTGTTTCCAAAATGCATCAGGCTTGTTTAGATGTTCCTTTGAACCTTTTGAATAGAACTGTTTGGCGGCAATGAGCAAAGGTATGTTTGGAGAAAAAAGGGTGCAAAATTTCATGAAAAGAACCCCTCTCCAACTGTTAAGCACGGGGGTGGATCGATCATGCTTTGGGCTTGTGTTGCAGCCAGTGGCACGGGGAACATTTACTGGTAGAGGGAAGAATGAATTCAATTAAATACCGGCAAATTCTGGAAGCAAACATCACACCATCTGTAAAAAAGCCAAAGATGACGAGGGGATGGCTTCTACAACAGGATAATGATTCTAAACACACCTCAAAGTCCACAATGGACTACCTCAAGAGGTGCAAGCTGAAGGTTTTGCCATGGCCCTCACAGTCCCCCGACCTAAACATCATCGAGAATCCGTAGATAGACCTTAAAAGAGCAGTGCATGCAAGACAGCCCAAGAATCTCCCAGAACTAGAAGCCTTCTGCAAGGAAGAATGGGCGAAAATCCCCCAAACAAGAATTGAAAGATTCTTAGCTGGCTACAGAAAGTGTTTACAAGCTGTGATACTTGCCAAAGGGGGTGTTACTAAGTACTGCCACGCAGGGTGCCCAAACTTTTGCTTGGGGCCCTTTTCTTTTTTGTTATTTTGAAACTATAAAAGATGGAAATAAAAAAGTTTTTCTGCTAAAATATTAAAGAAATGTGTCATCTTTAACCTTATGTCTTTTGGAAATCAGTTCATCTTTTACTCACTTAGCTATTCACAGTAACAGAAATTTTGACCGGGGTGCCCACACTTTTACATGCCACAGTACCTGCCTCAACCACTTCTTCTGGCAGCTTGTTCCATTTATGGAGCATTTCTGGGTGATGAAGTAGCTCTTTATTACTCTCTGGGAGAAGCGATTTCTCCTCATTTCCATCCTAAATCTACCTCCCTGAATCCCTGAGTCAACGTTTTCAGCCAAGACCCTTCAGCAGGACTGGAGAATAAAAGATGAGGTGTAGATGCCCGAAACGTCAGCTGTATGTTTTTCCAGAGATGCTGCCTGGCCTGCTGAGTTCCTCCAGCATCTTGTGTGTGTTGCTCCATCTTATCTATCCACTTTATAATTTTTAAAGTTCAAAGTTCAAATAAATATATTATCAAACTATGTGTATGTCACCATATACAACCCTGAGATTCATTTTCTTGCAGGCATACTGAGTAGATCCAAGAACCACAATAGATTCAATGAAAGACTGCACCCCACACGGTGGACAAACAATCGATGTGCACACATTTCTCTAAGACTGTGCTATAGAATATGAATCATATAGATTATATTTCTGTGAAATTACGTCTCATTCCTCTGAATTCCAGTGAGTCCCATTTAGCCCAGGCTAGGGTTTCATTCCCTGTAGATTGTTCATGAAAAAATATTCACCAGCAAATCAGATGAGATGTTCTATTGCCTCGTCATTAGTACTCCAGATTTCCTCATTAAATTTATATTTCCCAGATGCCTTGGTGGAACTTAAATTAGATTCATAGAGTCATATAAAAGTACAGAACAGAAACAGGCTCTTTGGCCCATCTAGTCCATGGGGAACTGTTTAAACTGCCTAGTCCCATCACCCTGCACCCATACCCCTCCCATCCATGTACCTATCCAAACTGCTCTTAAGTGTTGAAATTGAGCTTGCAAGCACCACTTGCGCTGGCAGCTCGTTCCACACACTCACAACCTTATGAGTGAAGAAGTTTTCCCTCATGTTCCCCCAAAACTTTTCACCTTTCACCTTTAACCCATGACCCCTGTTTGTAGTCCTACCCAACCTCAGAGGGAAAAGCCTACTTGCCTTTATCCTAGCTATACACCTCACAATTTTGTATACCTCTATCAATTCTCCTCTCAATCCTTTAAGAGAAGTTTGGGTAAAGTAGAGGCATCTGTTAGTCTTGCGAGACCATGGATCTGCACCTGGAAAGTCTTCACTCTCCAGGGTGCAGGCCTGGGCAAGGTTGTATGGAGGACCAGCAGTTGCCAATGCTGCAAGTCTCCCCTCTCCACGACACCAATATTGTCCAAGGGAAGGGCATTAGGACCCATACAGCTTGGCACCAGTGTCGTCGCAGAGCAATGTGTGATTAAGTGCCTTGCTCAAGGACACAACACGTTGCCTCGGCTGGGGCTCGAACTCATGACCTTCAGGTCGCTATTCCAATGCCTTAACCACTTGGCCACGTGCCCACAAGTTTGGGTAAGTACATGGATATGAGGAGTATAGAGGGCTACGGTCAATGGGAGTAGGCAGAATAGTAGTTTACATGGACTAGATGGGCTGAAGGGCATTTTTCTGTTCATTAGTGCCCTGTGAAACCCACATGGTCACAGGAAGAATGTACAAACTCTACACAGACATCACCAGAGGCCAGGATCAAATCTGGCTTGTCGTATTTGTGAGGCAGCTGCTCCACCAGCTACACTTGCTGCACTGCAGAAATAGCTAGGCTGACATTGTGCTTGCCCTTTAAATCACAGTGACTTTTCAATGCCGCCTCACTGGCCAAGTTTAAACAATAGCCTCCAATAATTTTGGGGGCATGCAGTGGAGGAAACAGGTAGAAGTTTATTGTCCCTCCAAGGTAAAAGAGGACAATTGGCCCAGGTCACACACCCAAATAAGTACCGTATGTCGCCGTTGCCAGCTATCTGTCTTCAGCAGATGGACAAGGCAACATCTGGGAAAAGACTGAACTACAAACAATCTTCAGAGCTGGCACCCAAATAATTCCCAAACCTTATTAACTGTTGATGCATGAGTGCACACAGATACCTGGAACAGCTGTGGATTAATGTCTAACTGGATGAGTGTGAGTCGTTATTCAGGGAATGACACTCTTGCGCACCCCCCCCCCCCCCAACTCTGACAATTGTGGGTTCATGGCAAATCCTTCCCACTATGCAGCACATCTATAAGGAGCACTGCCACAAGAAAGCAGCATCCATCATCAAAGACCCCCATCATCCAGGCCATGCCCTCTTCTCGCTACTTACATCAGAAGGGAGGTACAGGAGCCTAAGGTCCCACACCACTGTGCCAGGAACAGTCATTATACTTCAACCATCAGGCTCCTGAACCAACATAAATAACTCCGCTCACCTCAACAATAAAATGATTCCACAGCCTATGCGCCAGAACAAGTGGTGCACGCAAACTCCACTTCAATGTTTTCGTGAAGCTTGGATAGGTACGTGGGTGGCAGGTGTATTGGGGGCTTTGGTCCCAGTGCAGGTCGTGGGACTAGGCAGCTTAAATGGTTCGGCATGGACTGGATGGGCCGAGCGGCCTGTGCTGTGTTTTTCTATGACGCTCTGACTCGCTTCCAAGAATTCTACAACTCGTGATCTCAGCATTATTTATTTGCTTAATTATTTTTTATTTCCGCTGTTTGTTTGCATATGGTTGTTTGTCAGTCTTTGTGTGCAGTTTTCTTCATTTATTCTATTGTATTTTATTTCCCTGAGAATGCCTGCAATAAAATGAATTTCATGGTGACATATGTATAATGTACATACTGTACAAATGTATTGTACTGTACATATTACACAAATGAATCTCATGGTGACATGCATACACTGTACATGCTTTGATAATAAATTTGAACTTTGAACAAATCAAAAAGCTACAAAGGTAGTAGGTACAGGTGCCTTAGGACCTACACCACCAGGTGGTGAATCTCGGTTGTCCATTGTGTCCAAATTATGACAGGAAACTTGTGCAATAGAGTTTTTAAAGTAGAAAGCTGTTGCCTTAGGACAGTTCCACTCTCTCGACCTTGGAAGTCTCTGTCCAGTGGTACGAGTAGTTGTCACAACTGTGGTCTTTCCTTGGTGGGGGTGGTTGAGCACGAATTCTTCTGTGCCTTGTCATGCCCTTCGGTCTCCACAAATTATTTCAGAACATCCTTTCTGGCCATTGGATAGAAACATAGAAAATAGGTGCAGAAGTAGGCCATTCGGCCCTTTAAGCCTGCACCACCATTCAGTATGATCATGGCTGATCATCCAACTCAGAACCCTGTACCTGCCTTCTCTCCATACCCCCCCCCCGATCCCTTTAGTCACAAGGGCCATATCCAACTCCCTCTTAAATATAGCCAATGAACTGGCCTCAACTGTTTCCTGTGGCAGAGAATTCCACAGATTCACCATTCTCTGTGTGAAGAAGCTTTTCCCTCATCTCGGTCCTAAAACGCTTCCCCTTTATCCTCAAACTGTGACCCCTCATTTTGGATCTCACTGTTGAGCTTATCTGCCCAGTCCGCTGGAGCTGGCTTTGCTTGCTAAGACAGGCATGTCCCTATTTCACCAGCTACCCTCCCCTGGTTTAGCCCACCTGTCGAAGCAGTGCATTGGGGTGTGGCCACTGTCGCATGCAGGTGGGAGCCACAGGTGAGAGCTGAGTGTCCAGTGGGGACCAAAGATGAATAAGCTGCCCTGGAATGGACTTGACAAGCCCCTTCACCAGAGGTGTTACCCATTCCTGGACACCCCATACCATCAGATTCAGGAAAAGTTCGTACCCTTCAACCTACAGGCTCCTGAACCAGTGGGAATAACTTAACTCACCTCATCTCTGAACTGATTACACAAACTACAGACTCCCTTTCAAAGACTCTACAACTCATGTTCTCAGTATTATTTATTCAATATTTATTTGCACAATTTGTCTTCTTTTGCCCATTAGTTGTTTATCAGTCTTTATTTATGTAGTTTTTCATAAAGTTTATTGTATTTCTTTATTCCTCTGTATTTCTTTATACCTGCAAGAAAATGAACCTCAATGTAGCACATGGTGACATATACCATAAATTTACTTTGACTTTGACTTTGAAGTTCAACACCATCAGCATAAAATTCAGCCTGACAATTAAGCTCTGAGCAACTACTGCTGTTTTACTGAGGTATTAAACTGAGGCCCTGTTTTCTCTCCCTGGTGGGCTTTAAAGACCCCATGGCAAAAATTTCACATGTAAAAAGTAGACAGGTGAATATTTAATGCTTTAAGTTCAAAGTACATTTATTATGATCAAAGTATGTATAGCATATATAACCTTGAGATTCATCTCCCTACAGCAGCCACAAAACAAAGAAATCTAGTAGAATCCGCTAAAGAAAGGTCGTCAAACACACAATGTGCAGATAAGAAATCATGCAAGCAACAGAAGTAAGCAAATAGCATTCAGAACTGAAGTTCACAAAAGTAAGTTCACAGCCAATCCAGGAGCCAGTTAGTTGCAGGCCATGGCCTCAGTTCAGCGCAGAGACCAGTAAACCTCGAGAGTAGCAAGCTGAACGCTAGCTTGACCCTCTCCTCTGGATCTGACACCCTGATCTTTTCAATCTGGCCCAGCGCTTAAATCGGCCAAACAATGAGCTATTCCTTGTTCTCAGACCCGGGTCCTGCTGCTTTGATATGCTCTCAGGCCCTTACCCAACCTTTCCAATCCGGCCCGGCCCTTAAATCAGTCAAACATCGGCTTGTTCCTTGCTCTCGGCCCTGGGCCCTGCCATCTTGACTCTGCCTCACCTCGACCTTGCCTCAGTTCTGCTCCTTTGAATCAGCTCCAAGTCCACTCCAGCAATGCCATATGCTGGCTCGCTCCCCGCTCTCATGCCCGGCCCCTGCCACCTCTGTTCAGCTTGTACTCACCGTGCCACACCGTCCTGCACCTTCTAGACTTCAGTTCTCACTGCAAAACTGCTGGGTTGTTCATGCAGTGGAAAAGCTGAGCTCTGAAAGAAAAGTTACAGTCTGTTGAATGCAGTGGTTATTTGAGAACAGGTGTGATTTCGTTTGTTGCCAACAGGTCGTAACTGTGTTCCACAATGCGCTATCTGAAACCGGAAGCTTAACGGACCTTGAAATGTTTGCATGGGGTGGCACATTAATGACGCAGTGTAGCACTTTGCACAATACTTCATAGTGCTAGCTGTAAGATCGGGGTTTGATTCTGGCAGCTGACTGCAGGAGTTTGTATATCGTCCCCATGACTGTGTGGCCTTTCTCAGGGTACTCTGGTTTCCTCCCACGTTCCAAAGATATATGTTTAGGGTTCGTGAACTGTGAGCAACACTTGCGGGCTGCCCAGCACAAACCTCTCTGATTGGATTTGGCATTTCACTGTATGTTTGTTCTGTTTGCTCGCCTCTACAACTCTGAGGGCTGATGGACCACTCTCACCCTGACCTCTACCCTTTGACCTGTTTGGCATGAGTGAACCTACCATGAGCCAAAGCATAAAGCCCTCACTCCAGCCAACATACGGTATCTCTCTGGGTCATTGAGGCATGCAAGCCTCCAAACTATGACAAGATTAGGGTCCTCTTGGAAGTTGTTGTGTCCGCTTGCCAATATACATATACGGTAATTGATTTACTTATTTATTATTTTTATTTTATTTCATTTACTATCATTTTTTTCCCTATATTATGTATTGCATTGAACTGCTGCTGCTAAGTTAACAAATTTCACGTCACATGCCGATGATAATAAATCTGATTCTGATTCTGCCTATATTGACTGATGAGACCCAAAGCCCAGAGACAGGACAAATCCAGAACTCAAAGTAAACCTTTATTCAGTAAAACCATGCAACTACAAAATTTGGAAAATTCAGCGGTACATCCCAAAGCCTGACTATTTAAATGGTTTACTCAAAGAAAGTTCGAGACGTGGTGAGGAATAACACCAATCAGTGAAAGTTAGCCTGGGATAGGCTGTCAGCTGACCAATAGGCATTGTTTTTTTTTTCCAAAAATACTTTATTCAGAAATATTACACAATAAAAATAATTACATACAGAAAAAGAAAACCATTCGTTAACTGTGAGTCCTTATTCAATACAGTTATTAACAATAAAATTTTGCGTTGACTCTGTTCATTTACAAATGAAAGATGTTTACAGTAAATCATGCGTTTACTCTCAACTCTTGGTCAAGTGTTAAGACTTATTAACAATCAAAATTTTCAACAATAAAGGCAGGCAATGGCTCTAATACTTTCCCAAATTAACAATTGCACCCACGCCTTGGGCACCATGTTGATTATCTGTCCACACCGCTGATGAGGGTCGGTCTCCTCCCCACCCAACCTCTCCCCCTCCTACGGGTGATGAACGTTAAACTGTGGTCTTTCCCCACCGGGCCTTCGCGGTGGCCGCACCAAGTTTGAGTGCATCCCTCAGCACGTACTCCTGCAGACGAGAGTGTGCCAGTCGGCAGCATTCAGTCACGGACATCTCCGTCAGCTGGCAGACCACCAAGTTTCGGGCAGACCAAAGAGCGTCTTTCACCGAATTGATGATCTGCCAGCAGCACCGGATGTTGGTCTCCGTGTGCGTCCCCGGGAACAGCCCGTAGATCACGGAGTCCTCGGTTACGCAGCTGCTGGGCATGAATCTTAGTACTGTCCCTTCCATTCTCTTCCACACCTTCTTTGCGAACCCACAGTGTGCAAAGAGGTGAGCCACTGACTCCACCCCATCACAGTCCTCCCGTGGGCAGTGGGGTGTGGAGGAACTGTTCTGGGCGTACAGGAGGGATCTGACTGGGAGGGCCCCTCTCACCGCCAGCCAGGCGAGGTCTTTGTGCCTGTTTGTGAGATCTGGCGATGAGGCATTTTGCCAGATGAACTGGACGGTCTGCTCAGGGAACCACGCCACTGTGTCCATCACGTCCTTCTCCTGCAGTGCCTGCAGGACACTACGTGCCAACCACTGCCTGATGGCCCTGTGGTCAAATGCGTTGGTCTTGAAGAATTTTTCTACGAAGGACAGGTAAGGGGGCAACGACCAGCTGACGGGAGCGTTGCGCGGGAGTGGGGCCAGACCCATCCTTCGTAGCCAGGGCGACAGGTAGAACCTGGGCACATAGTAGTAGTTTGTGCCCACGTATCTGGGATCCACGCACAACCTGATGCAGCCACACACGAAGCTGGCCATCAGGGTGAGGGCGACATTGGGGACGTTCTTGCCCCCATTGTCCAGGGACTTGTGCATGGCGGTCCGTCTCACCCGCTCCATCTTGGATCCCCAGACGAATCTGAAGACAGCCCGGGTGATTTCCGAGCTGTAGGAGCGGGGGACGGGCCAGACCTGCGCCAAGTACAGCAGCCCTGAGAGCACCTCACACCTGATGACCAGGTTCTTGCCCGTTATCGACAGGGAGCGCGCTCCCCACAGTCCCAGTTTCTGTTTCACCTTGGCAGTCCGCTCCCGCCAGTTCTTGTTGCACGCCTTGGCCCCCCCAAACCAGATCCCCAACACCTTCATGTGGTCAGACCTGATGGTGAAGGGGATGCTGGATCGGTCTGGCCAGTTGCCGAAGAGCATGGCTTCGCTCTTCGTGCGGTTGAGCCTGGCCCCCGTCGCTAGCTCGAACTGTTCGCAGATGCTGATCAGCCTGCGAACTGACCTCGGATCAGAGCAGAAGACGGTGACGTCGTCCATGTACAGGGAGGTTTTCACTTGGGTTGTCACACCTTGTAAGCGGAACAAGTGCTACACATGCCCTTACACTTCCTCCCTTACCAACATTCATTGTTTGTTTCAGCTCACCATAACACCTCCGTCTTGAGGATGATTATCTGTAGAATTGTGCCAAGGGTTGATTTGGATTGAAACCACCTCCTTATGCTGATGATTAGTCCTTCTTAGTAGTTTCAGGCTGTAACTTTCTTGTCGTGATGCTGATTACCATTGTGCTGGAGCTGGTGGTTGCTTAGGTTGGGGTAAATCGAACTCTTCCTGGAGAAGATGAAGGTCTAGCTCTGTGTTTGATGATCTGGCTGACAAATTTGTTGTGCCTTCGGGAGCATGTGGCCACAACTGTTTTATGTGCTGACGCTAGCGATGTCCGCCTACAATAAAGTTATAGAGCACTTTCTTTATTCATTTGCCAGTGTGCCCTGGTACCCTGGGATCTTTCCCATTGCAATGTATGATGCACATTGCAGCCCTGGGCTTGAATAACTTCGCCCATCAACCACATTCTGTGTCTTTGTGCACCTGACCATTTACTAACTAGGACGTTGGACGCTGTGGCAACATTGCATCCAACACTGAGCATAGTTTTCTTCCCAAAAGCATTTCAGCTGGAGACTTGCCCTCAAGATCTCAATGTGCTGTAACTCAATATGTCAGCAGAGGTGTGTTGAGAGCCTCGGCCAATGCTCCTTCCCCTCTTGATTTCAAAAGTGATTGTTTGAAGGTATCCACGAGCCTCTCTGCTTGCCTGGTGGACTGTGGATGATATAGGGGTCCCCAGATGTGAATAATTCCGCTGTTCTGGCAGAAGGCAGTAAACTGTTGTGAACTGAATTGAGTGCGATTGTCACATACAGGCACTTCTGGCATCGCCACATTGCTGAAACCTGCAGCAGCTTTTGAATGATTGCCTCTGTCTTTGTTCACTTCATAGATAATTCTGGCATTTGGAATAGGTTTCAACCAAGACAAGGTAGGTACGGCAGTTGACTGAGCCAGTGAACTCAATACATAATCAACTCCAAGATCTGGTAGCCTGAGGCCATGGCTGTGGTTTGGCTCTACTGGGATTCTTTGCTGCCACAGAGCACTGAGAACACTGTTTGCATATGGATGTGATATCTTCATCTGCGTCTGGCCATGACACAAAACCTTTTGCCCGGGTTCCCAATCAATGTATGCCCAGGTGACTGCAGTGGAATTGTTTCAGTACTTTTGGTTGAAGTGTTTGTGGAATCATTATTTTGTCTTCAAACATCAGACAGGGGTCCACAGTTGAGAGCGATGCATGACATTAGTAGAAAGGGACAACATCTTCCTCAACCTTGACTGGCCATCTGTCAGTGAGATACACTGAAGAAGAGGATCTGCAGACATTTCTGTTCTGATCTTGTTGACCACACCCAGAAGGCTTCAGAAGTGTCTCAAACCGAGTTAGGGAACAGGAGCAGGAGCTGGATGAACTTCGGATCATTCGTGAGACAGAGGCATAAATAGACAGAAGTTACAGGGAGATAGTTACCCCTAAAAGTTAGGAGAAAGGTAGCTGGGTGACTGTCAGGAGAGGGAAGGAGAATAGACAGAATGAGCAGAGCACCCCTGTGACCGTTCTCATCAATAATAAGTACACCGTTTTGGATACTGTTGGTGGGGATGACCCACCAGGGACAAGTTAAAGTGGTTGCATCTCTGACACTGAGACTGGACCCTCAGCTCAGAAGGGAAGGAGGGAAAAGAGGAGAGCAGTAGTGATAGGGGATTCGATAAGGGGACAGATAAGAGGTTCTGTGGAAGAGATTGAGAATCCCAGATGGTCTGTTGCCTCCCTGGTGCCAGGGTCCTGGATATCTCAGATCGAGTTCTCAGTATTCTCAAGAGGGAGGGTGAGCAGCCAGATGTCGTGGTCCATGTAGGGACCAATGACATGGATAGGAAGAAGGAGCAGGTCCTGCAAAGAGAATTTAGGGAGTTAGGTGCAAAGTTGAAGGACAGGTCCTCCAGGGTTGGATTCTCAGGATTGCTACCCATGCCACGTGCTAGTGAGGCTAGAAATAGAAAGATAATGCAGCTAAATACGTGGCTAAAGAGTTGGTGCAGGAGGGAGGGCTTAATGTTACTGGACAATTGAGCCTTGTTCCAGGGAAGGTGGGACCTGTTCCGACAGGACGGGTTGCACCTGAACTGGAGGGGG
The DNA here is from genome assembly GCF_030028105.1 of Mobula birostris. Classification (NCBI taxonomy): domain Eukaryota; kingdom Metazoa; phylum Chordata; class Chondrichthyes; order Myliobatiformes; family Myliobatidae; genus Mobula; species Mobula birostris. The sequence continues at coordinate 198,790,300 of NC_092373.1, read as the reverse complement.
ACTAACATCCTTGCGGGAAGGTTTGCTAGTGCTGCTCCGGGGAGTTTAAACTAGATTTGCAGGGGGAGGGGAACCAGAATGTTAGAGCAGACAGTGAGGTGGAGGAGGATAAAGGTTATGCGAGAACTGCAAGTATAGTGCACGGAGTAAAGCCAGATCTAACATATAAAGAGGCTTTGAGGGAAGGGAAGCAGAATAAAGGATGTAAATGTAGTAAGGTAGAAAGGCTAAAGTGCATGTAGAAGCATCAGGAACAAAGGTGATGAACTGAGAGCTTGGATACATACATGGAATTATGATGTAGTGGCCATTACAGACTTGGCTGGCACCAGGGATTTCCTGGATTTCAGTGCTTTAAAAGGGATAGAGAGGGGGGAGAAAGGGGAGATGGGGTGGCATTACTGGTCAGGGATATTATTATAGCTACAGAAAGGGTGGGTAATGTAGCAAGATCCTCTTTTGAGTCAGTATGGGTAGAAGTCAGGAACAGGAAGGGAGTAGTTACTCTATTGGGAGTATTCTATTGGTCCCCTGGTAGCAGCAGAGATACCGAGGAGCAGATTGGGAGGCAGATTTTGGAAAGGTGCAAAAATAACAAGGTTGTTATCATGGGTGACTTTAACTTCCTTAATATTGACTGGCACCTGATTGTTCGCAAACAACAGGAAATCTGCAGATGCTGGAAATTCAAGCAACACACATCAAAGTTGCTGGTGAATGCAGCAGGCCAGGCAGCATCTCTAGGAAGAGGTACAGTCGACGTTTCAGGTCGAGACCCTTCGTCAGGACTAGGCAATCCTGACGAAGGGTCTCGGCCTGATACGTCGACTGTACCTCTTCCTAGAGATGCTGCCTGGCCTGTTGCGTTCACCAGCAACTTTGATGTGTGTTACCTGATTAGTTCCAAGGGTTTAGATGGGGCAGAGTTTGTTAAGCGCATCCAGGAAAGATTCCTGTCACAGTATGTTGACAGGCCAACTAGGGGGAATGCCATACTAGATCTAGTATTAAGTAACGAACCGGGTCAGGTCACAGATCTCTCAGTGGGTAGGCATCTGAGGGACAGTGATCACTGCTCCCTGGCCTTTAACATTATCATGGAAAAGGATAGAATCAGAGAGGTCAGGAAAATTTTTAATTGGGGAAGGGCAAATTATGAGGCTATAAGGCTAGAACTTGCGAGTGTGAATTGGGATGATGTTTTTGCAGGGAAACGTATTATGGACAGGTGGTCGATGTTTAGGGATCTCTTGCAGGATGATAGGGATAAATTTGTCCCAGTAAGGAAGATAAAAAAATGGTAGGATCAAGGAACCATGGGTGACAAGTGAGGTGGAGAATCTAGTCAGGTGGAAGAAGGCAGCACACAGGCAGGAGGTTTAGGAAGCGAGGATCAGATGAGTCTATTGAGGAATATAGGTTAGCAAGAAAGGAGCTTAAGAAGGGGCTGAGAAGAGCAAGAAGGGGGCATGAGAAGGCCTTGGAGAGTAGGGTAAAGGAAAACCCCAAGACATTCTTCAATTATGTGAAGAACAAAAGGATGACAGGAGTGAAGGTAGGACTGATGAGAGGTAAAGGTGGGAAGATTGCCTGGAGGCTTCGGAAGTGAGTGAGGTCCTCAATGAATAAGTCTCTTCGGTATTCACCAGTGAGAGGGAACCTGATGATGGTGAGGACAATATGAGTGAGGTTGATGTTCTGGAGCATGTTGATATTAAGGGAGAGGAGGTGTTGGAGTTGTTAAAATACATTAGGACGGATAAGTCCCCGGGGCCTGACGGAATATTCCCCATGCTGCTCCACGAGGTGAGGGAAGAGATTACTGAGCCTCTGGCTAGGATCTTTATATTCTCGTTGTCCATGGGAATGGTACCGAAGGAATGGATGGATGCAAATGTTTTCCCCTTGTTCAAAAAAGGCAGTAGGGATAGTCTGGGTAATTATAGACCAGTGAGCCTTATGTCTGTAGTGGGAAAACTGTTGGAAAAGGTTCTTAGAGATAGGATCTGTGGGCACTTAGAGAATCATGGTCTGATCAGGGACAGTCAGCATGGCTTTGTGAAGAGCACTTTATGTCTAACAAGCCTGATAGAGTTCTTTGAGGTGGTGACCAGGCATATAGATGAGGGTAGTGCAGTGGATATGATCTATATGGATTTTAGTAAGGCATTTGACAAGGTTCCACACGGTAGGCTTATTCAGAAAGTCAGAAGGCATGGGATCCAGGGAAGTTTGGCAGGTGGATTCAGAATTGGCTTGCCTGCAGAAACCAGAGGGTTGTGGTAGAGGGAGTACATTTGTATTGGAGGGTTGTGATCAGTGGTGTCCCTCAAGGATCAGTTCTGGGACGTCTACTTTTCATGATTTTTATTAACGACCTGGATGTGGGGGTAGAAGGGTGGGTTGGCAAGTTTGCAGACGATATAAGGGTTGGTGGTGTTGTAGATAGTGTAGAGGATTGTCAAAGTTATGGGACATGACAGCTCCCTCCTAACAGTTGAATACATCTATTGTGATGACAATTGGCAACGCGGGGTTGAAATGCAGCAAGAGAAGGTCAGATGACAGCATATTCTTCACCTGATCTAAAGCCCTTGGCATTGTTTGGACTATTCGCATACCGCACCCTGTTGAGCAGGACATTCAGTGGTTCCCTCGGTCAGGGCATTGCAGGGAGAAATACTGAATAATGACTGGTCATGCCTAAAAATTACCGTAAAGTGCTGATGTCGGATGGTGGGGGCTTCTGTAAAATAGCAATAATGTTTTTGGGATCTGGGTGATCTGACTATGCTCATTCATGGTGAATACTAGCTACTTGATTGAAGACAGCAGGAAGCTGCATTTTCCTACTCGAAGTTGCAATCCAAAGTCTTGTAATTTTGTTCAAAACGTAGTCTAGGTATTGGCATAGTTCTTTCTGATCCATACCCATCACCAAGATGTCATTGAGGTAAGTGGCAACACTATCAATACCACTCAACAAGATGCCCATAAGCAGTTGGAAAATTGAAGGAGGTGCCTTTACCCTTAAAGGTAGATGGAGGAAGAAAAACAACTGCGTATATGTTATAATGGTGAGAAGCCATCAGCATATAACCTGTAGCACCAGAGGTCCAAACACACTAGCCAACATTATACTAATTGCATTCACCAGCAACTTTGATGTGTGTTGCTTGAATTTCCAGCATCTGCAGAATTCCTCGTGTTTGCCTACCATTCCATGCCCAGACTACATATCAGTAAAACAATTATAGGCAAGTGTGTCCCCACAAAATCATTCAGAGACTTTCCCAACCCGGAGCTCTGGATGAACCAATACGCTGAGGGCCAGGGCAGAGGCATTCAAGTCTGTTGACCAAGAAAGTTACAAGAGGTCCAGGTACGATCTCTAGAAAATCATCTCATGGGTAATTCCAAACTAAACATGAATCAACAAAGGATGCTCAACAGTTGTAGCAGAACTTGAATTCAAGCACCTCTTATAAAGTTAAATAAAGTGACATGGGCGATAACAGGGCTTCACGTCCAGATGAATTCAATGCCTTCGATGTTCGCCTTGGCCACCAAAAGGAGGAGGCGAAGATGGCGGCGCGACAGCAGCGTGCGCAGCCTCTCCGGTGATGAATATCTGTTATCTGTCAAGTAGGGGACCGTGCACAATTCTGATTTGATGGAGACGGACGTGAGAGTACGGAGGAACATCTGGAAAACTTCTGAAAAGCCTGCTTCGCTGCCGCTGCTACTGTGTGGTAATTGGAATCTCCGGAGCAGAAGAAAGGACTCGGGAGTCGATCGACTCGGGGACTTTGAGACTTTTTTTTAACAGTGCCCATGGTTTGCTCTTCATCAAATTATGGTATTGCTTTGTGCTGCTGTAACTATATGTTATAATTATGTGGTTCTGTCAGTGTTAGTCTTTGGTTTGTCCTGTTTTCTGTGATATCACTCTGGAGAAACATTGTATCATTTCTTAATGCATGTATGCATTTCTAAATGACAATAAAAGAGGACTGAGTGTTCTCATATCCTAAAACATGGAGGGACCATCACAAACTCCCACAGTCCCAGACGATCCTGTGGTTTCAGTCTCCAAGGTGGATGTGTGAGCAGCCTTCAGGAGGGTGAACACATGAAAAGCATCTGGCCCTGACAGGGTACCTGGCCAAGTACTAAAAACTTCTGTTGATTAACAACCTGGAGCATTCACTAAGAAGAACGTGGGGACCTGCTTCAACGACTACCAACCAGTAGCACTTATATCCACAGTGATGAAGTGCTTTGAGAGTCTGGTGATGACACATATTAACTCCTGGCTGAGAGGTGACTTGGATCTGCACCAATTTGCCAGTTGGAGCAACAGGTCCACGGCAGATGCCATCTCACTGGCTCTTCGCTCGACCCTCGAATACCTAGACAGCAAAGACGCATATGCCATGATGCTTTATCAACTACAGCTCAGTACTCAATACTATCATCTGCTCAAAACTAGCCAATAAGCTTCAAAACACTGGCCTCAATTCCTTTTTGTACAATTGGATCCTTGATTTCCTCACTTGTGGACCCCAGTCGGTTCAGATTGGCAATACTTCCTCCATGGTCTCCATCAGCACAGGTGGCAAAAAAAGGCTGAATGCTTAGCTCCCTGTTCTGCTTGATTTACATTTATGACTGTGTGGCTAAGGACAGCTCCAATGCCATATTCCTATCTTCTGGCATTAGCTGAATCAAAGGTGGTAATGAATCTGCATAGAGGAGGGAGACTGAAAACCTGGCTGAGTGATGCCATAACAACAACCTCTTAATGTCAGCAAGACCAAGGAGCTGATTATTGACTTCAAAGATTCTGTCATGTCACTTCAGCATTTCTTTTTGCACTACACAGCTAACCTTTGCTCCATTCCATCGTTTGGGCCCTCTTTGCTGTATTTATTTTATTATTACACGGCTTGCTCTGAAAGCTTCGCATGAGCAAGGAATTTTATTGCACCCTGATGTAAAGTATATGACAATCAACTAATCTGATCAAGGAGTGACACAGTACAGAAACAGGCCACCTTTCCATGCCAACCATGACTGTATTAATCCCATTTACCAGTACATGGTTTGAACCCTAGTGTACTGTCTATTCTGGATTCCAGAATCGTTCCAATGGAAGGTTCAAAGTGCAACCCCACCAGTTATGAAAGGGGAGAGAGTGAAGACAGTTTTATACAACAGATAGACTGTCATCAGAAGATGTAGAGAATGCTGGAATTCAGAATATAGAACATAGAACAGTATAGTAAAGGCCTTTCAGCCAACAATGCTGATCTGACATTTTAATCTACTCCACAACCAGTCTAACCCTTCTCTCCCACATTGCCCTCCAATTTCCTTTCATCCATGTGCCTATCTAAGAGTCTCTTAAATGTCCCTAATGTATCTGTCTTTATCACCATCCCTGGGAGTGCATTCCACGTACCCACCACTCTCTCTGTATCAACTCAGCCCTGACATCCTCCCTATATTTTCCTCTAGTCACCTCCTCATATTAGCCATTGCTACCCTAGGAAAAGGCCCATGGCTATCTACTCAATCTATGTCTTGTATCATCTTGAATACCTCTCATCCTCCTTCACTCCAAAGAGGAAAGCCCTAGTTCATTCAACCAATCCTCATAAGACATGCTTTCTAATCCAGGTAACATCCTGGTAAATTGCATCTGCACCCTTTCTAAAGCTTCCACATTCTTCTTATAATGAGGTGACCAGAACTGAACTCAATATTCCAAAGTTTTAAAGAGCTGCAACAGTACCCCATGCAAGGCTTATTGAGAAAGTAAGGAGGCATGGGATCCAAGGGGACATTGCTTGGTGGATCCAGAACTGGCTTGCCCACAGAAGGCAAAGAGTAGTTGTAGACAAGTCTTATTCTGCATGGAGGTCGGTCACTAGTGGTGTGCCTCAGGGATCTGTTCTGGGACCCCTTATCTTTGTAATTTTTATAAATGACCTGGATGAGGAAGTGGAGGGATAGGTTAGTAAATTTGCTGATTGCACAAAGGTTGGAGGTGTTGTGGATAGTGTGGAGGGCTGTCAGAAGTTACAGTGGGATATTGATAGGATGCAAAACTAGGTTGAGAAGTGGCAGATGGAGTTCAACCCAGATAAGCGAGAAGTAGTTCATTTTGGTAGGTCAAATATGATGGCAGAATATAGTATTAATGGTAAGACTCTTGGCTGCGTGGAGGATCAGAGGGATCTTGGGGTCCAAGTCCATAGGACGCTCAAAGCAGCTGCGCAGGTTGACTCTGTGGTTAAGAAAGCATATGATGCATTGGCCTTCATCAATCGTATAATAGAATTTAGGAGCCGAGAGGTAATGTTGCAGCTATATAGGACCCTGGTCAGACCCCACTTGGAGTACTGTGCTCAGTTCTGGTCGCCTCACTACAGGAAGGATGTGGAAACCATAGAAAGGGTGCAGAGGAGATTTGCAAGGATATTGTCTGGATTGGGGAGCATACCTTATGAGAATAGGTTGAGTGAACTTGGCCTTTTCTCCTTGGAGTGACGGAGGATGAGAGGTGACCTGATAGAGGTGTATAAGATGATGAGAGGCATTGATCGTGTGGATAGTCAGAGGCTTTTTTCCCAAGGCTGAAATGGCTGCCACAAGAGGGCACAGGTTTAAAGTGCTTGGCAGTAGATACAGAGGAGATGTCAGGGGTAAGTTTTTTATGCAGAGAGTGGTGAGTGCGTGGAATGGGCTGCCGGCAACGGTGATGGAGGCGGATATAATAGGATCTTTTAAGAGACTTCTGGATAGGTACATGGAGCTTAGAAAAATAGAGGGCTATGGGTAAGCCTAGTAATCTCTAAGGTAGGGACATGTTTGTGGGCCGAAGGGCCTGTATTGTGCCGTGGGTTCTCCATGTTTCTGTCTTTGTATTGCCCCGCAGCCTCTGAGCTCAGTCGCCTGAATGATGAAGACCAACACACCATGCAGCTTCTTAATTACCCATCAACCTTATTGATCTATAGATCTTGACGGATCTATGGACATGGACTGAAGACCGCTCTGTTCCTCCCACACTGCTAAGAATCCCTGTATCCTGCCTTCAAACTCAACCTTCCAAAGTGAATCACTTCACATGTTTCCAGATTGAACGCCATCTGCCCCTTCTCAGGCCAGCTCTGCACCCTGTCAATGTCCTAATTCAACCTATGATAATCCATACCAGGGGGTCCACAGACCCCTCAGTTAATGGTAAGGATCCATGGCATAATAAAAAAGTTGGGAACCTCTGTCCCAGGACACTGACGGACTTTTACCGCTGTACCATTGAGAGCATACTCACCAACTGCATCTCAGTGTGATATGGCAACTGTCCCGTATTGGACCGCAAAACACTCCAGCGTGTGATGAAAACTGCCCAGCGGATTATCGGCACCCAATTGCCCACCATTGAGAATGTCTACCAAAGCACTATCAAGGACACATCTCACTCTAACAATGGACTTTTTACTCTCCTCCCATCCGGTAGGTGCTACAGGAGCCTCCGCTCCCACACTAGCAGGCACAGGAAGAGCTTCTTCCCTGAGGCTGTGTCACTGCTGAACCTCACATCACAGCGCTAAACAGTATTGCATCCATATTGTACTGTCTTAGTACTTCTATATTTGTGTGCTGTAGCACTTACTTTTTATTCGCAGTTATTTTGTAATAACACTATTCTTTGCATTTCTGGTTAGATGCTGACTACATTTCATTGGCTTTGTATCTGTACTCGACACAATGACAATAAAGTTGAATCTAATCTAATCTAATCTAAAGGGCAACACCAGTTACCACAACCTCACAGTGTTAAGACCTTTGGAAATGTTTAGGTCAAGGGTGTGGTCATTGGTGTGCATGGGGCCCTGTTTCATGCTGTGTCAGTCCATAGTTGTCAAGGATGCAGAGCAAGGTAAAGCAATAACAGTGCAGAATAAGGTGTAAAAGACACCGGAAAAACAAAGTGTTGGTAAACAATAAAGTGCAAAGTCATAACGTAGTAGATTGCGAGACCAAGAGTCCACAAGTCAGCTCAAGAGTCTGATAGCAGTGAGATAGGAGAATAACAGTTACAGAGAAAGTGCAGTGCAGCTAGCCAATAAGTTGCAAGATCATAACGAGGTAGATTGTGAGGTCAAGATTGCATCTTATCATACCAGAGTCCGAAAAGAATGCAGGAAAGATTTCTGAGAATGTTGCCAGAAGCTGAAGGCCTGAGCCACCGGGAGAGGTTGGGTAGGCTAGGACTTTATTCCTAGGAACATAGGAGACTAAGGAGTGAGCCTACAGAGTTGTATAAAATCGTGAAGGGCAAAGACAGGGTGAATGCTCAGAGATTCTACCCAGGGAAAAGGAATCAAGAACATAAAGGATGTACACTTAAGGTGAGAGGGGAGACATTTTAAAGAAACCTGAGGGACAAATTCTTCATAAAGAGATTGTCAGTACATGGAATGAGCTGCAAATGGAAGTAGTTGAGGCAGGTACACTAACAACATTTAACTGGCACTTGGACAGGTACATGGATAGAAATGTTTAGAGCAGGAATCTATGGACCGCTCACTTAATGCTTGGAGTCCATAGCATAAAAAATTTTAGAGGAATACAGGCTAAATGTGATCAAATGGGACTAGCTTGGTTGGGAATCTTGGTAAGCATGGCCAAGTTGGGCCAAAGGGCTTGTTTCTCTGCTTTATGATTCTCTGAATCTATGACTCAACTGGAGACGTGCTGGACAAGACGTGGCTGCCCTTCTGCTGAAAGGTAATCTGAAGTGTTAGTGCCGAGACAGACCACAGATGCCATGGTCCTTTGATCCTCAAGCCAGGGAGGAAGCCCCTGAGAAAGCAAGGTCCTGCCAAGACAGGAAATGAGATCAGCTGCCTGGGGCTGGAGATAAGGTGGAGACGATAAGAGTGAAGTCACTGGTCAAGGATCAAAGACCTTTGATGACGAGTGGAATCTAGGAGGGAATGGAATTTGTCAGCTGGTCTTCCAGTAAGGGTGAGCTGTTAGCCTTTAGTGTGTGCCATGGTTAGAGACTCAGAGAGAAATATAGAAACACCCTCCCAAACATCTACCCACTCACACAAATAGACAGACATCTAGGAGAGAATGGAACTTGTCAGCTGGTCGTCCAGTAAGGGTGGGCTGTTAGCCTTCATTGTGTGCCATATTTAGATACTCAGAGAGAAATATAGAAAAAGGCTCTTCGACCACCATCCATATTGACCAAAAAAAAACCTTTTCACATAAATCCTAATAAATCCCATTGTTATTCCCCCCACAGTCCCATCAATACCCCTCAGATTCTGCCACTCACTGGCACATTCAATTCAGATTTATTTTTTTATTTCTCAAAGCTCAAAGTACATTTCTTATCAAAGTTTGTATATTATATATAACCTTGGGATTCGTCTCCTTCCAGGCAGCCACAAAAACAAATAAACCCAATAGAATGCATTCAAAAAGACTGTCAAACACCCAACGTGTGAAAAAAGAACAGATCATGCAAACAATAAAAATTAAGCAAATAACACTCAGAGCTAAAATTCAGGAAAGAGAATTCACTGCCACGAAGCCAATTCATTACTGCATCTGGTCCGGGTGGTTGTTAGCTACAGGCCACAGGCTCAGTTTGGAACAGAGATGAGTAATCCTCGCAGATCAGTGAGCTGTACACCAGCTTGTCCCTCTCCTCCGGCACCGACAACTTGACCTTTTCAATCTGGGCCCGGTGCTTAAATCGGCCAAACATCTGCAGTCCCTGCTGCTTCGATTCGGTCCCAAGTCTGCTCCAGCAATGGCCAAACATACAGCGTAAACATACGGTGAAACATGTTATGTTAACAACCATCACAACCCAAGGATGTACTGGGGGCAGCCCGCAAGTGTCGCCACACAGTCTGGCACCAACTTGACTACTATGTTCAGCAAAACAACACAAGAAACAACAACAGCAGATCAACAGCAAACTAGTCCCTTTCACACCCTCCTAAACGACTACCCACTCACACATGTAGACAGCTATCCAACCCCAGGGCACATGGCCTCTAGGCCTTTGATATCCAGTCCTTGACCCCAGACTTTCACACCCGCAGACACTGGGCCTCTAAACTCTAATCTCTCATTCGGACTAGCAGACTTGGACAGGGATACACCAACCCAGGGTCCTCAATCTCTGAACTGAAGAAATTACAGTGGTAAGAGAGAGGAGTTGAACAAAGTAAATTGGAAGGAGCTGCTTTTTTTACTTCCAATCTCTTACTAACTCTTCCTTCAGTTAGTCCTGACAAAGGGTCTCGGCCTGAAACGTCGACTGTACCTCTTCCTAGTGATGCTGCCTGGCCTGCTGCGTTCACCAGCAACTTTGATGTGTGTTGCTGGAAGGAGCTGCTGGCAGGGATGACAGCAGAGCAGCAATGGTGTGAGCTTCTGGGAAAAATGAGGAAGGTGCAAGACATGTGTATTCCAAAATCAAAGAAATACACAAATGACAAAATAGTACAACCGTGGCTTGCAAAGAAAGTCAAAACTAATGTGAAAGCAAAAAAGAGGGCATGCAACAAAGCAAAAATTAATGGTAAAACAGAGGATTGGGAAGCATTTAAAAACCTAGAGAGAGCAACTAAAAGAATCATTAGAAGGGAAAAGATAGAAGATGAAAGCAAGCTAGCAAACAATATCAGAGCAGACAGTAAAAGCTTTTTCAAGTATGTAAAAAATAAAAGAGAGATGAGAGTGGATATAGGACCGCTAGAAAATGAGGCAAGGGAAATAATAATGGGGGACAAGGAGATGGCAGATGAACTAAATGAGTATTTTACATCAGGCTTCACAGTGGAAGACACTAGCAGCGTGCCAGACGTTGAAAGGTGTGAGGGAAGGGAAGTGGGTGCAGTTGCTATTACAAGGGAGAAGGTGCTCAAAAAGCTGAAAGACCTAAGGGTACATAAGTCACCTGGATCAGATGAAATGCACTCTTGGGTTCTGAAAGAGGTGGCGGTGGGGATTGTGGAGACATTAATAATGATCGTTCAAAAATCATTTGACTCTGGCATGGTGCAAAGGACTGAAAAATTGCAAATGTCACTCCACCCTTTAAGAAAGGAGGAAGACAGCAGAAAGGAAATTATAGATCAGTTAGCCTGGCCTCAGTGGTTGGGAAGATGTTGAAGTCAATTGTTAAGGATGAGGTTATGGAGTGTGTGGTGTCACAGGACAAAGTCAGCATGCTTTCCTTAAGGGAAAATCTTGTCTGATGAACCTATTGGAATTCTTTGACGAACTTACAGTCGGATAGATGAAGGGGATGCAGTGGATCTTGTATATTTGGAATTTCAGAAGGCTTTTAACAAGGTTCCACACATGAGGCTGCTTACCAAATTAAGAGCACATAGTATTACAGGAAAGATACTGGCATGGTTAGAACATTGGCTGATTGGTAGGAGGCAGCGAGTGTGAATAAAAGGATCCCTTTTCTGGTTGGCTGCCAGTGTCTAGCGGTGTTCCGCAGGGGTTGGTGTTGAGACCACTTCTTTTTATGCTGTATATAAATGATTTAGATGATGGAATAGATGGCTTTGTTGCCAAGTTTACAGATGATATAAAGATTGGTGGAGGGGCAGGTAGTGTTGAGGCCTCACCTTGAGTATTTGAACAGTTCTGGGCTCCACATCTAAGAAAAGATGTGCTGCCATTAGAGAGGGTTCAGAGGAAATTCACAAGGAAGAATCGGGGAATGGAAGTGTTATCATAGGGAGGAACGTTTGATAGCTCGGAGTCTGTACTCACTGGAATTCAGAAGGGTGAAGGGAGATCTTATTGAAATCTTTCGAAAGTTGAAAGGACTAGACAGGGTAGATGTGCAAAGGATGTTTCTCATGGTGGGGGAGTATTGGACAAGAGGGCATAGCCTCAGGATAGAGGGGCACCCTTTCAAAACAAAGATGCGAAGAAATTCCTTTAACCAGAGGTGGTGAATTTGTGGAATTTATTCCCACAGGCAATTCTGGAGGCCAGGTCATTTGGTGTATTTAACGCAGAGATTGATAGGTTCTTGATTGACATAGCATCAAAGGTTATGGGGAAGAGGCCGGGGTGTGGGGCTGAGGAGGGGAGAAAAAGGATCAGCCATGATTGAATGGTGGAGCAGACTTGCTAGGCCAAATGGCCGTATTCTCCTCCTATGTCTTATGGACTTGCCACTTCCTGGACTTAGACCTCCGGTCAACAGTCACAACAACCTCTTGTTCAATGTCAATGAAACTAAAGAGCTGATTGTTGACTTCAGGAAGTACAATTCATGGTAGAGAGTGTTAGAGCTTTAAATTCCTCAGCCATAATATATTGGATGATGTATCCTGGGCCTAGAACATAGATACAATCAGAAGATAAGGTGCATCAGTATTTTACTTTCTGAGAAGGTTAACAGCTGAACAAACTTCTACAGATGTACTGTTGAAAATGTCCTGACAACTTGCAGTATCGTTATTGAATTTCATAGTAATTTCAATGCACTGGAAGGTAACAAACTGGAGAGAGTAGTGGACTCAGCCTAATACATCACAGGTTGCTGTGTCATTTGATATTTTCCGTGTTCTGCTGAACTTGATATTTTGGCACTGGTATGTGTGGCATCACTTTTGGGCTGCCTAGTGTGTGTTGTTTACTCATGAAAATGACTTATTTCACTGCATGTTGGATGGAAAATCCTACTAAAAGTAGTGGACCCAGTAGAGTCCATCATGGGTAAATCCCTCCCAACCATCGAGCACATCTATATGGAACACTGTCTCAGGAAAGCAGCATCCATTATCAAGGACCCCCACCACCCTCTCTTCTTACTGCTGCAATTAGGAAAAAAAAAGTACAGGAGCCTCAGGACTCGCACCACCAGGTTCAGGAACAGTTACTACCCCTCGACCATCAGGCTCTTGAACAAAAGGGGTAACTTACGCTCAACTTCACTTGCCCCATCAATGAAATGTTCCCATGACCAATGGATCCACTTTCAAGAATTCTTCATCTCACATTCTCAATATTTATTGCTATTTATTTATTATTATTTCTTCATTTTGTATTTGCAGTTTGTTGTTTTCTAAACTGCTTGAACACCCAAGTTGGTGCGGTCTTTCACTGATTCTGTTATGGTTATTATTCTATAGATTTATTGAGTATGCCAACAAAAAATGAATCTCACGGGTTGTATATGTTGACATATATGTACTTTGATAATAAATTTACTTTGAACTTTGAATTTAAATCTAAATCACTCCTCACCATTGGTAATATCTACTGAATACACTGCCTGAGGAAGGCTACATCTAGCATCAAAGTTCCCCACCATCAGGTCCATGCCATCTTCTCTCAGCTACCAGTGGGCAGGAGGCACCATCAGAGTGAAAAACAGCAACTGCCTTTAAACAATTCGATTTTTGAATCAACCCTAATTGCTAGTAGTCAACCCCAATCATCAGAGTTTAGCAACACTGTGACTACTTCTAACATTCTGCATTAAAATGGATTTTTTTTGTTCAAATTCTGTTCTTTCCTGAAAAAGTTCTTTAATTTATATTTTTTAAAATCCTGTGAATGCAGCTTACCTGATTCTGTGTGCCTGTGATGCTGCTGTAAGATTTTCATTGCACCTATGTTCACATGGAACCGTGCAGGTGATAATAAACTTCACTTTGATTGGACCAGGAGGAATTTTAAATGGCCAATTAACCTAACAGCCATCAATTCTTTGTGATGTGGGAGGAATCTGGGCCATTCATAGAAAATCCAGTGACCACAGGGAGAACATGCAAACCCTACATGGACAGCAATGGAGGGCAGGATTGAACCCGGGTCAGAGGGAGTTGTGAAGCAGTGGCTCTTCCAGCTGTGCAATTGAAGAGTCACTACACACTTCTTCTTCAACTGAAGATCTCGACCAGGAGAATGCTGCTTCCTCTCATAAAAAGATGAGCTGGTTTTGTTCTTGCATGCACAGGTGAAGCCTCTGTTGGTCAGGGTCAATTATGGGCGCTGTGCCCTAGCTGTCTAGTTGCACAAGCAAGGGCAGTACAATAGGGAGATCAAGCTGTTGCCCACATAGCAGGTTCCCTCTCTCCGGGTATCTGATGAACACAAAAGAACAGCAGAGACCAGTATAGTTTGTAACCAGCAACATCACAAGAGTTGCCAGTAGGTATTCAGTTCAATGCAGGACTGCCTTAGAGACTCCATCTCCGAATCTTTCCTTGGGGTTTACTCCAGAAGCCTCCCCCATGAGTGGGTAGAGCCAGGAGGCAACGGAGGTTTGAGATCAGCGTTTTCGTTCTCCTAGATGAGTTGTTAACCATGGCTGATGAGCCCCATCTGCCCGAAGCAACTAGTTTTAAGGCCTTTGCCCCTTCTCCTGTCAGTAGAAACAGTTCCGCTGGGTTTAGTAGCTAAGCCACACGTGAAGGCCAAGAGCTGGACTTGGTTGTCAGAAGCTACCTGAGGCACATGTCCTTGGGAGCATTAAATAGATAGTGGGAATTTGTCCCCATTACCTCCCCTGGCGATAACAACCTTAAGAAACCTATGCCCAGGTACATAAATAGTAAAGGCATCTCCATGTGATGGCATCAAACTTAGGAAAATGGGATGGCTTGGCTTCTCGTTTTGCTCAGCATGGATGAGTCAGGCCGAAGGGCCTGCTAACCGTGCTGTATAACTGGATGATAACAAACATAGGTCAAGTGGGTAGCCAGAGTCTTTTTCCCAGGGCGGAAGTAACTTATATGAGGGGGCATAAATCTGAAGTGATTGGAGGAAAGTATAAAGCCTGATTTATACTTTTGCGTAGCCCTATGCCGTAGCGAGCATGTGTTGTTGTGTCTGCGTCGCTCTGTAATTCACCGCCAAAACACAAGTTGGCAGTGGGGTTTCTATGCCACTGTGTTGAGTTTTTTCGTGACAGACATGGATTAGGAAATGTATTTCAAATATTTTTGGATGTCGGCAGGTAGAGTTGATGATTTGGTTTATCGTCTCCAACCATTTATTTCACATCAGTGTACAGATATGGCGGAGAAAAGCAACCGGAAATGCGTAGGAGGAAATGCAATGCTACCAAGCGGACCAATCACAGTTGTTGCGGTCTGCATCGCTGCGACGCGAGTTACTTTTTTGGGGAGATGCACGTAACCCTATGGCGTAGGGTACGCGGTACCTACAGTGTGCATTTGACACAGAAGTATAAATCAGGCTTAAGAGGGATGTCAGAGGTAAGCTCTTTACACAGAGTGGTGGGTGCATAGAATGTACTGCCAGGGGTGATGGTAGAGGCAGATACATTAGGGGCATTTAAGAAACTCTCATATAGACAGATGGATGATAGAAAAATGGGGGGCTTTGCAGAAGGGAAGGGTTATGTTGATATTAGAGTAAGCTTAAAAAGTTGGCACAACATTGTGGGCCGACAATGTTGTAATAGTCTATTACAACATTACCAGTTGTAATGTTCTATACTCTATGCTCTATGAATCTATGGCTTGTTTTAGCTCAGAGCCGATTATATTTCTTTGAAACAATACTGATGCAGAGTCTTGACCTGAAAGATCTCGATTTTGCAGATGACATAGTCCTGCTCTCTGACCAGATCGAGGAAGCACAAAAGTGGAAACTGAGTGAAATAAAGTTGGACTTCACCTAAACGTTAAAAAGACAGAGTACATGGCGTTTAACTGCGACGAAGGTATTCTCAAGACCGTAGAGAATGATACCATTAAGAGAGTTTTTGACTACAAGTACCTCGGGTCAAGAATGATGAGTTCAGAGAACATAGAACATAGAACATAGAATAGTACAGCACACTACAGGCCGTTCGGCCCACAATGTTGTGCCGACCCTCAAACCCTGCCTCCCATATAAGCCCCCACCTTAAATTCCTCCATATACCTGTCTAGTAGTCTCTTAAACTTCACTAGTGTATCTGCCTCCACCACTAACTCAGGCAGTGCATTCCACGCACCAACCACTCTCTGAGTAAAAAACCTTCTTCTAATATCCCCCTTGAACTTCCCACCCCTTACCTTAAACATAAAGGACATAAAGATACGGAAGATGCTGGTGTGCAGGGTTATGAATGACATGAAGGAAATCTGGAAGTCGAACCTGACCAGAGGGCTTAAAAAAAGAATTTTCATAGCAGTTATAGAGTCCATTCTCACGTACGGATGCGAGACGTGGACACTCACCAAGACGATGCAAAAGTCTCTCGATGGTTGCAATACACGAATGCTCCGGATGGCTCTTGACGTGAGTTGGCAACAGCACATGATGAACGTCAAGCTCTATAACAATCTACCGATGCTCTCCACTAAAATCGAGGTGGGAAGACTGCAACTAGCGGGGCACTGTCTACGCCACCCTGAGCTACCTGCCAGCCTAGTCATCATATGAGAGCCTAAGCATGGGAGGATGAACCCTGGGCACCCTCCCAAGACTATGGTCAACACGCTCCGAGAAGACAGCGGCACGGCTAATGTAGATGAACTGAACACACTAATGAGGGAGAGGGAGAAATGGAGAGTCCGTCATCGTGCCCGACGCCGGCCCCCTAGGCCTGAGTTGACGTAGTAGTAGCAGTGGTAGACCTGAAAGGGCGACTGTTAATTCCCTGCACAGATCCTGCCAGAGTTCCCGCAGCACTTTGTCGGTGCTGTTACAGGGTATGGAGCATTTCTTTGATATCAGGCAGGCAGCAGACAGGGTTTGAAACCCACTGACCTTCTGCCCTTCGCCCTGTACCCGAGCATCGTTCCATTCAGTCGAACTGGAACAATCTATTTTTGCTTACAGATACGGCGTGGAGTCGGCCCTTTGACCCACACTGCCCTTCAACCCCTGACAGCCAAGTGTATTTAACCCTAACCTAATCACAGGGTAATTTACAGTGGCCAGTTAACCTACCCAGTACATCCTTGGAGCGAGGGAGGAAGCAAGAGGACCTGGAGAAAACTCATGCATTCCATGGGGAGGACGTACAGCCTCCTTACAGGTGACGTCCGAACTGAATTCTAAAGGTTAGCTTTATTTGTCACGTGTACATCAAAACTGGGTAAAAAGTTGACATTTTGGCCTGAGATCCAACATCATTGGGATGTATCCTGATGAAAGGCCTTACCCGAAAATGGAGACTCTTTATATCTTGTCTAACCTGCTGAGTTGCTCCATCAGAAATATGCAGTGAAATGCGTTGATTGTGAGCACAAGCAACATAATCTCGGTTGTATTGGGGGGCAGCCTGCAAGAGTCGCCACGCTGCCGGGGGCCCACGTAGGATGCCCAGAACTCACCAACCCTAACCTGTATGTCTTTGGAATTGTGGGAGGAAGCTGGAGCACCCAGAGGAACCCCATGTGGTCATGAGGAGAATGTATAAACTCCATACAGACAGCGACGGGAATTGTACCCAGGTCATTGGCACATAGTAACGTTACACTAACCGCTACCCTACTGTATGACCCTATTGTTGTTGAGTCCGAGTGGCACACAGCACAGAAACAGGCCTTTCAATCCATCATGTCCATGTCAGCCATCAAGTACCAATGTTCTGCCCTTCGGGCAATTCATTTATGTTTTTCTATGTGGTTAAGCACGGTCAACTTTTATTTTTGTGAGCAGTTTCTGATCTATTTTAAGTCACTTCCTGTGCAGCCAGGAAGTAGTAAATAAAAAAGCACATTGGCTGGCAGTAGGCCAAAGGTTTACATTAGGAGCGAATGAAATTTCTATCTAAAGCTATCCTGTTGTTTCCCCATCAGAGGTATTGCTTGTAAGTTGATGTTATATTGTGTAGCGTTAACAGATACGAAGGTAGATTGCCAGGCCTTTTTTCCACGCAGATGAAGAAAGGGATGTCTCTATTTCACAGCGAGGGACATCCACATCCACATCCAGTTCGCCAAAGGAAAACAAACACAGCCTATCCAGTCTCTCCTTAGAACTGAAGCTCTCCATTCAAGATAACATCCCAGCACTGAGCTGTTGTAGTTGTCCACAGCTGATACTCCATACAGTACTATAGGAGTTGAGGGGTGACCTTATAGAGTTGCACGTATAAAGTCATGAGGGGCATTGTAAGCATCATGAGAGTCTGGAGAGCCAAGAGCTAGAGAGCATGGTTTAAAGGTGAGAGGTCTAAGATTTAACAGAAAGTTTACGGGCAACTTTTTTACACAAAGGATGGTCAGTATGTAGACAAGCTGCCAGAAGAAGATTATTATCATTGTTACTGATTACTTAAGATGGCACTGCTGAAGGAGAGAGATTACTTACTGGTGGTTACCAAAACAAGGAATACAACTAAATACTTTATTAAGAACACCTTTTCTGTTTTTAAAAAAACTATGATAAATTATCACCGCAAACAATGGAGAGGTGAGTGAAGGTGAGGCTGAGTTGAGGGTCAAAGCGTATGTGTCAAAGGTGAGGTCAAGGCATATTCAAGACAAAATTGAGGCAGGGGAGAGGAAGATTCAAAGCTCATCCACCTAAATGGAGAGCGAGGTTTAATCGATCTAAGCACTGGGCCAGTGGCAATGGATTCCAGGCCCAGAGCATATCGATGTGACGGGGCCTGGGTTTTAGAACGAGGGATGACCCGATGTTTGGATGATTTAAACAGTGGGCCAGATGGATTGAAAAGGCAGGACATTGGGATCAGAGGCAAGGGTCAGACTGATTCTGCTCGCTGATACACGATGTTTACTCCGTTCTTCGTTGCACTGAAGCTGAGGCTTTGGCTTGCTCTGGCTGATCTGGGCTTTCTGTCTGCGGGTTCGCAACATTTGCTATGCACTGAACTGAGGCTCTGGCCTCCTCTGGCTGCTTCGTGCTTTGTGTCCAAGGACTGACTTTAGTTCTGAATGCTATTTGCTTACATTTATTGCTTGCACACTTTGTTTACTTTTCTCTTCACAGTAGATGTTCCTTGGTCTTTCCTTTTAATGTTTTTTCGGGTTTCTTTGTTTTGTGGCTGCCCATAAGGAGACAAATCCCAAGATTGTATAATTATACATACTTTACCTTGATAATGTACTTTGAAATTTCAACATAATGGTCAGGTAAAGATTAGGTTTATTTATTTTTATGTACATCAAAAGATTGAAACCTGCCTACAATGTAATGCATTGTTTGTCTCTCATTGTTCGTTCATGCATTGTGTGCCATATCGTATGACATGGGTGATCATGATCTTCTCCTACAGAAGTAGTTTGCCTTTGACTTCTGGGCAGTGTCTTTACAAGACAGGTGACCCCCCCCCCACCCCAGCTGTTAACAATGCTCTTTAGCAATCATGTTGCCTGGAGTCAGTGGTTGCATAACCAGGACAAACTGCCGTCACCTGCTCCAATGGGTTCACGGTCTCCCTGATCGTGGTGGCTGATCAGATGCTACACCTTGTGCAAGGGTGACCTGTAAGCTAGTGGAGGGAAGGAGTACCTTACACCTCCTTTGGCTGAGATATATCTCCAAGTCATCACCCCTTGCCTCTAATATACAGTCCAAACATATGCTTGGGGCAACCTGTAAGTGGCGCCATCCTTCTGACGCTAACATAGCATGCCCGCAACTTACCGGTTCTAACTCGTGCATCTCTCTGGAATGTGGAAGGAACCAGGAGCACTTGGAGGAAACCCATGTGATGCTGGGGAGAACGTACAGACTCCTTACGGACAGTGGTGAGGATTGAACCCCAATCGCTGAACTCCGGACCTGCAGACCACGCTGTCCTTGCACCAAGATGCAGTGGAAAGCTTGTCCTGTACAGTACAGTGCAAGGTACAGTATGTCTTAGTATAGCTGGGGTACCTAAGGCTTTTGTACAATACTGTTGTAATTTTATGTATTGCACTGTACTGCTTCCACAAAAAAAAAATCATGACTTACGTTTGTGAGTGATGATACGCCTCATTCTAATATAGGTGTCTATTGTCAACTGAGAGTGGGAAGAGGGCAGGAAGAGGGGAATCATGGTTGAGAAAAGGAGAATGGCGAAGGGAGAGGGGAGGGAGTGGGACACACCAGAGAGATGTTCTGTAATGATCAATTGTTTGGAATCAATTGATCTTGCCTGGTGTCTTACCCGTGCCACCCTCCCCCACCCACCCACCCTTGGCACTTTTTCTGTGCCATCTGTCCCATACCCCTCCCGCAGTGCTCCACCCTCACCATGACTTTGAAACAACAGTTGCTCAGGTGTATGGATTGGAAACGTTTAGAAGTTTATGAGACTAGATTAGATGGGCCATGTTGGTCAGCAAGGACCCATGGAAAGAAGGGCCTTTATGACTTTATGAGTGACTTTGTGGCTGCGTCACCATCTGGTATGGCAGGTGGTGAGGGTGGGCTACTGCACAGGATCGAAATAAGCTACAAAGAGTTGTAAACTTAATCAGCTCCATCATAGGCACTAGCCTCCATAGTATCCGGGAGATCTTCAAAACCAATACCCTAAAAAGGTGGTATCCATCATTAAGGACCCCCATTACCCAGGACATGCCGCCTTCTCACTGTTACCATCAGGAAGGAGTACAGGAGTCTGAAGACCACACACTCAATGATTCAGGAACAACTTCTTCTCCCCTGCCGTCTGATTTCTGAATGGACATTGAACCCTATCTCACTACTGTTATACTTCTATATTTGCTCTACAAATATATATTTACTGCAATTCATTTTTTCTATTATTATGTACTGTTGCCATAAAGACAGCAAATTTTACAACATATGCTGGTGATAAACTTAATTCTGATGAATCTCATATATACTGTGATAATAAATTTACTTTGAATTTTGAACTGTCCTCTGTTAGTCTTCACACCAAACACCCTGCTGACCGTCAGGGATGCTTATCAAATATCACCTGGTACTATTTCACCGAGGAGCCGGCTGTGCTGCCCAGTGATACCTTATCCCTTGTCCTATATTATTAAATCACAGTTAGTTCACCGTGCTCAAATTCACCCTCTTATAACAGTTCTATAATTTAAAGTTTTATTTTCCGTAATGCATTTTGGAAATGCCCAAATATCACAAGCAGGCACTATATAAATTCAGTTTAGAAAGATAATTCATTTAAATGTCTCAGTGGGAACTTAAATTTCTCTCATAGATTTGTGACTGTATTTTTTACAAGCCTTTGGTGAATTAAAAATATGTTTTCTTTTCTAGCTTCTGAGATCGAGTAACTGATGAGTGTATTGATGGCCTAAGTATATTGGTGAAATCTTTACAGCAACAACCGTGGTTCTGTTACAGAATTGTGAATGAGGCAATGGGAATTGGTAGCTGGGAATTGGTAAGTGGCTTATTATTTTAACAGGCTCTGAGATACAGTGAGAAACTTTGTTTGCATGCCATCTAGACATATCATTCCATACATCAGTAAATCGAGGTAGTAGAATCAGGTTTAATATCACTGGCATTTCTCGTGAAATTTGTTGTTTTGCCGCAGCAGTGTATTGCATTACATAATAATAAATTTATGAATTACAATAATAGTTCAACAGTTCCATTTAATATCAGAGAATGTATACAATATACATCCTGAAATTCTGTTCTTCACAGACATCCACGAAAATAGAAGTGTGCCCCAAAGGATGAGTGACAGTAAAAGTATTAGAATCCCAAAGCCACCCCTGTACTCGCCCTCCCACACACAAGCAGCAGGAAAGTAATGACCCTCCGCCACCCCCACCCTCTTCTGCAAAAAACATCAGCACCCTCCACCCACCAAGCAAGGAACAGCCCGTTGACTGTACCTCTTCCTAGAGATGCTGCCTGGCCTGCTGCGTTCACCAGCAACTTTAATGTGTGTTGCTTGAATTTCCAGCATCTGCAGAATTCCTCGTGTTTGCAAGATAGGCCATGATTTTCAGTACAACAAAAAATAATTATTCCCTCCCTCTCTTCTCCCCCTTTACCCCCTCTCTTTACCCCTGCCTCCGCCCCCGGTTGTTGGGTGGACAGACGATCGTGGGTCATGTTGGGCCTAAGGTTGGCCCATGACCCTCAGGTGGACCTTCACCTCTTCTGCAGAGCTTGTTTTTGGGCAACCCCTGTGGGTGCCGGGAGAGTATCTCCCAACATCCACAGTCCCATGGTCCACTTCGCAGCAGTGGTCGGTTTTCATGGGCAGTACCAAAACGTCCGCTCCAGTGCCCACGACAGGGCATGGCCTGCCATGGTCGCACCTGTTGCCAGGTCTGTCGGAGGTGAAATATGTGCTTGTACATCATGACGGACATCGGGGTCCCCTGCGATCACCCTATAACAGCTCGTTCCATGTGTTGGGAGCGGGGGATAAGTTTTTTACACTGGACTTTGGAGGAATCCCAGACAGTGTTTCTGTGGATCGTCTCAAGCCTCCCCATTTGGACCTGGACTCTCCAGGGGAGGTGGCACAGCCCCCACGGAGGGGCCAGTCTCCCACCTCCAGACCTTCTGACATTGACTGTTCTTCCCCCTCGGCGCCTGCCCGTGAAGGCAGGAGCAGGATCGACTGAGGTTAGTGGGCCCCTGTTCATTTGACTTTGTCCGCTTGGGTGAATTCTTGCGGGAGGGAGGTGCTGCGTGTGCAGGGACTCCTTAATTTCATTTGGCAGAATTCACCCAAACCTTTAAGGGTTAAATTTGCTGTGTATGTTACATGTCACATTGTACATTATTATGTTTTGTGGTGTTATTTTTCTTTAACATATATATACAGTGTCGCCATTTGTTGGTGGGGAGAATAAAGTAATTACGTGCATGTCGACATTCCTACGTTATATATTTTGTGTGACTGTATGTTTGCTAGCTGTCTTGGATGTGCTGTGTGTGTCTTGTGTTGGTATGTTTTGTAACGTTGGCCCTGGAAAAAATGTTGTTTTGTTCAGCTGTATTCCTGTGCGGTTGAAAGTTAATTGAGCTTGAACTTGGGGTCATTCAAGTTCAAGTTTATTGTCAATCAACCGTACACGTGTGTACAGCTAAAGGAAACATTGTTCCTCTGGGGTCAAGATGCAAAACACAATACATGCAGTCGCATAGAGCACATATAGTTACCATCCGGCACATACAGTCACAAATCCCTGAGTGTCGTTGCTTGAAGATTGACAGGTTGACGTAACGTGTGCGGTGCATGTTTATATAAGGCAGTCTAATGTGGCTGGCATGGTTCTAATAAACCAACCAGTCGTATAAATATGTGAAACAGTAGCAGTGAAAGATGAAAAGCTTCCAGTGCAGGATAAGAGTGTATCCGTGGGTTGGGGAGTGCAGGGCATTCAGACAGGGTGTGGGCAGTGGGCAGTTTGTTTGGAAGTCTAACTACACTCACTGGTTCCCCTTCAATGAAGTACACGCTGGCGCACAAGTAAACTGTTCCACCTACCGATGAGCCTTCACCTTCACGCTCTTGTTGAACCGGAGGCTAAAATTAGGGCGCCCCAGTGGCGTAGCGGTAGCGTGGTGCTATTACAGTTTGGGATGTCGGAGTTCAGTGTCATCCACTGTGAGAAACATTGTTTCTTCCCCCCTGTAACCACGTGGTTTTCCTCCGGGTGTTCTGGTAGTCCAAAGACGTACTGGTTAGTGAGTTAATTGATCATTGTATATCGTCCTGTGATTAGTGTAGGGTTAAACAGGTAGATCGCTAGGTAGGGCAGCTCAGCGGGCCAGAAGGGCCTGTTTCAAGCGGTATCTCTAAATAAATAAATAAAATCAATAAAGTTGATTAATAATATATGGCACGTCCAAATAATTAAATTTCTCACAGATTTAACGCAATGTTCAACCAAGTGTACCAATCCTCCGCTCCCAGCTCGTTCATTCTATTCCCACTCTGTCTGTGTCACAGCTTTACTAATGTGATTATACATAGTAAGATGACAGCATTACACATTTTCCTTTTTCCTTTCCATAAATGAATTTACTAATTTTCACATAATGTATTTACATCTGTTATTACTGCAGAGTAAACCATTATTATCCTAAATTAATCTTGTCTTCTTGTTGATTCAGGGAGGGAGGGTTGGGAAACAGAAAGAGAAGAACGTGACTGAAATGTTTGCAGAGAGCTGAAGATTTCTCTTCATGTCTTTGCCATATTGTGTGGTGCGTGGTCAAGTGGTTAGGGCGTTGGGCTCACGATCTGAAGGTCGTGGGTTCGAGTCTCGGCCAAGGCAGCGTGTTGTGTCTTTGAGCAAGGCGCACTGCTCCAGTCCACCCAGCTGAAAATGGGTACTGGCAAATGCTGGGAGTTAACCTCGTGATAGACTGGCATCCTATCTGCGGGGGAGGGGCGGTGACTCTCGTACCCTCAGTCGCTTCACGCCACAGAAACCGGCATAAGTAATGGCCTGATGGGCCACAAGGCTTGGGACAGACTTTAAGTCTCTGCCACATTGATGGATTCTACCACCACCTCACCCTCACCTTCCATTTGTTGGATATGTACCGTGTCAGATGACAAGGATGATCATGGTCTTTCCACGACCATAGTTGTTCTTGACAAATTTTTCTACAAGAGTGGTTTGCCATTGCTGCCTTCTGGTCAGTGTCTTCACAAGATGGGTGACTTCAGCCATTACCAATACTCTATAGAGATTGTCTGCCTGGTGTCAGTGGTCGCATACCCAGGACTTGTGATCTGCACCGGCTGCTCAGACGACCATTCACCACCCGCTCCCATGGCTTCATGTGATCCTGATCGAGGGGCTAAGCAGGTGCTACACCTTGCCCAAGGGTGACCTGCAGGCTAGCGGAGGGAAGGAGCACCTCACACCTCCTTTGATAGAGATGTATCTCCACCCCATCATCCCACACCCTTCATTACTGATCCTTATTCCTTCAATATCAGCAGCAGACCAGAAGACATAGGAGCAGAATTAGAATATTCGGCCCATGATTCAATGGCAGATCAGAATCAGAATCAGGTTTATTATCACAGGCATGTGACATAAAATTTGTTAACTTAGCAGCAGCAGTTTAATGCAATACATAGTCTAGCAGAGAAAAAAAAATAAAAATAATAATAAATAAACAAGTAAATCAATTACATATTGAATAGATTTAAAAAAACATGCAAAAACAGAAATACTGTATATTTTTTAAAAAGTGAGGTGGTGTCCAAAGATTCAATGTCCATTTATGAATCGGATAGCAGAGGGGAAGAAGCTGTTCCTGAATTGCTGAGTGTGTGTCTTCAGGCTTCTATACCTCTTACCTGATGGTAACAGTGAGAAAAGGGCATGTCCTGGGTGCTGGAGATACTTAATAATGGACGCTGCCTTTCTGATACACCTAAAAATGTCCTGGGTACTTTGTAGGCTAGTACCCAAGATGGAGCTGACTAGATTTACAACCCTCTGCAGCTTCTTTCGGTCCTGTGTAGTAGCCTCTCCATGCCAGACAGTGATGTAGCCTGTCAGAATGCTCCCCATGGTACACCTATCGAAGTTTTTGAGTGTATTTGTTGATATGCCAAATCTCTTCAAACTCCTAATAAAGTACAGCTGTCTTGCCTTCTTTATGACTACATCGATATGTTGGGACCAGGTTAGATCCTCAGAGATCTTGACGCACAAGAACTTGAAACTGCTCACTCTCTCCACTTCTGATCCCTCTATGAGAATTGGTGTGTGTTCCTTTATCTTACCCTTCCTGAAGTCCACAATCAGCTCTTTTGTCTCACTGACGCTGAGTGCCAGGTTGATGTGGCACCACTCGACTAGTTGGAATATCTCACTCCTGTACACCCTCTCGTCACCACCTGAGATTCAACCAACAATGGTTGTATGGTCAGCAAATTTATAAATGGCATTTGAGCAATGCCTAGCCACGCAGTCACGGGTATATGGAGAGTAGAGCAGTGGGCTAAGCACACACCCCTGAGGTGCGCCAGTGTTGATCATCAGTGAGGAGGATATGTTATCACCAATCCACACAGATTGTGCTCTTCTGGTTAGGAAGTTGAGGATCCAATTGCAGAGGGAGGTATTCGCTGGGCTAAATGGCCTAATTCTTCTCCTATGTCTTATGGTCTTAACCCTCTGTGCACAGATACAGCAAGTCATTGGGTATATTTAAAGCAGAGGTTGATAGGTTGTTGATTAGTAAAGACATCAAAGGTTACAGGGAGAAGGCAGGAGAACGGGGTTGACAGGGAAAATAAATCAGCCATGATGGAATTTGTGAAGCAGGTTCATTGGGCTGAATGGCCTAATTCTGATCCTCTGTCTTATGTTCTTATGTAATCAGGAAGGTGAACAGAACAGTGAACTTTATTACAAGGGGAGGACAGAGCTTAGAGATGGTGAGGCCGAATTACAAGATAAGGGTCTGGTCACTTAAAAAAGAGGTGCTTAGAAATTTTCTTTCTCAGAGGGCATTGAATCTTTGGAACTCCAGAGGGTTGTGGAGACTGAATTATTAGGCATATTTAAGATGGAGGTAGATACATTTTTGAAAAATTGGGGAATTGAGAACTGGAAGTGCCTGCCTGGGTAGTGGGAAAGGCAGGTATGATAGCGGGGTGTTGGAGCAGCATTGTGATGTAGCAGTTAGCACAACGGTGTGACAGCACGAGCGACCCAGGTTCAAATCCCACCGCTGCCTGTAAGGAGCTTGTACGTGCTCTGTGTCTGCACCGGGTGCTCCTGTTTATCCCACTTTACAAAGACATATGGGTTAATAGGCTAATTGGTCACATGGGTGTAACTGGGTGGTGCAGGCTCGTTGGGCCGGAAGGGTCTGTCACCGTGCTGTATCTCTAAACAAAAAAGAGATGGTTACATGAACGTGCAGGGAGTGGAGGGATAGGGATCATGTGCAGGCAGAAAATATTTATTTAATTCGGCATCATGTTCGGCACAGTTGTTTTGGGTTGAAGGGCCTGTTCCTGCACTGTACAGTTCTGCTCTATCTGTTCCTTATGTAAATAAAAAGGAAAATCTCAGGGCAGCTTTTCCTATCTGCAAAAGCTACCAAGTCAAGTCAAACTACAGAGAGGAGGAGCTCTAGAGAGGATTTGAGGAAGATTTTCTTCACACGGAGCAGTTAGAGGTCCTACATCAACTTTTTCAGAACAGCTTCTTCCTCGCCGCGTCAGATGGTCCATGAACCCATAAACGCTACCTCACTATTCATCTTTTCCACTACTTATTTATTTTGTAACGTATGGTAAAATCTTATGCCTTGCACTGTACTGCTGCCACAAAACAACAAATTTCACAACATATGTTAGCTTATATGTTAAACTTTGTTCTCATTCTGATTTTGAGTCTGGAACAGGCTGCCTGAGGAGAGGATGGAGGATAAGACCCTCACAACATTTCACAAGCTTCCCAATGAGTTGTCGAAGATGATGGAACAGCTGGGGCTAGTATAGATAAGTACAATTGGTACAATGGGTTGAAGGGCCTACTACTGTGCAATACTTCTCTTCAACACAAGATTCTTTTGAGCAACATAATAGAAATCTTGAGTAACACACTCAAAATGCAAGAGGATCTCAGCAGGTCAGACAGCATCTACGGAGGTAAATAAGCAGTTGGCCTTTCAGGCTGAGCCCCTTACATTAGAACTCACCCCTTCTCTTCTCCTTACCTGCCCATCACCTCCCTCTGGTGTCTTTCCTCCTTCCCTTTCTCCTCTGTCCACTCTCCTATCAGGTTCCTTCTTCTTCAACCCTATACCTTTTCACCTATCACCTTCTAGATTCTCACTTCATATTCTCCCCCCCACCCCACCCACCCCCCTTCCCTCTCACCAGGCTTCACCTATTACCTGCCCACTCATATTTCCAGGCACCCACTAATACTGGTTTCTTCCTTTCCAATCAGGATGAAAGGTCTCAGCCTGAAACATTGACCGTTTTTTTCCAAACAATAGAAGCTGAGTTCCTCCAGCATTTTCTGTGTATTGTACGTCTCTATGCCTCGTTGCGAACTGGTAGATCATAGTTGTGAAACAGTTAACACGGCAGCCTGTGAATGCAACCGAGAAATGGTGAAACAGACTAATCCTTGTTGACGGGTTTTTCAGGACCCCTTGGAGAATCTTGGCAAGGCCATCCAGTCCCTGGGGATGAGAAGGAAACTGCACTCAAGTTACAGTGAATGGCACCACAGTCCATTAATCACGCAGTCAGAGGCCAGCGAGACAAGGCTAGTGGAGAATGGGATTGTTGCAGTCAGATCTGGAGGTGGTCAAGTTTGAGTAAAACTCCCAGCGATGTATTCATGTTGGCTAGCTCATGAATCTTGAAAAGAATGGTGAGGGGAGGGGGGTTGTGTCGAGTCAGGAAATTATGTTTTACCAGAAAGTTGAGGTAAGACCATTTGAGGCACAGGAACAGAATTAGGCCATTTGGCCCTTCAAGTGTGCACCTCAATTCCATAATGGCTGATTCATATCCCTCTCAGCCTCATTCTCCCCATAACCTTTGATGCCCTTACTAACCAAGAACCTGTCAACCTCCACTTTAAGTATAGTCATAGTCATACTTTATTCATCCCAGGGGAAATTGGTTTTTGTTGCAGTTGCACCATAAATAATAAATAGTAATAGAACCATAAATAGTTAAATAGTAATATGTCATTATGCCAGTAAATTATGAAATAAGTCCAGGACTAGCCTATTGGCTCAGGGTGTCTGACCCTCCAAGGAAGGAGTTGTAAAGTTTGATGGCCACAGGCAGGAATGACTTCCTATGACACTCTGTGTTGCATCTCGGTGGAATGAGTCTCTGGCTGAATGTACTCCTGTGCCCACCCAGTACATTATGTAGTGGATGGGAGACATTGTCCAAGATGGCATGCAACTTAGACAGCATCCTCTTTTCAGACACCACCGTGAGAGAGTCCAGTTCCATCCCCACAACATCACTGGCCTTATGAATGAATTTGTTGATTCTGTTGGTGTCTGCTACCCTCAGCCTGCTGCCCCAGCACACAACAGCAAACATAATAGCACTGGCCACCACAGGCTCGTAGAACATCTTCAGCATCGCCCGGCAGATGTTAAAGGAGCTCAGTATACCCAATCCACAGCCGGCCGTGGCATTGAATTCCATGGATTCATGTGAAACCTTTGACCATTGTTGGAAATGGGCTCCCTAAAGCCACATCCAAATTTCCATCTATTCCAAATTAGTTATCTCAGGGGAAATATGTGGGGCAAGTTTGCTTCACAGAGCGTGGTGGAAGCCTGGTATGTACTGGCAGAAGCGGTAGAGGAGGCCAATACAGAAGACAACCAGAGAGCCAGATGAATGCGCCGAGAATGGAGGGGAGGGTCAAGTGTAATTAGATACCATTATCTCAGCAGAACATTGTGAGTCTGGAGGGCCTGTGCCTGTCCGGTAGTGTCCCATGTTCTGATGCAAGAAATAATCTGTACTCGTGCCAGTCTGCTGGGGAAGTCAAAGACCCAGCGTCTTTGAATCCACAAGTCTGCTGAAGGATAGAGTTTAAAAATTGCCTGCTCTGGGGTTAGAGGACTGTGTGTATGGGAGCATGGGAGTGAGGGAGGGAGGAACGGGGTCTGTTTTGCTGTTGTTGCTTTGTTGCTTGGGGGTATGCTCTGTTTTGTTATTCCACTGAGCCTTGCGAGAATGCTATGTTGGCACTGGAATGTGTGGTGAAATTTGCAGGCTGGTTCCAGCACATCCTTAGGTGTGTTGGTTGTTAACTCAAATAACGTGTTTCACTGTATGAACCAGAGTGGATAGTTCAATGACCTCTACTTTGACCTGATTCCACAACCCATGGACTCACTTTCAAGGACTCTACAATTCATGTTTTCAGTATTGCTTTTAAAAAGATTTTTTAGTTTGTCTTTATTTTATTTAGAGATACAGCACGGTGACAGGCCCCACCAGCCCAATGAGCCTGCGCCACTCAATTACGCCCATGTGACCAATCAAGCTACTAACCAGTACACCTTTGGAATGTGAGAAGAAACCACAGCACTGGAGCAAACTGCGCAGTCAGAGGGAGAACACACAAGTTCTGTGCAGACAGCAGTAGAAATTGAACCGATGTGACTGATACTGTAACAGCGTTACGCTAACTGCTATACTAACATGCTGACTGCTCTTGCACATTGCTTGCTTGCCAATCTTTGCTTCTGTATAGTTTTTCTTACATTCTACTGAATGTCTTTATTTTCCTGTCAAAGCCTGCAAGAAAATGAATCTCAGGGTTGTACACGGTGACATATATGTACTTTGATAATAAGTTTACTTTGAACTTTGACTTTGACCCTTCAGTAGGCGGTGGTGAGTTGCCATTGTGAACAATTGCACTCTTATAGTGAAGAAGTTCTTATTTTATCGTAGAGGAGAGTTCCAGTACTTAGACCCAGTGACAATGAAGGAGTAGCAATACATTTCCATGTTGGAATAAAAGTAATGAGTGGATATAGAGAAAACCTCTTGCGATGAGTCACCAATACTTCAGTGTAACTTTAACTCCAGTGTACGGGGGAGGATAAGATGGCGGCGCGACGCAGCGCGCACAGCCCCTCCGAAATGATATCGTGTTTGTAAGTAGGATGCCGTGCACAATCCTGATTTGATGGAGACAGACGTGAGAAGCATGAAGGAACATCTGGAGAAACTTCTGGAATGCCCGCTTCGCTGCCACTGTTATTGTACGATCGAGAATCTCCGGAGGGGAAGGCTCCAAATCCTCGGCTTTGCCTATTGTCTGTTGCTGGGGCCAGGGTCGAAGCACTCAGCAGAGATGGTGCTTGGTGCTCGGAGTCGGAGGGCTGGTCGGAGGCTCGAAGTTTTTGGATGGACTCAAGAGTCGGCTGTGGTCGGGTGCTGCATCGGCAAGTTTGCAGCGCTGGAAGCTCATGGCAAGGAGAGTTTTTCTTCCTTCTCCATCTGCGTGAGATGATGGGACTTTCAAGAGACTTTGAGACTTTTTTTACCGTGCCCATGGTCTGTTCTTATCAAATTATGGTATTGCTTTGCACTGTTGTAACTATATGTTATAATTATGTGGTCTTTGTCAGTTTTTCCAGTCTTGTTTGTCTTGTGTTTCTGTGATATCATGCTGGAGGAACATTGTATCATTTCTTAATGCATGCATTACTAAATGACAATAAAAGAGGACTGCGTGTCCTCATAATCTAATCAAAAATAATTAAAATTGAAAAAAATATCTTTGTCACATGTACATTGAAAATTGGGTAGTGGTGTGGAGATACATTTCTTCCAAAGAAGGTGTTAGGCACTCCTTCCCTCCACTAGCCTGTAGGTCACCCTTGGACAAGGTGTAGCACCTGCTTAGCCCCCTCAATCAGGGTCATGTGAACCCATGGGAGCAGGTGGTGGATGGTCGTATGAACAGCTGGTGCAGATCACAAGTCCTGGCTATGCGACCATTGATGCCAGGCAGACAGGAGTATTGATAATGGCTGAGTTCACCCGTGTTATAAAGGCACTGCCCAGAAGAAGGCAATGGCAAACCATTTCTGCAGAAGAATTTGCCAAGAACAATCATGGACATGGAAAGACTGTGATCACCCACGTCATACGACATCACACATAATGAACAGACATCGAAATGTATTGCTTGCTCCAAATCAAACCACCAAGGATTGTGCTGGGCAGTCCACAAGTGTTGCCACACTTTTGGCACCAACATATCATCTCCACAACTTACTACCTCTCACCGTATGTCTTTGGAATGTGGGAGGAAACAGCAGCACCCGGAGGAAACCCACCAGGAAATGTACAAATTTCCTACAGGCAATGGCAGGATTGCTGATCTCTGGTGCTGCACTTTGTTGTATTAACCACCATGTGTCTGCCTGCACTGCAATTTCTCTGTAACTGTAATACATTATCTTGTTATTGTTTTTCCTTCTTCTACCTCAGTGCACTATGTAATGATTTGATCTGTATGAACAGTATGTAGGACAAGCTTCTCACTGTATCTTGGTATCCGTGTCATTAATGAACCAATTCCAATCAAAGGCAACATTGGGAATAAAACTGCATATTCACCATACTTTTTTCACCCTATTTATGCCTCTCATGATTTAATGCACTGATAATTTCAATGGTTTCAATGGTTCCATTTAATATCAGAGAATGTATTCAATATACAACCTGAAATTCTTACTCTCTGCAGACATCCACAGAGTGAAGAAAACCCCCAATGAATTAACAACAGAAAAATGTTAGAAACCAAAAAGCCTCCCCTTCCCCCCTTGCATACACAAGCAGCAGCAGAGTATCAACCCTCCCCTCTCCCCCTCCCCCCACCTGCATCAGCCCCCCATTATCCAGAATACAAGCAATTGCAAAGCCCCCGGAAGGAACATGGTCTACTGTTCGTCCCAACAGTTCGACATCTCACAGGCTCTCTCTCTCCCTCGTTAGGGAGAGAGAGCTATCGGTCCTGCCACAGCGAGAGAGAAAATCAATAGCTGGATGTGTTGATGTTACAGTCTGCGGCATCGCTTATTTCGACAGCAGCGTACACTGCTGTCTTGATGTTCCGATTTCCCGCAGCACTTCAGTCAGCTACGCTGGCAAGGAATTGGGCCATCCACCAGTCCGCACCCCGAAGGAATATGTCACCTAGAACGTTCCTGGAGATATTGAAAATGCTAGGCCATTCAGTGAGCTCTGAGAGCTGGAACCCACCACTGTAAAGAACTGCAGTTTGAGAGCAGCTGTAGATCACAGACTTTGACATGACCCCAGCCACCTTGAAAAGGAAAGAAGAGACATTAGAGAGAAGAATTTAAATGGTTTTGCAGATGGACTGGAAGAAGTCACCTTCTAGTACCATATTTAGCTCCTCCTCCATTAACTTTTCAGACCATCTATCAAGAGCACCCAACAGAAACCCTTGTGGTCACACAGTGAGTGGGCGAGCTCCACACTGGGGCACTGATGGTCAGCATTAAACCCAGATTACTGAACCTGTGAGGCAGCAGCCCAAATTGCTGTCTCATTGACTGCAAAGGCCAGGGATATATTTTCAAGTCAAGATGATTCCTAACTTTGCAGAAACACCCTGCTGATGGTGTGAGTGTGCTGTGCAGGTGCCAGAAGCATAGCAAAACCTGCAGTCTACCCCAGCACAAATGACACATTTCAAGGTATTTGTGAGGAAGAAAACCAATCTTTAGTCTTTCAAGTTAAGAAACCAAGTTGATTGTCATTTAACTATATACATGTATACCATCAAACAAGACAATTTTTCTATGGACCAGGGTATACATAACACAGTAGTATACATAACACATATATAACACACAATAACTTAGGAAAGTAAGAATTAAATCTACAAATGAAATACAAAGTAAAATGCACAAATTAAATATCCTAGGGTACAATATAAATTATCCAGTGACACTTCAAATGCGATGCAACAGGAAATTCAGAAGTCTAATGTCCTGAGAGAAGAAACTGTTTCCCATTCTGACTGTTCTTGTTTTTACACATCGGAGTCTCCTGCCTGATGGGAGAAAGTCAAAGAGGATGCTGGTTGGATGCGTGGGATCCTTGAAAATGCTAAGGGTCCTGTGTATGTACTGCTCCTGATTAATATCCTGATGGATGTTAGGAAGACCCCTATGATCCTCTCAGCCGTTCTCCCCATCCTTTGCAGGGACTTCCGGTCCGATGCTCAGCTGCTCCCAGACCAGATGGAGATGCAGCTTGTATGGACAATATATGAGGTGCTTCTATAAAATTTCCTGCTGCTCCTGTCCTTCTAGGGTGCATAAAATTACAGATTTGGGAGGATTTGTTCAGAATCAGAATCCGGTTTATTATCATCAACAAATGTCATGAAGTCTGTTGTTTAGTGACAGCAGTAGAATGGAAGATATAAAAATTTGCAATGTTATTATAAAAAATAAAATAAATGAACAGTGCAAAAGAAGAATAGTGATTGTGGTAAGGGGAAGAATCGTGAGGGCTAATAACGTGTAATTCGGGTCTTGGATTGGGTTAACGTGGTAAAAGAGAACGGCAGAAAAACTAGAGACATGGATGCAGCGGAGACGTCACCCAAGTTTTAGAAACTTCAATAATCATGTAATAGTGTGCACCCATTGTTTTAATAGAAAACAGGATTTACTGTTAGACCTGTGGATAATCATTCTATTCTGTAATCAGGACCTAGTCTGCTGTTTAATTAAGTCTCTGTATAGCAATGCACACAATGTGCTGGAGGAGCTCAGCAGGTCGGGCAGCACCTATGGATGAGAATAAGCAGTCGACATTTCAGGCTGAGACCGCCCCCCCCCCCCATCAGAACTGGAAAGGAAGGGGGAAGAAGTCAGAATCCTATTCATCTCCCGGAAGTCAGTTCCCATGACTGACCTGCTGAGCTCCTCCAGCACATTGTGTGTATTGCTCTGGATTTCCAGCATCTGCAGTACCTCTTGTGTCTAAGTCTTTGTAAAGCCACCACTCTATTATTAAAATGTAGTTTTTTTCAGGTAATCTTGCGACAGAGAATGTCTAACTAATTCACACTCATGTAGATAAACTTTGACCGGTCTGGTGCACACCAGTTTTTAATAAATCACCCCTTTGATTTCTCCATACCTGCCCACCACCTCCCTCTGGTGCTCCTCCCCCTTCCCTTTCTTCCATGCTCTTCTATCCTCTCCTGTCCGATTCCCCCTTCTCCAGCCCTTTATCCCTTTCACCTATCAGCTTCCCAACTCTTTACTTCACCCTTCCCCTTCTCCTGCTTTCACCTATCACCAACCACCTTGTACTTCTTCCTCTCCTCCCCCAACCTTCTTGCTCTAACTTCTCATCTTTTTTTACCAGTTCTTATGAGAGGTTTCGGCCTGGAACATCGACAGTTCACTCTTTTCCGTAGGTGCTGCCTGGCTCGCTGAGTTCCTCCAGCATTTTGTGCGTATTACTTGGATTTCCAGCTTCTGCAGAGTTTCCCTTGTTTGTTCAACATTCTATGGCATGTTTGTCATATGAGATCTTAAATAATTTCAGATAACTTTATCATATCATCATGCATGCTTTGATTCATAGAACATAAAACATAGAAAATCTACAGCATAATACAGGCCCTTCAGCCCGCAAAGCTGTGCCGAACATGTCCTGACCTTAGAACTACCTAGGCTTACCCATAGCCCTCTATTTTTCTAAGTTCCATGTAGCCATCCAGGAGTCTCAGAAAAGACCCTATCGTTTCCGCCTCCACCGCCGCCACTGGCAGCCCATTCCACGCACTCACCACTCTCTGCGTAAAAAAACGTACCCTTGACATCTCCTCTGTACTTACTTCCAAGCACCTCAAAATTGTGCCCTCTCGTGCTAGCCATTTCAGCCCTGGGAAAAAGCCTCTGACTAGCCACACAATCAATGCCTCTTATTATCTTGTACACCTCTATTGGGTCACCTCTCATCCTCCGTCACTCCAAGGAGAAAAGGCCAAGTTTCATAAGGCATGCTCCCCAATCCAGACAACATCCTTGTAAATCTCCTCTGCACCCTTTCTATGGTTTCCACATCCTGCCTGTAGTGAGGCGACCAGAATTGAGCACAGTAGTGGGGTCTGACCAGGGTCCTATATAGCTGCAACATTACCTCTCGGCTCTTAACCGCAATTCCACAATTGATGAAGGCCAATGCACCGTATGCCTTCTTAACCACACAGTCAACCTGTGCAGCAGCTTTGAGCGTCCTGTGGACTCGGACCCCAAGATCCCTCTGACCACACTGCCAAGAGTCTTACCATTAATACTATATTCTGCCATCATATTTGACCTACCAAAATGAACCACCTCACACCTGTCTGGTTTGAGCTCCAGCTGCCACTTCTCAGCCCAGTTTTGCATCCTATCAATGTCCCACTGTAACCTCTGACAGCGCTCCACACTGTCCAAAACACCCCCAACCTTTGTGGCATCAGCAAATTTAACTAACCCATCCCTCCACTTCCTCATCCAGGTCATTTATTAAAATCACAAAGAGTAGGGGTCCCTGAGGCAGACCACTGGTCACCAGCCTCCATGCAGAATATGACCTGTCTACAACCACTCTTTGCCTTCTGTGGGCAAGCCAGTTCTGGATCCACAAAGCAACGTCCCCTTGAATCCCATGTCTCCTTACTTTCTCAATAAGCTTTGTATGGGGTACCCTATCAAATGCCTTGCTGAAATCCATATACACTACATCTATGGCTCTACCTTCATCAATGTAGAATACTACAGCCCATTACAGGCTCTTCAGCCCACAATTTTTGGGCCTGCCTTTTAACCTATTCTAAAATCAATCTCACCCTTCTCTCAGGCTGCACAGCAACACCTCCCAGTCTCCACTCAGCTAACAGGAGTCACCTGCCACTCATTTTTAACTTGTCACATGCAGCCTAATTAAACCCAGCTCTCTTCCACAATTCTTTGTTTATCCATCAAGCCAGACAGCCTCAACCAGTTGCTCCTGGCCTTCAATTACCTTGGCATGTAAAGTATCTGTTCTCTCTTGTGTTGTGGGCCCCTTGTGGCTTTTTATTTTGCAGTTTATTAGTAAAACGTTGTTTACTGATACATTGGCTGTGCTTTTAGCTCAAGCCCTCTTTGCATTTCCTGACACCTTCCCTCCCACATAACCCTCCATTTTTCTTTCATCCATGTGCCTATCTAAGAGTATCTTAAATGTCCCTAATATATAAGTCTCTACCACCACCACTGGAAGAAAATTCTACTCTTTGTAAAAATACCTACATCTGACAATCCCCCTATACTTTCCTCAAATCACCTTTAAAATATGCCCTCTTGTATTAGCTATTCCACCCTGGGAAAAAGTCACCGGCTGTCCACTCAATACATGCCTCTTATCACCTTACAATGCAGACAGACAATAAGGTGCAAGGTCACAGCAAAATAGATTGCAAGGCCAGGAGTCTATTTTATCTTACTTGAGGACCTTTGATAACCTTATAGGAGTGGTGTGGAAGCTGTCTTTGAGCCTGGTGGTACATGCTTTCAGGCTTTTCTAGCTTCTGCCCATTGGGAGGGGGAGAAAGGAGAATGTTTCAGGTGGGAAGATTCTTTGAATATGTCTGCTGCTTTACTCAAATATTGCAAGGGGATTCTTAGAAGTGTGGTTTTCCATGAACAACGCTGTAAGCAAACATGTAGACCTCGATCTTATTTGTGAGCCAATGCGGGTGAAGTTCCAGTCCACAACGTACGAAGCTCGCCACACAACCAATCGGCAACCAGATTCCCTCCCCACTTCACAACTGAGCTTCTGGAATGACAACCAGTCAGCTGATTGATAAGTAGATAAAGGCCAAGCGTTCAGAGGATTCACCACAATCAACAGAGGGTAGGGAGGAGCTGACTTGACTGCAGATCGTATTGCTGCCTGCTACTCAGGCTACGTCCACACGAGACCGGATAAATCCATAACCGAAGATTTTTCTCTTCGTTTTGACCCTCCGTCCACATTGAAACAGCGTTTTCCTCCCCCGAAAACGGAGATTTTCAGAAACGCTCTCCAGAGTGAATAAGTCTGAAAACGCCTAATATCTGTTATAGTGTGTACAGGGTAACCAGCTAATTTTAAAAACGCTGTCATGACGTGCTGGAACAAATGGTGGCGACAGCACGGCATTTCATTGTGTTCTTGAACATAACCTCCAACACCACAACAATATCTGACAATAGGTTGTAACAGCCTAATGCAACATTGTATGGAAATGCAAGATAACACTGATGCAGACATGTTTTATACATTTAACAAGGTGCTTTATGAATGTATTGCTTGTGCAAACATTCAATAGATGCAATTGTCACTTTTGCCCAGTAACCCGTTTTATTGCACATGTTAAATACAGCAAAATAATACACAAAGACATGGCAAAAGTAAAGGCAAACAAATGAGGTAACAGCAAATTTCACTTTTGCCCAGTAACAAGTCTTATTGCATTTAGTTGTGGCTGTCGTCCCTTTCATCGGTGAAGAGACTATGGCTGTAGGAAATGTTTCTGGACAAACGCGCACCAAGTCATTCATTTGGCAATTTCCTTTAAAGTCTTTTTAGTCTGTAACTGGAGAAATGCGCACCAAGTATACCGTTTCCTCTTCGCTTGTTTTCTGTGTGACCTGCGCATGCCCAGTAGGAGGAGATTCGCCCAAATATCGGTTTTAATGTGGACAGAGGTATTTTTAAAAATGCCTAGTGTGGACGCCTGGTCGTTTTTACATGAAACTGACGTTTTCAAAATTATCCAGTCTAGTGTGGACGTAGCCTCAGAGGCATCAAAGTTGCACAGTATAACTGTGGGAGATTGTCTTGGACATTTCACTTGTGATCACAAGACTCTGGTGGACAGTGATAATGTAAGTTGCCGCAGGCCTGATACCCTTGTCTGGTGGAGGGACAGACAACATGGGAGCTGTGTAGCCTTGGTTGTAATAAGAACTAGGCCTAAAGCCTCGGGCTTGCCTACTACTGCAGACCAGGTAAAAGATGCGGAAGTGTTGCAGTGTAGTATCAGAGCTTGGCTGGGACCTGGCCGCTCCCATCAGTTCTGCCCTCCTGTGTTCGAGCAGCGGAATGACAGGCTGGATTATGTAGGAGACACCACCATCGATTGCTGGACTTTGTCGCTCAGGGTCTTGGGCTATAAATATTTTTTTTTTCTGAGTGAATAGGCTTCTTTGCTCGCTATTTTGAACAGTGTTACTTGCTACTTTTTCATATTTGCTTGCTATTTTGAATGTTTTGCACTTTGGCCCCAGCGGAACTCTGTCTCGTCCCGTTGTATGATTTGAATGATAATTAAACTTGATTTGATTCGATGCAAGACAAGCTTTTGACGGTATCTTGGTGCGTGACAATAATAGACTAATTCAAACTTATCTGTGACACCCTGGCTTACACCAGCCTGCTCAGCTGGTTTCAACATCATCTTGCAGAACAAGGGGCCTCCATCTCAGCAGTACTAACAATCAGGGCAGCTAGACGGTGCTAGGATAAAGACATCAACATCCCGACACCAGTCGGACAAAGCGTGAAGCAAAGAGCTGCTGTTATCTTTCTTCACCGAAGAAGTAGTCTCAGGGGCTTCCAGCCTCACTCTATCTTGTCTAATTCACCAGCCTAGATCTCTCTTTGTAATTAGGAGAGGAGAGAATTTCTGGCAGATCTGGCTGACTGCTATTAAAGCCAGCACTTTATGTGTCCATTACAGCCTGGCACTATGCGGAGGCAAGGAATAAAACCAATACTGTAAGCTTTCTGAATGTGAATCAATTGTAAAAGTCAGCAGTTTGAAGGCGTACAAGTCTTTTGGTTGACTACGTGGTATTAACCTAATCTGGCAACAGGGAGATAAATTCGTCGATGACTCGGCACAGTGTGATTTATGACCTTCTCTGGCACTTTGTTCTTTTCCCTTTAAATGTGAAGACTGGAACAAAATCTGTTGGATTACATGTGCATCTGGGTGAGACACAGAGATGATGTTTCCAACCGAGTTGATATTCCAAAATTACAGAGACATAAACATGACTCTGTCCTAATGGACGCAATAAGGAATCCAGGAGGAACGTCTTTACCCAGAGAGTGGGAAGAATGTCCAAGATGGTCCCATGGGGAGTGGTTAATTTAATTAGTAT
Organism: Mobula birostris; assembly: GCF_030028105.1. Taxonomy (NCBI): domain Eukaryota; kingdom Metazoa; phylum Chordata; class Chondrichthyes; order Myliobatiformes; family Myliobatidae; genus Mobula; species Mobula birostris. The sequence goes on along the minus strand of NC_092373.1, from coordinate 198,750,598 downwards.
TGATGTGGTTAAGCAGAGGCTGAATAAACACGGAAGGCAGAACTGAATAGAGGGACAGAGTCATAGTCACACAGGATGGAGGCAGGCCTTTCGGCCCAACTCAACCATGCTGACCAAGAAAACTCGAGTGCCCAAGACTTCTGTGCAGTACTGTATTTGTCATTGTGGAGCGGACAGCAAGTTTATCAATCTGGCGGGAGCAAAGAAGGTTGGGATGGTGATAGGGGAGCTCCGCGGGAGGGGTGTGAGTGAGGCAGGTGGCAGAGGAGTGCCAGTTCGAAAGATCAATAGTTCCATTTACTATCAGAGAATGTATACAATATACAACCTGAAATTCCTGCTCTTCACAGACATCCACAAAAACTGAAGAGTACCCCAAGGAATGAGTGGCAGTAAAGACATCAGAATCCCAAAGCCCCCCTCCCATGCACAAGCAGCAGCAAAGAAATGACCCTCCTCCTCCCCCACTTCGGCACAAAACATCAGCACCCCCACCCACCAAGCAAGCAATTGCAAAGCCCCCAAGAAAGACCAAACAACAAAAAAATAATCATTCACCTGACAATTTGACATGCCACAGGCTCTCTCCGTCTCTAATAAAGGGTCAGAGAGGTGTCACCCTTTCACAGCAAGAGGGGAGGCCAACAAAAACAAACAACTCGCTGATTTATGGTTCTAAAGTCTGCCGTGTCGCTATTTTTCCCTGAGTTCTCCGACTTGAGGATCGGCAACAAACTCTCCGCCACCAACGAGAGAAAGCGAGAGAGAGTGCGTGATCCAAGTACAGAGCCTCCAACGGTTGATCCACTGTTCCTGCCGTTCCATTTTCTCCCGCAGTGCTTCAGTCGGCCGCACCAGCATAGAGTCAGCTCATCCCTGGGGCGACAAAGCCTCGGAATCCTGAAAGCACGCTTGTCTTCTCAGCTGCGTCCTTGGGATATCGAGAAACAGCCAGTCAGTGAGCCCCGAGACGGGCCTCATTGCCGCAAGGAACCAAAGTTCAAGTGTAGCTATAGGTCAGGGTCCTTGGCAGTACCCCATCACCCTGAAAAGGAAAAAGAGAGATATTAATGGTAGAAATTAAGCTGTTTCTGCAGATGAGCTGAAAGAAGTGGCTGTCGACCGCCGACTGTCAGGGGCAGGGGATGATATGGGTACAGACGCACCCAGCCCTGAGACACCAGGCAAGATCACTTGATTGGTTTACTGATCATTTCAGAATGTCTCTCTGGTTCTTCCCACTCAATTCTCCTTTTCCCAACCATGGTTCCCATCTCCCTGTCCCCTTCCCACTCTCAGTCCACAATACAGACCCATATCGGAATCAGCTTTAACATCCACAAAATGCCGGAGGAACTCATTGGGTCAGGCTGCATCTATGGAAAGGAATAAACAGTCGACGTTCCAGGCTGAGACACTTTAACACCTTAACATCATTCACATATGTCATTAAAATTTGTATTTTGTTGCAGCAGCAACAGTGCAGCGCAATACCTGAAATTACTACAGTACTGTGCAAAAGTCATAGTCACCTTAGCTCTACTTATGGGCTCTTCTCCGATGATTGTCACCTTGTCGCAGCGGAGAAGCTTGTGTGGTTCTGAGGTCCCAAGAGCGATGCCGTCTGGAGCTATGCTTCTGGTAGGGTCACCCATGGCGGTAAGGTCGAGGGTGAGGTCCCTGACAAAGAACAATCCAACCAAGACCTCAACGGTGGAACAGGCGGATGAAGTTACTTCGAACTCAATGGCTGTGAAGGCGGATGAAGGCTGCAACAAATCCATCAGCTCCAATCGTCATGGTTTCCATGCCATTGGAATCAGTTGGCTGATTTAGATTAGATTAGATTATGAGGACTCTCAGTCCTCGATTATTGTCATTTAGAAATGCATGCATTAAAAAATGATACAATGTTTCTCCAGAATGATATCACAAGAAAACACAGGACAAACCAAGACTAAAACTGACAAAACCACATAATTATAACATTTAGTTACAACAGTGCAAAGCAATACCATAATTTGATAAAGAGCAGACCATGGACACAGTAAAAAAAAGTCTCAAAGTCCTGATAGACTCATCATCCCATGCAGGCGGCAGAAGGGAGGAACTCTCCCTGCCATGAACCTCCAAGCGCCGCCAACTTGCTGATGCAGCACCAGTGGAAGCACCCGACCGCAGCAAACTCTGAGTCCGTCCGAAAACTTCGAGCCTCTGACCAGCCCCTCCGACACAGCCTCTCCGAGCACCATCCTCTGCCGAGCGCTTCGACCCCACCCCGGCCGCCGAGCAACAAGCAAAGCCGAGGACTCGAGGCCTTCTCCTCCAGAGATTCTGGACCACACAGTAGCAGCAGCAGCGAAGCAGGCATTTCAGAAGTTTCACCAGATGTTCCTCCATACTCTCACGTCCGTCTCCATCAATCAGGATTGTGCGATTGTGCACTGCACCCTACTTGACAAATAACAGACATCACCACCGGACTGGCCGTTGCGAGCTGCGTTGCGCCGCCATCTTCTCCGATTTGTGAAGTATCTTGTGCTTCTTGGAGTGCAACATCAAGTACACATTAAACAAATACACACACAGGCGTCTTCGCTCTGTGGGCCACTTCTTCAGAACGAAGACCATCATCCTCGACCTTGAGGGATAGGCACGACGATTCATGTGCTTAAGACCTTTGTTCAGTACTGTAGGTCCCATCAAAACTGATCCCATTTGACCCATCTCTCTCTTACAGTAAACTTTGCTCTCCATGCAACCTTTCTAACTGCCATAAAAATGTCATTATTATACCTGCCTCCACCACTTCCTCTGGCAGCTTGTTCCATATACTCACCACCTGCTGCATGAAAACGTAGCCCCTCAAGTCCCTTTTAAATCTATTTCCTTTCTCACCTTAAACCTTATCAGGAAAGATAGAAGGGGTGCAGAGAAAATTTACAAGGAGTCTGCGGGGATTGAGGGTCAGAGTTAAAGGGAAAGGCTGAATAGTTTAGGACTTCATTCCCTGGAGCAGAGGAGAATGTGGAGCGATTTGATAAAGCTATACAAAATTATAAGGTGTATAGAAGGGGCAACGCGAGCAGGTTTTTTTTTCACTAAGATTGGAGAAGAGTTATCTAAGATTTTTTATATGCTTTCAGATGATCTGGTCTCCACAGAGCCCTGATCGAGTCTGTCAGGGATTACCACGAGAGACAGTTAAAGTCTGCAGAAGAACTGTGGCAAGTTCTCCAAGATGCTTGGAACAACTTATTAGTTTCTTCTAAAGCTGCACGACAGTGTACCTAAGATAATTGATGCAGCTTTGACGGCAAAGGATGGTCACACCATTCATTATTTGATTTAGATTTTTACCGTCTACTGCTCGTTGTAGTAAATTTTTGATACTTAGAAAATTTTCATTATTTTTGGAAGGAATTTTGCATTTAAAAATTTTTACATCTAAGACTTTTGCACAGTACTGTATATGCACAGTTGTATAAGACATTGGTGAGGCCTATTTTTTAGGTAATTTGTGTAGTTTTGGTCACCTGCCTACCGGAAAGAGGTAAATAAGGTTGAAAGAGTACAGACAAAATCTACAAGGATGTTGCTGGATCTGGAGGACCTGAGTTATAAGGAAAGATTGAATAGAGTAAGACTTCATTTCTTGAAAAGTAGAAGATTAAGAGGAGATTTGATGGAGGTATATAAAATAATGAGACATATAGATAGGGTAAATGCAAGCAGGCTTTTCTCAATGAGGTTGGATGGAATTAGAACCAGAGATCATGGGTTAAGGATGAAAGGTGAAAAGTTTAAGCAGAACACGAGGGAAAACTTCTTCACTCAGAGGTTCATGAGAGTAGGGATTGAGATGCTGACACAAGTAGTACAAGCAAGCTCGATTTCAACATTTAAAAGAAGTTTCAATAGGAACGTGGATGTTAGGGGGTATGGAGAACTATGGTCCCTGTGCAGGTCGATGGGAGTCAGCAGCTCGGACTAGATGGGCTGAAGAGCCTGTTGCTGTGCTGTAGTTTTCTATGACTCTAGTATGGAGGGCTATGATACAGGTGCAGGTCAATGGGACAAGACAGAATATTTTGGCATGGACTAGATGGGCTGAGAGCCCGTTTCTATGCTGTACTGTTCTATGACTCTAACCTGTGCCTAATTATGTTTGCTTCCCTTTGCCTGGGAAAAGTACTGTGTGCATTCATCCTACCTCTGATATTATACACCTCTGTAAGATCACCACTGAGCCCCTACACTCCAAAGAATAAAACCTTAGCCTGCCCAAACCTTCACTGTAACTTTAATTGTGCAACATTCGCGTAAATCTTCTCTGCACTCTTTCAAGTCTATGATGCCGTTCCCATAACAACTCATATTCTGTCTGGGTAACCAAGTGACATGAACATTGATTTCTCCAACTTATTTTTTCCCCTCTCCTTCCCACTCTGTCTCCACTCTTAGCTCTTCTCTTTTACTCACCTGCCTATCACCTCCCCTGGTGCTCCTCTTCCTTCCCTTTCTCCCATGGCCCACTCTCTTCTCCTAGCAAATTCCCCCTTTTACAGCCCTTTACCTTTTCCTACCTGTCATCTCCTAACTTCTTACTTCATCCCTCCTCCCTCACCCACCTGGATTCACCTATCAACTTCTAGCTTATACTCCTACAACTCCCCTCCCCAATCTTCCTATACCAGCTTTGGGGGTGCTGTGGACAGCAAGGAAGGCTATCATTGCTTGCAGAGGGATCTGCATTAGCTGGAAAATGGGCTGAAAAATGGCAGATGGAACTTAACGCAGACAAGTATGAGGTGTTGCACTTTGGTAGGACCAACCAGGGTAGTGGTTGAATGGTAGGGTACTGAGAAACACATACAAATTGCTGGAAGAACTCAGCAGGCCAGGCAGCATCTATGGAAAAGGGTAAACATTTGTGTTCTATGAAGGTTTTCGGCCTGAAACGTTGACGGTTTACTCTTTTTCATAGATGTTGCCTGGTCTGCTTTGTTTCTCCAGTATTTTGTGCATTTCACGCACATTTGTCCTCATTCCGTCCACCCGCCACCACACCAGAGATAGGGTTCATCTTGTCCTCACCTACCACCTACCAGACTCATATCCAGCAAATAATTCTCCAGAACTTCCACCATCTCCAATGGAATCCCAGCAGCAAGCATATTTTTTCCTCTCCCCCAACTTTCCACTTCCCACAGGGACCACTTCCTATGTGACCTCCTTGTACATTCGTCCCTCCCCATGGATCTTCCTCATGAAACTTATCCCTGCAAGTGGAATATGTGCCATACCTGCCCCTACACCTCCTCCCTAACGACCATTCAGGGCCCCAAACAGTCCTTCCAGCTGAGGCGACACTCCACCTGTGAGTCTGTTGGGGATATGTTGGAGTATCCAGTGCTCCTGGTGTAGCCTCCTGTATATTGGTGAGACCCATTGTAGATTGGGAGACTGCTTTGCTGAGCACTTACACTCCAACTACCAGAAAAGCAGGATCTCCCGGTGGCCACCCACTTCAATTCTACTTTCCATTCCCATTCTGACATGTCTGTCCATGGCCTCCTCTATAGCCACAATGAAGACACATTAAGGTCAGAAGAGCAACACCTTATATTCTGTCTGGACAGCCTCCAACCTGATGGCTCGAACATTGATTTCTCGAACTTCCAGTATTTTCACCCTGCCTTCACCATCCCATTCCCACTCCTCCCTCTCACCTTATCCCCTAACCTGCCCATCCCCTCCATCTGGTGCTCCTTCCCCTTCCCTTTCTTCCATGGTTGTGTACCCTGCCCAGAGAGCTATAATGGCTGGAGTTAGGGCTTTATGCTTTGGGTCTTGGTAAGGTCAAAGGGTAGAGGCCAGACTAAGAGTGGCCCCCTCGTCCTTCAGGTTCGGGGGTTCAGCTCAGCGCTAACAACCCTGACTGGTAAAACAAAAGTGTTACAAAAACTGAAATGAAGAATCCTTCTACATCTGAGAGGCTAAAGACACTCAGGGATGGAGGATCTTCATTGCTACCCCTAATGCCAGCAGAATGACAGGCAGTAAATAAGTACATTGATACATCAAACATAGAATGAAGTGTGTTTTTTGTGTCAATGACTAACACAGTCCTAGGATATATTGGGGGCAGCCCACGAGTGAAGGGTAGGGCTCTGAGAATTGTTGCAGAATAGAGGAACCTTAGAGTACAAGTACATAGTTCCCTGAAAGTGGCATCAAGGTGGACAGGGTAGACAGATTGCTGAAGAAGGCTTTTGGTATATAGTCAGGACATGGAGTATAGAAGTTGGGATGCTATATTGGAGTTCTACAAGATGTCTGTGAGGTTACATTTGGAGTAGTGTGTTTTGTCTTGGTCACCCTTCTGTAGGAAAGATACCATAAAGCTGCAAAGAGTGCAGAGGAGATTTCTGAGGGTAATTCTGGGTCTTGAGGCACTGAGTCTTGGAGAGAGGTTGAACAGAATGGGACTTTATCCATCGAAGTGCAGGAGAATGAGGTGTGATATCATAGAGATGTATAAAGTCATGAAGGGCATAAATGAACACAGTCCCTTTCCCAGGGTTAGGAATTATAAAGTAGAGAGTATTGGTTTAAAGTGAGATGGGAAAGATTTAATTGGAACCTGAGGAACAAATTGAGTGGCAGGGTGTGGATACGTCTCTACCAAAGGAGGTGTAAGGTGCTCCTCCACAAGTCTGCAGGTCACCCTTGGGCCAGGTGTAGCACATGCCTACTCTCTCCCCCTGATCAGGGTCACGTGAAGCCATGGGAGCAGATGGTGGATGGTCGTATGAGCAGCTGGTGCACATCACAAGTCCTGGTTACGCGACCACTGATGCCAGGCAGACAATCTCTGAAGAGTATTGATAATGGCTGGGGCCACCTGTCTTGTAAAAACACTGTCCAGTAGGTGGCAAACCATTTCTGTAGAAAACCAAGGACAATCGTGGTCATGGAGATGATGATCACCCACGTCATACAACATGGCACATAATGATGATGATGATGAGGAACAAAAATTTCACCGGGAGACTGGTGAGTAGATGGAACGAGCTGCCAGCAGAGGTGGTTGAGGCAGATACAATAGCAACAGAGGGATACAGACCAAACATGGACAAACAAAGAAGCTTTGATGGAAATTTTGGTTAGTATGCACCAAATGGGTCAAAGAGCCCACTTCCATTCTGATTTCCTCTATGACTCACTGCCCCAGCCCAGAATCAGGACGATTTATCCTCATGCACCCAGACTTTGTTGTCCGGAAAGTGCAGCCTTAAAAGGCGGTAGGCCGGCATTGTTGTATCACGATGTGCTACAAGAACTGCACTGTGATGGATAGGAGGGTTCTACAATGGGACAGTAGAACTGCCCAGTGCATCACTGTCACCAGCTTATCCACCATCAAGGATGTATATACAGATGGGTGCTGGGAAAAAGCCAGCAATATCACACACCCTGCCTATGGACCGTTTGTTCCACTCCCATCAGGGAGGAGGCTACGCAGCATCCATGCCAGGACCACCAGACTCGGAAACAATTACTTGCCCCAAGCCATCAGGCTGATGAACACCTCTACCCAGTAACCCACCCTCCACCACAGCTGAATCATTTCTTGTCAGAACACCTTATGTGCAGGCACTCCTCTACTTAGCGTCACTTCATGTAATACAGTCACTCTCTGCATATAAGCTAATCTTATATGTTTATGTTATTGTATTCTTTATGATAACTGTGTTCTTTTTGTGCTGCATTAGATCTGGAGTAACAATCATTTTGTTCTCCTTTACACTTGTGTCTGGAAGAGTGACAAAAAACAGGCTCGAATCTTGATCTTGAGAACAGACTCAGAGCAAAGTTTCCAAAGGGAAATGCGCAAATATTTGAGGTAAGAGAGAAAATTAATAAAAAGAGTTCGCAAGGGAACTGGGAACTCTTTCAAGGAGCTGGCATCACAACAAAGGGCTGAATGGACTACTCCCAAACTGTTAGGTTCTCCGAGTTGATTGAATTCCAAGCCTTCACTGTCTGAAGACTTGCTCCCCTCCTCCATCCCACAGAACGCAGTCCGGCCAATTTACTCGTTTCCTTTTAACAAGAGAAAGTATTTTTCAGCTTGAAGTACATACCCTCATGGGCCTCACTGTTTTACTTAGCTGAAAATCAGGATCTGCACTAAGCTAATCTTCTGCCAGTTGTTGAAGAGAAGGAATGGACAGCAATAATGCTGGCTATATTTCCCCCAACACAGGCCTGTATACACCTGTTTCCTTCTACATTCATCATGATTGTCTGAGGGAGTCTGAACGTTTTCCTTGGCTGCATCCTCCGGCCCGCTGGATGACTTCATTGAAGTGTCCTATTGTTAATTTACTCTCCAAACTAATGAAAACCAAACGTGGGAATGGAATCAAGCTTCATATTTTGACTCACTGTATGACAAAGTAAAGTTTCCAATGTGCTCAGCCAAAGCTAATAGCTACATTTTGTTTTGAAGTAAATGCAGAAAAAATGTATGCTAAAATCATGTTTTAAATCCAGTCAAGTTTAACCCTTTGGAGGAATTTTCTTTCCCGATGTGGCTGAGGTGTTGTTAATTTTATTCCACATAGCATAGAATAGACCCTTCCGGTCGTTCGAGCCCCATCAGCCGGCAAACCCCATCTTAACCCTAGCCTAATCACGGGACAATTTACAATGATCAATTACCCTACCAATCAGCAAGTCTTTGGACTGTGGGAGGAAACTGGAGCACCAGGAGGAAACCCTCGCGGTCACAGAGAGAACGTACAAACTCCTTATAGGCAGTGGCAGGAATTGAACCCAGCTTGCTGGGACTGTGAAATGTTGTGCTAACCACTATGCTAAATAATCTGAAGGAGAGCAACAAGTTTGGTGTAGTCAACAGTGGATGGCCTGTCGGTTATGCAAAGAACCTCTATTTTTGGAGTCATAGAGCACTACAGCACAGTAACAGGACTTTTGTCCCAACTAGTCTGTGCTAAAATATTAATCTGCCTAGTCCAACCAACCTGTGCCCAGACCAAAGCCGTCTGTAACCTTCCTATCCATGCACCTATCCAAATTTCTCTTAAGTGTTGAAACTTCTGGGAACTAGTCTCCTCTGTCGCCCCACCATCCTTGCATTCCCTCATTCTGGTATCCCTCTCACCTCTTCTCTTCCCCTCTTCTACCCTCATGACCTGCCCATCGCCTCCCTCTGGTTCCCCACCTCCTTCCCTTTATTCCACAGTCCATAGTCCATGCCCATCATATCCATAAATCACAGAACAGTACAGACCCTTCAGCACATGGTGTTGTGCTGACTATCTAACCTACTCCGAGAATAATCTAATGCTCCCTTCACGCATACCACTCCATTTTTCTTTCATATAAGTGCTTATCTAAGAGTCTTCTAATTATCACTAATGACCTGCCTCTACCACCATGCCAGGAAGTGCATTCCATTCACTCTCCATTCGCTGTGTAAATATCCTACCTTTGTCATCCCCCCAATATACTTTTCTCCTATCACCTTAAAATTGTTCTGTCTTGTATTAGCCATTGGCACCCTGGGAAAAAGTTGCTGGCTGTCCCCTCTATCACTCTATCTAAGCCTCTTATCATCTTATGCAACATCATCATCATTATCATCATCATCATCATGTGCTGTGTCGTATGATGTGGGCGATCATGGTCTATCCATCATGATGATTGTTTTTGCCAATTTTTTTTTACAGAAGTGGTTGCCATTGCTTTCTTCTGGGCAGTATCTTTACAAGACGGGTGACTCCAGCTATTATCAATACTCTTCAGAGATTGTCTGCCTGGCATCAGTTGTCGTATAACCAGGACTTGTGATATGCACCAGTTGCTCACATTACCATCCACCGCCTGCTCCCATGGCTTCACATGACCCTGATCAAAGGAGGGGGGCTAAGCAGGTGTTACACCTTGCCCAAGGGTGACCTGTAGGCTAGCAGAGGGAAGGAGCGCCTTACACCTCCTTTGGTAAAGACACATCTTGACCCCACTACTCAGATCATCATCTTGTACATCTCTATCAAGTCACCTCTCATCCTTCTTTGCTCCACAGACAAAACTTATCCTCAATTTATCCTCATAAGATATGCTCTCTAATCCAGGTAAATCTCTTCAGCACCCTCTCTAAAACTTCCATATTCTTCCTGAAATGAGGCAATCAGAAGTGAACACAATATTTCAAGTGTGATCTAACCTGAGTTTTACAGAGCTGCAACATTATCTCATGGTTCTTCAACTCAGACCCCAAATTCTCCAAATACTTGTTATCAGTCTCTAATTATCCTCTCCAATAATTTTCCACCACTCACTGGTCTATAATTCCAGGATTATCCTTATTATCTTTCTTAATCAAACGGATAATATTTGTCACCCTCCAGTCTTGTAATATTACTCCTGTGGCCAACGAGTACGCAAAGATCATCGCCAAAAGCACAGCAACCTCTTCCCTTGCTTCCCATAGTATCCTGCAGCATATTCCAACCAGCCAGGGGTCTCTATCCTAATGTTTTTCAAAAGTTCCAGCATACCCTCTTTCTTAACCTTTCCAGGATATTAAGCTGTTCTGTGCTGACCTCACTTGCGTCATGGTCCCCCTCACTGGTCAATACAGAAATAATATATTCATTAAGTGTCATGGTCCGGTCCGTGAAGTCAGTATTCCGGTTCATGGTCCGGTCCGCAGTTCCTTATTCCAGGGTTTCTGGTTTTCCCCAATTTCTGTTGTAGGCACATGATTCTCATTTTGAAGCTGAGACATAAATACCTCTGCAAACCAGGGATTCCCTGCTGGACTGTTCTGTTCCCCTCCTTGCCTTTCCCCCCTCATCTGACTCTCTGCCTGGATATCCCGCCTGATTCTCTGCCTGCTCACCTAGCCTGGATACCCCACCTGTATCGCTGAAGTTTTACTGCTGGAACAAGACTGGAGCCTTGCTAGGTCAAGATAAGGAGCTGTCTTTCGTTGTGTGGAATTGTCTGTCTGTGTCCACACCTTCGCTAGGTGGGTCTGGCCGTTTGCCACCACCTTGTGTTGGGATCTGTCTCTTCATGTTCAGCGTTCTGTGTATGAGTCCCGGCTCTACGTCCTGTTCCCAAGGAGGGGTCCCGGCTCTGTGTTCCGTGCTCCCGTCTCTTCTAGTCCAAGACTCCGTGGTCCTGAAGGCCCTTGTCCAGTCTGTGCATAGTCCAGTCCTATTTGAGTCCTGTCCATGTGCCTTTTCCTGTCCTTATGTCTCGCCCTGCCCAAGAGTTCCTCACCCAAGCCATGTCCAGTCCTGCAGTCATGTCATGTCCTTGCCAGGTTCTGGGGCCCGAGCCCGAGGCAAGACCCTGGTTCTGGGTCCTTGTCCAGTCTCAGGCTCGGGGTTCAAGCCCAGGCTCCTAGTTCATAGCTCCTTGTCTGGTTTCCCTGTTTCTTGTCCATGTCCTAGCCCAGGTCCTGCATCCTTGTCCTGTTCCTAATACTTCCGTGTCTGTGTCTTGCATTTGGGTCTGCTACCAGCGCCCCCTTTGTGACATTAAGGACCTCCTCAACCTCCTGTGCTTTGAGGCACGTTTCCTCTTTTATCCCTAACTGGTCCTACCCTAACTCTAGTCATCTTATTGATAACATACATGCTAAACAACTTGGGATTTTCCTTAATCCTACTCACCAATCCAGAATCCCATGCAAGTGCTCCCTAAACAACCTCCAATTTCTGTTGCTCATTTCCAGGAGAACACCTGTTCCCAAATTCCTGCTAAATAGGGTGATAATTCGGCTTTCCTTAATTAAATACTTTCCTATACCATCTGCTCCTAGCACTCTCCAAGGATATAGTAAAGGTCAGGGAGTTGTGGTCACTGTCCCTGAAGTGCTCACCCACTGAGAGATCTGACACCTGACCGGGTTCATTGACTAGTACCAGATCCAGCGTGGCCTTTCTTCCAATCAGCCTGTTGCTTATTGTGTCATGAATCATTCCTGGACACAGCTAACAAATTCCACCCCATTTAAGTCTTTTGCACTAAGGAGCTGCCAATCATTATTCGGGAATTTGTTTTACCCTTGACAACAGCCCTGTTATTTTTGGACCTTTCCAAAATCTACCTCCCCATCTGCTCTCCAGTGTCTGTTGTTATTGGGTGGGGGGGCAATCTATAGAATACTCCCAATAGAGAAATCATTCCCTCTCTGTTTCTGACTTTCACCCACACTGACTCAGCAGACGATCCCTCCATGATGTCTTCCCTTTCTGCAGCTGTGATACTTTCTCTGATTATCAAAGCCACAGCCTCCACCACTTATTTACCTCCCTTCCCTTTTGGAATATCTAAATCCCAGAACATTCTTGCCCTAGTGACCACCAAGTCTCTAATGGCCACAGTGCCATCATTCAGATCCATGCTCTGTCATCACATTTATTCTTGATGCACCGTGTATTAAAATAAACACATTGCAACCAATCCAACTGACTGCATTCATGTCCAATCCACTGTCTATCCATCCTCACAGACCCTCTTCATGCACCATCCACATTTACACCAACTGCCCTATGCTCTGACCTATCACTCTGGTTCCCATTCCCTGCCAGCCTAGTTTAAACCTTTCCAAGCAGCACTAGCAAGTCTGCTTGCAAGGGTAAGATTCCTTCATCACTTTACTTTTCCAACTTTCAATCCCGGCTTTTCACATCACTCTCTCCTATCACCTACCTACCTTCCCCCATCTCACCTGGTTTTTGGATTTACTATGTATGCCAGCAAGAAAACAAATTTCAGCTTTAGCTTTGTATATGGTGACATACGAGGGGTGATTGATAAGTTTGTGGCCTAAGGTAGAAGGAGTCAATTTCAGAAAACCTAGCACATTTATTTTTCCTACATTTACACACTTAGTCCAGCGGTCTTGGAGCATATGGACCTCTCCTTTGTAGAAGTCGGCATCTTGGACCTCCAGAAGTGGTCCACAGCAGGGGTGATTAATAAGTTCATGGCCTAAAGTAGAAGGTGATGAGGAGAAACTTCAAACTTTCTGCATTTTCACTCAGAGTTGAACTGCACGTGCATGTAACGAGAGCTGTATAACTCATTTCCTTCTACCTTGGGCCACGAACTTATCAATCACCCCTGCTGTGGACTACCTGGAGATCCAAGACACTCTTGTTACATGCACGTGCAGTTCAACTCTTTGAGTGATAATGCAGAAGGTTTGAAGTTAATAACTCATCTCCCTCTACCCAAGGCCACGAACTTATCAATCACCCTGCTGTGGACCATTTCTACAAAGAAGGGATCCGTATGCTCCACGACCGCTGGACTAAGTGTGTATGTGTAGGAGGGGACTATGTTAAAAAATAAATTTGCTATGTTTTCTAAAATTGATTCCTTCTATCTTAGGCCATGAACTTACCAATCACCCCTCCTATATGTACTTTGATATAAATTTACTTTGAACGTTGAACTTTTATACTCTCTAATCTTGGCAACATCCTGCTGGATGATTGCATTCCCAGAAAGTTCAGACTTCAAGATTTATTTTCAAAGTGCATATAGCCCACCATTTGCAACCCTGCGATTCATTGTCTTGCGGGCATACAAAATAAATCCATAATAGAATAATAACCATAACAGAATCAGTGAAAGACCACACCATCTTGGGTGTAAAACCAGTGTCCAAAAGACAACAAACTGTGGAAATGCGAAAAGAAAAAAATAACAGTAATAAATAATTAAGCAATAAATATCAGAACATGAGATGAAAAGTCGTTGACAGTGAGTTTGTAGACTGTGGAAACATCTTGATGATGGGGCGAGTGATGTTGAGTGAAGCTATCCCCTTTAATCCAAGACCCTGATGTCTGAGGGGAATAACTATTCCTGAACCTGCGAGTTCTGAGGCTTTTGCACCTTCTTCCTGATGGCAACAGTGAGGAGAGAGAATGGCCTGGATGGTGGGGGTGATTGATGATGGACTCTACTTTCCAGCGACAGTGTTTGTTGTAGATGTGCTCAATGGTTGGGGAGGGAGCTTTACCCATGATGGACTGTCTGGTTACAAATCCCATCTCGCATTTCTCACAACATTTAAGGATCCCATTCAGCCCATTCTCCTGCTTATTTCACCCTAAACTATTCTCCCTCACATGTCCATCAGTTCCAGCCTCATTTTCTTGAGGAAATTTAAAGTAGTTAATATATGTGCCAAGAAAGAAACTGGAGCATTCAGAACAATGACACACGGTCACAGGAAAGTCATACAAACACTTTGCAGCAATGACGGGATTTCAGGATCGAACCTGGGATACTGAAGTTACCTGCAAGTTCAGTACACGACACCCTTACATTGAAATAGTCTAAGCAATGAAAATTAGTCCTCAGGGAATTCACAATTCAAAATCCAATGTATGGAATCGAAATCCACTCTTGAAGAGTTTGTGTGTCAATCTTTATTTTTATTTTATTTCCAGCTCGAATTTTTTGATACGTACTCAATGGATGTAACTTCATGCTCAGATGGTTTCCTGGGATTTCAACCCCCCCCCACCCACAGACTCCTTGTAAAGTGGGGTTGCCTGTGCTGAGAGAGTGCTACATGCAGGTTCAAATTAAAGGTTATTGTAATAGACATACTGGGTAGCCCAAAGATATTCAGGTTTGTAGGTTAATGGGCCACTGTAAATTGACTCTTGTGCATAGGTGAGCAGTAAATCTTATTACCCAGGTTCATTGTATCTGTGCTTCTCATGCTGTTATGGTGGTTCTCCATCATGTCCAATGATGACAGGAAACCTGTGCGGGAGAGTTTTAAAGTGGAAAAACCATTGCACTGGAGGAGACAACAGGAATTCTGCAGATGCTGGAAATTCAAGCAACACACATCAAAGTTGCTGGTGAACGCAGCAGGCCAGGCAGCATCTGTAGGAAGAGGTGCAGTCGACGTTTCAGGCCGAGACCCGACGCAGACTGGGAGACCGCTTTGCTGAACATCTACGCTCTGTCCGCCAGAGAAAGCAGGATCTCCCAGTGGCCACACATTTTAATTCCACATCCCATTCCGACATGTCCATCCACGGCCTCCTCTACTGTAAAGATGAAGCCACACTCAGGTTGGAGGAACAACACCTTATATTCCGTCTGGGTAGCCTCCAACCTGGTGGCATGAACATCGACTTCTCTAACTTCCGCTAATGCCCCACCTCCCCCTCGTACCCCATCCATTACTTAATTTATACACACATTCTTTCTCTCACTCTCCTTTTTCTCCCTCTGTCCTTCTGAATATACCTCTTGCCCATCCTCTGGGTCCCCCCCCCCCCCGGTCTTTCTTCCCGGACCTCCTGTTCCATGATCCTCTCATATCCCCTTTGCCAATCACCTGTCCAGCTCTTGGCTCCATCCCTCCCCCTCCTGTCTTCTCCTATCATTTTGGATCTCCCCCTCCCCCTCCAACTTTCAAATCCCTTACTCACTCTTCCTTCAGTTCGTCCTGACGAAGGGTCTCGGCCTGAAACGTCGACTGTACCTCTTCCTAGAGATGCTGCCTGGCCTGCTGCGTTCACCAGCAACTTTGATGTGTGTTGCACTGGAGCAGTTCCTCTCTCTCTCGACCTCGGAAGTCCAGGTCCAATGGTACAAACAAATGTCACAAACTGGGGTCTTCCTTGGTTGCAGTGGATGACCGTGATGTCTTCTGCAACTTCTCATTTGCCCTTCGCTCTCCACATTGCAGAACTGCCTTCCTGGATGCTGGACCTCACCGTAGATCCCCTCCACCCATTCCACCGGAGCTGACGTCGCATGCTAGGACAGGCACGTCCTTACCCAACTGGGCGATGAGGTCCGCCAGCTACCCTTATCTGGTTTAGCCAGCATTTCGAAGTGGTGTACCGGGGTGTGGCTGCTGTCACGTGCAAACAGTTACTTGGAGCTACAAATGACCAAAGGTGAGTGAATTGCTGCAGACTGGACGCAACAACAAGCCTGTTCACTAGAGGTAATACCCCTCCCTGGACACTCCATACACCCCCTCATCATGGAGTTATGAACATCTGTATCTTCATTAGTCATCCTCCTGCTGTCAGGAACTGTAGAGAAGGCTTGACCCAAACGCAGAGCAGCAGTGATAATTTAGCCGTGAAGGATCACTTTAATAATAGACTGCAAAATAACAAGCCACGAGGGGTCACAAAGCAAGTGAAAACAGACACTTAACACGACAAAGCGACAAGGTAACTGAAGGCTAGGAGCAACTGGTTAAAGCTGGCTGACTCCAAGGGTGAACAATGGCCGTGGCTGAGAGTTGGGTTTAAATAGTCTGCAGGTGATGAATTGGAAATGAGTGGCAGGTGACTCCTGTTAGGTGGAGAGGGTGGAGATTGGGAGATGCCTGCCTGTGCAGGACTTACAGAACATCGCCCCCTACTCCTGACATCCAATGGTCCAGGGTGATCTGGATGGATCCAATGGAAATCTTCGATGTGCAATGGATCCAAGATGAAACTGGACAGCACCCAAGACCTCTCCTCCGGACCACACCCTTCCCAGTCAACCAGGTTCTGCAAACCCTGTCCATGCCAATGTGAATACATCAAATGGTGATCTGTGTACACTGGACCATTTTCTACCATCCTAAGGTCTGGAGGTACAGGTTCAGGTGGGTTGAGTTGTCCATGGACAACATGCTTGACGCTGATCATGTGGAAGGTAGGTGTCATGCCGAGGGATGGTGGCAGCTGGAGACGGTAAGTGACTGGGTTAATACGATGAGGAATCTTAAAGGGACCAAGGAACTGGGGCAAGAGCTTGCAGGATTTGGTGCACAGGGATAACCAAATACAATTCCTAGGCTGGAGCAGTCTGGCTGGGCACCGCCAATGTTTGGCCTGGTGGCAGTAAGCACGTACCAAGCATTCCAGTAGTGGAAAAGCAGGGCTATGGCAGATAGGACCTCCACCATTGGCTCCTCTGTGAAGGACAATGGGGTGAGTAGCAATGAAGCCCTTTGAGAGATGACATACCTGTGGCAGAGATTTATAAAATGTTGGTCAGTTTGGCTCAGAGCAGATTCTTCTTTCATGTGGAACGTCACAGAAGCTTCTCAACTTTCTGATTGGCTCTTTCTGCTTTACCATCGGTGGGGACTGCAGGAGACCAGAGGGCTGCTAGTTGGAGGAATTGGACTAGGCATATTGAGGGCAGGCAGTGACAAACTGATGTAAATCTGTGATCATAGTGAGCCACTAGTACTGGTGTCACAGAAAATCCAGGCTCATTCATGTGCCTGATTGGCTGGAGAAGGGTGAGGATGGGCCCACTGGAATGCCTCAGAGGACAGGGCCTCCATTGCCTCCCTTCCACTTCCCAGATGGTCAAAAACTTGGCACATCTCAAGCAGCGAATTCCTCATATTTATAGCAGGTAGTGGCTTTATTTTGCTGGTTAATGGCATCCCAGGTCAGAGTTCAACCATTCAAGAGAGGTGAAAAAGGCAGTCTTGGCTTGGTCTGTAGAATCCAGGAATGGCCGCAGCCCACAGCGCAAAACACACTGGGACAGGAAGCTGTGGCATCAGTTTGGGGATCCATTGGCAGCATTTGGGCACTGGAATGCAGGGCTCCGCAGGAGGAGGTCGACTGGGCTGGGGTTGCTGTGCCAAGACAGAGAATTGGTTGAGAGTTTCCAGCTGCTTCTGGACCACGTACTTGTTAAAGCGGGTGAGTTCCTTTAGGCGAGCAAACCCTGCTGGGTCAGTCACAGGTTCAACCATCCCGTCAGGAACTGTAGACGAGGCTTGACAAATGCACAGCAGCAGAGATTATCTAGCAGTGAGCAATGACTTTAAATAATAAACTGCACAATAACAACCCCAGAGAGGCCACAAAACTAGAGAGAACAGGTACTTAACACAGCAAGGTAACTGAAGGCTAGGAGGAACTGGTTGAGGCCGGCTGATTTGATGAGAGCTGGGTTTAAATAGGCTGCAGATGATGGACTGGAAATGAGTTGGAGGTAATTCCTGATAGCTGGATTGTGCAGGCCTGACGCCTACGCTCTCAGGGGAGAAAAAGAATTCCTAGCCTATCCCACCTCTCCTTATAACTCAACCTCCCCAGTCTCAGTTACATTAGCATAAATCTTTTTTTGCACCCCTTTCTGTTTAATGTAAACCTTCCTATAGCTGGGTAACTATATTCTGTGCACGGTTCTCCAAATGTGGCTTTGCTAGTGTCTTGCACAGCTATAATATGTTGTTCCAAATCCTGTACTCAGTATCCTGACCAAATAAGGCAAGCATGCCAAAACATAAACATGAGGAATTCTGCAAATGCTCGAAATCTTGAGCAACACACAAAAAGCACTAGAGGAGTTTTGCAAGTCAGGCAGCATCAAAAGAGGAAAATAATCAGGACTGATGAAGTGTCTCAGCCCAAAACAATGACCATTTATTCCGCTCTATAGAAGTGCGTCAAGTGCCTTCTTCATCATCCTGTCCATCAATTTTGCAACTTTCAGGGTACTATATGTCCGTACCCTGAGGTCTTTCTGATCTACAGCACTCCCCAGAGCCTTACCCTTTGACAGAACATATTCAACTTTTGAAATGCTTTCTACTCTCCACTGAATGAAAATTTGGGATAAAGATAATCAAGAACCTCAGTAATATCTTCCAACTGAGTGCCTGTAAGTAGAGAACATAGAATATTACAGAACCGTACTGGCCCTTCAGTCCATAATATTATGCTGACCTTTTAACATACTCTAAAATCAATCTAACCCTTCTGTCCTGCATAACCTTCCATTTTCTTATCACCCATATGTGTGTCTAAGAGTTTCTTAAATGTCCGTAATGTATTCTGCTCTACCACCACCCCTCACAGGGTGTTCTACACACACACCATTCTCTGTGTAAAAAGCATACCTCTGACAACCTCCCTATGCTTTCCTCCAATCATCTAAAAATTATAAGACCATATAACATAGGAGCAGAATTAGGCCATTCAGCCCATCATGTCTGCTCTGCTATTCCATCATGGCTGATCCCGGATCTCACTCAATCCATTACACCCTCCTTCTGGCCATATCCTTTGATGCCCTGACCGATCAGGAAATGATCAACTTCACGCCTTAAATATGCGCACGGACTTGGCCTCCACCGCAGTCTGTGGCAGAGCATTCCACAGATTCACTACTCTCTGGCTAAAAAAAAATTTCCTCCTTACCTCTGTTTTAAAAGGTTGCTCCTTAATTTTGAGGCTGTGCCCTCTAGTTCTGGATATGCCCAGTATAGGAAACATCCTCTCCACATCCACCCTGTCTAGTCCTTTCAATATTTAGTCCAAGAGCAGCTAGCAGTTTGCTGTGATCTTCACATAAATGCATACTTGGCCTTTTATTTATCCTTCAATGATGTTCCAATCCTCAAAGGGGCATTTAGCCAGTTAGAAATAAGAAACCTTCATCCAATCATAAGTTCTACTGCTTGACCCAATGACCAACTCTTAGTATTCAACAAGACCTCAGGTCATTCCTCCGGAAGGTCAGATTCCCAGAGTCGAAGGACAGAGCCCAAGTGAAAAGTCAATGAAGCATTAACAAATGATACATAGTTCCTCATTATTTTCTCTGAAAACTTCCCCAGTTATTAATTATACAAATTAAAAAAGGTTGCTTGACTGATCGTCATGAATCACCCATCAGCGCACTGAAGGATAAGCATTACTCTGGGACGAGCAGCCCCCAGCAACTAAAAACAGTCCTCGTGCCTCTGAATTGTGGGTTCAAGCCCCACACAGGAGCCTGGACCCTTTAATCTGGGTTGATGAGACTAGCCCCCACACCCCGGCCAGTCCCGGTACAAGGAAAACAGCAAGGTTTGCCATGTGCTTTCAACTTTACATGCCCTGTCATGTGGATGTAAACCATTCCCAGTGGCTAACTCATATAAAGGGGCAAAGGTTTTCTCCCGGTGGTACCAGCCAGTAATTGTCTCACACCCAATAAAACTGATTATCTGTTTATGGCTCCTTGTCATGTATTGTGTCTGTCAATATGGCTTGCTTCATTTGATACCCTCACCCTAATGCAAGTAACTGCAGCAAGTTCTGAACACAGCTCACTACATCATCAAACCAGACTCTTGCCTTACACTTCCCTCTGCAACTGGATCCTAGACTTCCTGACTGGGAGACCTCAGTCAGTCCAGATTGAAAGCAACATCTCCGAACACCATCACACTGAGCATGGGGCCCCCCCAGGGCTGTGTGCTCAGTCCACTGCTGTTCACTCTGCTGACCCACGACTGTGCTGCAACACACAGCTCGAACCACATCATCAAGTTCGCCGATGACACGACCGTGGTGGGTCTCATCAACAAGAACGATGAGTCAGCAAGTAGAGAGCAGGTGCAGCAGTTAATGGACTGGTGCACAGCCAACAACCTGTCTCTGAATGTTAACAAAACAAAAGAGATAGTTGTTGACTTCAGGAGGACAGGGAGCAACCACTCTCCGCTGAACATCGACAACTCCTCCGTAGAGATCGTTAAGAGCACCAAATTTCTTGGTGTTCACCTGGTGGAGAATCTCACCTGGTCCCTCAGCACCAGCTCCATAGCAAAGAAGGCCCAGCAGCGTCTCTACTTTCTGCGAAGGCTGAGAAAAGTCCATCTCCCACCCCCCCATCCTCACCACATTCTACAGAAGTTGTATTGAGAGCATCCCGAGCAGTTGCATCACTGCCTGGTTCGGAAATTGTACCATCTCGGATCGCAAGACCCTGCAGCGGATAGTGAGGTCAGCTGAGAAGATCACCGGGGTCTCTCTTCCTGCCATTACAAACATTTACACCACACGCTGCATCCGTAAAGCAAACAGCATTATGAAGGACCCCACACACCCCTCACACAAACTCTTCTCCCTCCTGTCATCTGGCAAAAGGCACTGTAGCATTCGGGCTCTCACGACCAAACAATGCAACAGTTTCTTCCCCCAAACCATCAGACTCCTCAATACCCAGACCCTGGACTGACACCAATCTACTGCCCTCTACTGTGCCTATTGTCTTGTTTATTATTTATTGTAATGCCTGCACTGTTTTGTGCGCTTTATGCAGTCCTGGATCGGTCTGTAGTCTAGTGTAGTTTTGTGTTGTTTTTACATAGTCCAGTGTAATTTTTGTATTGTTTCATGTAGCACCGTGGTCCTGAAAAACATTGTCTCATTTTTACTGTGCACTGTACCAGCAGTTATGGTTGAAATGACAATAAAAAGTGACTTGACTTGACTTGTCTATACTTCTCTCTGCCTCACCTGAGACCAAATACCTTGCTGTCTGATCTTTATCATACAAGAGATCCATTCAGTTGTTTAAAATTCAAAGTAAGTTTATTATCAAGGTGTGTATATATGTCACCATTTACAACCCTGTGGTTCATTTTCCTGGGGGCATACTCAATAAATCCATAATAGAAAAAAATCCCCGCCCCCCCCGCACTTTCCGCTTTCCACAAGAATTGCTCCCTGCGCAACTCCCTTATGCGCTCATCCCTCCCCCCTGGCACTTACCATTGCATGTAGAACAAGTGCTGCACCCCCTCCCTCACTATCATTCAGAGCCCCAGATAGTCCTTCCAGGTGAGGCGACACTTCACCAGACTATTGTGGTTGTCTACTGTATCCAGCGCTCTCGGTTTAGCCTCTAGTATATCGGTAAGGCCTGACATAGATTGGGAGGCTGCTTCATCGGCCACTTCTGCTCCATCCACCAGAAAAAGTTGGATTTCCCAGTGGCCAATCATTTCAGTTCTACTTCCCATTCCAGCGTGTCAGTCCACGGCCTCCTCTACTGCCATGATGAGGCCACCCTTTGGTTTGAGGAGCAAAACTTTACATTCTGTCTAGGTAGCCTTCAACCTGATGGCATGAATTTTGATTTCTCTAACTTCTGATAATTGCCCATCTTGTCTCCTTCATCATGCCCCATTCTTGATTTCCTCTCGTACCTTCTCTTCTTACCTGCCCATCACTTCCCTCCGGTGTTTCTCCACCTTCCCTTTCCTCCATTGTCATGTGTCCTTTACTATCAGGTTCCCCCTTCTCCAGCCCCTTATTTCTTTTGCCAATAAAACTCCTACCTCTTTACTTCACCCTTTCCCCTCTCCTGGTTCCACTTACCACCTGCCACCACATACTTTTTCCTCCCCTCCTCCCACCTTCTTACTCTGATTTTTCCCCTTCCTTCCCAGTCCCAAAAATTTCAGCCCCAAAAATGTGACTGATTACTCTTTTCCATAGATGCTGTCTGGCTTGCTGAGTTCCTGCAGCATCTAGAGAGTGTTGCTTTGAATTTCCAGCATCTGCAGATGTTCCTGTGGTTTTAGAATGATAACCATAATAGAATCAATTATAGACTGCACCAGCTTGGGTTTTCAACCAGTGTGCAAAGGACAACAAACTGCGCAAATACTAAGCAATAAATATCGAGAGCATGAGATGAAGAGACCTTGAAAGTGAGTCTATTGGTTGTGGGAACATTTCAATGATGGGGCAAGTAAAGTTGAGTGAAATTATCCCTTTTGGTTCAGAAGCCTGATGGTTGAGGGGTAGTAATTTTTCCTCAACCTGGTGGTGTAAGTCCTGATGCTCCTGTTCCTTCTTTCTGCAGCAGTGAAAATGGAGCATGAGCTTGGTGGTGGGGATCCCTGATGATGGATGCTGCTTTCCTGTGACAGTGTTTCATGTAAATGTGCTCAATGTTGGGACGAGCTTTACCCATGATTGAACACCATCTTTTTTTTTGAGGGGTTTCCATTCAAGGGCATCGGTGTTTCTATACCAGGCTGCGACGTAGCCGATTAATATACTCCCAACTACATATCTATAGAAGTTTGTCAATGTTTTAGATGTCATATATGTCACCATATTCAATCTTGAGATTAATTTTCTTGCAGCTATACGCAATAAATACATAAAAGAATAATAGCCATAATAGAATCAACGAAAGACTGCACTAACTTGGGCATTCATCAAGACGAATATACAGGAGACTAGGACCCACACTACAAGGTTCAGGAACGGTTATTACACCTCAAACTTCAGGATCTTGAACCAAAGGGGATAGCTTCACAGCTTTACTTGCCCCATTATTGAAATATTCTTACAACTTATGGACTTACTTTCAAGGACTCTTCATCTCATGTTCTTGATATTAATTGCTTAGACAAGGAATAATTAGGGAAAGTTGGCATGGCTCTGTGCATGGTAGGTCATGTCTAACCAATCTTTATAGAGTTTTTTTGTGGAAGTTACCAGGAAAGTTGATGAAAACAAGGCAGTGGATGCTGTCTACGTGGATTTTAGCAAGATATTTGACCAAGTCCCACATGGGAGCTTGGTCAAGAAGGTTCAGTCACTCGGCATTCAAGATGAGGTTGTAAATTGGATTAGACATTGGCTTTGCGGGAGATACCAGAGGGTGGTAGTTAACAGTTGCCTCTCTGACTGCAGGCCTGTGTCTAATGGAATGCTGCTGGGATAGATGCTGGGTTTGCTGTTGTTTGTCATCAATATCAATGATCTTGAATGATAATATGGTTAACTGGATCAGCAAATTTGTAGGTGGCACTACAACTGGGCATGCAGTGGGA
Organism: Mobula birostris; assembly: GCF_030028105.1. NCBI lineage: Eukaryota > Metazoa > Chordata > Chondrichthyes > Myliobatiformes > Myliobatidae > Mobula > Mobula birostris. Next base: position 198,726,909 of record NC_092373.1, on the reverse strand, counting down.
TCTGGACCAGCTGGAAAAATGGGCTGAGAAACAGCAAGTGGAATTTAATACAAACAAGTCATAGAGTCATAGAGAAGTACAGCACAAAAACTGGCCATTCAGCCCATCTAGTTCATGCCAGAACCATTTAAACTGCCTTTTACCATTGACCTGCTCTGGGAACATAACTCTCCATATCCCTACTATCCATGTACTGTACCTATCCAAACTTCTCTTAAATATTGAAATCGAGCTCACATACACCGGTAGTGCTGGTAGCTCGTTCCACACTCTTGCGACCTCTGAGTGAAGAAGTTTATCCTCATGTTCCCCTAAAAATTCTCAACTTTCATTGTTAACCCATGACCTCTGGTTTAATCCCACCCAACATGTCATAATTTTGTATACCTCTATCAAATCTCCTCTCGGTCTTCATGTTCTAAAGAATACAGTCCTAACTTATTCAATCTTTCTTTATAACTCAGGTCCTCCAGACCGAGTAACATCCTTGTAAACTTTTTCTGTACTCTTTCAACCTAGTTTACGTCTTTCCTCTGAGTAGGTGACCAAAACTGCACACAATATTCCAAGTTAGGCCTCACCAATGTCTTACACAACTTCAACTTAACATCCCATCTTCTGTACTCAGTACATTCATTTATGAAGGCCAATGTGCCAAAAGCTTTCTTTACAACCCTATCTACCTGTGACACCACTTTCAGTGAATTATGGACCTATATTCCCAGATTCCTTTGTTCTACCACAATCCTCACTGTGTAAGACCTACCCTGGTTGGTCCTACGGAAGTACAAACCTCGCACTTCTCTGCATTAAATTCCATCTGCTATTTTTCAGTCCATTTTTCCGGCTAATGCGGATCCCTTTACAAGTCATGATAGTCTTCAGTGACTGAAATGGCAGAGACTGTGTATACAACAACTGTTGCAAGGGTAAAAAAAAAACATTATGGGAATCATATATAGGCCTCCAAATAGTAGCCAAGATGTGGGGTTGAGATTGCAAAGGGAGCTGGAAAAGACACGTAAAAAGTGTAGTGACACAATTGTAATGGGAAATTTCAATATGCAAGGGGATTTGGAAAATCAGGTTGGTGTTGGATCGCAGGAGAAGGAATTTGTTGAATGCCTATGAGATGGCTTTTCAGAGTAACTTGTGCTTACGCCTACTTGGGGAAAGCCTATCTTAGATTGGCTGTTGTGTAATAACCCAGATCTTATTAGGGAGCTTAATGGAAAGGAACCCTTAGGCGACAGTGATCACAATATGATTGGATTCATACTGCAATTTGAGGGGAAGAAGCATAACTCACATGTATCAGTATCACAATGGAATAAAGGGAATTACAGAGGCATGAGAGAGGAGCTTGCCCAGGTGGATTGGAGGAGGATACAGGCTGGATGACGGCAGAGCAGAGATGGCTGAAGTTTCTGGGAATAGTTCACAAGGCACAGCATAGATATGTCCCACAGAAGAAGGAGTTCTCAAATGGCAAGGGTAGACAACTGTAGCTGACAAAGGAAGGCGTATTAGGTAGCAAAAATGAGTGGGAAGTTCGATGATTGGAAAGCTGTGAAGATCCAACAAAAGGCAACTAAAAAAGCTATAAGAAGGGAAAAGATGAAATATGAGAGCAGACAAGCTAATAATGTAAAGCAGGATACCAAAAGATTTTTCAATTATATAAAGAGTAAAAGGGAGGTGAGAGTTGATATTGGACCACTGGAAAATGATGCTGGTGAGGTAGTAATGGGGACAAAGAAATGGCAGATGAACTTAATAGGTACTTTGCATCAGTCTTCACTGTGGCAATGTGCCAGAGGTCCATGAGTGTCAGGGAGCAGGAGTGAGTGTTCCAGATGATATGAAGATAGGTGGAGGGGTAGGTAGTGTTGAGGAAACAATGCAATTGTAGCAGGACTTAGACAAATTGGAAGACTGGGCAAAGACTTCCAGAAGATTAATTTACAGGTTGAGTCTGTGGTAAAGTAGGCAAATGCAATGTTGACATCTATTTCAAGAAGAATAGAATGTAAAAGCAAGGAGATAATGCTGAGTCATTATAACACACTAGTCAGGCCACGTTTAGAGTATTGTCAACAGTTTTGGGTCCCATATCTCAGAAAAGATGTGTTGTCATTGGAGAGAGTCCAGAGGAGGTTCACGAGGATGATTCCAGGAATGAAGGGGTTAAAATATGAGGTGGGTTTAGCAGCTTTGGGCCTGTACTCACTGGAATTTAGAAGAATGCAGGGAGGATCTCATTGAAACCTAGCGAATGTTGAAAGGACTAGATAGGGTGAATGTGGAGAGGATGTTTCCTTTGTTGAGTGTATCCAGAACTAGAGGGCACAGCCTCAGAATTGAGGGGGCGACCTTTTAGAACAGAGGTAAGATTGAATTTTTTTAGCAAGTGAGTAGTGAATCTGTGGAATGTTCTGCCACAGACTGCTGTGGAGGCCAATTCCATGGACATATTTAAGGCGGAAGTTGATAGTTTCCTGATCGGTCAGGGCATCAAAGGATATGGTGAGAAGGCAAGTGTATGGGGTTGAGTGGGATCTGTGATCAGCCAGGATGGAATGGAACAGCAGACTCAATGGGCTGAATAGCCTAATTCTGCTCTTATGTCTTTTGGTCTTGTATTAAAGGGTATGAATACTTAAGCAATCAATTATTTTGGGTTTTATGTGTGTAATTAATTTAGATTACTTTGTAGAGATCTGATTTTACTTTGACATGAAAGAGTCTGTTTCTGTTGATCAGTGTCAAAAAAAGCCAAATTTAATCCACTGTAATGCAACGTTGTAAAGCAATAAAACATGAAAACTTCCAGGGGTGGGGTGGAGGCTGAATACTATTTATAGATACAGTACTGTAACTCTGACCACTCCAACAATGGCTAGAGTACTTGCCCCTGTCTTCCTTTAATTTGCTCTCTAAATCAATCTCAAACACCAATTGCTTGCAGGTCAGAGCTCCATTACACTAGTGTGATACGACACTGCCTTTTTCTACCCGGTCAGTGGAAGTGAGTGAAATTCTCTCTTCTCAAACTTCTGATGTCCAGATTGGTCGTTGCTCAGAGCTCAAGTGTGACATGCAGCACTGCAGTAGTACCAACCAGGGTAGGTTTTACACACTGTGGAGTGCGGTAGGACAATTCACTGAGCACCACGGTGCAGGTAGATAGTGACATAAAGAAAGCTTTTGACACATTGACCTTCATAAATCAAAGTACTGAGGACAGGAGATGGGATGTTATGTTGAAGTTGATGAAGTTTGGATTATTGTGTGCATTTTGGGTCACCTACCTACAGGAAAGATGTAAGTAGGGTTGAAAGAGTACAAAGAAAATTTACAAGAATTTCGCGGGGACTGGAGGATCTGAGTTATAAGGAAAAATTGAATAGTTTAGGACCTTATTCATTAGAACATAGAAGATTGAGGGAAGATTTGTTAGAGGTATACGAAATTATGAGGGGTATAGATAAGGTAAATGTAAGCAGACTTTTTCCACTGAGGTTGGGTGGGATTACAACCAGAGGTCATGGGTTCAGAGTGAAGGGTGAGAAGTTTAAGGGAAATAGAAGGGAAAACTTCTTCACTCACAGGGCTGTGAGAGTGTGGAATGAGCTGCCAGCACATGTGGTGCATGCAAGCCCGATTTCAATCTTTACGAGAAGTTTGGATAGGTATAGTACATGGATAGTAGTGATATAGGGGGCTATGGTCCCAGAGCAGGTCAATGGGAGTAGGCAGTTTAAATGGCTTGGCATGGACTAGATGGGCCAAAGGGCCTGTTTCTGTGCTGTACCTTTCTATGGCTCTGTATTAGTCAAGGTGTCTCTGGCTAATTCCGCACATATATCTCATGGTCAGAGAAGTAGATGGTATCGATGTTTCAGTGTTAACGGGTGGGTGTGAGGATACTAGATTCTGGAAACCTTGTAAATATGTGACATGGAAGGACAGGTTGTTGGAGGATTCAGGGCTCTGGGAGGTAGTCAAGTTGAGAAACCCTGCCAATGTGAAAGTTGTCAAAGAATTTGTGTATTTGTGTCAGTGACTAACTCTTAAATGTCACCTGAAATAGCCCACCAAAACACCCAGTTCAGGGTTCAGCAAAGGAATCACAAGGTCAATGTATCAAAGGAATCAGTGATATAGAAAGAGGTTAGCCAGGCTAGGTCCTTACTCCTTTTGTAAGAGAACAAGGGGCAACCTTAAAAATTTTAAAATATGAGAGGTATAGATGAGTGGATATTAATAATCTTTGCCCCAAGGTAGGAAAGTTCAAAACTGGGGTGGCGGAGGGAGCATAGATTTAGGGTGAGAGGGGAAAGATTTAAAAGGGATCCTGAGAGGCCACTTCTTCATGCAGAGGGTGGAGTGTATATGGAACTGCCAAGCTGCCAGAGGAAATGACTCAGGCAGATACAATAGTTCCATTTAAGAAACATAACTGGAGAGAAGGAGGATGAGAAATTTCTTGATAGAGGTGTACACGATGATAAGAGGCATAGATTGAAAGGACAGCCAGGGACTTTTTCCCAGGGCAATGGAGGCATAATTTTAAGGTGACTTTGGAGAAAATGTTGGGAACATGTCAGAGAGTGCATGGAACATCCTGCCAGAGGTGGCAGTAGACACAGATATATTGGGGCACTAAAGAAACTATGAGATAGAAACAGATTATTAAAAAATGGAGGCCGATGTGGGCGGGAAGGGTAAGATTGATCTTAGAGTAGGTTAAAAAGGTGTCATATCATAGGCTGAAGGGCCTGTATTGTGCAGTAGTATTCTACGGTAGGTTCTATATTCACTTGAATAGGTACGTGGAGGGGTGAGGCTCGAAGGATATGGGCTAAATGCAGGAAATTGGATGGCAAGGACTGGTTGGGCCAAAGGGTCTGTATCTGTGCTCTATTGCTCTGTGAACTATACAACTCACAGAGTGTTCACCTTGCCAGCAGATGAGCTGAGGGAAATGGCAATGGATTAGAGAGCCCTGCCTTCACTTGACCAAATGCAGCGGGAAAATGCGGGAGTGAGTGCCATGCAAGGAAAAAATGCTCAGCTCGGTAATGAGGTCTCAAGTTACGAATTTAAAACGAACCTCCAGTCGTAAAGTTGGCACGGCTTTTCTGTGATTCTTGTGCACCTCGATCCTGGGCAGGACATGGTACTGAAAATAGCTCGCCCACTGAGGGCTGAGCAGGTTAAGAGCAGGACAGGGAAAAGACTTTGTCATCCTGCCAAGTTGATTGATTCACCCTCAAGTACACGATTACCCACTCCCGTAAGTCTAAGTGTAATCAGGAATTCTTTAGCACAAGAGTGCTAATTATAACTGCAGAGCGACCACATGCTTTGTTGCACGGATGGCTTTAGGCAATTACTCAATGCACAGTCCTTATTACAGGGCAGGATATTATGTGGTATAGCCCCAGGGTGGGGGAGCAACATGAAGTCAGTTAATCCATGAGTGATTTGAGCACGACAATACTTTCTATCTTTGTTTCTTTCTCTCTTTTGGTTTCATGATGGAGCCAGCCCAAATCGTTAAGAAGTCTACTGAGGTTAAGCCTACTCTTTTTTTGTTTGGAGGCAGGAGAGGCTGGAGCAGCGATAAAGATGTACCCTGGGACTGAGTGTCCGCAACTGAAGGAGGAAGATTAAATGAAAGCTGCTGCTTTTGAATACTCAGTGAGCAACAGAGAGAGTGAGAAAGGGATGGAGAGAGGGAAGGGGAGACTTGGAGATAGAGGGAGAGAGTCAAAGAGGGGAGAAGGCATGAAAGAGACTGAAAGAGAAAAGAAGGAGGCAAGAGAGATACAGAAAGAGTGAGAGAGGAGCTAGAAAAAGAGAGGGGAGAAGAGTGAAAACAGAGTGAGTGAGTGAGTGAGAATGAGAGGGTGTGAAAGAGGGGAGAGAGAGGAGGAGGTTGAGAGAGGTTGAGTGGGAGAGGTAGTAAGAGAGGGGGAGAGAGAGGGAAAGATAGTCAGGGGTGAAAGAGGAGGAGAGATGGGGAAGAGGGGAAGAGCGAGATTGAGAGAAAGACAGAGGGCAAGATACAGAGAGCGAGAAAGTGGGGGGAGGGAGCGAGGAGGGGAAGGGTATATAGACAGCGACAGAGGGACAAAGAGAGGGATGGCAAGAAAGCAAGAAGCTCCATTTTATCAACACACGTCAAAGTTGCTGGTGAACGCAGCAGGCCAGGCAGCATCTCTAGGAAGAGGTACTGTCGACGTTTCAGGCCGAGACCCTTCGTCAGGACTGAAACGTCGACTGTACCTCTTCCTAGAGATGCTGCCTGGCCTGCTGCATTCACCAGCAACTTTGATGTGTGTTGCTTGAATTTCCAGCATCTGCAGAATTCCTGTTGTTTGCTGTTTGAGCTCCATTTTATAATTGTTTTCATAGAATTAGTCTCCAAGAGGACCACAAACTTATGGTTTGGAGGCTCGTGTGCCTCAATGACCCAGAGGACTATGTTGGCTGGAGTCAGGGCTTGATGTTTTGGCTCTTGGTAGGGTCACCAATTCCAAACAGGTCGAAGGGTAGAGGCCAGACTAAGAGTGGTCCACCAGTCCTGCAGGTAAAAGGGTTCAACTCAGGGCTAACAATGCTGACTGGTAAAACAAAATTGTTACAGAAACAGCAATGAGGAAGCCTTCTACATCTGTGTACCACTGAGGACCCTGAACCACACCCGAGGCACAATGGAGAAGATGGCTAAGGACAGAAAGAGATGGAGGAACTTCATTGCTTCCTAAATGCCAGCGGTGTAACAGGCAGTAAGTAAGTAAGCCATGGACTTGACAGATGGCATGGTGAAGCGACAGCGCGATGCCAGAGCCTGTGGAGGTGCTGCCGCTGAGCTCCAGTGACACGGGTTGATCCTGATCTCAGGTACGTTCTGTGTGGGGCTGGCACATTCTGCTTGACCATGCTGGCTTCCTTTGGACTCTGCATTCCCCACATCAGTAGGTAGTTGGATGATGTAGGATACCCTGAGTGTAAGTAGTTGGTGGAAGAAAGAGGATAGGCAGTTACTGGGGATGTGGGGGAGTTATGTTTAATAGGAAGTAAATGGTACAATAGGCAATAGACAATAGGTGCAGGAGTAGGCTATTCGTCCCTTCGAGCCAGCACCACCCTTCACTGTGATCATGGCTGATCATCCACAATCAGTACCCTGTTCCTGCCTTCTCCCCATATCCCTTGACTCCGCTATCATTAAGAGCTCTATCTAACTAATGGAATGGCTGGAAGAGTTGACAAAGACCTGATGGGCTGAATGGCCTCATTCTGAGACTTAAGGAAGAAGATGACCTTAGGCAGTCAAAAAACAATCCATAACCAACAAACCACCTCCAATGTACAGTTACTTTGAGGAAACTGTCAATTTTATGTTCACAACTCCATAAACATCACTGAAAGAATGACCTGATAATCTTTTTTAATGGTATTGGATGAGAGATTATTAACCATGGGAATTTGAAGAAGAACTTAAAATTTAGTGGCTGAAATATAATTTGGAATGCAGTTAACATTGAATAAGTTTAGCTGAAGTATAGTACACCGTACACAGATCCGGCTGGCGGCATAGTGGCATCAGCGCTGGGCTGCGGAGCGGAGGTTCCGAAGTTCAGACCCAGCCGGCTCCCCCCAGCACGCTTTCCATCTGTGCGGGGTTAAGAGCTGGTGATTTCTTTGAAAAAAAAAACTCACCTGGCAGAAGGCAATGGCAAACCACTGCTATAACTTGCCTCGTACGCGAATTCCAACTACGTCAGAACGGCATGGGAGGAAGTCGTCTGCTACCTGGAAAAATTCTGGGTATTATTATTATAGTACATAGAGATGTTAGAAATGTATGGAATGAGAGAGAATTAGTTTAAATATCATTAGACTACCTTACCTCCTTGCCTGTCCATCGCCCCCTTCTGGTGCCCCTCTGCCTTCCCTTTCTCCCATGATCCACTCTCCTCTCCCATCAGGTTTCTTCTTAGTGAAGCCCCCTTACCTCTTCCACCTATCACCTTCCAGCTCCTCACTTCATGCCACCTCCCCCACTCACCTGCCTTCCCCCTCACCTGGCTTCACTCATCACCTTCCAGCTTGTACTCTTCCCCCTCTTCCCACCTTCTTATTCTGGCTTCTTTACCTTCCCTTTCTAGTCCTGATGAAGGGTCTCAACCCAAAACATTGACTGTTTATTCCTTTCCATAGATGCTGCCTGACCTGCTGACTTCCTCCAGCATTTTGTGTGTGTGTTGCTCTAAATATGGTGATTGTGAAGTGCTACACCTGATCATTCGAGGAGAAGGAAGGGTTAGGGTTCTAGAATCTTTTCCGACATTCAACAAGGTCATGTTCGACCTGAACACAGCACAATCCAAAGCTCAAAGTTCAAAGTAAATTTATTATCAACGTGCATATCTGTCACCATATGCTACCTGGAGATTTATTTTTTGCAGTCATTCACCGTAAATAGAAAGAAATACAACAGAAAAACATCCAGCATAGTCCGGTCAGTCTCTCTTCTCGTAGGGATGAATATACAAAAGCTGGAGAATCAAAAACATCAGACTCAAGGGAAGCTAATATCCTGATATCATTAGGACTTTGTGCCATCTTATGGACATACAATCAATCTATACATATAAGCTACATGTATTTATACTTTATTGTGTGTTCTTTTAAATTATTGTGTTCTTTACCTTATTGTGTTTTTTGTGCTGCATCGGAGTAACAAGTATTTCATTCTCCTCTACACTTGTGCATGGGAAATGACACTAAAAGTCTTAAAATATTTGAAATGTTGAAAATGCTAGATCCTTGAACAGACGTACGTACACTAAAGCTGAAATTCTCACCTCATGGTCTGTCTCGCCATGGCTCTTGCACTTTCTGCTCAGCCTGCACTACACTTTCCTTGCAACTGTACCATTACATTTTGCACTCTGTTTTACCATTTTTGTCCACCACAATTCCTTAAGTTTGTTATAGCCGGGGGTGGTAATGGGAATAAACTACCACTACCAATTAAATGTTCTGAAAAGGCATGCACCTCAAATAGCCTCTAACAACCAAGTCCAGCTCCTGGTTTTCACGTGTGGCTTAACTACTAAGCCCAGTGGAACCATTTCTATTGACAGGGGTAAAGGGGTACTGGTACCAGTCAAATCGGTCAAATGGTGCTTGTCAGCCGCGGTTGGCAGCTCTTCTTGGAGAACTCAACCTCCACTGCCTTGTGGCTATACGCACACATAGGGAAAGGTTTGTGTGTAAACCCCAGGGGAAAAACCCAGAGCTGGAGTCCCTAAGGCAGTCCTACGTTGAGTTCAACCTCTGCGACACTGCGGGTCTCTGCCGTTCCTTTGGATTCATCAGATACGTGGAGAGGGGTAGTCTGTTATATGGGCAACAGCTTGCTCTCCATATTGTTCTGCCCTACCCTACATATCTAGACAGCTAGGATGCAATGTCCATGGTCGACCCTGACCAGAGGAGGCCTCAGCACTACCATGATCAAGTCTAGATGGCTCACAAACAAAAGCTTTTCACTGTACCTGGGTACATGTGACATTAATAATCCAATTACCAATTGCGAACTTTGATCCCCAGCTCCATTGTCCCGTCAGTTTCCCATAAACGTTGATCACTTGTAGTACATAAAATCGCAAGGCACAGGAGCAGAGTTAGACCATTCTGTCCATTGAGTCGGCTCAGCCATTCAATAAATCAGCCATGATTTGCTATCTCTCTCAACCCCAATTTTCTGCCTTCTCCCCCTAACCTTTGGCGCTCTTAATAATCAGGAACCTATCAATCTCCACTTTAAATATATATCCAATGGCTTGGCCTCCACAATCCTCTATGGCGATGACTTCCACCTTTTCACCAGCCTCTGGCTAAATAAATTCCTCCTAATTTCTGTTCTAATGGGACATCCTTGTATTCTGAAAATCCCTACATCCATTTATCCTCTGTGGTAGAGAATTTCAGGCATTGCAAAGTCTCCAAGAGAAGAAATTTTTCTTCACATTTATCTTACCTGGTAACAAATCATTCTGACACTGTGTCCTCCTGCATTGGTTTCCCTTGTGAGGAGAGGTCACCTCTTTTGCTTTTACATTAGCTTTGTCTTCGCTTATCAGCCACGGTTGTATTATCTTGGCGTCTGAGTATTTCTTTGATTTTGGAATACATCTAATCTTCCTAATTTTTCCCAGAAACTCATGCCATTGCTGTACTGCTGACATCCCTGTCAACAGTGCCTTCCAATTTACTTCAGCCAACTCCTCTCTCATACCACTGTAACTTCCTTTACCCCACTGAAATACTGCTACGTCAGACTTTACTTGCTCCCTTTCAAATATCAAGTTGAACTCAGTTATATTGTGATCACTGTCTCCTAAGGGTTCTTTTACTTTAAGCTCCCTAATCGCCTCCGGTTCATTACAAAACACCCAATCCAGTATAGCTGGTTCCATGGTAGGCTCAACAATAAACTGCTTTAAAAAGCCTTCTCATAGGCATTCAACAAACTCACTCTGTTGAGATCCATTACCAACTTGATTTTCCCAATCGACCTGCATGTTGAAATCCCCCATGACGATCATAACATTGCTCTTTTGGCACACTTTTTCTATTTCCCATTGTAATCTGTGATCCACGTCCCAGCTGCTGTTGGGAGGCCTGTATATTAATGCCATCAGGATCCTTTTACCCTTGCAGTTTCTTAACTCAACTCATAAGGATTCAACATCTTCCAATCCTATATCACATCTTTCTACAGATTTGATGCCACTCTTTACCAGTAGAGCCACGCCACCCCCTCTGCCTACCTTCCTATCCCTCCAATACAATGTGTAACCTTGGACATTCAGCTCCCAACTACAACCATCCTTCAGCCACGATTCAGTGATGGCCACAACATCATACCGGACAATCAATAATAGTGCAACAAGATCATCTACATTATTTCTTATACTCCATGCATTGAGACAGAACAGATTGAGTACTGTACCTGCTACCCTCTTTGATTCTGCAGTGCACAATTCTGATTTGATGGAGATGGACGTGAGAGTACGGAGGAACATCTGGAGAAACTTCTGAAATGCCCACTTCGCTGCCGCTGCTACTGTGTGGTAACCGGAATCTCCAGAGCAAAAGGCCCAGAATCCTTGGCTTTGCTTGTTTCAGCAGCTGGGGCAAGGTCGAAGGAACTCGGCAGAGGATGGCGCTCGGGAGGCTGTATTGGAAAGGCTGGTCGGAGGCTCGAAGTTTTTGGACAGACGGACTCGATGTCGGCTGTGGTCAGTTGCTTCCAAGGCATCAGCAAGTTGACGGTGCCTGGAGGTTTATGGCAGGTGGTTTCTCCCTTTTGCCGCCTTTTATCGGGGACTTGGGGACTTTGAGATTATTTTTACTATGCCCATGGTTTGTTCTTCATCAAATTGTGGTATTGCTTTGCACTGCTGTAACTATATGTTATAATTATGTGGTTCTGTCAGTGTTAGTCTTGGGTTTGTCCTGTTTTCTGTGATATCACTCCGGAGAAACATTATATCATTTCTTAATGCATGTATGCATTTCTAAATGACAATAAAAGAGGACTGAGTGTTCTCATAATCTAATGATACTCATCTTGCTCACTGCAATTTTGTCCTATCATCTGCTTGCCCTTCCTGACAGGTAACTGCACGCTACCTTTGCTTTTTTTTACCATCCATCCCATCCTGAGTCCCTTCACTCCAGTTCCCACTCCGCTGCCAAGTTAGCTTAAACCTTCCCGAACAGCTCTAACAAACCTGACCACGAGAATATTGGTCCCTCTCAGGCTCAGGTGCAACCTGTCCCTTTTATACAGCTCATACTTCCTCCAGAAGAGATTCCAGTGATCCAAGAACCTGAGTCCCTGCCCCCTGCACCAGCTTCTCAGCCACGCATTAATCTGCTAAATCGCCCAATTTCTACCCTCACTTTCTACCTTAAGGGTGAAAGGTGAAAAGTTTAAGGGGAACACGAGGGGAGATTTCTTCACTCAGAGTGTGGTGAGAGTGTGGAATGAGCTACTTGGACGTGATGCACAGGAGCTTGATTTCAACACTTAAGAGAAGTTTGGTTAAGTACATGGATACCAGCAATATGGAGGACTATGGTCTAGGTGCAGGTCATTTTAAATGGTTTGGCAAGGACTAGCTGAACTGAAAAGCCTGTTTACTGTACTTTTCCATGACTCTATGACTGTAAGGTAGACTGAAAGATCAAGAACTTATCTTTATCATACAAGGGGTTTGTTCAAGCGCTGTGAAAGATGGGTGTGTAGGCTGGAAGGCTCTGCATTACCTAAACATGAAAAGGATCAGCTTTATTTGGCACATAACATAAAGTGAACTGTATTGGTGCATCAAATCAAATCAGAGGGGGTTGTTCTGAGGACAGCCCGCTCGTGTCACCATGCTTTGGGTGACAACATCCAGTACTGTGCAAAAGTCAGAGGCACATATCATATGGCCTACTCCTGCACCTATTTTCTATGTTTCTATATACAACTAGGGTGCTTGAAATTTTTCCTTGAGGAAACCATGCTGACAACGGCCTGTTTTATCATGTGCCTCCAAGTACCTTACGACCACATCCTCCAACATCTTCCCAACTACTATGATCAAACTAATTGACCTATAATTTCTTCTCTTCTTCCTCTCTTCCTTTTTGAAAAGTGAGGAGAAATTTGCAATATTCCAGTCTTCTGGAACCATTCCAGAAACCAAATTCTTGGAACATCATTATTAATGCCTCCACGATCTCTTCAGTCACCAGTTTCTGAACTCTGAGGTCTATGCCATCTGGTCCAGGTGACTTATCTATCTTCAGACCTTTCAGTTTCCCAAGAACCTTCTCTCTATAAATGGTGACTTCACACACTTCTTTCCCCCTGACACTGGAACTTCCACTATACTGCTACTGCCCTCCACATTGAAGACACTTCTGCCATGTAGCAAGGTTTCTGTATCCTACCAATTGCCCTCACTCTGTTGAGGTATTGTATTAGCTGGAATCATAGAATCTGAATGACAGGTGAATCTGAAGGCCTGGTGTTCGCTGACTGGCATGTCCCAGGTTTGATGCTGAAGATTGAGGTCTGAGGACTAATTGGAACTGCGGAAATCAAGGTCTGTTGGCCAGAGCTCTGCGAGTTGCTGAGAACGTTGAAACCCAGTGTCTGCAGGCCCAAATCCATGTTTTCTTGAGGCTGGAGCTGAAGATGGCTTTTCCTAAGGTTAAACGACCATGTATGTGAAAGGGAGAGAGGGAGGAACATGCTGTTTTTACTGTTGTTGTTTGTTGCTTGTTGCTTTTTGTGTTGTTCTGCTAAGCATTGTGGGTATGCTATGTTGGTGACGAAATGCATGACAACACTTGCGGGCTGCCCCCAACACACCCTTGTTGTTAACACAAACGACACACTTCACGTGACAAACAAAGCTAATCTTCCTTTTCTTCGTCCTTTAGTATTTGACATTTCTACACTGGATAAACAGTTCTGACTCCCTACCCTTGCACAATCCTCTCCGATTGGATTTGAAACAAACAGCGCTTTTCACTGTGACAAGTGAACTTGAAACTTGAAACTAAGGAGAAATTTCACAGAAAGGTGCTTGGGGCATGCATAAAACACCAAGTCAAATGCATCATGCCAAACAAAGAAATGGTTCTCAATCGAATGTGCACAATGGAAAATGAAGAAAGAAGCAAGTTTTGAAGTCTTGCAGTTTTCCTGTTGTGCAGTTAACTCTGCCGTGGACAGTCCCAAGCTGAGCTGTGAAAGAAGAGGGATTAGGCACGGGGCTAGCAACCCCATCCTGTAAAACTACTCAGAGCTACAGAAATAGGAAACAGGCTTGTTTTCAGAATCAGAATCCTAATCAGGTTTATTATCACTGGCATGTGTCATGAAATTTGTTAACTTAGCAGCAGCAGTTCAATGCAATACATAATATAGAAGAAAATAATAATAATAAATGAATAAGTAAATCAATTACAATATACATGTATTGAATAGATTAAAAATCATGCAAAAAACAGAAAAAATATATATTAAAAAGTGAGGTAGTGTTCAAGGATACAATGTGCATTTAGGAATCAGATGGCAGAGGGGAAGAAGCTGTTCCTGAATCACTGAGTGTGTGCCTTCAGGCTTCTGTACCTCCTACCTGATGGTAACAGTGAGAAAAGGGCATGCCCTGGGTGCTGGAGGTCTTTAATAATGGACGCTGCCTTTCTGAGACACCGCTCCTTGAAGATGTCCTAGGTACTTTGTAGCCGACTAAATTTACGATCCTCTGCAGTTTCTTTCGGTTCTGTGCAGCAGGACCCCACCACACCAGGCAGTGATGCGCCTGTCAGAATGCTCTCCATGGTGGATCTATAGAAATTTTTGAGTGTGTTTGTTGACATACCAAATCTCCTTGCTTTTGTTGTTGTTGTTGTTGTTGTTTGTGTTTGTTCTGTTGAACATGGTGGCCGTGCAATGTTGACACCAGAATGTGCGTTGACACTTGCGGGTGCCCCCAGCGCATCCTTGGGTCAGACCATAAGACCACAAGACATAGGAGCAGAATTAGTCCATTCAGCCCATCAGGTCTGCTCCACCATACCAACATGGCTGATCCCACTCAACCCAATTCACCTGCTTTCTCGCCATATCCTTTGGTGCCCTCCTGACTGATCAGGAAACTATCAACTTTCGCCTTAACTATACTGACAGACTTGGCCTCTCCCACAGTCTGTGGCAGAACATTTCACGGATTCAGCACTCTCTGGCAAAAAAAAATTTCCTCCTTACCTCTGTTCTAAAAGGCCACCCAGCAATTATGAGGCTGTGCCCTCTAGTTCTGGATACCCCCACCAAAGGAAACATCCTCTCCACGTCCACATGTCTAGACCTTTCAACATTCGGGAGGTTTCAGTGAGATCTCCCCACATTCTTCTAAATTCCAGTGAGTCAAAGCTGCCAAACGCTCCTCATATATTAACCCCTTCATTCCTGGAATCATCCTTGTGAACCTCCTCTGGACTCTCTCCAATGACCACACATCCTTTCTGAGATACAGGAACCAAAGCTGTTGACTGGTTGTGCTGGTTGCTAATGCAAACAATACATTTCACTGTATGGCTCGATATATATATGATGAATCAATCTGAATCTGAAAAATAATCCCAGTATAAGTTTTCACCTTCTTGATTATCAATAATCTATCTACCTTAGCCTTAAGAATATTCAAATGCTGTGCTTCCACTGACCCTTGAGGAGGAGAGATCCACAGAAAAGACATTTGAGCAATACAGCAGAAAAACATGCCCTTCTGCCCATCTTGTACATACTGACCAAGATGCCCATCTGAGATAGTCCCATTTGCCTGTGTTTGTTCTATATCCCTCTAAGCCAGAGATTACCAGCCTTTTTGTATACCATGGACTCCAACCATTAACCGATGGGACTCCGGACCCCAGGTTGGGAAATCCTGCTCTAAACCTTCCCCATCTGTATACCTGTCCAAGTGTCTCTTTAGTGTTGTAAATGTGCCTGTGCAAACACTCTCTCTGTCAGCTCATTACATATTGAATCTTTCTATAAAATGAAATAAATAAATTGATCTGAATTGTCTGTGCCACGGTAGCAGAGCGGTTACTGTGACGGAATTACACTTCGGGGTGTTTCAGAGTTTGGCGTTCAGTTCTGGTGCTGTTCTGTAAGGAGTGGCTGTAGATTATCCCTGTGGAATGCACGAGATTTCCCCAGGCCCTCCAGCTTCCTCCCACAGTCCAAAGATGTACCGGGTAGGTTAGTTGGTCATTGTAAACTGTCCTGTGGTTAGGTTAGGGTTAAGCAGGGTTGTAGGAAGTTGCTGGGGCAGCTTGGCTCAAAGGACCAGAAGGGCCAACACTGTGCTGTATCACTAAATAAATAAATCTGGATCTGAATCTGAACCCGCGGTAAACTTTCACCTTCTTCCTTATCAGCAATCTATCTACCTCGGCTTATGAAGATTCAAAGGCTTTGCGTCTACTGACCCTTGAGGAAGGGAGATCGACTGTACAGTCATATAGGACAACACAGCAGGGAAACAGGCCTTTTGGCCCACCAGATCATCCACTCATTTATCTGCATTTGATGGCTCTGGGCCTGTACTCACTGGAATTCAGAAGAATGAGGGGTGACCTCATTGAAACCCACCGAATATTGAAAGGTCTCGATAGAGTGGATGTGGAGAGGATGTATCCTATGGTGGGGGAATCTAAGACCAGAGGACACAGCCTCAGAATAGAGGGACATCCATTTAGAGTGGTGATAAAGAGGAATTTAGCCAGAGAGTGGTGGATCTGTGGAATTCATTGCCACAGGTGGCTGTGGCCATAGGGTATATTTAAGGAAGAAGTTGATAGGTTCTTGACTAGTCAGGGATTGAAGAGCCATGGGGAGAAGGCAGGAGATCGGGGCCAAGGGGGAAATGGATAAGCTATGATGAAATGGCAGAGCAGACTTGATGGGCCAAATGGCCTAATTCTGCTTCTATATATTATGGTCTACTTCAGGAAAGGAACAGAGCACATGCTCTTGTTGGCATCAGCAGAACTGAGGTTGAGAGCATTGAGAGTTTCAAGTTCCTTGGAGTGAATATCACCAATATCTTTTCCTGGACCGACCATGTAGACACCACAGCCAGCAATGTTTAACAGTACCACTGCTTCCTCAAGAGGCTAAAGAAATTTGACCCCTCCCTTTTCAACTTCAGTAATATTTATCAATGCACCATAGAAAGTGTTCAATCCAGATTTATCACAACTTTGAAGAACTCAGCTCTGCCTATAACCGCAAGAAACTGCAGAGAGTTGTACACACAGCTAGATACAGCACAGAAACCAGCCTCCCCTCTATGGACTCTGTCATCAGACCTGTGGGGCTCTATAGGGAGCCATAGAGTGTAGGGCTTCTAGGTTTCTCGAGCACCTGTATTTACTAATTGTTGTCTTACTGGAGCCGTTAAGCCCTTGTGCTTTTTGTTTAATCTGGTCAAGTTAATTGTGACTGGCACGGGTTTTGCACTCTATGATTATTTAAAGTGGACTCTCATTTAGTGCTGGAGTGGGGTCCTTGTGTGTTTGTGGAGAATGATTTGTCTCACAGTGTTGCTCAGTCATGCCTGCAATGCTCTTATTAGTATTCCTCTGTTTAACCTCTTGTTTCTGTCCCTTCATGGGGATTCTGCCATTTGTCCACACCTGGGTTGAGTCATTCCCAGTGCCCACCATGCTGTTCCACCGTATCTGGGTCCCATACTGCCAGCAACCACTGTGGCACTTCTCACTACCTCAGCCAACATATTCATAGCCCCCACCCACCCTAGACTTGCTTTCTTTTACCTCCTCCCATACAAAAGCCTGAAAGCATGAACCAACAGGCTCAAGAATACTTTCTAACACATTGATATAAGAGTATTGAATGGTTCTCTAGTTCAGACTAACTGTCATTCATATTGCCCTCTTTCAGTTCTATGTTTTCTTTCACCTTCTCGTCCTTTCTTTCTTGTTGTGGCTTGGCAGGCTGGAAGTTGGGTGATTTGTTGTTTTTTGTGTGACAAAGGGGGTTGGAGGGTTTGAGGTTTGTGAGTTTTTGTTTCTTATTCTTTTTTGTGCGGCAGGGGACGTTGGCTTTCAAAGTTTTCAAAGGTACATTTAATGTCAAAGAAATGTATACAATATACATCCTGAAATTCTTTTTCTTTGCAAACATCCACGAAAACAGAGGAGTGCCCCAAAGAATAAATGACAGTTAACTGTTAGAACTCCAAAGCCCCACTAGCTCCCCCTCAGATGCATAAGCAGCAGCAAAGCAATGATACCCCCTCCCCCTGCCAAACACTCAAGCGTGCAGCAAAGCATCAATAAAGACACAGACTTGCAGTACTCCAAAGACTACTCATTCACCCGGTAATTCAACATACCACAGGCTCTCTCTTTCACCCTAATAAGGGAAAAAGGGGTGTCCCCGTTTCACAGCGAGAGGGGAGACATAAAAAAAAAACTCACTAATTTACGATGTTAAAAGTCTGTCGTGTCACTTTTTCTGAGCTCTGTGCCCAAAGAACTCGGGTCTCTGTAATATACTGTAATTCACTGTCATTCACATTTTTTTCATTTATTATGTATTGATTTGTACAGTTGCTGCAAAGACAAAACGTTTCATGACATATGCCGATGATATTAAACCTGAATCTGATTTTGATACACTGATGTAATTAAATGATCTATATGAATAGCATGCTAATACTAGAGGGCATAATTTTAAGGTGATTAGAGGAAAGTATGAAGAGGGTGTCAAAGGCAGGCGTTTTACACAGAGAGTGGTTTATGTCGGAGGTCCTGGTAGAAAAAGATAAATAAGGAGCATTTAAGAAACTCATAGATAGGCACATTGATGATAAGCAAATGGTAGGCTACAGCATGTGAGATAGAAGGGTTAAATTGACTTTAGAGTAAGTTAAAAGACTGGCACAACATTATGGGCCAAGTGGCCTGTACTGAACTGTAAGGTTCTATGTTCCATATGTTCTATGTTAAACTAAAGTCTTTTGCTCCAGCTTGGTACATGTGACAATAATTAACCAATTTACCAACAATAAACAAATTAACCAATTTACTGCTCACTAATAACACTGAAAAATTACCACATCACTGCTTATGGGAGCTTGTTGCAAACAGATCAGCAGCCCAGAGCAGCTACACTCCAAGATGTACTGTAAGTCACTTTGGGACTTACTGAGCTTGTGAAAGATGTCTTAGAAATGCATATTCTTTCTTTAGTGGAAATATATGCATTAAGCAGCTCCACATTCTGGAATAACTTGTGCCTGGGGGTTTTAATTGTTAGTATTTATGTTTTTTCTCTCATTCTGTGCCTGATGTGTCTCGATAAAATGTTGGCGTGAACCGAACAGTGCACGGAATAAATCTTCGCCTGCGTTCTGCCTGTTAGGAGTGCAGGACAATATGTTTTTATGTGCTGCCCAGTTGTGCTGTCTAGGGCGCCGAATGAGGAAATAGATTGAGGTAATGAAGCTATCGCAGCGAAATCATTCATTATTGTGAAAGGTTTAAACACCACGGGACAGAAAATAAAAATGAGGATGCCTGCGGTACGTCAGCGTTCTTCCACCCAAAGGTGTAATCCAGACGCAGAATATGACAGAGGCTGAACAACAGAATGAGCAAGATGCAGAGATGAGTAACCCTCTGTTGCCCAGTGGCCAACCACTTCACTTCCACTCTCCATTCCCATTCCGATACATTCGATCCATAGCCTCCCCTACTGAAACTCTCAGGTTGGAGGAGCAACACCTCGTAATCTGTCTGTGTAGCTTCCAACCTAACAGCACGAGTGTCAGTTTCTCCAGTAATTTCTAGTAGTTTCTCCCCCCCCCCCCTTTTCCATTCTGCACTCTGACCCTCCCCCCTTACCTCTTTTCCTCACCTGGCTATCACCTCCTTCGCTTTTGCCCATGGTCCACTCTTCTCTCCAATTAGGTTCTTTCTTCTTCAGCCCTTTACCTTTTCTGCCTATCACCTTCCAGCTTCTCACTTCATCCCCCATCCACCACACATCCACTAACCCCACACCAGGCTTCACTTTCCAGCTTGCTCTTCTTTCCCTGCCCCCTACCTTCTTAGTCTGGCTCCTACCCTTTCTTTTTAGTTCTGATGAAAGGCCTTGGCCCAAAAGGTCAACTATATATTCCTTCCCATAGGTGATGCCTGACCTGCTGAGTTCCTCCCGTATTTTGTGTGTGTTACTGCAGATGATAATAGTTTTCTTCTAAAGTAGGGGAGTCCAAAACTAGGGGGAGTATGTTTATGGTGAGAGGGGAACCATTTTAAAAGGATTTTAAAAGGCAACTTTTCATGCAGTGGCTGGTGAGTATATAGAATGAAAAGCCTGAAGAAATGGTTGAGGCTGGTACAATAAGAATATTTTAAAGACAATTAGACAAGTACAGGGATAGGATAGATTTAGACCACTGGGTTCCAACCTGGAGTCCATGGATCCCTCAGTTAATGGTAGGGATCCATGGTACAAAAAAAGGTTGGGAAGCCCTGGTTTTGAGGGATATGAGCCAAACACAGACAAATGTGACTAGCTTAGGTGGGAGTCTTGGTCAGCATGGATGAATTGAGCCACGGGGCCTGTTTCCATGCCTTGTTACTCTATGACTCTAAGTGTGAGTTAGAATGTAGGGAATACTCAGCAGGAAATACAGTCTGGGAATTCTACAGTACGGAAACAGGCACTTCTGAAGAGAGAATCTTATTGCAGAGAAGAGTGGACCGTGGAAGAAAGGGAAGGAGGAGGGGAACCAAAGGGAGGTGATGGGCAGGTGAGGAGAAGGAGTGATGGGGTAACCAGAATGGGGATGGAGAAAGGGGAGAAGGGGAGGGGAGGGGAGAGAAATCAATGCTCATGCTGTCAGGTTGGAGGCTACCCAGACAGAAATATGAGGTTTTGCTCCTCCAACATGACAGGGGCCTCATTGTGGTGGTAAAGGAGGCCACTGACAAACATGGGAACGCTGACTGGAATTAAGATAGGTGGCCATCAAGAATATGAAGTGTTGCTCTTCCAATCTGAGGGATAAATATTGGATTCTAGGGTCAGTGGGCTGCCCCCTTGCTCATCCTTGTCGGTCTGTTACAGCTAATGGGGGGAAGTACTGGGGGCTTAGTGTAAAATATAAAAGACTGCATTGTCGACAGTATCTACTCGAGACAGTACTGAGGGGTCAGTTCAAATCTATCAGGAGGGAAATAAACGGAGCCACCCACTGATCCTAGAGCAGACAAAGCTGAGGACAAAGACAACAGAATGAAAATAAAGTTGTTATGAAGAGTGGGTTGTTTCACAAAGCAACTTGGCAAACTTCCATCTCCCTTGTGTGTGATCGGACTGCCTGTCTAATGTTGGTACCTCTGTGTAACATTATCAAATTATAATAAATTCTGGCCTGAAACTCTCTCATAACAAATATAATTGGTTTTCACACAGCTCCCTCAAGAGTCAGCAGGCGGCTTGGAATAGTCTAATAAATTGTACATTCAAACCTTTATATTTCTTTTGTAGCTAATGATGGAGCCATTTTATTTTGTCACTATTAAGTGCAGATTTCAGAATTGAGTCACTGCCACCAAATACCAGTCTTTATTTTAAAAGATCACCAGATGATTGCTAATGACAGGGAGATATCATCTGGTAGGAAACATTACATGTGCTGAAATTCAGGAATTCACGCAGAGCTGAGGCTGGAGATACTCATCTGGTCGGGCGCCATCTGTGGGGGGAGAAACGGGGTTATCTATTCAGATTCATCATTCGTACTTCCCCAGATGTTACAGAGTTATAGAGCACTACAGCACCAAAATGGGCCTTTCAGCCCATCTAGTCAGTGCTGAAATGTTATTCTCCCTAGTCTCATCAATCCACACCTGGATCTTAACCATGTACTTATCCAAACTTCTCTTAAACGCTGAAATCCAACTCGCATCCACCACTTCCATTGGCAGCTCATTCCTCACTCACCATTTTCTCACTGAAAATATTTCCCCTCGGGTTCTCCTTAAACATTTCACCTTTCACCCTTAACCTAAGACCACCAGTTCTAGACCACACCTCAGTGGAAAAAGCCTTCTGCTTTAACCCTATCTATAACCCTCATGATTTTTTATACCTCAATCAAATCACCCTTCATTCTCCTATGCTCCAGAGAATAAAGTCCCAACCTATCCAAGCTTTCTGTGTAAGTCAGATCCTCTAGTCCCAGCAACTTCCTTCCAAATTTTCTTTGCATTCTTTCAATCTTATTGATATCTTTTCTGGAGGAACTGGACAATATATCCAAATTAAGCATCAACAATGTGATACTGGGGCTGGCAGGGTGGAGATAGGTCTCTAGCAAATGCAAGAAGAATCAAATAATAATAATAATCATTATCATCATCAACATCATCATTTATAAACAACTTAATAATACTGAGAATATGAGTTATATGCGCTAGGGAAATTCTAGGCAGTCCCTAGAGTAGGTTACATGGTCGACACAACATTGTGGGTTGAAGGGCCTATAATGTGCTGTAGATTTCTATGTTCTAGTCTTTGAAAGTGAGTCCATAGGTTGAATGAAGTTACCTGCACTGGTTCGGAAGCATGATGGTTGAGGGGTAATAACTGTTCCTGAACCTGCTGGTGGGGGATTTAAGGATTCTGTACTTCCCGGCAGATGGTTGTTGTGAGAAGAGAGCATGGCCTAAATAGTGGGATTCTTTGACGATGGCTGCTACTGTCTTGTGGCAGTACTCCACGTAAATATATTCAATGGTGGGAGCACTGTGCTTGTGATGGGTGGGGCTGCAGGCTTTTCTATACCTGGGCATTGGTGAAACATAATCACACAACATGGACACATTCAGTCCAACCTGCCCATGCTGACCGATCTAAGCTAGACCCATTTGCCCACACTTAGTCTATATCCCTTTAACTCTTTCCTATCCATCCTACTATATCCTGAAGTCTCCCCTTGCTTGTTCAACAAGTTGGTGAAGACTAAGGGAAGAACAGCCCTATTTCCTTATGAATTAGAAGGAGAGGTAATCAAGAAATGCACACCCTTCATTTAAGCATGGAAGACCATAAGAACATGAGACAATGGACCAGAATTAGGCCATTCGCTCCATGGAATCTGCTCCACCATTCTATCATGGCTGATTTATTATCTTTCTCAATCCCATTCTCCTGCCTACTCCCCGTAACTTTGACATCCTTGCTAATCAAGAACCTCTGCTTTAAATCTACCCAATGACTTGGCCTTCTCGTCTGTGGCAATGAATTCCACACATTCACCAACCTCTATTTAGAGAAATTCTTCCTGATGTCTGTTCTAAAGCGACATTCTTGTATTCTGAAGCTGAGCTCTCTGGTCCTAGACTCCCTCACCATAGGAAACATCCTCTCCACGTCCACACTATCTAGGCCTTTCGACCTTCGATAGGTTTCAATGAGATGCCCCCCCCACCTCATTCTTCTAAACTCCAGTGAGTACAGGCCCAGAGTCATCAAATGCTCCTCATACATTACGGTGCCACAGTGTCTGTAACCAGGAGGTTGAAGAGAGCTAAATTGTCCAACCTAATAAACTGCTTTGTCCCCTTAATAAGGCTCATTATACTGCTTACCATAAATAATCATTCTTGTCAAAATTAATGAAGGACATAGCTTTGATTCTGGCTGAAAGCAATATGACTACAGCATGGCCCATAATTAAGGTAATTATTTCTTTAATATACACAGCAGAACTGATGCTGAAATCATACCGTTAATTTAATGAACACTGTAATATTAAGATGTTCCATGTATACTCTCCCTTGGGGTACCCCACACGCCATCCTGTGTGTACCAACTCAAGGGCACGATGCAAATTCGTCACTAATCTACCAGCCTAACTGAGTTAGTGCTACCGGTCGGATTTGTTATTTACTGCAGCCTCTGCCTCTCTCACCACTGCTCGAGTCCAACCCTTTAATCAAGTGCTTGCTCCTAGATCCCTCTTTAACTCAGTCACAGCTGTTACCTGCCTTGTGTCCCAAGGAAGCACAGAGTCTGCCGTGTTGAGGAAGCAGGGAGTCTGGAAGGATTTAGGAAGATTAGGATAATGGATAAAGAAGGGGCAGTTGGAATACAGTATAGGGAAGTGTTTGGTCATGCATTTTGGTAGAAGGAGTAAAAACACAGTCTATTTTCCAAATGGGGAGAAAATTTCAGAAATCAGAGTGGCAAAGGGACCTGGGAAACCTCGTGCAGGATTTCCTGAAGGTTAGTGCAGGTTGAGTTAGCGGTAGGGAAGGCAAATGCAATGTTAGCATTCATTTCGTGAGAACTAAAATTTAAAAGTATGGATGTAATGCTTTAGATGGCATTGGTCAGACTGCACCTGGAATATTGTGAGCAGTTTTAAGCCTCATATCTGAGAAGATATGTGCTCTGCATTGGAGAGGATCCGGAGGAGGTTCATAAGAATGATCCTGGGAATTAAAGGGTTAATGTATGAGGCGTCGTCTCTGGACCTGTATTTACTGGATTTTAGAAACATGAGGAGGAACCTCATACGAACCTATTAGGAGGACAGATTTCAATGAGATCTTTGGAGAGGATGTATCCTAAAGTGGGGGAGTCTCACACCAGGACGCAAAGCTTCAGAATAGAAGGATGTCCCTTTAAAACAGAGACGAGGAGGAGTTTCTTTAGCCAGAAGATGGTGAATCTGTGGAATTCATTGCCACTGATGTCTGTATAGGCCAAGTCATTGGTATATTTAAAGTGAAGGTTCAATGTGGAGTCCTCCAGCGCATTTTCAATCGAGTCTTAGCTGTATAAGAAATAATATCAAATCATTAGAAAGGGATGACATAGGATCGGAAGGTGTAGGGTCTCTATGGGTTGAGTTAAGAAATGACAAGGGTAAAAGGACCCTCATGGCAGTTGTATACAGGCCTCCAAACAGCAGCCAGGACGTGGATTACAAATTACAGCAGGAGGTAGAAAAGGCGTGTCAGAAAGGCAATACATGATAATCGTTGGGGATTTTAACATGAATGTGGATTGTGAAAACCAGGCCAGTACTGAACCTCATGAGAGAGAATTTGTAGAATGACGAAGGGATGGCTTTTTAGAACAGCTTGTTGTTGAGCCCACTAGGGGATCAGCTGTGCTGGGTTGGGTGTTGTGCAATGATCCGGAGGTGATAAGAGAGCTTAAGGTTCAGGATCCCTTGGGGCACAGAGATCACAGTATGATTGAGTTCACTTTGAAATTTGAGAAGGAGAAACTAAATTCCAACATGTTAGTATAGCAGTGAAATAAAGGAAATGACACTGGCATGAGAGGGGAACTGCCCAAGGTTGACTGGAAAGGGACACTAGCTGGAAGGACAGAAGAGCAGCAATGGTTGGAGTTTCTGCAAAAAAATGAGGGAATTGTAAGACAGATATATTCCAAATAAGAAGAAATTTTCTAATGGAAGAAGGGCACTACCATGGCTGACAAGTGAAGTCAGACCAAAGTAAAAGCAAAAGAGAGGGCATACGAGGAAGCCAAAGCTAGTGGGATAATAGAGGATTGGGAGGCTTTTAAAAACTTGCAGGAGGAAACTAAGAAAGTCATTAGGAAGGAAAAGATGAATTATGAAAGGAAGCTGGTGACTAATATCAAAGAAGATGCTAAAAGTTTTTTTAAGTATATAAAGGATAAAAGAGAGTTGAGGGTAGATATAGGAACAATAGAAAATGATGCTGGAGATATCGTAATGAGAGACACAGAGATTGCAGAGGAACTGAATGCATATTTTGCATCAGTCTTCACAGTGGAAGGCATCTGCAGTAAACCGGACATTCAAGAGTGTCAGGGAGGTGAAGTATGTGCAGTGAAAATTATGACTGAGAAGGTGTTCAGGAAGCTTAATGGCCTGAGGCTGGATAAATCTCCTGGACCCGGTGGAATGCACCCTCGGGTTCTGAAGGAAGTAGCTGGAGAGATTGCAGAGGCATTAACAATGATCTTTCAAGAATCGATAGATTCTGGCATTGTAGTGGCTGACTAGAAAATTGCAAATGTTACTCCGCTATTTAAGAAGGGTGGGAGGAGGCAGAAAGGAAACTATAGACCTGACATCAGTGGTTGAGAAGTTGTTGGAATTGATTGTTAGGAATGAAATTACGGAATACCTGGAGGCACCTGACAAGATCGGCCAAAGCCAGCATGGTTTCCTGAAAGGAAAATCCAACCTGACCTACCAACTGCAATTTTTTGAGGAAATTACAAGCAGGGTAGGCAAAGGAGATGTAGTAGATGTGATGTACTTGGATTTTCGGAAGGCCTATGACAAGGTGCCGCACATGAGGCTGCTTAGCAAAATAAGACCCCATGGAATTACAGGGAAGTTATTAGCATGTGTGGAGCATTGGCTGACTGGCAGAAAACAGAGAGTGGGAATAAAGGGATCCTATTCTGGCTGGCTGCCGGTTACCAGTGGAGTTCCACAAGGGTCAGTGTTGGGACCACTGCTTTTTACGATGTATGTCAATGATTTGGACTATGGGATTAATGGATTTGTGGCTAAATTTGCCGATGATACAAAGATAGATGGAGGAGCAGGTAGTGTTGAGGAAACAGAGAGCCTGCAGAGAGACTTAGATAGTTTAGGGGAATGGGCAAAGTAGTGGCAAATGAAATACAATATTGGAAAGTGTATGGTCATGCACTTTGGTGGAAGAAATAAAGGGGAAGACTATTACTTAGATGGGGAGAGAATTCAAAATACAGAGATGCAAAGGGACTTGGGAGTCCTTGCGCAAGATACCCTAAAGGTTAACCTCCAGGTTGAATCGGTAGTGAAGAAGGCGAATGCAATGTTGACATTCATTTCTAGAGGTATAGAATATAAGAGCAAGGATGTGATGTTGGTGCTCTGTAAGGCACTCGTGAGACCACACTTGGAGTATTGTGTGCAGTTTTGGGCTCCTTATTTTAGTAATTTATACTGATATTGGAGAAGGTTCAGAGAAGGTTCACGAGAATGATTCCAGGAATGAAAGGGTTAATGTATGATGAATGTCCAGCAGCTCTTGGGCTGTATTCCCTGGAGTTCATGAGAATGAGGGGCGATCTCATCAAAACATTCCAAATGTAAAAAGGTATAAACATGAGCAGATTAGATATGGAAAAGTTATTTCCCATGGTAAGGGAGTCGAGGACAAGAGGGCATGACTTCAGGATTGAAGGCCGTCCATTTAGAACAGATGCAGAGAAATTACTTTAGTCAGAGGGTGGTAAATCTGTGGAATTTGTTGCTACAAGCGGCTGTGGAGGCCAAATCATTGGTTGCATTTAAGGCAGAGATAGATAGCTTCTTGATTAGCCAGGGCATCAAAGGGTATGGGGAGAAGGCAGGGGAGTGGGGACGACTGGAAGAACTGGATCAGCCCATGATTGAATGGCGGAGCAGACTTGATGGGCCGATTGGCCTACTTCTGCTCCTATACCTTATGATCTTATGGTCTTCTGGAAAGTGTCCCAACTGTGTGGAAAACAGTACCAAAGATGGGCCAACCGAAAGTCTTGAATGACTACCATCCAGTGGCCCTGACCTCACACATCATGAAGACCTTAGAGAGGCTGGTCCCTGGTCTGATCAGCTCTCAATTCCCCGAAGTTGCCTACCAGGAGCACACTGGAGTTGACAATGTTGCCACCTACCTGATGAACAGAGCCTACTCCCATTTGGATAAGCAGGGCGGAACTGTGAGGATCATGTTTCTTTGATTTCTCGAGTGCCTTCAATAACATACAGCCTTCATTGCTGGGGTAGAGGCTCCATTCAACGCAGGTTGGTACATCCATTGTATCCTGGATAATGGATTGCCTGACTGGCAGACCACGGTTTGTGTGGCTTCAGATCTGTGTGTCAGACATGGCTATAAGCAGCACTGGGGCCCCACAGGGGACGGTATTGGCTCCCTTCCTGTTTACCCTGTACACCTCCGACTTTAGATACAACACTGTCATATCATCTCCAGAAATTCTCTGATGACTCAGCAATAGTTGTATGTATAAAGGGAGGATGGGAGGATAAATACAGGGCCCTGGTGGAGGACTTTGCTGAATCGTGTAAGCTGAATCATCTGCAGCTCAACATCAGTAAGACAAAGGAGATGGTGATGGATTTTAGGAAGACCAAGCCTGCACTGCTCCCTGTTATTACTGATGGTGAGGACGTGGATGTGGTGGGGACCTACAAGTACCTGGGGGTGCACCTGGATGACAGACTTGAGTGGAGCACCAACACAGAGGCTGTGTACAAGAAGGGCCAGAGGAGACTGAGATCCTTCGGAGTATGCAGGCCTCTCCTTCACATATTCTACCAGTCTGTTGTCACCAGTACAATCTTCTATGTGATGATGTGCTGGAGCAATGGCATTAACACAGGTGATGCTAACAGGCTGAATAAACTGATTAGAAAGGCTGGCTCTGTTATAGGAGTCAAACTGTGCACACTGGAGGCTGTGGTAGAACAAAGGACCCTAAGGAAAATCCTGGCAATTCTGGACAATATTTCTTATCCTCTGCATACCATGTTGGCTGAACAGAGGAGAACTTCCAGTAATAGACCAAGACAACTACACTGTTACAAAGAGTGCTGTACGAGGTCACTCTTACTCTCAGCCCTGAGGCTCTGTACTGAGTCAACCTATAACTGGGAAATTACCTTGTAATCTTTGATTTCTAAATCTTGTACATTTTACTTTTAAGGTAACTTATTTTATTCTTTCTTATTTCTCTTCTAATATTTACACCTGTGCACTTATAGTGCCATTGTGACATTGTAATTTCCTTTCAGATCAATGAAGCATCTATAGGTTCTTGATTAGTAACGGCATCAAAGGTTAAGGGGAGAAGACAGAAGAATGGAGTTGAGGGGAGTAATAAATCAGCCATGATGGAATGGTGGAGCATTCTTGACGGGCTGTATAGGAGTCAATCTGTGCACACTGGAGGCTATGGTATAATAAAGGACCCTCTGGAAAATCCTGGCAGCTCTGTTCTGCTCCATTGTCTTATGGTCTTATTGAAGTGTTTCAAGGGATGATTTGGACACCGTGTCAAACCCCTTCCGCTATGCTATTTAGTAGAGATGTTGAATCTTAGCCCCACCCAGTGTCCTGGGAGGATGTACAATATTGCATGGCGCTGAGAGTAGTGATGGAGGGGATTTGTGGAGGAGGGTCATTTTTCTGGTGTTCTAGTCTATGTTTAACCAACACCCAGCCACCGTCACAAGCGCACAATCCAGTCTTTGTCAGATTACTGCAACACACATCAAAGTTGCTGGTGAACACAGCAGGCCAGGTAACTTCTCTAGGAAGAGGTACAGTCGACGTTTCAGGCCGAGACCCTTCGTCAGGACTAATTGAAGGAAGAGTAAGTAAGGGATTTGAAAGTGGGAGGGGGAGGGGGAGATCCAAAATGATAGGAGAAGACAGGAGGGGGAGGGATGGAGCCCAGAGCTGGACAGGTCATTGGCAAAGGGAATATGAAAGGATCATGGGACAGGAGGCCCAGGAGAAGGAAAAGGAGCCTGGAGACGGGACACGAGGCCATGACTAATTCCATTTCTCATCGATCTCACGGGTTAAAGAACCAAGGAAGATTGAAATCATCAAGATAAGTGCAGACGATGAAGAGGTGCTCTCTACCACCCTCCCACTCTTTGCCGCCGGAGGAAGGCGTCTGCATGTGATGGCCTCTCTCTCCCTCTCGCTCACTGCTCCTGTGTTCAAATGACCTCTATCTCCCTTGATGCTGTTGGAGTATGTTGCCGGAGCAAGGTTTAATCGACATGATTTGTGGATTGAATCCACGGTAGTTCATGTTATAATGTGTTTCTGGTTATCCAGTGAGAGCCATGGTCGGGGTTAACCGGCGTCCCAGCTGTCTGTGTGATATGCAAGCCAGGGCAGTGCAATGTGGAGAGCAAGCTGTTCCCTAAGTAGCTGGCTCCCCCTCTCCACTCAGCTGACGAATCCAAAGGAACAGCAGAAACCGATACAGTTTGGCACCAGCAGCCTCACAGGAGTTGCCAGTCAGCATTGAACTCAACATAAGACTGTCTTAGGGGCTCCAGCTCCAGATTTCTCCTCAGGGTTTGTGGTAAACCACGTATATATGTTGTAACTCAGTTACCTGTCTGGACACACCCCTCTGCTGACTGCCCTTGTGGCTCCTCCCACAGAGTCCTGTATAAAGGTGTTTGCCTTGCCCCTCCCCCTCAGTCCGGGGGCAGACACTCACTGTGGAGGTCGTATTGTACAGCGAATAAAAGCCTTTCAGTATTTTACCAAACCTCAGTCTTTTGGAGTAATTGAAGGTGCTTCAGGGTTTACCCGCTGTAGCCTTCCCTATGAGTGGGTATGGCAGCAAGGCTTGAGATCAGAGTTTTACGTTCTCCTAGATGAGCTGCCAACCACAGTTTTAAGGCGCTAGTAATCAGCCTTTGCTCCTCCTCCCGTCTGTAGAAACAGTTCCACTCTGCAGAGTTGCTAAGCCAGATGTGAAGGCCAGGAACTGGACTTGGTTGTCAGAGGCTATTTGAGGTGCCCGTCATTGGGAGCATTTAATAGATAGTGGGAACATATCCCCATTAGCACTCCTGGCTACAACAACCTTAAGGAACCTAGTAATAAATACAACATTGAACACAGCAGCGAACCCCTATCAGTAGAAGATTCACAACAATGTCAATGGGACTGGAGGACACCAGTTATACTGTAAGGAGAGTAGTGACCTGATAGAAGTTTATAACTCATGAAGGGCATAAATAAGGTTGACGGGCACAAGTCTTCTTCCCAGGGTAAGGGAATCGAAAACTTAAGGGCATTGGTTTAACGTGAGAGGGGAAAAATTTCAAGGAGAAGATACAGAAGCCTGAAGATGTTCACCCAATTTGTCAGGAGCAGCTTCTTTTGGAATGGACAATGACCTCATGAGCACTACCTCAGTTTTTTCCCTCTTTTTGCACTACTAATTTAATTTAATTTATAATAAAACTTATTGTAATTTATAGTTGCACTGTACTGCTGCCACAAAACATCAGATTTCATGACATACGCCAGTGATATTAAAGCAGATTCTGATTCTGAGGGGCAACTTTTTCACACAGGGGAGCTGGTGGAGGTGGGTACAATTGCAAAATTTAAGAGATATTGGACAGGTGTATGGATAGGAAAGATTCAGAAGGTTCTGAGCCAAAAGCAGGCAAATGGGAATAGTTTAGGTAGACGTGTTAGCTGGTGTGGACAAGGACGGTGAAAGGGCCTGTTTCTGTGCTGTATAACTTTATGATTTACGACCCAATGCAGTTTTCAGCCAAAGGCAACATGTAAGAAAGCTGAGGTGAAAAGGGACACAGACACAGACACAGCCCTTAAGTTTTAAAAATGTCAGTACCTTGCATATATTCTACAGCTGAAGTTACAACATGTTCATTTTCCACAAAGCAAGTGGTGGCTAATGGAATGATGACAATTGGGATGATTAAAATTTGTTCTCTCAAGAGCAAAAGGCAGAGAGTAAAGTTTGAATCCAGAGTCATTTGTACCAAGAGAGCCTCTGAGCAGTCCACACTTTTCCTTCTGGCAGTTGTGGTGTTGGGCATATTGAGGTGAGGTAGTTCTTTGGATAATAATGACCCATCTGCCTCATCTGTGGAGGCCCTCACTGGGTATATTTGGGCATATTGAGTAGAGGTCTTTGGGCGACACTCTAGTGTAGTGGTTAGCACAATGCCATTACAGCTCGCAGCATCCCCGAGTCTGGAGTTCCGTTCCGGCACTGCTCTGTAAGGAGTCTCTGTTTGTCCTTCTCGTGGATAGTATGAGTTTTCCCAGGGTGCTACGGTTTCCACCCACAGTCCAAAGACATAGTGATCATTGTAAATTGTTCCATGGTTATCTTAGCATTAATCAGAGTTGTGGGGTTGCTGGTGCAGCACGGCTCAAAGGGCTGGAAGGGACAACTCCATGTTGTTTCTCTAAATCAATAAATAAATATGCATATATGTAAAGTGGAGGTTAATAGATTCTTGATTATCAAGGGCATCAAAGTTTTGCAGAGAAGGCAAGAGAATGGGATATAAAGGGAAAATAAATCAGCCATGATGGAATAGTAGAGCAAAATTGTAAGGCTAGATGGCCTAATTCTGCTCCTACATCTTATGGACTCATGGACTTGCCATCTTATGAAGAGTGTTCAAAATATCAGAGATCTTCACCACCCAGGCCATGCTTTTTTCTCACTGCTGCCATCAGGTAGAAGGTACAGGAGCCTCAGGACCCGCACCACCAGGTTCAAGAACAGTTACTGCCCTTCAATCATCAGGCTCTTGAACAAGAGAGGATAATTACACTCATCTATTGAGATGTTCCCACAACCAATGATCTCACTTTAAGGACTCTTTATCTTGTTATTTCATGCTCTTGTTATTTATTGCTATTTATTTATAGTTACACTTCAACAGTTTATTGTCTTCCAAGCTCTTGCTCTTTCATTGATCCTGTTTACAGTTACTATGCTAAAGATTGCTGAGTACGCCCGCAGAAAAATGAATCTCAAGGTTGCATATGGTGACATATATAAACTTTGATAATAAATTTGCTTTGACTTTGACTTTTGGACTTGAGCTGAGTGCTCATTGCAAATCCAGAAGCTGATTGAAAACATTGTCCTTAGCTTGGCCAACAATGTCTTTTGATCCCTTGCCCAACCTCAAAGACATGTCCTTCTCCACTGGCAATTGCAGATGATCTGAGCATCTGTTTGGCCTGGCTTCAGCTGAGCTTAGAAGTGGCAGATGGAGTTCGGCCTGGAGAAGTGTGAAATGATTCACTTAGGAAGGTCGAGTTTGAAGGCATTATACAAGGTCAATGGCTCAATTCTTAGCAGTGTGGAGGAACACAGGGATCTTGGGGCCCACAAAGTTGATAGGGTAGTTAAGAAGGTGTATACTGTGTTGGCCTTCATTAGTCTGGAGATTGAGTTCAGGAGCAGTGAGGTAATGTTGCAGTTCTATAAACCTCTGTTTAGATCACACTTGGAGTATGTTTTTAGTCACCGCAGTACAAGAAGGATGTAGAAACGTTAGAGGAGATTTATCAGCATGCTTCCTGAATTAGAGAGCATGTGTCATGAGGATAGGTCGAGTGAGCTGGTGTTTTTCACTTTGAAGTGAAGGAGGATGAGAGGTGACTTGGTAGAGGTGGACAAGATGGTAAGTTGGACAACTGGATTCTTTTCCATGGTGGAAATGGCTAATGCCAGGGTACATTATTTTATGGTGATTGGAAGAAAGTATAGGGGGATGTCAGAAATAGGTTTTGACACAGACTGTAAATCCATGGAACATCCTACCACGGGTGGTGGTAGAGGAAAATACAGTAGGTGGCATTTAAGAAAGCCTTGGATAGGTACAAAAAAGGCAGCAAACCATGTATGACCTATTCTGTGTATGTTCTATGAAGGACGGAAATATTAGATTGATCTTAGAGTAGATTGAAAGGTTGACACAACATTGGGGGTCAAAGGGCTTCTACAGTTCTGTAGTGTTCTATGTTCTGTGCTCTATCATTGAGCATCCTGAGAGATATCCACAGAGTTAAAAGCTCCGCACATGTACTCACTGGTGATGGCTATTATAAAATCTGTACTAGAATTGTAGAACACAGAAACAGACCCCTCAGCTCATCATGTCCATGTCGATAGCCGATCATCCATCTACTAATGGAGGCACAACCGATTACAGATGCTGGTTTCTGGAGTATTGTACTGCTGGAGGAACTCTGGGGTTTCAGGAGGAATCTTTTGAGACCCTTCATTAATGCAGATATACCCAGCAATCTTTAGCGTTCAAGCAGAACTGCACAGAACAAGAGAATAGAATGATGCTTAATCTTTATTGTAGTGCAGTTCAGCACCGGACTGGCCCTGCAGCCGTCGGGCTCCTGGACCAGCTTCACTCACCTCCACGCTGAACTGGCTCCATGGTGGTAGGCTGGCTTTCAGCAGCTTTGCCGTTCATGCTCTGTGTATTATTTGTTTACTTTCTTTTGTTATTTTCACGGTCTGTTCTTCTTTTGCACATTGGATGCTTGATGGTCTTTGTTGTTTTTTTTGTGGATTCCATTATATTTCTTTGCTTTTTGGCGGCCTTGAATATCAAGATTGTAAACAGTACATATTTTGATAATAAATGTACTTTCAACTTTATTCATTCACAGGATGTGGGCATTGCCAGCAAGGATAACTACGGGTGCACAGTGGAGAGTATCCTGACAGGTTACATCACAGCAGGTATGGAAACACCAATGCCCAAGAACAGAAAAGCCTCCAACAAGTGCATACAACAAAGGACGCAAAACTGGGCTGAGAAATGGCAGAAGAGGACCCTGGTCAGACCCCACTTGGAGTACTGTGCTCAGTTCTGGTCGCCTCACTACAGGAAGGATGTGGAAACCATAGGAAGGGTGCAGAGGAGACTTACAAGGATGTTGACCGGATTGGGGAGCATGCCTTTCAAGAATATGTTGAATGAACTCGGCCTTTCTTCCTTGGAGCAACGGAGGATGAGAGGTGACCTGATAGAGGTGTATAAGATGATGAGAGGCATTGATCGTGTGGATAGTCAGAGGCTTTTTCCCAGGGCTGAAATGGCTAGCATGAGAGGGCACAGTTTTAAGGTGCTTGGAAGTAGGTACAGAGGAGATGCTAGGGGTGAGTTTTTTACGTAGAGAGTGGTGAGTGCGTGGAATGGGCTGCCGGTGACGGTGGTGGAGGTGGATATGATAGGATCTTTTAAGAGGCTCCTGGACAGGTACAAGGAGCTTAGAAAAATAGAGGGCTATGGGAAACCCTAGGTAATTTCTAAGGGAAGGACATGTTCGGCACAGCTTTGTGGGTCAAAAGGCCTGTATGGTGCTGTAGGTTTTCTATGTTTCTAACACTTGTGTAGTGGGTAGTGGCTCCATATGTCACTACTACAGGGCGTGATGACCCCTGCCCTACACGGGTCCTGGGCTCAGCTGGCTCTGGCTGACAGTACCCGGTATGGGCCCCTATCCAGGGTTACAGATCCCACTGCCTTGTGGGTATCTTCGGGAGAAGAGAAGGCTGAGGAGTAAACCCTACACAAATCCGGAGTGGAGCCCCTAAGGCGGTTGGATGACGTATCACGTCACCTCCCGACAGCTCCTGCGGCCAAGCTGATGCCAAATGTACTGCTTCGCATTCCTTTGGACCACATCCGCGAGGCCGAGAGGGGGATCTTGATGTTTGGGCGGCCCAGGATCGCCATATTCATCGCCCAGGTCCATGCCCCGGAACGGGGCGCATCCATTGTCTACTCAGAAAGACAGAGCCATTAGATTATTATGTTTCTAACCCAGCCCATCACAGGTAATTCCCTCTCCACCACTGAGCACATCTACAGGAATGCTGCCATTAAAAAGGCAGTGTCCAGCTTCAAGGATTCCACCATCCAGGCCATGCTCTCCTCTCACTGTTGCCATCGGGCAGAAGGTACAGGAGACTTAGGTCCCACACCACCAGGTTCAGGAACAGTTATTACCCTTCAATCTTCAGACTTCTGAACTAGCATGGATAACTTCACTCACCTCAAGTGATCACTTAATACAACCATTCGACTCATTTTCAAAGACTCTACAACTCATGTTCTCAGTATTATTATTATTATTAATATTATTAGTTGATTTTTTTTGTATTTGTATAGTTTCTCTTCCTTTGCACATTGGTTGCCTGTCAATCTTTGTTTGAGCGTAGTTTTTCAGATTCCATTGTATTTCTTAATTCTATTAAGGATGCCTGCAAGAAAATGAATCTCGGGGTAGTGTATGGTGACATATATGTACTTTAGTAATAAATTTACTTTGGACTTTCAGCTTGAAATCTGATCCACTTCCTCACTTGAAAGACATTTGCAAAACAGATAGAGTTTATGACAATCCAGTCACTCACAAAGTCAGAGTCGTCGAGTCATTCAACATAGAGATGGGGCCTTCAGCCCTTCCCATTCATGCTGACCTTTACATTCATCTGCACTAATCTCATTTGCCTGCATTAACATGTTTAAAAGTCATTTAGGACAGCACGGTAGGGTAGTAGTTAGCACAATGCTTTACAGCATGAGCAATCGGTGATCGGCCTTAAATTTCTGCCGCTATCTGCAAGGAGTTTTTATGTTCCCTCTGTGACTGTGTGGGTTTCCTCCAGGTACTTCAGTTTTCTCCCACATTTCAAAATGAGGGTTAGTTAGTGGTAGGCAATCCATGTTAGTACTGGAAGCAACTGTCACTAGTGGGCTGCCCCCAGCACATCCTCTAACGGCATTAGTTGTTGGCATATTTCACTGTCTGTTCCAGAGTTTTGATGGCCATGTGACAACAATGTTAATCTATTTATCTTTTCACTTCCAATCTCTCTCCACAATTGAAGTTCTCCAATCCAGGCATGTTCCTGGTCTGTTTCAACTGGAAAGATTTGGATTGAATCCCTTTGGCTTTCGCTGGATAACGTTTCAAATTTCAGATTTTGTATAATTCCCCACTTGCTGTAGTGCAGATTAAATATACTCTTGTATCAGTTGAATATTCTGCAGCATTTATACCTCTCCTCTACCTATTACCTCCTAGGTTCTCATGTCATCATCCGAGTCCCCCACCGTCTTTTCCCTCACCTGGTCTCATCTGTCAGCTGCCAACTTGTATTCCCCCCCCCCACCCCATCCACCGCTTCTTATTCCAGCTTCTTCCCACTTCTTTTCCAGTACTGATGAATGGTCTTTACCCTGGAATATCGATTGTTTATTCCTCTCCATAGATGCTGCCTGACTTTCTGAGTTTCTCCAGCACTTTATGTGTGTTACTCTGGATTTCCATCCTCTGCAGAATTTCTATCTAATTAATTATTTAATTATCTATCTATTTGTTTTTTATAATTATTACTTGCTTCTTTTTGTATTTGCATAATTTGTCTGCCTTTGTGTGTAGTTGTTCACTGATTCTACTACACTTCTTTGTCCTACAAAGGTTGCCTGTAAGGAAACGAATCTCAGGGCGGTATTTGGTGACATATACCTACTTTGATAGTATATTTACTTTGAACTTTGAAGTTGCTTTGTGTCTGGTTCAAGGAACTGTCCTCAGCGAGGTTAGTCTGGTTTCTGTGCAGGGAAGATTTACTGGAATATGACCAAGAATGTGGGACTTTGGTCATCCAACAAGAGTTGGAAAGGTTAGGGAGAAGTTCAGCATAGAGTGGATGGAAGAGGAGGAGGTCAGTAACCTTTGACTCAGACTTCAAGTAGCTGTCTAGAATATTTGTCTAAATAAGAGATTGCATCATGCGGGAGCTGTTATGATCTGGATTTTATTGTTTGGAAGATTGGGTAAGCACTGTAGTATAGTGTTTAGCACAATGCTCTACAGTACCAACATCCGGGTCCTATTTCTGGCACTGCCTGTAAGGAGATTGTACACTCTCCCTGTGATTGCATGGTTTCCTCTGGGAGCTCTGGTTTCTTCCCATACACCAAAGAGCTAGAGGTTGGTAGGTTAATTGGTCATTATAAATTGTCCTGTGATTAGGCTAGGATTAAATTGTGAGATTGCTGGACTGTGCAGCTTGAAGGCTTGGAAAGACCTACTCTGTGCTGTTTTTCAATATATAAATAAAAATAAATACATAAAATATATCTGACTATAACTTCTGAAGAAGCCATGGATCTACAATACGTTCGTATTCACCTTATAAATATATACACCTATCGAAGATCACCTTTTCATTCTCCAACTCTCCAGTGAAAAATGTCCCAACTTGCTCAATCTTTCTCCATATCCCAATCCCTCAAGACACAGGTAAATCCTCATAAACGTATGCTACACTTTTTCTACTTTTTTTCTGTGACTCTGTGGTTAGGAAGGCATACGGTGTATTGGCCTTCATCAATCGTGGGATTGAGTTTAAGAGCCAAGAGGTAATATTGCAGCTATATAGGACCCTGGTCAGACCCCACTTGGAGTACTGTGCTCAGTTCTGGTCACCTCACTACAGGAAGGACGTGGAAACCATAGAAAAGGTGCAGAGATTTACAAGGATGTTGCCTGGATTGGGGAGCATGCCTTATGAGAATAGGTTGAGTGAACTTGGCCTTTTCTCCTTGGAGTGACGGAGGATGAGAGGTGACCTGATAGAGGTGTATAAGATAATGAGAGGCATTGATCATGTGGACAGTCAGAGGCTTTTCCCCAGGGCTAAAATGGCTAGCACAAGAGGGCATAGTTTTAAGGTGCTTGGAAGTAGGTACAGAGGAGACGTCAGGGGTAGGTTTTTTACGCAGAGAGTGGTGAGTGCATGGAATGGGCTGTCGGCGGCGGTGGTGGAGGCAGAACTGATAGGGTCTTTGAAGAGACTCCTGGATGGCTACATGGAGCTTATAAAAATGGAGGGCTATGGGTAAAGCCTGCCTAGGTAGTTCTAAGGTAGGGACATGTTTGGCACAGCTTTGTGGGCTGAAAGGCCTGTATTGTGCTGTATGTTTTCTATGTTTCTATTATCGCTTTTCAGTTTTTGCTAACATCCTGAAGTGTGAGGATAACACTCTCTTCTCACTAATACAGATGGTACAGGAGCCTTTGGTCCCACACCACCAAGTTCAGGAACAGTTACTGCACTTCAACCATGAGGCTCCTGAACCAGCGTGGATAACTTCACTCACCACAGCTCTGAACTGATTCCACAACTTATGGACTCACTTTCAGGGACCCTATAACTTGTGTTCTCAGTATTATTTATTTACTTGCTTTTTACCCACATTGATTGTCGATCTATGTTGATGTACAGTTTTTCAGAAACCCTATTGTATTCCTTTATTTTCCCATAAATACCTGAAAGAAAATGATTCTCAAGGTACATATGTAGGCGGTAACACAGAACACTGCCATTATAAAGCATTCTGCAAACAACTAGCCATACCTAGCCATACTATATCAATGCACTGTGAAATGAATTGATCTGCATGAACTTTGTGCAAGGCAAGTTTTCCGCTGTATCTTGGTACAGGTGACAACAATAAACCAATTTCAAGTGAAACCACTGATAAGCGCTGCCTGATCTGGGAGGACTTGGTTTCAGAAAACTCACGACGCTGGCAGGTCCGACTTCGGAAAAATGGACAGCTGGGAAAAGAGAAAAGAGAAAATTAGGAGCAAAAGACAAATATTCCTTATTTATAAAACAAACCTTATTGGAGCACCAGCGACACCGGGAAGATGAATAGCAGGTGCCTGTGTATGGTCCCCAACAAAGCCTTGAGCCCTGAAGCATTTATCTTCTGCTTTGTACTCCAGGGGCAGTTTGCCCAGTGCCCAGAATAGAATACTATAAACACAAATGGATATTGTTGTGCTCACTGCGAACTTTTCTCAGAAATAAACCTTCACAACTCTTAAGGACCATTGTATTTGCAGCTAGTGGCAACATCACCAGGACCTTGAATTTCTCCGTAGTGGAAAACAAAGGTGAATCTGATTCAGTATCAGAGTCAGGTTTAGTATCATGTGACATGAAAGACATAATACATACACAGCGCAATACATAAAATATTCCTTTGGATTCATCAGATGCATTGAGAGCGGGAGCTTGCTACATGGGCAACAGCTTGCTCTCCATATCGTACTGCCCAGGCTTGCATCTCTAGTCGGCTAGGACCCAATATCCATGGTCAACTCAGACCAACGGTGGCCACAGAAAGCACAGTAGCACAGTGGTTAGCACAACACTTTACAGCACAGATGACATGGGTTCAATTCCCGCTACTGTCCATACCGAATTTGTACATTCTCCCCTGACCCCATGGATTTCCTCTGGGTGCTCTGGTTTCCTCCTATAATCCAAAGATGTTCTGGTTGGTAAGTAAATTGGTCATCGTAAGTTGTCCCTGAATTCTTTTTAGGCATCCGTTAGTCTCATGAGACCATGGATTTACGCCTTAGAAGGTTTCCAGGGTGCAGGCCTGGGCAAGGCTGTATGGAAGACCAGCAGTTGCCCATGCTGCAAGTCTCCCTTCTCCATGCCGCCGATGTTGTCCAAGAGAAGGGCATTAGGACCCATACAGCTTGGCACCGGTGTCGTCGCAGAGCAATGTGTGGTTAAGTGCCTTGCTCAAGGACACACACACTGCCTCAGCCTAGGCTCGAACTAGTGACCTTCAAATCACTAGACTGACGCCTTAACCACTTGGCCATGCGCCGACACTGAATAGGCTAGGATTGAATTGGGAGATTGCTGGACAACGTGGCTCAAAAGGCTGGAGCAGCTTATCCCACTTTGTATCTCAATAAATTAAAAAATATATTTATATATAAGTAGTACAAAAAGAGAGCAAAATAGTGTGGTAATGTTCATAGATCTGTAGACCATTCAGAAATCTGATGATGGTGAGGAAGAAGCTGCTCCTAAATCATTGAGTGTTAGTGTTCAGGCTCCTGTACCTCTTATCCGATGGTCGTAATGAGAAGAGGGCTTGTTCCGAGTGATGGATGACACCTTCTTAAGGAACTGTTGCATGAAGGTGTCCTCGATGATGTGGAGGGTTGTGCTCATGAAGGGACTTGCTGTGCCTACAACCATCTCCAGCCTTTTGCGATAGTGTGCATTGGGGTCTCCATACAACCACTCAGAATGCTATCCAATGTACCAATCTCCTCAAACTCCTAATGAAACACAGCCCATGGCCTGCCTTCTTCAAGATTGCATCAACTTGTTGGGCTCATTACAGAACCTCGAAGATGTTGATGGCCAGAAACTAAATCTACTCACCCTTTCCACTGTTGACTCCTCAAAGAGAACTGATCAATCATGTCGTGGTGTCTACAGCGTGGAATTAGGCCCTTCAGCCCATTGAGTCCATACTAACCCACAAGCATAATTTAAATGTCTTCCACTCATCTCATTTCAATCTCCCGTCATTCCCATCAAATCCTTCCAATTCTTCCACCTATCTGCTTCCAGTATTTATTCACCACTTAGCCTACAAACCCATATGCCTTTGGAATGTTATGGTGGGGAAGGGGTACTGGAGCATCTGGAGAAACCCACACAGGCAGAGGGAATGTGCAAACTCTTCCCATGGAGCCCTCAAGGTCAGGTTTGAGCACAGGTCACCAGAGCTATGTGGTAGCAGCTCTACCCCTTGTGTCACTGTGGCCTGCTGTATCAGACAATGATAAGACATAACACCATAAGACATAGGAGCAGAATTAGGCCATTCAACCCATCAAGTCTGCTCTGCCATTCCATCATGCATGATCCCAGATTCCACTCGACACCATACACCTACCTTCTCACCATGTCCTTTGATGCCCTGACCAATCAGGAAACTATCAACTTCCCTCTTAAATATACCCACGGACTTGGCCTTCACCACAGTCTGTGGAAGAGCATTCCACAGATTCACTACTCTCTGGCTAAAATAATTCCTCTTCACCTCTGTTCTAAAAAATCACACCTCAATTTTGAGGCTGTACCCTCTAGTTCTGGATACTCCCACCACAGGAAACATCCTCTCCACATCCAGTTTATTAAGTCCTTTCAACATTCAATAGATTTCAGTAAGATCCTCCTGCATTTTTCTAAATTCCAGTGAGTACAGGCCCAAACTGTGAAACACTCCTGATATGTTTACCCCTTCATTCCTGGAATCTTCCTCGTGAACCTCCTTTGGACAGTCTCCAATGACAACACATCCTTTCTGAGATTTTGGCTCCCAAACTGTTGACAATACTCCAAGTGCAGACGGATTAGTATCTCATCAAGCCTCAACATTATCTCCTTGCTTTTATATCTGTTCCCCTTGAAATAAATGCCTACATTGCATTGGCCTTCTTTATCACAGACTCAACTTGTAAGTTAACCTTCTGGGAGTCTTGCGCCAGGACTCGGAAGTCCCTCTGCACCTCTGATATTTGAACATTTTAGATCCTAAATCATTGACAAACAATGTGAAAAGTTGTGGTCCCAATACTGACCCTTGAGGAACACCACTAGACACCAGCATCTAACCAGAATCGGCCCCTTTTATTCCCACTCGCTGTCTCCTGCCTGTCAGCCGTTCTGCTATCCATGCCAGTATCTTTCCTGTAATGGCATAGGATTTTATCTTGTTAAGCAGCCTCATGTGTGGCACCTTATCAAGTGCCTTCTGAAAATCCAAGTCAATGATATTCCCTGCCTCTCCTTTGTCCACCCTGCTCATTACTTCCTTGAAGAACTCTAACAGATTTGTCAGGCAAAATTTCCCTTTACAGAAACCATACTGACTTTGACTTATTTTGTCATTAGTCTCCAGGAAACCTAAAAACTCATCCTTAATGCTAGACTCCAACACTTTACCAACCACTGAGGTTAGGTTAATTGGCCTACGATTTCCTTTCTTTTGCCTTCCTCCCTTCTTAAAGAGTGGAGTGACATTTGTAATCTTCCAGTCCTCTAGGACCATGTCAGAATCAACTGATACTTGGAAGATCATGACCAATGCATCCATTATCACTTCAGCAACCTCTCTCAAGACTCTGGGATGTAGTCCATCTGATCCAGTTGACTTAATCACCTTTGAATTTGCCTAGCACTTTTTCCTTTGTAATAGCAATGTCACTCACTCCTACCCCCTGACACTCATGGACCTCTGGCACACTGCTAGTTTCTTCCACAATGAAAACTAATGCAAAGTACCTATTAAGTTCATCTGCCATCTCTTTACCTCCCATCACTGCCTCACCCACATCATTTTCCAGTGGTCCAGTATCAACTTTCACTTCCCTTTTACTCTTTATAAAACAGAAAAAAAACTTTTAGTATCCTGCTTTTTATTATTAGCTGGTTTGTCTTCATATTCATCTTTTCCCTTCTTATAAGTTTTATAGTTGCCTTTTGTTGGATTTTAAAAGCTTCCCAATCATCCGACTTCCCACTCACTTTTGCTACCTTATATGCCCTTTCCTTGGCTCTTATGCAGTCCTTAACTTCCCTTGTCAGCCACAGTTGTCTGCCCCTTGCTATTTGAGAACTCCTTCTTCTGTGGGACCTATCTGTCCTGTGCCTTGTGAAGTATTCCCAGAAACTTCAGCCATCTCTGCTCTGCCGTCATCCCCGGCCAGTATCCTCCTCCAATCCACCTGGGCAAGCTCCTCTCTCGTGCCTCTGTAATTCCCTTTATTCCTTTCAGATACTGATAATTTTCACTCATTCTTCACCCTCTCAAACTGCAGTATGAATTCAATCATGTTATGATCACTGTCTCTTAAGGGTTCCTTTACATTAAGCTCCCTAATAAGATCTGGGTAATTACTCAGCACCCAATCTAAGATAGACTTTCCCTAAGTAGGCTCAAGCACAAGCTGCTCTCAAAAGCCATCTCATAGGCATTCAACAGATTCCCTCTTTTATGTTCCGACACCAACCCGATTTTCCCAATCCCCTTGCACATTGAAGTCCACCATTGCAGTTGTGACATTACCCTTATTACACGCCATTCTCAGCTCCCTTTACAATATCAACCCCACAACTTGGCTACTATTTGGAACGTTATATATAATATATAATGGTTTTTTTACCCTTCCACCCACAAAGATTCAACATTCTCTGACCCTATGTCACTCATGAACTCATGAGTGAGGGTGACTGCGAACTCTCCTGGGTAGTGAGGTATTATTAATTTCCTTGAACCACAGCTGTAGATAGTGGAGGCCAGCAAATGCAGGGTAGGATGATAGAGCTTAGAATATAGAACACTATAAAACTGTACAAGCCCTATTTTCTGTGATATTGTTACTCTTCTTAAGCCCATCACCCCTACTGTGGCATAGCCCTCTGTCCTGGGTCAATAGAAGGATGATCAGCCCCATGGCTTTGTAATCACCACACAACTTCACACATCATCCAGACGAAGATCCTTCCTCTCCTAGGGATGAGGTCTTTGCAGCTTCTGTTGTCCTTTCTG
This sequence comes from Mobula birostris, assembly GCF_030028105.1. Taxonomy (NCBI): domain Eukaryota; kingdom Metazoa; phylum Chordata; class Chondrichthyes; order Myliobatiformes; family Myliobatidae; genus Mobula; species Mobula birostris. The sequence continues at coordinate 198,683,179 of NC_092373.1, read as the reverse complement.
TAGCTCTGTGTTTTTACATAATGCGGTTGCTAACCCCCATGTCCAACCCTCCTCCTTTCACGTCCGGGCATGGGACTGTCCATGGCAGAGTTCCACGATATTGTGCTGAACTTTCAACTGATCCTAAGATCAATCTAACCATTTCCTCCTATGTCGCCATCCATTTTTCTATCATCCATGTGTCTATCAAAGAGTTCCTTAAAAGCTCCTACTGTATCAGCCTCTACCGCCACCCCTAGCAGGGCATTCAATGCCCTCACCACTCTCTGTGTAAAGAATTTACACCTGACATCCCCCCGATACTTTACTCTAATCATCTTAAAATTATGCACCCTTGTATTAGCCATTTAGGCATTAGAAAAAGTCTCAGGCTATCCACTTGGTCTATGCCTCCATCATAGATCATAAGACCATAAGATATAGGAGCAGAATTAGGCCATTTGGCTCATCGAGTCTGTTCTGCCATTGCATCATGGTTGATCCAATTTTCCTCACATCCCCCATCTCCTGCCTTCTCCCCATATTCCTTCATGCCCTGACCAATCCAGATTCTATCAACTTTGGTCTTAAGTACACATAAAGGCTTAGCCTCCACAGCTGCCGTGGCAAAGAGTTCTACAGATTCGCCACTCTCTGGCAAAAGAAGTTCCTCCTCATCTCCATTGTAAATAGCGTCCCTCTATTCTGAAGCTGTCTCTTCTGGTCTTAGACTCTCCCACCATAGAAAACATCCTCTCCACATCCACTCTATCAAGGACTTTCACCATTCGATAGGATTCAATGACATCACCCCTCATTCTTCTAAATTCTAGTGAATACAGGCGCAGAGCCATCAAACGCTCTTCATATGACAAGCCATTCAATCCTGGAATCATTTTTGTGAACCTTTTTTGAATCATCTCCAGCTTCAGCACATTCTTTCTAAGATAAAGGGTCCAAAACTGCTCACAATACTAAAGTAAAGCCTCACTAGTGCTTTATAAAGTCTCAACATTACATTTTTGCTTTTATGTTCTAGTCCTCTTGCAATGGATGATAATATTGCATATACGTTCCTCACCACATAACTAATCTTTAGGGAATCATGCACAAGGACTCCCAAGTCTCTTCCTCCACAGTTTTTGTATTTTCTCTCCATTTTGTAAATTGTCAACCCTTTCATTTCTTCTACTGAAGTGAATGACCATACACTATTCAACACTGCATTCCATCTGCTATTCCTTTGCCCATTCTCCTAATCTGTCTAAATCCCTCTGCAGCCTCTCTACTTCCTCAAAACTTTGCAACCAAGCCATCATTTCAATCATCCAAATCAATGACATATACCGTAAAAAGAATTAGTCACAGCGCAGACCCTTGTGGAACACCTCTAGTCACATGCAGCCAACCGATCTTTGCCACCTGCCAGTTTGAAAACTGCTTTAACTATGCTAGACTCTCTCCTGCAATACCATGGGCTCATAGTTTGTTAAGCAGCCTCATGTGTGGCACCTTGTCAAGGCCTTCAGAAAATCCAAGAACACAACATCAACCAATTCTCCATTGTCTATCCTGCTTGTTATTTCTTTAGAGAATTCCAACAGATTTTTCAGGCAGGATTTTCCCTTGAGGAAACAATGCTGACTACAGCCCATTTTATCATGTGTCTCCAAGTACCTCTAATCCTCATCCTAAATAATCAACTCCAACATCTTCCCAACCACTGAGGTCAGATTAACTGGCTGTTAGTCTCCTTTCTTCTGCCTCTCTCCCTTCTTGAAGAGTGAAGTGACATTCGTAATTTTCCACTCTTCCTAAACCATTTCAGAATCTAGCGATTCTCGAATCATTACTAGTGCCTCCACTTTCAGAATACTCAGGTGTACACCTTCCAGTCCAGGTGACTTATCTACCTCCAGACCTTTCAGTTTCCCAAGAACCTTCTCTTAATTATGGTAATCACACTTTATGACCCCTGACACCTGGAACTTCCATCATACTGCCAGTGTCTTCCACTGAGAAGACTGATGCAAAATACTTATTCACTTCATCTGCCATTTCATTGTTCCCAATTGCTACTTCTCCAACTTCACTTTCCAGCAGTCCAATATTCACTCTCACCTATCTTTTACACTTTATGTATCTGAAGAAACTTTTGGTATCATCTTTAGTATTATTGGCTAGCTTACTTTCATATTCCATCTTCATCTTCTTTATGACTTTAGTTGCCTTTTATAGGTTTCTAAAAGCTTCCAAATCTTCTAACTTTCCACTAATTTTTGCTCTATTATATGCCCTCTCTTTGATTTTATGTTTGCTTTGACCTCTTTTTATCCACGATTGTGTCATCTTTCATTTAGAATACTCCTTCCTCTTTGGGATGTATCCTGTGCCTTCTGAATTGCTTCGAGAAATTCCAGCTATTGCTGCCCTGCCACCATCCCTGCCAGTGTTGTTTTCCAGTCAACTCTGGCCAACTCCTCTCTCATGCCTCTGTAATTCCATCTACTCCACTGTAATACTGATACATCTGACTTTAGCTTCTCCTTCTTATATTTCAGGGTGAATTAGATTATATTATGATCACTTTCTGCTAAAAGGGTTCTTTTACCTTAGGGTCTCTAATCAATTCTGGTTCATTGCACAACACTCAATCCAGAGTAGCTGATCCTCTAATGCGCTCAACCATGAGCTGCTCAAAAAAGCCATTTTTTAGGCACTCTAGAAATTTCCCCTCCTGGAATCCAGCACCAACCTGATTTTCCCAACCTAACTGCATATTGAAATCCCCCATGACTATTATAACATTGGCCTTCTGGCATGCATTTCCTATCTCCCGTTATAATTTGTATGCCACATCCTTACTACTGCTTGTGAGTCGGAATAGAACTCTGGTCAGGGTCTTTTTACCCTTGCAGTTCCTTAGCTCTACCCACAATGATTGAACACCTTCTGACCCTATGTCATCTCTTTCTAATATTTGATTTCATTTTTTTACCAACAGAGCAGCACCACCCCCTCTGCCTGTCCTTTCAATGCAATGTGTATCCTTGGACATTAAGCTCTCAGTTATAATCTTCTTTCAGCCATGATTCAGTGATGCCTACAACATCATACCTGCCAGTCTGCAGCTATGCTGCAAGTTCACTTACCTTATTCCGTATTCAAATACACCTTCAGACCTGATTTCTCCCTTTTCGATTTTGTCCACCTTTTATGTTGCAACTCATCCTATTGACTGCAATTTTGTCACCTCTTATCCTTCTTCGTTCCAAAGAAAAAAGCCCTAGCTTGCACAACATTCCTCATACGACATACTTTCTAATCTTGGTAGAATCCTGGTAAATCTCCACTGCACCTTCACTGAAACTTCTACAGCTTTCTTGTAAAGAGGTGACCAGAACTGAACACAATATTTCAAGTGTGATCTAATCAGGGTTTTATAGATCTGTAACATTACCTCCTGGCTCTTGAACTCGTCACTCCGTGGTTCCCGGTCTGGTCTATAATTTAGGATTTAGACTCTCTTCATGAGGAAGGTGCAGAAGCTGTCACAATCATTTCAATGGGTTAATCGCCTTAGAAGACTACTGTTCCTCATACACCTACATGGTGGGGGAACAGCTTCCTTGAGCACCTTTACTATGTCCACCACAAAAAGTGGGATTTCTCACTAGCCACCCATTAAATTCAACTTCCCTTTCCATTCATATATGTTGGTTCATGACTTCCTCTCCTGCGACAATAAGGCCAAACTCAGGTTGCAGGAGCAACATTTCATATTTTGTCTGCGTAGCATCCAAACTGATAGCATGAAGATCAATTACTCTAACTTCTGGTAATTTCTACTCCCTTCCCCTTCTCTTTTATTCTGTTCTCCATTCTGGCTTCCTCTCTTACCCTTTCTATTCTACTCTCCTGCCCAGCACCTCCCTCTGGTGCCCCTTCTCCTTCCCTTTCTTCAATGGTCGACTCGTGATATGCACCAGCTGCTCACACAACCTGCTCCCTTGGCTTCGCATGACCCTGATCAGGGTCTAAGCAGGTGCTACACCTTGCCCAAGGGTGATCTGCAAGCTAACAGAGGGTAGGAGCAACTTGTATCTCTTTGGTAGAGGCATATCTCCACACTGCCACGCAAAACATTTATGATGACAATAAAAAGCCAATACGCCCACAACTAACAGCGAGTTGAGTGGGTGTGCATGGACTAGGTGGGCTGTTTCTCTGCTGCACTGTGACACTACGTTCACACGTCCTGATGAATACCCTAATCCTTGCAATCCTTTGACATCAAGTGCCAGAGTGAATGGTGGGCTCCTAGGGAGTATAACAGAACAGAGGATTACAAGAACATCACTTTCTGAAAGTAGTATCACAGGTAGGCAGGGTGGTGAAGAGGGATGTCTGGCACATCAGCCTTCACCAATCAGAGCACTGAGTATAAGAGTTGAGATGTTTTGGTGCACTTAGCTGGACAAGACATTGATGAAGTTACATTTGCGTTATTGTGTACGGTTTTACCCACACTGCTGTAGGAAAGGTGGAAAGGGTGCAAAGAAGATTTATGAGAATGTTTTCAGGACTTGAGGGCATGACTTATGGGAAGAGGTTGGATAGACTTAGACTAGGGGATTGAGAGGTTAGGACTTTAATCCTGAGCGTGTAAGAGTCTGAAGGTTGAAGTGTATAAGATCAAGAGGAATATAGATAAGGTCAAAGTCAAGTTTATTGTCCTATGCACAAGTACTTGTATGCAGAGATGTAACGTAAAGCTTACTTGCAGCTGCATTACAGGCACATAGCATCGGATAAGCTGCATTTACAAGAAAAAAATTATACCTGCATTATGTGTAATTTCTGCAAGGACACAACTGGCACACACAAAAAAATATCCAATCTTAGTGCAAAGTAGCCAAGCTGGCCTTATTTTAAAAAACGCAAACAACAGGGATTCTGCAGATGCTGGAAATTCAAGCAACACACATCAAAGTGCAGCATCTCTAGGAAGAGGTACAGTTGACGTTTCAGGCCGAGACCCTTCGTCGGGACAGGTCAGAGATGCTGCCTGGCCTGCTGCGTTCACCAGCAACTTTGATGTGTGAAACTGGCCTTATTGTTGTTATATTGAGGTAGTGATTACGGTTGAGCAGACTAGGTGGTTGAAGCAAAGGAGCTGCTCTTGAACCCGGTACTGCTGAACTCTATGGCTTCTGTACCTCCTGCCTGCTGGTAGCTGTGAAGGAAGTATAGCGGCTGGCGTGGCCCTATTGCAGCTGTAAAGGGCAACATGATAAAGTAGCGGCTAGCGCAACGCTATTACAGCATCGGAGTTCAGAGTTCAGTCCTGGCATCCTTTGTAAGGAGTTTGTACATCCTCTCCATGGAATGCATGTTTTTCCGTCTGTTCTGGTTTCCTCCCACAATCCAAAGACGTACTGGTTATGAAGTTAATTGGTCATTGTAAATTGTCCCGTGATTAGGCGACGGTTAAATTTGGGGTTGCTGGATGGTGCAGCTTGAAGGCTCTGTACCATGCTGTGTCTCTAAATAAATAAATAAATAAACTCTGAAATAAAAGGTGGTATGGCTTGAATGGTGGGGATCTTTGATGATGGATGTTGCCTTTTTGATGCATTCCTTCCTGTAGATACTACTGATGGTGAAGAGGGAAGTGCCCGTGACGTATTGGGCTGAGTTCGCTACTCCCTGCACCTCTTACATTCCTGTACGTTTGAACTACCGTGCCAGACCATGATGCAACCAGTCATGGTTGAAAGTGTACTTTCAACAGTACACCTGCAGAATCTTGTTGCAGTGTTTGGTGACATGCTGAACACCACTGACTTTCAAAGACAGTAAAAATAATGGCATGTCTTCTTTGTGCTGTTTTCCTGCTTGTGCAGAAAAAGAGCAGATTTATTGAGTTTAATTATACTATATCCCATAGTTGGATTTGAACTCACAACCTCAACTTCAGGTCAGCCCCATAACTACCAGATCAGTGTATCCTTGCCAGCTGCTAATATTGCACAGTGCAAATTGAACCCATTTATCTCATGGACTTCAGATGAGAAGTATAAAAGGAATTTAAAATACAATTAGCTGGTGAACTTTATGATTGCAGTGTGTCACACGGCACTCTGCAACCAATGAGGTAGTGTCTCCTAGCACGGAATATGCAGCAATGTAACAGAAATCCCACAATCAAAGTTCAAAGCTTAAAGAAAAAATTATTATCAAAGTACATGTATGTTACGATATACTACCCCAAGATTCATTATCTTGCAGGCATTTACAGGGAAATAAAAAAAATACAATAACATTTATAAAATAATCATACAGAAACTAAGAATGAAAGACAACCAATCTCAAAAGAAGACAAATTATGCAAATAAAGAATTAATATAGAGAACTTGAGTTTTGAAGAAACATTGAATGTGAGTCTATAGATTTAAAGTTTGATTAGAATTGCAGTGAGTAAACTGACCCTCGCTAGTTCAGGAGCCTGATAGTTGTAGGGTAATAACTGTTGCATCATGGCCTGGTGTGGAAACACCAATGCCCAGAAATGGAAATGTCTACAGAGAGCAGTGGACATAGCCCAGTCCATCACAGGCAAAGTCCTCCCCACCATTGAGCTATTTATATGGAGCGTTGCCACAAGGAAGCAGAATCCACTATCAAGAACTCCCACCTTCCAAGCTATGTTCTCTACCACCACTGGGCAGTAGGTATGAAGCCTTAGGTCCCACACCAGCAGTCAGGTCTCTCCTCAACCTTTGTCACTCCAAAGAAAATAATTCTAGTTTGTCCAGCCTCTCCTGATAACACGTGCCCTCAATCCAGGCAGAAACCTGATAAACCTCTTCTGCTCCCTCTCCAAAGTCTTCACATCCTTCCTGTAATGGAGTGGCCAGAGGTGAATGCAATACTCCAGATGCAGCCTAATCACTTTTATAAAAATGCAACACAAGTTCCTGATTCTTGAACTCAATGTCTCCACTAGCAAAGGCAACCCTGCTGTACATCTCCTTTCCCACCTCATTGACTTCTGCAACCACTTTCAGGGAGCTATAGACTTGGACCCCAGATCCCTCTGTATTCCAATGCTGTTATAGATCCTGTCATTAAATGTGTGCTTTCCCTTTACATTTGATCTCCCAAAGTGTAACACCTCACGTGTCTGCGTTAATCACCATCTATTTCTCCTCGTATTTCTGTAATTTGATCATTTGATAATCTTCTACACTCTCTATAAAGTCACCCATGTTTGTGTCATCTGCAAATTTACTAATCCACCCATCCACGTTTTCAGCCAAGTAGCCAGTTCATATAACACAAACGGTGGAGGTCCCCGTGTGGATCCCTGTGATTCACCACTCATCAGTGTGACTGCCTGTGTTTCCTCAGGGTGCTCCTGTTTCCCCCCACATCCCAGAGATGTGCAAGTTAGGTGATAATTGTCCACCTGTAAATGGACCCCGGAGTGACTAGAAACATAGGGTAGAATCGGCAACAGGGAAATTTTGCCCAAGTTGGTGCGGTCTTTCATTGCTTTTATTATTATTCTATTATAGATTTATTGAGTATGCCTGCAAGAAAATGAATCTCAGGATAGTGTATGGTGACATTTATGTACTTTGATAATAAATTTACTTTGAACTTTGAGAAAGCAGTTACAAGACAAATAGGATACTGTGTTTTACTGAAGAGGCTTAGTGAAGGAAGAGTGGAAATAAGTAGACTTCAGAATGGTCACCTAGCTCCAGGACTGTGTGCTTAGCCCCCTGCTCTACCCACTTTACACCCATGACTGTGTGGCTAAGCACGGCTCCAACACCATATTCAAATTGGCTGATGACATCGCTGTTGTGGGCCACATCAATGCTCGTGATGAATCAGCACACAAGAGGGAGACTGAAAGTTTGGCTGAATGATGTCATAAGAACAACCTCTCACTCAACGTCAGCAAGACCAAGGAGCTGATTGTAGACTTCCGGAGAAGGAGAGCAGATGTCCGTGAGCCAGTCCTCATCGGAGGATCAGAGATGGAGAGGGCCAGTAACTTTAAACTCCTGGGTCTCACTATCTCAGAGGAACTGTCCTGGACCCATCATATAAATGTAATTGCAAAGAAAGTATGACAGTGCCTTTACTTCCTCAGGAGTCTGTGGATATTCAGCACGTCATGAAAAGCCTTGGCAAACTTTAATAGATGTGTGGTGGAAAGTGCGCTGACTGGCTGCACTATAGCCTGGTAATGCCTTAGAGGTAATGGATTCAGCCCAGTACATCCTGAGTAAAACCCTTCCAACCATTGAGCACGTCTACATGAAACGTTGCCATAGAAAAGCAGAGCCCGTCATCAAAGATCCTCACTAACCAGGCCATAATCTTTTTCTGCTGCTACCATCAGTTACAAGGTACAAGTGCTACAGAACTCGTACCATCAGGTTCAGGAACAGTTACTACCCCTCAACCATCAGGCTCTTGAACAAAAGATGATAACTACTGCCCTCATTCTATTTTTGGTGTTCCCACAACCAATTATCTCACTTTAAAGACTCTTTGTCTTGTTATTTCATACTCTCGTCGTATATTGTGATTTATATTTGCATCTTCAGAGTTTGTTGTCTTCTATGCGCTACTTGATCTTTCATTGATTCCCTTTGCAGTTACTGTTCTATAGATTTGCTGAGTATGCCTGCAGGAAAAAGAATTTCAGGATTGTATGTGGTGACATGTACGTATGTATCCTGATAGTAAATTTGACTTTGAGCTTTGAGCTTGGAGTTACTGGGATAGGAATCAACACCATCGTCAGGGGCCCCCACCACCCAGACCATGCTCTCTTCTCGCTGCTGGCATCAGGAAGGAGGTACAGAAGCCTTAGGACTCACACCACCAGATTCAGGAACAGTTAATACCCCTCAACCATCAGGCTTCTGAACTAGAGGAAATAACTTCACCCTACTTCACTCACCCCAATACTGAACAGTTCCCACAACCTATAGGCTCACTTTCAAGGACTGTTCATCTCATGTTCTTGATATTTATTGCTAATTTATTAATTATTATTATTATTATTATTTCTTTCTTTTTGCATTTGCACAGTTTACTGTCTTTTGCACTCTGATTAAACATTCAAGTTGGTGTGGTCTTTCATTGATTCTATTATGGTTACTATTCTACAACAGATTCATTAAGTACGTCCGCAAGAAAATGAATCTCAAGAGCTGTATATGGTGACATATATGTACCTTGATAATAAATTTACTTTGAACTTTGAACTTTGAAATGGGCATTTCCTCTGTGTGTGTGTGTGTGTGTGTGTGTGTGTGTGTGTGTGTGTGTGTGTGTGTGTGTGTGTGTGTGCATGTGCGTGTGAGTGTGTACGCGCGCACACCTATGCCTTTATAAGGCATCTCACAGGATCCTTCCGCAGGGTCAAGGGGGAATATAAATGCAACCCCTGATTCCAACAACAGAGGGCAGTGGTGACCACCAACAATCTCATCCAGATGGTGTCTGAATCTCCGTGCATCTCCCAGATACCAGGAACTGCCGAGCATATTGAACTAATGCTCTTACCCACTAATCTGAGTTTCTCACCAGCTCATTGGCATTCCTGTCCCAGGGACCCTGCACTATATGAAGGAAATGGATGATGCACAGCAGGAGGAAATTTAGTATAAACTGGCATCAAGATCGACACAATATCAGGGGATGAATGGCCTGCATGGATCCCTGTTCGATTATAGGAAAAGTAAATAATGATGGATTAGGGATGGTCTGTCATAGACTGAATCCCAGTTGTTTGTTCGGTTCCTAGGGATGGCTTTGACAGTAAAGGGAAGAGTTAGGGATCAGAAGTTGAAGGCCTATGAGCCCACTGGAGGCTGCAGGCCTGTTCTGGGGTTGGAGAAGTGTGTGCGTGTGTGTGTGTGTGTGTGTGTGTGTGTGTGTGTGTGTGTGTGTGTGTGTGTGTGTGTGTGTGTGTGTGTGAGAGAGAGAGAGAGAGAGAGTGAGAGAGTGTGTGTGTTTGTGTAGTGTGTAAGGGGGTGTGTGTGTTGTTGAGCTGGATATGATGGACACATTATTTTTGCTGCCAGAATGTGTGGCAACACTTTGTGGCTGCCCCCAGCACATCCTGAGCTTGTGTTCTTTGTTAAAGCAAACAATGTGAAGTACTGTGCCAATGTCCTATATATAGCTAAGGTGTCAGAGACTTTTGCACAGTACTGTAGTGATTTTATGTATTGCACTGTACTGTTGCCACAAAAAAAACAAATTTCATTTAATATGTGAGTGACGATGAACCTGATCCTGATCTGGGTCTCTGTTGTGGACTGAGAGTGGGAAGGGGGCAGGGAGAGGGGAATCATGGTTGGGAAAAGGAGAAGAGAGAGGGCAGGGAGTGGGAAGAACTAGAGAGACATTCTGTAATGATCAATAAACCAATTGTTTGGAATCCATCAACCTTGCCTGGTGTCTCAGGGCTGGGCGTGTCTGCACCCGTGCCCCCCCTTCCCCTGACTGTCCTTCTCTGACACCTGTCCCACACCCCTCCCTCAGTGCTGCACCCCCCCAATTCCCAACATCCTTTGCTCCTGCCAGACTTACAAACTCGCTCTCTGTTTCGCATTGACAAATACAGTCTGAGGCACATGTATATAGATAGGGGTGCCTAAGATTTTTGCTCAGTATTGTAATTCACTGTATGCTTCGATGTACTGTGCATGTGATAAATAAGTTAATCTGAATCAACGGACCGAAGTGGCTTCCCTCTGTTTTGTCAGGAAGTGTGGACATATAAAACATTGAACATACAACATATAATGGGCCTCAACACATTGTAGCACAGTACAGGCCTTTGGCCCATGATGTTGTGTTTACCTTTATACCTACTCTAAGATCAATCTAACCCTTCCCTCCTACATAACCCTTCATTTTTCTGTCCTCCATGTTTCTTATATGTCCCTAATGTACCTGCTTCTACCACCACTGCTGAAAGCATATTGCATGCACCCAGCACTCTCCATGTACGAGGGGTGATTGATAAGTTCATGGCTTAAGGTAGAAAGAGTCAATTTTAGAAAACCTAGCACATTTATTTTTCAACATAGTCTCCTCCTACATTTACACACTTAGTCCAGCGGTCGTGGAGCATACGGATCCCTTCTTTGTAGAAGTGGTCCACAGCAGGGGTGATTGATAAGTTCCTGGCCTTAGGTAGAAGGAGATGAGTTATACAACTCTTGTTACATGCACGTGCAGTTCAACTCTTTGAGTGAAAATGCAGAAAGTTTGAAGTTCACTCATCTCCTTCTACCTTAGGCCACAAACTTATCAATCACCCCTGCTGTGGACCACTTCTGGAAGTCCAAGACGTCGACTTTTACAAAGAAGGGATCCGTATGCTCCACGACCGCTGGACTAAGTGTGTAAGTGTAGGAAAAATAAATGTGCTAGGTTTTCTAAAATTGACTCCTTCTACCTTAGGCCACGAACTTATCAATCACTCCTCATTAAAAAACCGTGATCTCTGACATCTCCCCCATACTTTCTTCAAAGCACCTTAAAATTATGTGACCCCTCATATTAGCCATTTCCACCCTAGAAAAAAAGCCTCCAGCTATCCTCTCAATCTGTGCCTCGATTTGTGGACCTCTCTCAAGATGCCTCTCACTCTCCTTTGCTCCAAAGAGGAAAGACCAAGCTCGCTCAAATCTCTCCTCAGAAGACCTGCAGCTTCCAGGTAAACACGGACCACTCCAAATCCTCCAGAGTTGAGGTGAACACACGTTTTACGCCGTGTCTGGTCAGGAGCAAATCAAAGCCAAACTTTTTTAAAAGCGTATAAAATCACAGTTTATTCCTTCAATAAAAGCAGTGTGCCTGAGAGCAAATGTGACTCGTGGAGAAACTCCAATTAAGTCATTAGTTTTGATGGCCTGATCAGACTTCTTTTATAAAGTGTTCACAGGAGGCGCTGTTTCTCTGACTGGGCCAATATTTATCACCCATCCCCTCACCTGCTAAACGGTCCAGCTTTTTAACCACTTCAGAGAGCGGTTAGTAATCAGCCACAGGTTATTTTCACCTTCCCCCCACCCCCCACCCCAGGTTAATGGACCGTGGCCTTTTCTGGCAAGCTGGTAGCTCGACGACTACTGTTACTTTGTTTTCACAGATTTATTTAATTAATTGAATTTAAATCCCAGCTGCCACTGTCTGGCAGGGGGTGAGGGGGGTGGGGGGAGTGTGTGAGATTTGTATACGTGCCACAGGATCACTTGCACAGGTCATCTGTACTCGGAGTTAATAGCGTTGGAAAAATCAGGCCCCAGCACCCAGGGGAGTACATCAAGGAGATAATCCTTCGTGCTGCATGGCAGAGTGAGGCCAGGGAACAAAAAACTGGGGCTTGGTTGTAGATTTATTGAGTCACATGGCCACAGAAAAAAAACCTTCATAAACAGGTTTAATATAACTAACATACAGTCAGTGGCCACTTTATTAGGTACCTCCTGTACCTAGCAAGAGTGGCGAGGTGGAGATACGTCTCTACCAATGAATGTGTAGGGGGCTTCATCCCACCCTTGGGCAAGGCGTAGTCCCTGCTTAGCCCCAGTTCAGGGTCATGTGAAGCCACGGGGGCAAGTGGTGGATAGTCGTATGAGCAGCTGGTGCATATCACAAGTCCTGGTTATGCGACCACTGACGCCAGGCAGACAATTTCTGAAGAGTATTGATAATGGCTGGGGTCAGACATTGCACAGAAGAAGGAAATGGCAAATCACAACTGTACAAAAATTTGCCAAGAACAATCATGGCCATGACAGATAGAAGACCCTGATTGTCAACATCCTACAATATAGCATACAATCACCTTCCAGTCAGCTTGAACCAGGTTGGTTATTCTCCTCTGATCTTTATTAAAAAAGGCCTTTTCGCCCACAGAATTGTCATTCACTAGATGGCCTTTTCTCTCCTTTCTCTGTAGAGTCTGTTGTGCATGAAGATCCCTGAAGATCAGCAGTTTCGGAGATACTCAAACCACCCCGTCTGGCACCAACAATCATTCCATGGTCAAAGTCACTTACACCACATTTCTTCCCCATTCTGCTATTTGGTCTGAACAACAACTGAATCTCTTGACCTTGTCTGCATGTTTTTATGCATTAAGTTGCTGCCACATGATTGGTTGATCAGATATTTACATTAATGAGCAGGTGTATAGGAGTACCTAATAAAGTGGCCACTGAGTGCATGTCATGAAATTTATTGCTTTTCAGCAGCAATACAATGCAATACATAAAATTTAAACTATAAATTACAATAAGGACAAAAAGAAAAAAAAATATATAAATTAAATAAGTAGGAGGGGTGATTGATAAGTCTGTGGCCTAAGGTAGAAGGAGTCAATTTTAGAAAACCTAGCACATTTATTTTTCAAGATAGTCCCCTCCTACATGTACACACTTAGTCCAGCGGTCGTGGAGCATACGGATTCCTTCTTTGTAGAAGTCGGCACCTTGGACCTCCAGAAGGGGTCCACAGCAGGGGTGATTGATAAGTTTGTGGCCTAGGGTAGAAGGAGATGAAACTTCAAAGTTCAAACTTGCTGCATTTTCACTCAAAGAGTTGAACTGCACGTGCATGTAACGAGAGCTGTATAACTCATCTCCTTCTACCATAGGTCACAAACTTATCAAGCACCCCTGCTGTGGACCACCTGGAGGTCCAAGACACTCTCACTCCATGCACGTGCAGTTCAACTCTTTGAGTGATAATGCAGAAAGTTTGAAGTTAATAACTCATCTTCTTCTACGTTGGGCCACAAACTTATCAATCAGCCCTGCTATGGACCTCTTCTACAAAGAAGGGATCCGTAGAAGATCATGAACATGGCGCAGCACATCACACAAACCAATCTTCTGTCCTTGGACTCACTTTACACCGCACGCTGTCGGAGCAGTGCTGCCAGGATAATCAAGGACACAACCCACCCGGCCAACACACTTTTCGTCCCTCTTCCCTCCAGGAGAAGGCTCAGGAGCTTGAAGACTCGTACAGCCAGATTTGGGAACAGCTTCTTTCCAACTGTGATAAGACTGCTGAACGAATCCAGACCCGGATCTGGGCTGTACTCTCCAAATATCCAGACCTGCCTCTTGGTTTTTTTGAACTAGCTTATCTTCAATTTTTCTATTTTCTATTTATGATTTATAATTTAAATTTTTATATTGACTAATTTTTACTATTTTTAATATTTTAGTATTTAATATTTGTAATCCAGGGAGTGGGAAGCACAGAATCAAATATTGCTGTGATAATTGTACGTTCTAGTATCAATTGTTTGGCAACAATGAAGTATAAGGTATAAGTATGCTCCACGACTACTGGACTATGTGTGTACATGTAGTAGGGGCCTATGTTGAAAAATAAATGTGCTAGGTTTTCTAAAATTGACTCCTTCTAACTTAGGCTACAAACTTATCAATCACCCCTTGTAGTGCAAGTACATGAGTAGTGACTGACTTCATGGCTGCAAGACTCAGTTTCGTGAACTTCGGTTCTTAATGTTATTTGCTTATTTCTATTGTCTGCACGATTTGTTGTTTTTTGCTGCAAATTGGGGGTTGAGATGATTTTTTTTAAATGGGTTCTATTGGATGTCTTTGTTCTGTGGCTACCTGTAAGGAGACGAATCTCAGGGTTGTACATAGCATACGTAATTTGATAATAAATGTTTTGAACTTTGAACAAATAGAGAGCAAAAGTAACGTAGTAGACCATCACACTCTTTGATGACCATCAGGTTACCAACTGCTCTGCCCATGACTGGAAGAAACCGCAGAGAGTTGTGGACACAGCTCAGCACATCACAGAAGGCAGCGCCACCCCCCGCCCCTCCATGGACTCTGTCTACACTTCTCGCTGCGGTATTTTTTATGCACTAATATGATTGTCAGGGTGCTCTGGTTTCCTCCCACATTTCAAAGGTTATGCTTGGTACGTTGTGGGCACGCAATGATGGTGAAGCATGGCAACACATCCAGGCTGCCCCCAGCACGTGCCCACAGCACACTTGCACGGGTTGTTTGCCTTTGTTGTTGTTGATGTTGTCTGTGTTGTAAGATCTGATTCCCTCTTCTGCCTCTAAGTAGCTTGTACATTCACTCTGTGACCGCGTGAGTTTCCTCCAGGTTCTCAGGTTTCCATCCCACGTTCCAGCCGAGGATACTAAGTTCTGAGTGTGTTATGTCGTGTGAAGTCCCAGCATAATCTTTGCGAAGCACACAGAATGCTGGAGGAACTACTGCCTGGCCTGCTGAGTTCCTCCAGCCTTTTGTTTATGTTGCTTGGATTTCCAGTGTCTGCAGTTTTTCTTTTGTTTCTGATTGGTCAGTAAAATCCTCACTGATTTGATTTGATTTAATGCAGGTGACGTGTTTCACTGTATATTTCAATGTCTGTATGATAAATAAAGCTAATCTTTATCGTTAAAGTCCTGCATACTTCATGTTATGTACAATTTATTTAAGATTTATATTCTATACCTACAGTACCTGCCTGCTGCAGGTAAACAGGTGATCGAGAGGCAGAGAAAAATACTTTTCTCAGAATGTACCTTCTACTTCCCCACATAAAGTCGACACCACCAGAACCATCTGAGGCCTTCATCAGTCAGGGTCGACCATGGATGTTGTGACTTAGCTGTCTAGATATGCAAGCCAGGGCAGTACAATATGGAGAGCAAGCTGTTGCCCATGTAGCAAGCTTCCCCTGTCCATGTGTCTGATAAATTTAAAGGAACTTCAGAGACCAATACAGTTTGACACCAGTAGCATTGCTGGAGTTGCCAATCAGCATTGAACTCAACGTAAGACAACTCTGGATTTTTTCCTCAGGGTTTACTCCCAAAGCCTTCCCCATGAGTGGGTATAGCAGCAGAGATTTGAGATCAGAGTTTTCCTTCTCCTAGATGAGCTGCCAACCATGGCTGATGAGCCCCATCTGCCCGAAGCGACTGGTTTTAAGGCACCAGTAACCCAACTTTGCCCCTTCTCCTGTCAGTAAAAAACGGGACTGCAGCAAGTATTACATCGGCCAGACTGGGAGGAAACTATCCACAAAGATCCATGAACATTAATTGGCTGTCAAGTGGCATGACCAATTCTCCGTAATCTCTACCCATGAAAATCTAGACGAGCACGAATTCGAATGGGCATCCGTGAAAGTCGTGGCGTAAGCGAAGACTGCAAGTGACTTCCTCGAAGCGTGGACTTCTGCAAACAATTCTGTAAGCAAACGTGTAGCCATTGGTCCTGGTTATGAGCCAATGAGGGCAAAATTCTAGACCACAACGCAGTCAAAATCAGAATCTGAACTGGAATTGGAATCAGGTTTATTGACATGAAATTTATGTGGCAGCAGTATGGTGCAACGACAGAGAATTACTACAAAACGTAAGATAAATAAATTGTGCAAAGAAAAGGACTAGGAAACTTTGATAAGGGTGAAAAGAACTAGTTGAACCAGTTGTTTGTTACCTGGATTAGTGGGTTTGAGTTATAACGGCGAGATTGGAGAAACGTGGGTTGTTTTCTCTGGAGTTTTGCAGGCCGAGGGGAGACCTGATAGAAGTGTATAAAATTATGAGAGGTATGTGTATGATAGACATTCAGAATTATTTTTCCAAAGAGAATAATGTCAAATAGGGAACATGCATTTGGGAGAAGGCAAGTTTAAAGGAGATGCGAAGGATAAATATTTTTACATAGTTCACTGTAATTTCCAGAACACAGGTGTAAAATAATTGCTACAGCATTAAAAAAGAACACAATGAGATAAAAACACAAAACTAATCACAAAAAACACAATGAATATAAATACGTAAGATAGCTTACATACATAGATTGATTATATGTCTATAAGGTAATGCTAGGCACAGGAGTGTCTGGTTGACTTAAAAGTTGACTGGCAGGAAATGATAAGGTGTTGGTGGTGGAGTGGGTTATTGGGCAGAGGTATTGATTACCCTTATTGCTTAGGGAAAGTACCCGTTTTTGAGTCTGGTTTTAGATAGACACGTGAATACGCAGGGGAGGGATTTTCTTCATGTGCAGGCAGAAGAGATTAGCCTAATTAGGCATTAGGTCTAGCACAGACATCAGGGGCCAATGGGCCTGTTTCTGATGCTGGAGCAACAGTCTGTTGAAGGAACTCAGGGAGTCGAGCAGCATCCACAGGGTAAAAGAATTGTTAACGTTTTAGGTTGAAAACCTGCACTAGCACTCTGTTGTTACTAATTGCACTAATTGAAGGAGGGAGGAGAAGATGGTGGCGCAACGCAGCGCGCGCGGGCATTCCGAATGAATATCAATATGTGTAACTAGGGGCCGTGCATCAATCCAGATTTGATGGAGACAGTCATGAGAAGCGCAGAGGAAGACCTGGAGAAATTTCTGAAATGCCTGCTTCGCTGCTGCTGCTACTGTTCGATCGAGAATCTCCGGAGACGAAGGCCCTAAATCCTTGGCTTTGCATATCGCCTGTTGCCGGGGTCGAGGTCGAAACGCACAGCAGAGATGGTGCTCGGTGCATCGGTGTCGGAGAGCTGGTCGGAGGCTCGGAGTTTTTCGGACGGACTCGGAGTCGGACTGTAGTCGGATGCTTCCGGGATGCTGCACTGGCAAGTTGGCGGTGCTGGAGGTTTACCGTCTGCGTGAGATGATGGGACTTTTGAGAGACTATGAGATTTTTATTGTGCCCATGGTCTGTTCTTATCAAATTACGGTATTGTTTTGCACTGTTGTAACCATATGTTATAATTATGTGTTTTTTGTTAGTTTTTAAGTCGGTTTGTCATGTGTTTTTGTGATATCATTCTGGAAAAACATTTTTATCATTTCTTAATGCATACATTACTAAATGACAATAAAAGGGGACTGCATGTCCTCATAATCATATCTACAGTCCCTTGTTTCTCTCTGCCCCTGTGTTGTATGTTCTTTGTTCTCCATTCTATGCAAGGCCCCTTATCTCAGAAAGAAAAATGTGCTGACATTGGAGATGGTCCGGAGGAGTTTCACAAGAATTATTCTAGGAATGAAAGGGTTAAGTTATGAGGAGCACTTGATAGCTCTTGGCCTGTATTTGCTGGAGGTTAGAAGATTGAGGGGGATCTCACTGGAAACTATAGAATATCGAAAGGTGTAGCTAGAGTGGATGTGGAGAGGATGGTAGCAGCAACTAGAATCAGAGGGCACAGCCACAGAATAGAGGGATGTCCATTTAGGACAGAGAAGAGGAGGAATTTCTTTAGCCTCATGGTGGTAAATCTGAGGAAGTTATTGCCACAGATGGCTATTTAAAGCCAAGGGCTTTGATTGGTAAGGACAACAAAGGTTACGGGGAGAAGGCAGGAGAATGGGTTCGAGAGGGATAATAAATCAACCATGATGGAATGGTGGAGCAGATCTGATGGTCTGAATGGCCTAATTCTGCTCCTATGTCTTTTGGTCTAAAGGTAAATTACCTTTATTTGTCGCATTTGAGTGAAATGAATTGTTGGCGTCCAAGTTGCGCAGGTTGACTCTGTGGTTAAGATGGAATATGGTGCATTAGCTTTCATCAACCGTGAGATTGAGTTCAAGAGCCAAGAGGTAACATTACAGCTTTTCGGACCCTTGTCAGACCCCACTTGGAGTACCGTGCTCAGTTCTGGTCACCTCACTACCGGAAGGATGTGGAAACTATAGAAAGGGTGCAGAGATGATTTTCAAGGATGGTGCCTGGATTGGGGAGCATGCCTTATGAGAATAGGTTGAGTGAACTGGCCTTTCGGCCTTTTCTCCTTGGAGCGGCGGAGGATGAGAGGTGACCGGATAGAGGTGTACAAGATGATGAGAAGCATTGATCATGTGGATAGTCAAAGACTTTTTCCCAGGGCTGAAATGGCTAACACGAGAGGGCACAGTTTTAAGGTGCTTGGAAGCAGGTACAGAGAAGATATTAAGGTTAATTTTTTTACGCATACAGTGGTGAGTGCATGGAATGGGCTGCCAGCAACGGTGGATACGATAGGGCCTTTTAAGAGACTCCTGGATAGGTACATGGTGCTTAGAAAAATAGAGGGCAACCCTAGGGTATTTCTAAAGTAAGTACACATTCAGCACAGCATTGTGGGCCAAAGGGCCTGTATTGTGCTGTAGGCTTTCTATGTTTCTATGTTTCTAATGACCAACACAGTTCGATCTCCAAGCGTTTCTGTGTGTCTAGTACCAACGTAGCCACTCTTACCAATCCGTATGTGTTAGGAAAGTGGGAGGAAACAGGAGCATCTGGAGCAATCCCTCATGGTCATAGAGAGCACATTCGAACTACTCACAGGCAATCACAGGAATTGAACCCTGATCCCCGCCATTGTAAAGTGTTACATTAACCACTACTCTACCATGCAGTGCCAGCACCAATTCCTGTGGCACCCAACTTGTTACCATAAGACATAGGATCAGAATTAGGCCATCCGGCCCATTGAGTCCACTCCACCATTCCATTCATGGCTGATGTAGTACCTTCTCAACCTCTTACTAACTAGAAAGTGACCCTTTTATTCTTAGTGGCTTCCCCTGATCCAGTTAGGATCTCATAAAACTCTAATGGATTTGTCAAACATGATGTCCCTTTCATTTATCAATGGTGACTACAATTATTTCCTAAATGTCCACATTGTATGAATAAATTAAGGGTTCTTACAGTGAAATTCAGAAGAAGCTTCTTTTCGGAGGTGGAGACACAGGAATCCGGAGCAATGCATAGTTCCCATTCCCTCTCTTGTTTCATCTGCCTTTCACCCCTCCTACAGCCTAGAACAGGAACAGACCCTTCGGCCCACAATGATTCAAACAATTCAAATAATTCAAACCTGAAAGAAAAGAATTCCTATCAGAGGAGTGAACGTGAAATTATCAGATCATCCAAACCTTTGATCAGATCATTTTGAGAGGACTAGAGTACAAAAGCAAGGATGTAATGCTGAGGCTCTATAAGGCATTGGTCAGACCGCATTTGAAGTATTGTAAGCAGTTTTGGAACATAGAGCATAGGACAGTACAACACAGGAACAGGCCCTTCAGCCCACAATGTTTTGCTGAACCAAGTAAATTAGTAATCAAATGTCCAATTAAACTAATCCCTTCTGCCTACACAATGTCCATATCCTTACATTTTTCTCACATTCATAGGCCAATCTAAACGCTTCTTAAAAGTCTCTCAAGTACTTGCCTTTACTTCCACTCCAGGCAGCGCATTCCATGCAGGCCGCACCCCCACCCCCTCATCTCTGTGTAAAAATTTGGTCCTCACGTCTCCTTTGAACTTGACGCCTGTCACCTTAAAAGCATGCTCTCTGGTATTAGACATTTTAACCCTGCAGAAAAGGTACTCCCTGTCTAGTCTATCTAGGCCTCTCATAATCTTATAAAGCTCTATCAGATCTCCCCACAGCCTCCACTTCTCCAGAGAAAACAAGCCAAGTTTGTCTAACCTCTTGTTATAGCAGATGCCCTCTAATACAGGCAGCATCCTGGTAGGTCTGTTCTGCACCTCTCCAGATTCATAGTCATAGTCATACTTTACTAATCCCGGGGGAAATTGGTTTTCGTTACAGTTGCTCCATAAATAATAAATAGTAATAGAACCATAAGTAGTTAAATAGTAATATGTAAATTATGCCAGTAAATTATGAAATAAGTCCAGGACCAGCCTATTGGCTCAGGATGTCTGACCCTTCAAGGGAGGAGTTGTAAAGTTTGATGGCCACAGGCAGGAATGACTTCCTATGACGCTCAGTGCAAAGTTTTCACATCCTTCCTATAATGGGGCAAGCAAAATTATCTGCAATATTCTCCCCCAAGCATTCCCTCTATCACCTTCCTCAGTACCATATTCCGGCACTGGTAGGCCATAACTTTGTCATAGGGTTGGAGGCTTGCATGGCTGGAGTCAGGGCTTTATGTTCTGGCTCCTGGTGGGGTCAAAGAGTAGAGGCCAGACTAAGAGTGGTCCACTGGTCCTCCAGATTCAGGGGTTCCATTTGGACCTAACAAACCTGACTAGTCAAACAAAACTGTTACAGAAACAGAAATGGAGAACCCTTCTGCATCTGGTGGCGACGGTATTCCTGAGTCTCCATCGGGACTTGCATGACTGACAGTGGTGAAAAGCGAGAGGAAGCTATTGACATGATGAAGGAAGCCCTGAACACCGCCGGAGATGGAGGGCTAAACACCAGCACTGTAATGGACAGTAACATGGGATAGGTAGACTTTGTGACTCGTTATCAGGTTTTACCCTTTGAATCCACTGATCACTGATGTACCCCCGCCTCCCAATTCCAAACCACTCTCCCCCCACTACCCGACGCAAACAAACAAGGACTATAGGCAATATTTACTTTATTATTTATTCAGAGATACATCACGGAACAGGCCGTCCCAGCCCAATGAGCTGTACTGACCAGCAATCCACTCATTTACCCGTAGCCTAATCACGGGACAATTTACAATGACCAATTAACCTATTAATTGGCACCTCTGGACTGTTGGAGGAAACCAGAGCACCCAGAAGAAACCCACACGTTTCACAAAGGTGAACGTAGAAATTGACGTTGGAACTGAACTCTGAATTCTATTACCCTAAGCTATAATAACATCACACAGAATTAGAGTATTCACCACATTACGCCTGCTCCGTCATTTGATAATGGCTGATACTATTTAGAGATACAGCATGGTAACAGGCCCTTCTGACTCATTGAGCCTTCACTTTCCAAATGATCTCATGTGACGAATTAACCTACTAACCGTACGTCTTTAGAATGTGGGATGAAACTGAAGCACCCAGAGGAAACACATGCAGACACATGGGTGGGGCAGGGGGAATGTATAAACTCCTTACAAATAGCAGTGGGAATTGGACCTGCTTTGCTGATGCGATCATGCACCCAATTTATTTTCCCTTCCTTCTCCCTGTAACCATTATTCCCCTTTTCAATCAAGAACCTGTCTTAAATACACCCAATGAGTGGATCTGCACAGTCCTCTGCAACAACAAATTCTACAGATTCAACCTCTCTGGCTCTCCTTTTATTCTGAGGCAGTGCCCTTAGATCCCAGACTCTCCCACAGATGGAAACACCCTCTGCATGTCCACTCTATCCAGGCCTTTCACCTGTCTCACCATTTCACCTCCCTTTTCCCTACACAGGGCAACTCTCCCCCTCCATTCTCCACCTTAGGGGGTCAGAAAGGCGATTCTGTGGACGCAGGAAAGAAACTTGGATGGTAGTTTGCCTCCCAGGTGCCAGGGTCCGGGATGTTTCAGATCGCGTCCAGGATATCCTGCCGTGGGAGGGAGAACAGCCAGAGGTTGTGGTACATATTGGTACCAATGACATAAGTAGGAAAAGGGAAGAGATCCTGAAGAAAGACTACAGGGAAGTAGGAAGGAAATTGAGAAACAGGACCGCAAAGGTAGTAATCTCGGGATTACTGCCCGCGCCACGCGACAGTGAGAATAGGAATAGAATGAGGTGGAGGATAAATGCGTGGCTGAGGGATTGGAGCAAGGGACAGGGATTCAGATTTCTGGATCATTGGGACCTCTTTTGGGGCAGGTGTGACCTGTACAAAAAGGACGAGTTGCACTTGAATCCCAGGGGGACCAATATCCTGGTGGGGAGGTTTGCGAAGGCTACTGGAGAGGGTTTAAACTAGAATTGTTCGGGGGTAGGAACCGAACTGAAGAAACTGGGGAAAAGGAGGTTGGCTCACAAATAGAGAAAGCCTGTAGATAGTGCAGGAGGGAGGAACGGCAGGTGATAGAGAAGGGACGCACTCAGACCAAAGGTTTGAGATGTGTCTATTTTAATGCAAGGAGTGTTGTGAACAAAGCGGGTGAGCTTAGAGTGTGAATCAGTACTTGGAAATATGGTGAGGTGGCCATTACAGAGACCTGGATGGCTCAGGGGCAGGAATGGTTACTTCAAGTGCCGGACTTTAGATGTTTCAGAAAGGACAGGGAGGGAGGCAAAAGAGGTGGGGGTATGGCACTGTTGATCAGAGATAGTGTCACGGCTGCAGAAAAGGTGGACGTCATGGAGGGATTGTCTACAGAGTCTCTGTGGGTGGAGGTTAGAAACAGGAAGGGGTCAATAACTTTAGTGGGTGTTCTTTATAGGCCACCCAATAGTAACAGGGATATCAAGGAGCAGATACGGAAACAGATCCTGGAAAGGTATAATAATAACAGAGTTATCATGATGGGAGATTTTAATTTCCCAAATATCGATTGGCATCTCCCTAGAGCAAGGGGTTTAGATGGGGTGGAGTTTGTTAGGTGTGTTCAGGAAGGTTTCTTGACAGAATATGTCGATAAGCCTACAAGAGGAGAGACTGTACTTGATTTGGTATTGGGAAATGAACCTGGTCAGGTGTCAGGTCTCTCAGTGGGAGAGCATTTTGGAGATAGTGATCATAATTCTATCTCCTTTACAAAGGCATTGGAGAGAGATAGGAACAGACAAGTTAGAAAAGTGTTTAATTGGAGTAAGGGGAATTATGAGGCTATCAGGCAGGAGATCAGAGGCTTAAATTGGAAACAGATGTTCTCAGGGAAAAGTATGGTAGAAATGCGGCAAATATTCAGGGGATATTTGTGTGGAGTTCTGCATAAGTACATTCCAATGAGACAGGAAGTTATGGTAGGGTACAGGAACCGTGGTGTACAAAGGCTGTAATAAATCTAGTCAAGAAGAAAAAAACTTACAAAAGGTTCAGAGAGCTAGGTAATGTTAGAGATCTAGAAGATTATAAGGCTAATAGGAAGGAGCTTAAGAAGGAAATTAGGAGAGCCAGAAGGGGCCATGAGAAGGCCTTGGCGGACAGGATTAAGGAAAACCTCAAGGCATTCTACAAGTATGTGAAGAGCAAGAGTATAAAATGGGAAAGAATAGGACCAATCAAGTGTGACAGTGGGAAAGTGTGTATGGAACTGGAGGAAATAGCAGAGGTACTCAATGAATACTTTACTTCAGTATTCACTATGGAAAAGGATCTTGGTGATAGTGGTGATGTCTTGCAGCAGACTGAAAAGCTTGAGCATGTGGGTATTAAGAAAGAGGATGTGCTGGAGCGTTTGGAAAGCATCACGTTGGATAAGTCACCAGGACCAGATGAGATGTACCCCAGGCTACAGTGGGAGGCGAGGGAGGAGATTGCTGAGCCTTTGGTGATGATCCTTGCAACATCAATGGGGACGGGAGAGGTTCAGGAGGATTGCGGATATTTTTCCTTTATTCAAGAAAGGGAGTAGAGATAGCCCAGGAAATTATAGACCAGTGAGTCTTACCTCAGTGGTTGGCAAGTTGATGGAGAAGATCCTGAAAGGCAGGATTTATGAACATTTGGAGAGGTATAATATGATTAGGAGCAGTCAGCATGGCTTTGTCAAGGGCAGGTCATGCCTTACGAGCCTGATTGAATTTTTTGAGGATGTGCCTAAACGAGTTGATGAAGGAACAGCAGTAGATGTAGTGTATATGGATTTCAGCAAGGTATTTGATAATGTACCCCATGCAAGGCTTATTGAGAAAGTAAGGAGGCATGGGATCCAAGTTGTAGACGGGTCATATTCTGCATGGAGGTTGGTCACCAGTGGAGCGCCTCAGGGATCTGTTCTGGGACCATTACTCTTTGTGATTTTTATAAATGACCTGGATGAGGAAGTGGAGGGATGGGTTATTAAGTTTGCTGATGACACAAAGGTTGGGGGTGTTGTGGATAGTGTGGAGGGCTGTCAGAGGTTACAGCAGGACATTGATAGGATGGAAAACTGGGCTGAGAAGTGGCAGATGGAGTTCAACCCAGATAAGTGTGAAGTGGTTCATTTTGGTAGGTCAAATATGATGGCAGAATATAGTATTAATGGTAAGACTCTTGGCAGTGTGGAGAATCAGAGGGATCTTGGGGTCCGAGTCCATAGGACGCTCAAAGCAGCTGAGCAGGTTGACTCAGTGTTAAGAAGGCGTACAGTGTATTGGCCTTCATCAATCGTGGAATTGAATTTAGGAGCTGAGAGGTAATGTTGCAGCTATATAGGACCCTGGTTAGACCAGACTTGAAGTACTGTGCTCAGTTCTGGTCGCCTCACTACAGGAAGGATATGGAAACAATAGAAAGGGTGCAGAGAAGATTTACAAGGATGTCGCCTGGATTGGGGAGCATGCCTTATAAGAATAGGTTGAGTGAACTCAGCCTTTTCTCCTTGGAGTGACTGAGGATGAGAGGTGACCTGATAGAGGTGTATAAGATGATGAGAGGCATTGATCATGAGGATAGTCAGAGGCTTTTTCCCAGGGCTGAAATGGTTGCTGCAAGAGGACACAGGTTTAAGGTGCTGGGGGGTAGGTACAGAGAAGATGTCAGGGGTAAGTTTTTTATGCAGAGAGTAGTGAGTACGTGAAATGGGCTGTTGGCAATGGTGGTGGAGGCAGATACTATAGGGTCTTTTAAGAGACTTTTAGATAGGTACATGGAGCTCAGTAAAATAGAGGGCTATAGGTAAGCCTGGCAATTTCTAAGGTAGGGACATGTTCAGCACAACTCTGTGGCTGAAAGGCCTTTATTGTGCTGTAGGTTTTCTATGTTTTCTATGTTAACTTAACGCAGGGTTTCAACCTGAAACATCACCAAAAACCCTTCCTTCCTTTGTACCCTGCTGTTATCAGACTTTTAAATGATTCCCGGTATGATAAGATGGATTCTTGACCTCACAATCCACCTTGTTATGATCTTGTATCTTATTGTTTACCTGTACTGCACTTTCTCTGTAATTTTTACACTTTATTCTGCATTATTATTGTTTTACCTTCTACAACACTGCGTAATGATCTGATCTGTATGAACAGTGTGCAAGACAAGATCTTCGCTGTATCTTGATACATATGACAATGAAAACCAATTCCCATTCCCTTAACATGGCTAGGAAAGTTTTAGGTGGCCATAGGTGAAACATGACCCAACGTAGATTTGGAGATTGCTTCATTGAACCCCTTCTCTCTGTTCTCCACTAAAAGCCCAGTGGCCACCCACTTCAATTTTGTTTACCTGTCAGTCCATGGTCTCCTCTATTGTCGCAATGAGGCCACACTCATGTTGGAGGAGCAATACCTTATATTCTATCAGGGTAGCCTCAACCTGATGGTATGATCATTGATTTCTCGGACATCTGGCATTTGACCCCATCCTCTCCTTCACCATTCCCCACTCCCCATTTTTGTTTCCCTTTCACACCTTCTCTTCTTACCTGCCTACCACCTGCTTCTAGTGCTCTTCTCCCTTCCCTTTCTTCCATGATTTTCTGTTCCATCCTATCAGATCCCCCCTTTTCCAACCCTTTATCTCTTCCACATTCAACTTCCCAACTCTTTACTTCACCCCTCTTCCAGTTTCAGCTATCACCTTCCACCTAACCACAAAATAATCTGCAGATGCTGTGATCAAAGCAACACTTTCAGTACGCTGGATGAACTCAGCAGGTCGGGCAGCATCAGTTGAAACGATGAGTCTGAAGCTGCCTGACCTGCTGAGTTCATCCAGCGAACTGAAAGTATCACCTTCCACTTTGTACTTCTTCCTCCCTTCCCTCCAAATTCTTATTCTGACTTCTTCTTCCTTCCTTTCCGGTTCTGATGAAAGGTCTCAACTTGAAATGTCCACTGTTTATTCCCATCCACAGGTGCTGCCTGACCTGCTGAGCTCCTTCAGCACATTGCGTGTACTGCTTCTGCAGAATCTCTTGTTGTTGTTCCTTTTCCCTCCTTGTGGTGCCGTGGAATTTTTACTGTTTATGTAGCATTTGGTTGTTTTAACGAGACTGAGTTGCTAGCTGAAAGCTCAACCCAGCACCGATGGAAAGTGTGCAAGGAGCAGGCCGGATTCGAACTCAGGACCATTTAACGCAAAGTCTGGTGCTGATGTCACCACACTACCAGTTGGCTGAAGTACCTCTTTTGCCTATGGGCAAATAGGACAGACTTGGATGGGCATCGTGGTTGGCATAGACCCGTTGGGCTTTAAGGCCTGTCCCTGTGTTGTATGGCCACAATAATTATTCACTTCTACTTGATGCTTTCCGCTCCTTTTCCCTTTCTTTCTGACGTTAAAAACTGATTTACTGTGTAGCAATGCAATTAAGCAGCGAGTTCTAATGGAATTGCAAATTGATTTATGGCAATTCCTTAATCATCTATTGATTTGCCTTTTCTTGCTTCTTCTCCAAGAAACAAGGCAGAAGTATCTAAACAACAGAGATCAGAGGTCATAACCTCAGAATACAAGGATGCCCATTTAGAACAGAGATGAGAAGGAAGCTTTTTAGCCAGAGGCTGGTGAATCTGGGCCATTCACTGTCACAGACAGCTGTGGAGGCTAAGTTATTGAGTA
The DNA here is from genome assembly GCF_030028105.1 of Mobula birostris. NCBI lineage: Eukaryota > Metazoa > Chordata > Chondrichthyes > Myliobatiformes > Myliobatidae > Mobula > Mobula birostris. The sequence goes on along the minus strand of NC_092373.1, from coordinate 198,655,682 downwards.
GGCTCAATGCTAGTCAGGATGTCAAAGGTCACAGGGAGAAGGCAGGAGAATAGGGTGAGAGGAATAATAAATTAGCCATGATGGAATGGTGGAGCAGACTTGATGGGCTGAATAGCCTAATTCTGCTCCTGTGTCTTATGCTCTTCTGCCCTTATGGCCTTCAAGAAATTTGGCATGGTCTCGGAGGCTCTTACCAATTTTCACTGACGCGCCAGAGAAAGCATTCTGTCTGGGTACATAATGACTGCGCACGCGACCAGAAAAAAATGCAGAGACTTGCGGACACAGCTCAGTACATCACGGAATCCAGCTCCCCACTTCCCCATAGACTCTGTCTATACTTCTTGCAAACCTCAATAAAGCAGCCAGCATATAAAAGACCTTACCTACCCAGAACATTACCTCTTCTCCGCTCTCTGATTGGGCAGAAGATATGAAAGCCTGAAAGCATATACCACCAGTTTCAGAGGTCATTCCTGTCTCACTGTTATCAGACTCATGAATGGAAATTTGTTTTGATAATTTTGATAATTATTTAAATCTACCTTGTTATGATCTTGCACATTATCATTTACCTCCACTGCACTTTCCAGTAGCTTTCACACTTTATTCTGCATTGTTATTGTTTTAACCTATTCTAGCTCAATGCACTGTGTGATGATTCGATCTGTATGAACAGTATGCAAGACAAACTCCTCGCTCACTTTGGTTCATGTGACAATAATAAACCTATACCAACCAAATCATCTCAAGCACCTAAGAAACAGATGCCCTTTAAGACATACAAAGATTCAAAGTAAATTCATTATCAAAGTATGTTTGCAGTACACAACCCTGAGATTTCTCTTCCCACAGGCAGCCATGAAACAAAGAAAGGAAACGATGGAACCCATTCAATGATAAGCATCAAACCCCCAACATGCAAAAAAAGAACAAATCGTGCAAACAACAAAAAAAAAGAGTGAAAAACACAGAATATAAAACACCAAACTACAGTCCAGGCATATTCAGTTCATTTCAATCCAGCATTGCGTCATTCATTAATTTCGGGCCACACAGCCAGTCTGTCCCGATCAAAATTACACAAAATAACAAGGAAAAGGGAGCAACCAGAAACCTATTGTAGCATGAACTACAGAATCCAATCCACAAACCACATCGATTAAGCATTACTGAAGCATTGACAGTCGCCATCTTGGCTTCCTACCATCACAGAATCCAGTCTTCAGTCATTTGACTTCACTCCACGTGATAGCAAGAAATGGATGACAGTATTGGATTCTGCAGAGGACATGGGTCCAGACAACACCCCAGTAGTCGAGGTAAAGGACTGTGTTCCAGAACCTTCAGTGCTTCCAGTCAAGTTGTTCCAGTTCAGGTATAACACCGTCAACTGCCTGATATTATGGAAAATTGCCCAGGAACCAAATATTCCCAAAAGAAGAAAAAAATCCCATTCCAGCTAATGCTGCCTAATCAGTCTTCCTCACAATCACCAGCAAAATGATGGAAGTAGTTAAACTTTCAAAGATTAAAGATTAACTTTAAAATGAACATCTCTGAAAGATTAGCTTCATTTGACACATTGAAACATGCAGTGAAATACGTTGTCTTTATCAGTGAGCAACACAATCTAAGGATGTACTGGGGAAGCCCCCAGGTGTTACCATGCTCCTGGCATCAATATAGAATGCCCGTAACTCATTGAACACAAACCCCTACATCTTTGGAATGTGGGAGGAAACCAGAGCACTTGGAGGAAACCCACGAGGTTACAAGGAGAACATCCAATCTCCTTACAAGAAGGCATCATCCATTATGAAGGACTTGCTCCATTTGGGACATGCCCTCTTCTCATTACCACCATCGGGGAAGAGATACCAGAGCCTTAAGACCCACACTCAATGATTCAGAACAGCTCTTTCCCCTCCACCATCAGATTTCTGAATGGACCATGAACCTATGGACAGCACTGCATTCTTCCATTCTCTTTTCAGTACTTATTCATGTTTATTATAATTGCACTGCTTCATTCTCACAAAACAACAAATTTCATGTCATCTAACACGATGACAACAAACCTGATTCTGATTTTGAAACTGACTGTGTTCATTGCCTGCAAGAAAATGACTGTCGGGGTTGTATATGGTGACATACTGTATAAGAACTTTGATAATAAATTTATTTTAAACTTTGATGGTTGGTGCAATTTTCAAAGTTTTTGTTTGTCATTCCAACCCCTCCCATTAATGTGCAGACTGGTTTATTTTGCCTTTTGTAGACTCTTTAGAATTGCTTTTATCTAATCCAAACAAAAGAGATGCAGTTGCCAACAGAACACCTTTACTATGGGCATCTACCTCTCAACTAACAGCAGTAGACATTGACGAGAGAGTACAAAACCTTGAAGACCCACACACAACGTTTCAGGAACAACTTCTTCCTCTCCACCATCAGATTTCTGAATGGTTCACGAATCCATGAAAACTGCTTCATTATTCTTCCCCCTCACCCACATTATTTATTTATGAAATTTATACTAATTTTCTGTGTTTGCACAGTGATTGGTTGTGTGTTATATCCAACAATGTTAGTTACAGCATAGAACATAAAACATAGAACATAACAGCACAGTACAGGTCCCTCAGCCCTCGATGCTGAGCTGATCTTTTATTTTTCTTTTATTTAGAGATACAACATGGATTCAAGATTCAAGTACATACATTATCAAAGAATTTAAAATTATAGTAGCCATTTCTGGCCCTTTGAGGTGCAGTACCCAGGAACCCATCAATTCAACCCTCATCTAATCATGGGACGAATTACAATGATCAATTAACCTGCTTGGTGCATCTTTGAACAGTGGGAGGAAACAGTGAGAGGACCCAGAGAAAACCCAGGGGGAGGATGTACAGAGAGCAGTGCGTCTAAAAGGCGGCGTCCATCCTTAAGGATGCCCATCACCCAGGACATGCCCTCTTCTCATTTCCACCAGCAGGGAGGTACCTAATGCTCCTAATGTATCTGCCTCTACCACCACCCCTGGCAATGCCTTCCACATACCCACTAGTCTCTGTGTAACAAACTTGCTTTGCACATCTCCTTTGAACTTACCTTCTCTCGCCTTAAATGCATGCCCTTTACTACTAAATATTTCAACAGTGAGACAATCATGCCAGCCATCTACTCTATCGATGCATCTCATGAACTTACAATGTTGTGTTAGTTCTCTCCTCATCCTCTGATGCTCCAGAGAAAACAGCCCAACTTTGTCCATCCTCTCCTTCTAGCACATGCTCTCTAAACCAGGCAGCATCCTGGTAAACCTCTTCAGCACCCTCTCCAAAGCATTGATATACTTCCCATAAAGAGGCAACCAAGGTTGAATGAGTATTTCATATTCAGTCTAACCAGAGTTTTACAACGTTGCAACATAACTTTCCGACTATTGAACTCAATGTCTTGACTACTGACATAGGGTATGCCTTCTCTGCAGCCACTGTCAAAGAGGTTATGTTATCAGTTATAAATATCAAAAGACCATAAGATATAAGAGCCGAATTTCATTCGATCCCCCTTTTCTTCTAGACTCCAGTGAGTGCAGATCCAGAGCCATCAACTTTTCCTCATACATTAACCCTTTCATTGCTGGAATCATTCTCGTGAACCTCCTCTGGACTCCCTCCAATGTCAGCACATTTTTTCTTAGGTAAGGGAGGGGCCCAAAACTGCTCGCAAACCTCCAAGTGCAGTCTGAGCAACGCCTCATAAAGCCTCAGCATCACTTCCTTGCTTTTATATTCTAGTCTTCTCAAAATGAACGTTAACCTTGCATTTACCATTGACTCAACCTGCAAGTTGACCTTTTGGGAATCCTGCACAGGGACATCCAAATCCCTTTGCACCTCAAATTTTTTAATGTTCTCCCCATTTAGAAAATAGTTTAATCCTTTATTCCTTATGGTTGTTCACTTCTCTACACTATATTCCATCTGCCACTTCTTTGCCCATTCTCCCAATCTTTCTAAGACCTTCTGCAAACTCACTGTTTCCTCAAGACTACCTGTCCTTTCACCTAACTTTGAATTGTCCGCAAACTTGGTCACAAAGTCATCATTTCTGTCATCCAAATCATTAACATATAATGTGAAAAAGAGTGGTCCCAAAACCAACCCCTGCAGAACACCAGCAGCCAAATAGATAAGGCTGTCTTTATTCCCTCCCTTTGCCTCATGCCAGAGCACCAACCTTCCATTCGTGCTTGTATTTCTCCTGTAGTACCATGGGTTCATATCTAGTGAGGCAGCATCATGTGTGACACCTTATCTAAGGCCTTCTGAAAATCTAAGTAAACAACATCCACTGACTCATTTGTCTATCCTGCCTGTAAATTCCTCAAAGATCCCAACCGCTGAGGTCAGACTAAATAGCCTATAGTTTCCTTTCTTCTGCCACTCTCCCTTCTTGAAGAGCAGAGTGACATTTGCAATTTTCCAGTTCTCCTGAACCATTCCAGAATCTACCGATTCTTGAAAGATCATTACTAATGCCTCCATAATCTCTTCAGATACCTCTTTTATCTCTTCAACTTCCCAAATACCTTCTCCTTATTAATAGCAACTACACTCATTTCTGTTCCTGACACTTGAATTCTGGCATAGGGCATGTAGTAGTTACTAAAAAAAACAGAACCAAAAGTGCTCAGAGACTAAGCACCGGGTATTGACACTGAATGGGGTGCTCCAAGAATAACAAAATTCTAAGTCGTAGAAAGACGCTCGATCACTTATTAAGAAAACAGCCACTTGTAACTATAAAAAACTAATAAAACTGAAACCAGTCTTAGTATATTTAAACATATTTAAGACAAGCATTCTTAATGCTTTATAGTATTTAAGCATATTTTGGCGTATTTAAGCAATCAACAAAAGTATTCCTGGCTGCCTCCAACTGTAATCAGAGTAGGCTCATTAAAGACAAAGCATTAATATGTAATTAAATTCTTCGCTTCCACCACGCCCCAACCCATGTAACTAACTACCAATAATAAGCATAATAAGCACGTAACACAAAATACAATACAGACAGAAAAATAGATACATGGTTCCAAGACTGCGTATATAATTAATCAATTTAAATATTCAATTATATTATATTTTCACTTACATCTATTTCCTCATATAAAAATGTAGGCCAGCCAAGCTCCTGGGGCTATAATGTCCTCTCAGATTCTGCTCCTGTATCTTATGGTTTCATAGGAGAATGGGGTTGACAGGGAACTGGATCAACCATGATGATATAGACAGAATGGACACATTAGTGTGGGCACGTGGCCAAGTGGTTTAAGGCGTTCGACTAGCGACCTGAAGGTCGTGAGTTCGAGCCCCAGCTGAGGCAGGGTGTTGTGTCCTTGAGCAAGGCACTTAATCACACATTGCTCTGCGATGACACTGGTGCCAAGCTGTATGGGTCCTAATGCCCTTCCCTTGGACAACATCAGTGTCGTGGAGAGGGGAGACTTGCAGCATGGGCAACTGCCAGTCTTTCATACAACCTTGCCCAGGCCTGCTCCCTGGAGAGTGAAGACTTTCCAGGTGCAGATCCTTGGTCTTGCAAGACTAACGGATGCCTATTGGACTTGATGGGCTGAATGGTCTAGATCTGCTCCTGTATCTTATGGTCTGATCATTCAGATCACCACAATAAATTATAATTATTTAAGAGTGGTCTAAACAAAGAGCTGTGAATGCTTATTATAACAATTCTGCTTTTGAATTTAATTCCCCTCTCTATTAACCCAGGTACTTGCTTGTGTTTAAATTGGTGTTATTGTTAACCCCTGCTGTTTAGTATCTGCATTCCTCTATCTTCATACTACACAGTTTTTGTTGACATAGGATATTTATATATCCATGGGATATACATAAAGAATGCTTTTGACACATTGGCCTTCATAAATCAAAGTACTGAGTACAAGGGATGGGACTGTTATGTTGAAGTTGTTTAAGACGTTAGTGAGGCCTAATTTTGAGCGTTGTGTGCAGTTTTGGTCTCCTACCTACAGGAAAGATGTAAACAAAGTTGAAAGTCTACAGAGAAAATTTATAAGGGTGTTGCCAGGACTAGAAGACCTGAGTTATAAGGGAAGGTTGATTAGGCTGGGACTTTATTCCTTAGAATCTATAAGATTGAGAGGAGATTTGATAGAGGGATACAAAATTATGAGGGATATAGATATGGTAAATGCAAGCAGTTTTTTTTTTCCCACTGAAGTTGGGTTAAGGGTGAAAGGTAAAATGTTTATGAAGAACATGAGGGGAAACTTTTTCACTCAGAGGGTCATAAGAGTGTGGAATGAGCTGCCAGCATAAGTGGTGCATGCAAGCTCGTTTTCAACGTTCAAGCAAAGTTTGGATAGGTACACGGATAGTAGAGGTGTGCAGGTCGATGGGAGTTAGGTAGTATAAATGGTTTCAGCATGGGCTAGATGGGCTGAAGGGCTTGTTTCTGTGCTGCACTTTTCTATGACTCTGTGTATCTTCTGTAATATCTGTATGCTCCTGCTATGAAAATGCAGTGCTCTTGGGCTCTATTTAAGCTCATTGGCCACTTATACATCCAATTCTGTAGGAATATTACCATTTCCTCTACCTGCCGGAGCTTCCTTCTACTAAGCAGAACACCCAATGTAGTGTCATGCCCCTTATGTTTTAGGTGGGTGGGTTAAAATAGGTTGTGAGGGCGAAATAACACGCACCAATCTCTGTAGGGCTGGGATACAGGCTGGGTATCACCAATGGAACGCGCTTTCATTCCGTAGGCCTTATTTTCTTCATCAAGGAACAGGCACTTACAGCATAGGCATCCTGCTGACTGAATAATCACCTAATCCCATGCAATTCTGTGTCCGCAAGGAACGACTTGAAAATTGTTATTCTGTTAAATCAGTCCAGGGAGCTGGAGAAATAAGTCACGAGAAGAAACAACAATCTCTTCCATCTACATCCTCAGGCGTTTCCATGGTTTCGGGATGGTGTGTGCAATGCCCTGTGTTACTTTCATATCTATTTATTGGTTTGGTAACTGTGTGAACCTGCTGCGGAGAGTGACCAGACAGGATCCATACCCCTCCTTCACAGCAGGGGGACGCACAGCGTAGGGCAGGTTTGGACTTAATCTGCTAACACCGCTGACTGCTCCACACTGCCACCTATGTCCCTTCATCTTTGTATCATTAAATCTTGCATGGAGGGGCGCCGACATATCTAATAAGGAAACCTGGATACAGGAAAGGCAGATGCTAAAAAGTGTGGTCGCTCTGAATCGTAGGGAGCACAAGAAACAATATGTGCATGGCAAGATCCCACAAACAACAGGAAGTTGATCTAATTTGATATTTGCATGGAGACTGCAGAGTACATCTCATAAATTTTTAACTGGTAGTTTCAAGAGGGGGAGAGCTGTAGGGACATGATGGTGTAACCAATACCTTATAAAGAGAGAAACAGTGCCATAAGAAAGCATTCTGCCCTCAATGCTTTGTTCATATAAATGAGTATTACAACCAAGGATTTTGATCAATTTAATTGAGAATTTTATTTGTGAATCACATGATCCTTTTTCACACTAGAGCCCAAGATACAGGGAAAATTGTGAAGCATGAAAAACTAAAAAAAATTCAAAAACTGAAACATTGGAAGTTCAAAAGTGTTCATTCTCCTTTGCTCAGTACTTGGTTGAACCACCTCTCGCAGCTATTACAGCCAGTAGTCTTTTTGGATAAGTCTCTATTAGCTTTGCACAATGTGATGGAGCAACATTTGCCCATTTCTCCTCACAAAATTGCTCAAGCTGTGCCAGGTTAGTTGGGGAGTGGCAGTGGACAACAAACTTGAGGTCTTACTAGAGATGTTCATTCAATTTAAGGTCCAGATTCTGACTGGAGCACCTAAGGACATCAATTTTCTTAATTCAAAGGCATTCCATAGTTGCCTTGGCAGTGCGCTTTGGGTCATTGTCCTGCTGAAAGGCAAACTTACTCCCCAGATTAAGCTTTCTGGCAGAGGCTAGCAGGCATTTATCCAGAATCTCCCTGTATTTAGCAGCATTCACCTTCCCATTAATCCTAACCAGGTTTCTAGTCTCTGCTGCTGAAAAGCATCCCCATAGCATGATGCTACCTTCCCCACAGTTTATAGTAGAGATGGTGTTACCTGGCTGATGCACAGTGATTTACATCACACCTGCTAGTAGTGTTGAGGCCAGAAAGTTCTACTTTAGTCTCATATGACCACAAGACCTTCTTCTATATCTTTACGCAAACACGAGGAAATCTACAGATTCTGGAATTTCGAGCAACAGACATAAAAGTTGCTGGTGAACGCAGCAGGCCAGGCAGCATCTCTAGGAAGAGATACAGTTGACGTTTCGGGACGAGACCCTTCGTCAGGGCTAACTGGAAGAAGAGATAGTAAGAGATTTGAAAGTAGGAGGGGGAGGGGAGATCTGAAATGATATCTTTACAATATATTCTAAGTGATTCTTTGCAAATTTTTTACGAGCAAGGGTTTTTTTTTTAGTCATGGCTTCTTCCTTGCCATTCTTCCATAAGTGCCCTTTTTGTGCAAGACCTTGAATATTGGATACTATAGAAAGAGCGCAGGGGAGATTTACAATGATGCTGCTTGGATTGGAGGGCGTGCATTATGAGAATAGGTTGAGTGAACTTGGCATTTTCTCCTTGGAGCGACGGAGGATGAGAGGTGGCCTGATAGAGGTGTACAAGATGATGAGGGGCATTGCTTGTGTCGATACCCAGAGGCTTTATCTCAGGGCTGAAATGGCTAACACAAGGAGGCATAGTTTTAAGATGCATGGAGGTAGGACCAAGGGGATAGCAAAGGTAAGTTTTTCACACAGAGAGTGGTGGGTGCCTGGAATAGTAGAGGTGGATACAATAGGGTCATTTAAGAGACTCTTAGAGAGGTACATGGAGCTTAGAAAAATAGAGGGCTACGCGGTAGGGAAATTCTAGGCAGTTTTGAGAGTAGGTTACATGGTCAGCACTATATTGTGGGCCAAAGGGCCCATAATGTGCTGTAAATTTCTATGTTTCTATTGAATGTTGGAAGGCCTAATTAGTGTGGGAGTCTAGGATCAGAGAGCACTGCCTCAAATTAGAAGGATGTCCATTTAGAACAGAGGAGTGGAGCCATGAACTTCATCTCCAAGTGCAGCCACTGACATATATGCAGTTCACTTGGAGTAACTGTTGGCGTCACTCCGGAACCATGCCAGAATCTATTAATTTTTGAAAGATCATTACTGATCCTTCCACAATCCCTTCAGCATCTCCTTCAGAACCCCAGGGTAAAGACTATCTGGTCCAGGTGACTTATCTGCCTTCAGACCTTTAAGTTTCCCAAGCACCTTCTCCATAGTAATGGCAATTTCACACACTTCTGCACCCTGAAACTCTCAAACTTCCAGCATACTGATAGTGTCTTCCACAGTGAACACTGATGCAAAATGCTTATTCAGTCTGTCTGTCATTACCTTGTCCCCCATTACTATCTCTCCAGAATCATTTTCCAGTGGTCCAATATCTACTCTCACTTCTCTTTTACTCTTTATTTATCTGAAGAAACTCTTTGTATCCCCTTTAATATTATGGCTAGCTTACCTTCATATTCCACCTTTCCCTTCTTCATGACTTTTTTAGTCCACTTCTGTTGGTTTTAAAAGCTTTACAACCTCTAACTTCCCACAAATTTTTGCTCTATCATATCCTCTCTTTGTTTATTATGTTGACTTTGACTTTTATCAGCCACTGTTGCCTTTAGAATGTTTCTTCTTTAGGATGTATCTATACTGCACGTTCTGAATTTCTCCCAGAAATTCCAGCCATTGCTATTCTGTCATTATCCCTGCTAGAGTTCCCTTCCAATCAATTTCGGCCGGCTCCTTTCTCATCCTTCTATAATTCCCTTTACTTCACAGTAATACTGATACACCTAACTTTAGCTTCTCCTTTTCAAATTCTACCCAAAGTTTCTTTTACCCTGGCTCCCTAATCAATTCCAGTTCATTGCGCAAAACCCAATCCAGAACAGCTGATCCCCTAGTGGGTCAACCACAAGCTGCTCTAAAGATCCATCTCATAGGCATTCTACAAATTTCCTGTCTTTGGATCCAGCGCAACCTGATTTTCCCAGTTTACTTGCATATTGAAATCCCCTATGGCAATATGACAATGGCAACATCGTTAGGCAGGTAGGCATGGAGATGTTGGACTGAAGGACCTTTTTCCATGCTGCCTGGTCCAATGGCTCTATAATTCTAATTAGTACTGATCTAGGCCCTGCGGACCAACATGTCTATGAAGACCATCAAGTACCCATTTATATCAAGTCTATTAACCAATACTTTGTTAACTGTTTTATTACTTTGACTACTTAAGTGCTTCTTCAGATGTTACTTACAGACTCAATGCACCAAGTGAACTAATTCTGCTCCTATAACCACTCCACAGTGGATGTACAATGATCCCTAGAGGTCAGGTCAGTTGAGGCCCAAAGGTCACACCTATGATTGCCAAGTCCTGGAGTCGAGGCCTGATGGTCAAACCCATGATTGCTGAGTCCTGGTGTGGAGGCCCAAAGGTCAAACCCTGTGATTGTCGAGTCCTGATTGATGGTCTGGAGGGAAAAGTCAAAGGTCAAAGTCCAGAGCTTGGTAAGTTCTTTGGTAGAGGGTGATTCCATGCCAGAGACTGGAGGTTGGAGGCTTGACGTCTGTGAGATTGAGAGTCCATGAACAAGGACTGCAGATCCTGACGGGGACTGTCCTGACATTGGAGGATTGTGTGTGTGAGGGAGGAGAGAGTGAATAAGGGGGTTGATTTGCTTTTGTTGTCTTGCTTTGTGGTGTTGTTGCTGTGTTGCTCTGTGTTCTGTTGTGTGTTGTGTTGAACATTGTGGACATGCTATTTTGACATTGGAACATGTAGCGACACTTGCAGGCTGCCCCAGCACAAACAACGCACATCACTGTATGTCTTGCTGTACAGTACTGTGTAAAGGTCTTGGGCACATATATATAACTAGGGTGCCTAAGACTTTTGCACAGTACTGTATTTACCAATGTGGTGCAGAAAACAAGTTTTTAAATCTGGCAGGAGGAAAAGATGTTGGGAATGCCGAGGGTGGAGCACCAGGTGCAAGAGGTATCACGGGTGCAAACACAGCCTCAGCCCTGAAGCATCAGGCAAGGTATTTTGTTTCCAAACAATTAGTTTATTGATCATTACAGAATGACTCTCTGGTGCTTCCCACTCCTTTCCTTCTTCCTTCCCCTTTTCCCAACCATGATACCCCTTTCCCACCTCACTTCCCACTCTCAGTCCACAATAGAGACACATATCAGAATCAGGTTTATCATCACTCATATATATCATGAATTTTTTGGGGGGCATCAGTACAGTGCAACACATAATATTACTACAGTACTGTGCAAAAGTCTTAGGCTCCCTACCTACATACATGTGGCTAAGACTTTTGCACAGTACTGTATATGAGATAAATAAATCTGAATCTGTATCTATGTTGTATAGTTATGGGAGCCTCTTTTTCCTCCACCTCTTCAGTCGGTGCATTCCAGAATTCAACTACACTCGATAAAAAGAAATCTTCCTGAGATCCTGGATATGATAAAAAGATGATGAGAGGCATGAGCTCGTCCATTGTCATCGATGAAGACCACGACACCATTAGTACTTTTTACAAGGCCGAGCTGCGAGCTCAACACTCAACCCAGCATGGATGGAAAGCGTGCCCGGGAGCGACCCGACTGGATTCGAACTCAGGAACCTTCGCTCCTGGAGTCCGGCGCTGATGTTACTGCGCCACCAGCCGGCTGGATTGTGCCGAGACTAGAGCGTGATTTGGATTTAAGTGAGGGAGAGTTGCGCAGCGTCAGCCTCACTCTCTCTTCCCAATTCCCATCTGGATCCAGTGGCAAGACAGAGTCGAGACGGCTGGAGATGGGACTAGGCGCAGTGGATGACCGGGACGTCTTCTGTGTCTTGTCGTGCTCTACACGTTCCACGACGCTTGCAGAGACCCGCCTTCTTGACCGTTGGACCTTCCATTGGTCTCGTCCGCTCAATCCGCCGGAGTCTGTCTTCACATGCTGGGATAGACAACTCCCTATCTCACCGAGGGTTTGAGACCCGTCGGCTACTCTCACCTGGTTTAGCCGGCTTGTCGAAGCCGTTGCCCGGGGTGTGGCTGCTGTCACATGCAAACAGCTACAGGGAGACACAGGTGAGAGCTGAGTGCCAGGTGGAGACCAAAGGTGGACTAACCACCTTGAAAAGGACGCGACATGTTCCCCCACCAGAGGTGCTACCCCTCACTGACACCCCATACACCCTAAGAGGCATAGGTAATAATGATAGCAATCTTTATACCCTGTTAAGGATATCAAAAACAAGAGGTCATGGGTTTAAGATGAGAGGAAGGAGTTTTGAGAGGGACCTGAAGGGACAGTTTTTACTTATGTAGAGTGGTTGATATCTGAAACATGCTGCCAGAGGAGGAGGTGGAATCAGATTCAGTTGCCTTGTTTAAAAGGCTGATCAAGGTATGGATCTAATGGGATTCAGAATCAGGTCTATTAGAAACACAAGAGGTTCTGTAGACACACAAAATGCTGGAGGAACTCAGCAGACCAGGCAGTACCTATGGAAATGAATCAACACTCAATGTTTTGGGCCGAGACCCTTCACCAGCAACGAAGGAACGATTGTTTCTTCATTTCCACAGATGCTGTTTGCCCTGATGAGTTCCTCCAGCATTTTGTGTCTGTTACTTTGTTCTATTATCACTGACGTAAGTCGTTAAATTTGTCATTTGCTTTGTTTTATTGAGTCATACAGCACAGAAACAGGCCCTTCGGCCCAACTCAAGCATGCTGACAAAGATACCCATCCAAGTTATCCCACTTGTCAGCATTTCGCCTGTAACTCTCTAAAACTTTCCTATCCAACTGCCTTTTAATGCCTCAACCACTTCCTTTGCCAACTTATTCCATAAACAATATACCGTAAGACCATAAGATATAGGTGCAGAATTAGGCCATCGATATAGGTGCAGAATTAGGCCTTTTGGCCCATTTAGGCTGCTCTGACATTTCATCATAGCTGATCCATTATTACTATTATTATTATTATCCAGTTTCTTGCCTTCTCGCCATATCCCTTCATGCCCTGACGAGTCAAGAATCTATCAACCCCTGCCTTAAGTATGACTTGGCCTCCACAGCTGCCTGTGGTAACAAATTCCAGAGATTCACCACTCTCTGGCTAACAAAGTTCCTCCTCATCTCTGTTCTAAATGGACATCCCTCTGTTCTGAGGCTGTGTCCTCTGGTCTTATACACCCTCTCCACATCCACACTATCAGGGCCTTTCAACATTCAATAGGCTTCAATGAGATATCCCTTCATTCTTCTGAATTCCAGTGAGTACAGGCCTAGAGCCATCAAATGCTCCTCATATGATAAGCTTGTCAATCCCAGAATAATTTTCATGAACCTCCTTTGAACCCTCTCCAACGTCAGCACATCCTTTCTTAGATAAGGGGCCCACAACTGCTCACAATACTCCAAGTTAGGCCACACCAGTATCTTATAAAGCCCCAGCATGCAAAACTCTGGTGAAAAGGTTGTCCCACAAGTTCATGTTAAGTATCTCTCATCTCAACTTAAACCTATGCCGTCTAGTGTTTGATTCCTGACCCCTGGGAACATGACAGTGCATTCACCTGTGCCCCTCATGATTTTATGCACCTCTACAAAATCACCCCTCAGTTTCCTACACTCCATGTATAAAAGAACATAGCCTCTCCAACCTCTGTTTCTCTCACCTCAGATGCTGCCTTCCATGTTGAGTGTTTCTGTTTCTTTTCCAGATTTCCAGCCTCTGCAGTGTTTTGATTCTGAGGACCTGGCCTTTATATCATTACGGTTTGGATGAGCATCCTGTGCTCAAGTTGCCGCAATAACTCAATTTCCAAAAGCATTTTAAAATGATGTAAAAGTGTACTATCTGGGGAGTTCTGCAGGGAAATTGTGGTGAGGTTTGAAGGTGTGATATATGCAGCTTTTTTGGTTGTGTTTGTAATAAAATTAGACTTGCTTGTATTTGATGTTTCCTTCCTAAAACATTGTGATGTCTGTATTTCCATGCTTTTCAAAAGTTGCAGCACAACCTCGACATGTTCCAGTTTATCAGTCTGTTCTACGATAATCTCACATTTATCAAGGTCTGTCTCACTGGTGAATACTGAAACAAAGTATTTATTAAAAATCTCCTCCGCTCCAGGAACATATTTCCTATTCTATCCCTGATCAGTCCCACCCTCACTCTAGTCATCCTCCTGTTCTTCACGAATATGTGGAACACATTAGGGTTTTCCTTAATCCTACCTGTCAGGACTTCATGTACCCCCTTCTCCCTTTTTGCTATCCAAAGTCTATCCTTCAGCTCCTTCCTGGTTACCTTGTAAGTCGCTAGCGCCCAGTCTGATCCTTGCTTCTCAAAACATTAAGTAAACTTCTTTCTTGATTAGATGTTAACCATGGTTCCTTCACCCTCCATCCTTTCCCTGCCTCAGTGAGACAAACCTACCCAGAAGTCCCCAGCAAGTGCTTTCTAAATCTCCACATGTCCATTGTGCATTTCCATAGGTACATCTATTCCTAGTTTATGGTAATAAGCTCCTACCTAGTAGCATCATATTTCCCTCTCCCCCAATTAGATACTTTCCCATACCATCTGCTCCTATCCCTCATCACTGAGTCATGTCATCTGCAGGAATTCTCTGATGAATCAGCAATAGTTGGGGAGGACAGGAGGATGAATGTGGACCCCTGGAGAAGGACTTTATCAAATGGTGCAAGCTGAACCATCTGTGGCTCAACATTAGTAAAACAAGAGATGGCGATGGACTTTAGTAAAACTAAGCTTACATTGTTTCCTGTTACTACTGATGGTGAGGAAATGGATGTGGTGAGGACCTACAAGTACCGGAGGGGGTGCAGCTGGATGACAGACTTGAATGGATCACTAACACTGAGGCTGCGTACAAGAAGGGCCAGAGTTGCCTTTACTTCCTGAGGAGACGGAGGTCCTTTGGAGTGTGCAGGCCTCTCCTTCACATGTTCTACCCGTCTGCTGGTGCTAGTACAATCTTCTATGTGGTGGCGCGCTGGGGGGGGGGGCAATGGCATCAACACTGGTGATGCCAACAGGTTCAATAAACTGATTAGAAAGGTTGGCTCTGTCAGAGGAGTCAAACTGGACACGCTGGAGGCTGTGGTAGAACAAAGGACTCCCATGGAAAATCCTGGCAATTCTAGACAATGTTTCCCACCCTCTGCATGCCACCTTGACTGAACAGAGGAGCACTGTTAGTAATAGACTAAGTCAACTGTACAGCTCCAAAGAGTGTATTATGAGGTCATTCTTACCCTCGGCCATTAGGCTCTATAATAAGTCAATCTATAGCCGGGGAAGTGATAACATCCTCCTATTAGGCTGTTTGTGGTAACTTTTTTTTTATTCTTTCTATTCCTCTTCTATTATTTATATGTGTGTACTTGTAATGCTACTGTGACATTGTAATTTCCTTTGGGATCAATAAAATATCTATCTATCTATCAGGGCTATGCAAAGGTCAATGTCTCCAAAATGCTCACCCACCAAGATATCTGACCCCTGACGTGGCTCATTGCCTCGCCACAGATCCAGTATGACCTCTCCAGTCGGACTATCTACACATTGTGTCAGGAATCCTTCCCGACACACATAACAAGTTTGCCTCAACTAAATCTTTTGCACTAAGGAGTACTGATTATTGCACTAATCAGTATTAGGGAAGTTGAGGTCACTCATGAAAAAAACAGTTACTTTTGCATCTTTCCAAAATTTGCATACCAATTTGTTCCCCAATGTCTTCATCGCTATTTGCGGGGGTGGGGGGTGGTGGGGTTCTATAGAATACTTCCAATAGAGTGATTGCTTCCTTCCTGTTTCTGACTTTCACCCACACAGACTCAGCAGGTGATCCTTCCATGCCATCGTCCCATTCTGTCGCTGTGATACTATCCCTTGTTAGCAATGCCACTCCTTCACCAGCAGCCAGCAGCCATTCCTGTCCTTCTAACAGCCAGGTATCCACAACATTGTAGCCCCATGTACCAAGTCCACCATCTTGTTCCTAATACTTCTCACATTAAAATACACATTTCGTACCCATCCAACTGATTGCAATGTGCCGTATCTACTGTCTATCCTTCTTCACAGTCACTCTACATGCTGCATCTACCTTTAACACAACTGCCCCTTCCTCTAACCTATCACGTTGGTTCTCATCCCCTGCCACACTAGTTTAAATCCTCCCCAAGAGCTCTAGCAAACCTGCTCACATGGATACTGGTCCTCCTCAAGGTCGGGTGTAGACCATTCCTGTTGAACAGTTCATACTGTACCTTCCCCAGAAGAGATCCCAATAATACTCAAATCTGACCCTTGACCCCACATCTATTCTTCAGCAATAGATTCATCTGTCAAATCATCTTGTTATTACCCTCACTAAGTACATGGCACAGAGATTACTACCCTGGATGTCCTGCTTTTCAGCTTCCTATCTAACACCCCATTCCCTCTTTAGGAACTCGTACCTTTTCCTACCTGTGCTGTTGGTACCAATATGTACCACGACTTCTGGCTGCTTACCCTCTCCCTTAAGAATGCAGTGGACCAGATCTGAGTCGTCCCTCACCCTGGAACCTGGGAGGCTATCTATCACGAGAGAGTCTCTGTCACACCCACTCAATCTTCTGTCTGTGCCACTAGCTACTGACTCCCCCCTCACCACCACTCACTTCTCTCCTCTTCCCTTCTGAGCCACAGAGCCGGACTCAGTGCCAGAGACCTGAACGCTGTGGCTTTCCTCTGCTAAGTCGTTCCCCACCAACAGTATCCAAAGTGCTATACTTGTTATTGAGTGATTTGGCCACAGGGATACCCTGCACTGTATAAATATCCCCTTTCCCTCTCCTGACTGTCACTCAGTAACCTGTGTGTAACTACCTCCTCGTATCTCCTGTCAATCAGTCCCTCAGCCTCTTGACTGATCCAGAGATCATCCAGCTCCTGCTTTAGTTCCCTAAGGCCGTCTGTTAGGAGCTGCAGATGCATGCACTTATTGCAGTCATCATGGACACTGGAGGTCTCCCTCCTGCAAGCCTCTGTCCTGACTGGCATCTCTATTGCTCTAAATGTGCAACAAGAGAGAATCTTACTGAAAACTTACCTTAACCTTTGTCTCTCCTTGTCAAAGCCTCTCGAGCCAAAGCTCCAAACTCTAACCCTCTCCACTCATACACTTGCAGTTACTCTTGAACCAATCTTCTTTTTATTGGCCCTTGCCAAGTGTCAAATTACCCAATGAATTCAAGCCCGCTGAAAAGTCCCAACAGGCCCCACTAATTTTTAAAGTCCTGCGCCCATTATCCACAAGTAACAGCGTGTGCGATCTCAAGCCCGCCAAAAATATTGGGCGTGCATTTTAAGGCTGCTGTACCTCATCACTGGTAGTAGAAATGGGAAAAGGTTATGTCCCGGGTTAATAATGGATGTGCCTTCTTGAGGCATTGCCTTTGGAAAAAATCCCTGATGGTGGAGAGGTTGATGCCTGTGATGGAGCTGGATGAATCGACAACCGTCTGCAGCCACTTTCCGATCCTCCATACCAGGCGGTGAGGCAACCTGTTCGAATGCTCTCGACGCATTTCTGTAGAAATTTGCTGGAGAGTTTGGTGAATCTGGAGTGGTACAGGTCAACACTGAGAGTGGGGTTGCAGCTGAACACGCACAGTTGCACTTAAACAATAGGATGTTCGGAGGAGATCAGTGAAGTTCAAAGGGATCTAGTGTCCCTGCGCATAAATCACAAAATGGTAGCGAAGTGATGCAGAAAATAGGAAGAAAATGGCATTTAGGCCTTTATTGCAAGGGGTCAGAGCTTAGAAATAAGAAATTACTGTCATATATTGAAGAATAGGTTGTTAGTGAGGCCACATCTCTGCATAGTTTTGGCTCCCTACTTTAGGAAAAGTTATACCAAGGATTTATACAGTACCAAGTTTTATATGTGTGTGTTTACTGTATGTGAGTGATGATAAGCCTGATTCTGATATGGGTCTCTATTGTGGACTGAGAGTGGGAAGGAGGCGGGGGGGGGGGGGCGGTGGGAATCATGTTTGGGAAAAGGGGAAGTGAGAAGGGAGGGAGAGGGAAGCATCAGGGTGACATTCCGTAATGATCAATAAACCAATTGTTTGGAATCACATGACTTTGCCTGGTGTTGTCAGGGCTTGGTATGCCTGTACCCACGCCACCCCCTGCCCCTGGAACTCCTTCTCTGAGGTGGCATGACAAGATAGATATGAAAACATTTCCACCAGCGGGAGAGTCTCAAACAAGCAAACATATCTACGAAAGGGACAGTCACGTAAAGCATAGACGCGTCGGAATTTCTTCTCACAGATGTTGGTGAATCTCTGGAATTTCTCGACCCCGAGGGCTGTGGAGGCTGAGGCACTGGGGGTATTGAAAGAGTAAGTAGGTATATTTTTGAAGGATCAGTTTTTGTTAACACCATGATGAAATCTTATCATTTACCTCACAATAGATAATTTTAGGTTGAATCTGACGAGTCTCTCATCCCGGCGTCATTTGCAGACACACTACAGTGCAAAGCTTTTGAATGGAATCGGTAATGCGAGCAGCTTGCCAACAACACGTACATAAGAACTTCAATCAATTGGGTAAAAGGATGCAAATTCAGTGGAAGACTGGCAGGCCAGGGACAGGATTGAACGTTAAAGCAGTGTATAGACACAGATGATTAAATGATCGTTGGAGCTATACGCCTGCATTGCAGGGGCCAGGGGAATAGCACCTGTCCAACACAGACAGTCATGGTTGAATAACCCAGATGATAATGGGAGATTGATATTCTGAGTTTCTGTTCAATTTCCTTTGGGAGGCTGGGAGATGATGGGCTGCCTTCTTCATTGTTACATCAAATAAGTTGGTAAAGGGTCCGCGCCTCTGAAGTTTCAGTTAGTTCGAAGGCTTTCTGTTCTTAACGATGTTACCCAGGTTGTTAATCTTTATTCTGTGCACTGCATATCAGCCCAAGGAACCTATGCTTCCATAGCGTGGGACTCTTCAAAGTACCACAGACGTTGTGTTTGCCCCATTGCAGGAAGAAAATGGAAACTTTGCAGAGGGTGCAGAGGAGATTTACCAGGATGCCGCCTGGATTAGAAAGCATGCCTCATGAGGAAAGTTTGTGCGAGCGACGGTTTTTCTCATTGGAGGGAAAGAGGGTGAGGGGCGAATTGATAGAGGCGAATAAGATGATAAAAGGCATTCATAGGGCGGATAGCCTGAGACTTTTTCCCATGGGAGAGGTGGCTAATATGAGATGGCGTGATTTAGGGCGATTGGAGGTTAGCATATGTGGGATGTCAAAGGTAGGTTTTTTTAACGCAGAGAGTGGCAGGTGTGTGGGGCATGTTGCTAGGAGTGGTGGTAGAGGTAGATACAGTACTGAGCAAAAATTGTAGGCACATGTATTTATCTAGGGTGCCTAAGACCTTTACACAGTACTGTAGTAATCTTATGTATTGCACTGTACTGCTGCCGCTACAAAAAAAAACAAATTTCATGACATATGTGAGTGATGATAAACCTGATTCTGATATGGGTCTCTATTGTGGACTGAGAGTGGGAAGGGGGCAGGGTGCAAGGAATCATGGTTGGGAAAAGGGGAAGGGAGAGGGGAGGGAGCCATCCTATAATGACCAATAAACAATTTGTTTGGAATCAAATGACCTTGTCTGGTGTTTCAGGGCCGGGTCCGTCTGCACCCGTGCCCCCCCCCCCCCACCGCCACAGGCGCTCCTTCTCTGTCACCTGTCCCACCCCCTTCCCGCGGTGCTCCACCCTCGTCATTCTCAACATCCTCTGCTCCCGCCAGATTTACAAGCTCACTCGCTGCTCCACATTGACAAATACAGTACTGGGCAAAAGTCTGGGCACCTTAGCTATATGTATATGTGCCCAAGACTTTTGCAGAGTACTGAAAAATAAGGGCATAATGATACTCTTATTTAGGCAAATGGATGAAAATAAGCAATGGTGGTCTATGTCGGAGGGAAGGGTAGAGTGATCTTATAGTAGGTTAAAAGGCTGGCACAACACTGTGGGCCAAAGGGCCTGTACTGTGCTGCCAAGTTCTGTGCTCAACATAACCATTCCTTGTTGTTGTCAGACTCGGCGAATATCCACACAACAAGGTCCCACTACACGAAGCACTGGGACTGTTTAGATGAAGCACCACATTTTCCTTGTTTACATTGGTAGATTCACAGAAGCACATGTTGGTTCATCTGTATTGAAACATGGAGGGGTGGTAACCAGTGTTGAGAGGTAAAGGCATTGAGGGAGGTAGGGGCTGGTAGGTGATGGGTGATCCAGGCAAGTGGAGGAGAGGAGAGCAGAAATAATGGCAGAGGTTGGATGGGGATAAGGCAGGAACTGGATACTGATTGTGGATGATCAGCCATGATCACAGTGAATGGCAGTGCTGGCTCAAAGGGCCGAATGGCTTACTCCTGCACCTATTGTCTATTGTCTATTAGAATGAACTGATCCTGCACCTTCCGCATTATTCCCAGAAATACCTGCCATTGTTGTTCCACTGTCATCCCTGCTAGGGTATTGTTCCATTGAACTTTGGCCAGCTCCTCCCTCATAGCTCCATAGTTCCCTTTGTTCAACTGTAATACTGACTCTTCCAATTTTCCCTTCTCCCTCTCAAATTGTAGGTTAAAACATCATATTATGGTCACTATCTCCTAATGGCTCCTTTACCTCGAGGTCCCTGATCAAATCCAGTTCACTGCACAACACTAAATCTAGAATTGCCTTCTCTCTGGTAGGCTCCAGTACAAGCTGTTCTAAGAATCCATCTCAGAGGGACTCCACAAACTCCCTTTCTTGGGGTCCAGTACCAACCTGATTCTTCCAGTCTACCTGCACGTTGAAATTCCCCATAATAACTGTAGCATTACCTTAGCGACATGCCAATTTTAACTCTTGATTCAACTTACACCCTACATCCAGACTACTGTTTGGGGGCCTGTAGATAACTCCCATTAGGGTCTTTCTACCCTTAGAATTTCTCAGTTCCATCCATACTGACTCGACGTCTCCTGATTCTATGTCCCCCCTTGCAAGGGACTGAATATCATTCCTCACCAACGGAGCCACCCCACCCCGTCTGCCCATCAATCTGTCCTCTTGATAGGATGTATATGATTGAATATTCATTTCCCAGGCCCTGTCCACTTGAAGCCATGTCTCTGTTATTCCCACAACATCGTACTTGCCAATTTCCAACTGTGCCTCAAGCCCATCCACTTTATTTCTTATACTCCGTGCATTCATATATAATACTTCTAATCCATTACTCCTCTCACCTTTCATATCAATTCCTATTTCACTTGGCCATGATGTACGATCCCTTCTTGAGCTTTCTGCTCCGTTGATTCTGTTGTCTTTCTTAACTTTTCTTATTTTCATTTTCCCATTAACTCCATCCTTATATTTCCAGTTCATCCCCTCCCCCCTCCCACTACTTTGTTTAAACACACCCGTGCTGCAGAGGCAAACCTGCCTGCCAGAATGCTGGTGCCCCGCTTATTAAGGTGCAACCCGTCCCTTTTGTACAATTCATCCTTACCCCAAAACATACCCCAGTGGTCCAAGAATGTAAATCCTTGCTTCCTGCACCAGTTCCTCAGCCACACATTCAGATCCATTATCTTCCTGTTTCTGCCCTCTCCAGCACGAGGAACTGGAAGCAAACCGGAGATAACCACCCTGGAAGTCCTGCTTTTCAGCCTTCTTCCGAGTTCTCTGAATTCACTCTGTAGAATGTCTTTCCTTTTCTTCCCCACGTCATTTGTGCGACACGCACCATCACTTCCGGATGTTCACCTACCCCCTTGAGGATTTCCTGCACCCGATCCATGACTGTTGTGTATGAAAATCCTAGAATATCAGCAGATTCTGAGCTACTCAAACCACCCTGCCTGGCACCAACAATCATTCTACAGTCAAAGTCACTTAGATCACAGCTCTTCCCTGGTCTGATATTTTGTCTGAACAACAACTGAACCTCTTGACCATGTCTGCATGCGTATATGCGTTGAGTTGCTCGCACACAATTGGTTGATTAGATGTTTACATTAACAAGTAGGTGTACAGGTGTAGCTAATAAAGTGGCCACTAGGTGTATATATGGGAGCCAGTGCATTGGCTGCATGAACAACATCTGGGTAGTCAAAAGAGGACAAAGCATCTAGCAAACATATTGAGAGATTGTTGGCTTGTGAAATATTCATAGCATCAATTTGATCACTTAGATCACGTTTATTCCCCATTCTGATGTTTGGTCAGAACAGTAACTGAACCTCTTGACCATGGCTGCATGCTTTAATACCTTGACTTGTTGCCATGTGATTGGCCGATTAGATGTTTGCATTAATAAGCAGTTGCATCTAATAATGTGGCCACTGAGTATATTTCTTTTTATAAATTTCTAATAGTTTTTAAAATATATTTCACTGTATTGCTGCTGCAAAGCAACAAATTTAACAACAGATGTTAGTGATAATAAATCTGACACTGATTCTGAGTGCTGAACAATCTCTTTGATGATTAATTTAAATCCAAATACTCATGTACTGTTCAACCAGAAATGGTCTGATAAAATATCTTTTGTAATGCAGATTAGTATGTGTGTGTGTATGAAAGAGAGTGTGTGCTTGTGTGTGTGTGTATGTGTGCGCGCGTGAGTGTCTGTGTGCCTCTGGGTGCGCCTGTGTGTGTATGTGTGCGTATGTCTATGTACATGTGTTTGTGTGTGTGTGCCTGTGTGTGGGTGTCGTGTCTGTGTGTTTGAGTGTGTGTGCATGGGTGTATGTGTGTATGTATGTGTGTGCGCGCGCGTGTGCGTATATGTGTGCACATGTTGGCATGTGTGTGTGCCTGTCTGTCTGTGTGTGCGCATGTGCCTGTGTGTATGTGTGTACTTGTGTTTGTATGTGCATCTGTGTGTGTATGCATGCATATGTATGTATGTGCACGTGTGTGTGTGTGTGTGTGTGTGTTTGTGTGTGCCTGTGCGTGTGTGTGTGTGTGTGTGTGTGTGTGTGTGTGTGTGTGCGCGCGCGCACGCGCACGTGCGCATGTTGGTATGTGTGTGTGCAGCTGTGTGTGTGTGTCTGTGTGCGCGTGTGCGTGTGTGTGCATTTGTCTGTATCTATGTGTCTGTTTGTGTCTGTATGTTCATGATGCCAGTGAGGGCTGTGTGTCCTTATGTGTATGTGTATTTTTATGTATATCTGTGTGCATATGCATGTGTTGTTTTACAATGCATGTATGCATGTGTGTTTATGTGTCTGATGTGTGTATTTGTATGTGAATGACGTGCATGCATGTATGAGTCTGTGTGAGGCATTGGTTAGACTGTATCTGGAGTATTCTGAGCAGTTTTGGGCCACATCTCAGAATTGATGTGCTGGCAGTGGGGAGAGTCCACAGGAGGTTCACAAGAATGATCCCAGGAATGAAAGGGTTAATGTATGAGGATTGTTTGATGGCTATGGTCCTGTACCCACTGGTGTTTAGCAGAATGATGGGGATCTCATCAAAACCAATTGAATATAGAAAAGCTTGGATAGTGTGGATTTGTAGAGGATGTTTCCTACAATAGAGGAGTCTTGGACAAGACAACATAGCATTAGAATAGCAGAGATGATGAGGAATTTCTTTGGCCAGAGGTGGTGAATCTGTGGATTTCGTTGCCACAGACAACTGTGGAGGCCAAGTCATTAGGTATATTTAGAATGGAGGTTGACAGATTCTGAATTAATAAGGGTGTCAACGATTATGGGGAGAAGGCAGGAGAAGAGGGATGTGAGGGATAATAAGTCAGCCATGTGGAATGATGCAGCAGACTCAATGGGCTGAATGGCCTAATGCTCCTACAGTATGTCTTATGATTTATGGTGTGTGTGTGTGTGTGTGTGTGCGTGTGTGTGTGTGTTTGTGTGTTTCCTGAGTGTGTTTATGCCTGCTGGTGGTGTAGTGGACTTAGAGGCAAAAAGTCTCAAGTTCAAATCCAGCCAGCTCTTTGCACTCTTTCCATCTGTGCTGGGTTGACCATTGAGCTAGCAACTTGCCCTTGTAAAAAATAGTTAAATGCTACAGAATCGGCAAAAATTGCCGCTCGGTGCACCACACGCTGCGAAAAGGAACACAACTGTGTGTTTATGTGTGTGCGTGTAAAATAGCCCCATTCCACAGGAACTTGGTCACTAGGAAATCTGTAAACATTCAAGAAAAGATAATAGAAGCCCAAGAAGCCAGAGTGTGTGACTAATTAAACTGCTCTTTCACAGAGCTAGCATGGTTAAGATGGGCTGAGTGGTCCCTATCCCTTTCATATTATATTTTGATTTTGAACATCTCTATTAAATCACTTTAACCCTTTCTGTGCTGAGCAGAACTACACCAGGTGTCCCTGCCCTCCCCATCGGAGAGAGAGTCGACAGAGGAATTGTGTTTGAATTAATTTATTTAGGAATTGTAAAAGTCATCGTTAACACACTGATATTATACACAGCTTTAGGTACAACTTCAGCGGGAAGTTTTAAAAAAAATACAAAATAAAAGAAATTCACAAAAAAGTTTAACAATTTCTTAAAACTACGTACAAAAAAACACACATGGAGAAAGGAAGGGTCGTTAAGCGAAAGGTTGGAACGAGATTCACACCACAAGAAAGGCAAGCATTTAAACGGAGTGTACTGTACAGAACGTAGCAAAAACCCATCGAGCCCAGAGAGTGGTCAACCCTTTGATAACTATATACACATGGCCTGTAAGAAATTAGGAAGTAGAAAATGATCAAAGCCCTGAACTTGTCCTTCTAATTATCTGCAGCCAGCATTGGTGGTTAACAGTGTGGCTCCCTCAGCTATAGATGAATTATCTCTGCAACGACAGTATTCCCATGAATTTTGTAGGTGTTGAATTCCAGAGAGCCCGGAGCACCCATGTTTCATCCCGAATCCATCATGTATCGGCTCATCACAACCCATGGCCTTTGACCTCAGGGTCTTCTGAGCAAGAAGTGGGAAGGTGACCAAGCTAGTGAGTATTGGGACCTCAGTCCTGAGAAGTTGCATAAGTGGATGTGAAAAGCTCATGAGAAAGAAAGGAGGGAGGGCAGAGAGATTGGAAAACAAAATATCCGAGTCTGCTTTAATATCATGGAAATTATCAAAGCCCAGTGACTGGATATGGGATGGAGGCACAGATTTGCAATTAGTGCTCTCCTCCGAGGTGTCAAGTGAAAAGAGGTACTCAACTGTAGGCCACCACAGGATATTCAGTAATATAATAACCATACAAGCGCACTCACACATATGCACGCGCACACCCACACACACAAAGAGATACACACTCATTGTTTAATGCAAACACAATTGCAGATTCATACATAAAGGCACATGCATACAGAAGTTGAGTTGGATGATCAGCCATGATCGTACTCAATGGCGGTGCAGGCTCGAAAGGCCAAATGGCCTACTCCTGCACCTATTTTCTATGTTTCTAAGTTACACTCACAATACGCTGGAGGAACTCAGCAGGTCGGGCAGCATCCGTGGAAAAGATCGGTCGACGTTTCGGTCCGGAACCCTTCGTCAGGTCTGTAGAGGGAAGGGGCAGAGGCCCTATAAAGAAGGTGGGGGGAGGGTGAGAAGGAGAAGGCTGGTAGGTTAAGGTGAAAAACCAGTAAGGGGAAAGACAAAGGGGTGGGGGTAGGGGAGGGGAAGCAGGGAGGTGATAGGCAGGAAAGGTGAAGAAGGAATAGAGGAAAGCACAATGGGTAGTAGAAGAAGGCGGAACCATGAGGGAGGTGGTAGGCAGCTGGGGGAGGGGGCAGAGTGAAATAGGGATAGGGGAAGGGAGGGGAAAGGAATTACCGGAAGTTGGAGAATTCTATGTTCATACCAAGGGGCTGGAGACTACCTTCTGCACACAGAAGCTCATAGGAATGATCCTGGGAATGAAAGGGTTAATGTATGAGAAATATTTGATAGCTCTAGGCCTGTAGTTTCTGGAGTTTAGAAAAATGGAGGGGGTGGGAGTCTTTAGTGAAACATTTAAATATTGAAAGGCCTAGACAGAGTGGATGTGGAGAGGATGTATCCTATAGTGGAGGAAGTCTAGAACCAGAGGGCACAGCCTCAGAATACAAGGACATCCCTTTAGAAAAGAGATGAGGAGGAATTTCTTTAGCCAGAAAGTGAAGATTCTGTGGAATTCATTGCCACAGACAGCTGTAGAGGCCAAGTCATTAGATATAATTAAAGTGGAGGTTACTAGCTCCTTGATTGTTAGAGTGGAAATGTTGCAGGGAGAAGACGGAGAATGGGGATGAGAGTGATAATAAATCATGATGGAATGGTGGAGCAGATGCAATGGGCCGAATGGCCTAATTTGCTCCTATGGCTTATGGTTTTATGTACACGGCACACACACAAGCATACAGACACACACGCTCATCCATCTTGTCGATGCTAGACGTTCAGCAGTAATTAGGTGCAGGCATCTTATCTGAATTCGCTCTGTCCACTTCCTCAGCTCCTGGGATGTTGACGTTAAGCCTATCCCTTGCCATGGTAACTATGGCCGCAGTCAGCCCTGTCTTTTTTGTGCCTATTCATCATCTACGTTTTGGTTTGAAACAAAAATGGTGGTTGGATTCTTTTCTGTGAGCAAATATTCCATGGCTCAGACCTCACATTTCAATCCCAGTCACCTCATCACAGGAAGGATGTGGAGACTTTGGAGAGGGTTCAGAGCAGGTTCACCAGGATGCTGTCTGAACTGGGGGGGGGGGGGTCATGTGTTACAAGGAGAGGCTGGACAAACTTGGATTGTTTCCTCTGGAGCGACAGATGCTGAGAGGGGAGGTCTGACATAAAGCTATAAAGTTATAAGAGGCAGAGATACAGTAGACAGCCTGCAGTTTTTTTTTCCCAAGGTGGAAATGTTGAATACCAGAGGTCACGCATTTAAGATGAGGAGAGAAAGTTCAAGTGGGACAATTTTTAACACAGAGAGTGGAATGCGCTGTCAAGGGTAGTGTTGGATGGTTGTAGTTGGGAGCTGAATGTCCAAAGTTACACGTTGTATCAGAGGAATAGGAAAGTTGGCAGAGGGGGTGGCGTGGATCTGCTGGTAAAGAATGGCATCAAATCAGTAGAAAGATGTGACAGTATTGGAAGATATTGAATCCTTGTGGGTTGAATTAAGAAACTGCAATGTTAAAAGGACCCTGATGGCAGTTATATACAGACCTCCTAGCAGTAGTTGGGACGTGGACCACACGTTACAATGGGAAATAGAAAAGGCATGTCAGAAGAGCAATGTTATGATAGTCATGGGAAATTTCAACATGCAGGTCGATTGGAAAAAGCAGGTTGAAAATGGATCTCAAGAAAGTGAGTTTGTTGAATGCCTATGAGATGGCTTTTTAGAGCAGTTTGTCGTTCAACCTACTAGGGGATCAGCTATACTGGATTAAGTATTATGTAATGAACCAGAGGCGATTAGGGAGCTTAAGGTAATGGGATTTTTAAAAGACAGCGATCACAATATGATTGAGTTCAACTTGAAATTTGACAGGGAGAAAGTAAATTCTGATGTAGCAGTATTTCATTGGAGTAAAGGAAATTACAGTGGGATGAGAGAGGAGCTGGCCAAAGTAAATTGGAAGGAGATGCTGGCTGGGGTGACAACAGAGCAGCAATGGCGTGAGCTTCTGGGAAAATGAGGAAGGTGCAGGATAGAAGTATTCAAAAACAAAGAAATACGCAAATGACAAAATAGTACAACTGTGGCTGACAAAGGAAGTCAAAGCTAATGTAAAAAGAAAAGAGGGGGCATACAACAAAGCAAAAATTAGCGGGAAGATAGAGGATTGGGAAGCTTTTAAAACTGTACAGAGAGCAACTAAAAAAATCATTAGGAGAGAAAAGATGAAATATGAAAGCAAGCTAGCAAACAATATCAAAGTGGGATAGTAAAAGCTTTTTCAAGATGTAAAAAATAAAAGACAGATGTGAGTGGATATAGGACCACTAGAAAATGAGGCCAGAGAAATAATAACGGGGGACAAGGAGATGGCAGATTAAATAAATGAGTATTTTCCATCAGTCTTCACAGCAGCAGTGTGCCAGATGTTGAAGGCTGTGAGGGAAGAGAAGTGAGTGCAGTTAATATTGCAAGGGAGAAGGTGCTCAAAAAACTGAAAGGCATAAGGGTACATAAGTCACCCAGACCAGATGAACTGCACCCTAGGGTTCTGAAAGAGGTAGCGTTAGAGATTGTGGTGGCATTAGAAATGATCTTTCAAAATTCATTGAGCTCTGGCATGGTGCCAAAGGACTGGAAAATTGCAAATGTCACTCTACTCTTTAAGAAAGGACAGGGCAGCAGAAAGGAAATTATAGCCCAGTTAGCCTGACCTCAGTGGTTGGGAAAGTATTGGAGTCAACTGTTAAAGATGAGGTTATGGAGTACTTGGTAACACAGGACAAGATAGCACAAAGTCAGCATGGTTTCCTTAAGGGAAAATCTTGCCTGATAAACCTGTTGGAATTTTTTGAGGAGACTATATGTAGGATAAGTAAAGAGGAGGCAGTGGAATTTGTATATTTGGACTTTCTGAAGGCCTATGACAAGGTGCCGCACATGAGACTACTTGCCAAATTAAGAGCCCATGGCATTACAGGAAATTTACTGAGCATTAGCAGATTGATGGGAGGCAGCGAGTGGGAATAAAACAATCCTTGTGTGGATGGCTGCCAGTGATTAGTGGTGTTCTGCAGGTGCTCAGTGTTGGGACTACTTCTTTTTATGCTGTATAGCAATGATTTAGATTATTGAATAGATGGCTTTGTTGACAAGTTTGCAGATGATATGAAGATTGGTGGAGGGGCAGGTAGTGTTGAGGAAATGGGTAGGCTGCAGAAGGACTTAGACAAATTAGGAGAATGGGCAAGAGAGTGACAAAGGAAATACAATGTTGGAAAATGCATGGTCATGTAATTTGGTAGTAGAAATAAAGGTGCAGACAATTTTCTAAACAGGGAGAAAATCCATAAATCTGAGATGCAAAGGAGTCCTTATGCAGAACACTATAAAGATTAACTTGCACGTAGAGTCAGTGGTAAGAAAGGCAAATGCAATGCTAGCATTCATTTCAAGTGGTCTAGAATACAACAGCAGAGATGTGACGCTGAGGTTTTATAAGGCACTGGTGAGGTCTCGCCTTGAGTATTGTGAACAGTTTTGGGATCCTCATCTAAGAAAAGATGTGCTGGCATTGGAGAGGGTCCAGAGGAGGTTCAAAAAGAAGATTCTGGGAATGAAAGGGTTATCATACAAGGGATTTTTGATGGTTGTGGGGCTATACTCACTGGAATTTAGATGGATGAGAGGGGATATCATTGAAACATTTCGAATGTTGAAAGGCCTACACAAAGTAGATGTGGAAAGGATGTTACCCATGTTGGGGAAGTCTAGGACAAGGGGGCACAGCTTCAGGATAGAGGGACATTCATTTAAAACAGAGAAGCGGAGAAATTTCTTCAGGCAGAGGGTGGTGGATTTTTGAATTTGTTACCACAGGCAGCTGTGGACGCCAGGTTGTTAAGTTTATTTAAAGCAGAGCTTGATCGATTCTTGATTGGATATCGTATCAAAAGTTATGGGGAGAAGGTTGGGGAACGGGGCTGAGGAGGAGAAAAAAGGATCAGCCATGATTGAATGGTGGAGAAGACTCAATGGGCCGTAGCCTAATTCCGCTCCCATATCTTATGGTCTTATATTATAGAGGTTTTTAAGAAGTTCTAAGGTACAACTTTTAAAAGAGAGTTGGACACAGATAGTAAAGGTCTAGAGCAGATTGTAAAGGTCTAGAACCTGGAGTCCATGGACCCCTTGCTTAATGGTATTGGTCCATGGCATAAAAAAGATTGGAAACCCCTGGTCTAGAGGAATATGGGCCAAATGCAGGAAAATGGGACTAGCTTGGATGGGCACTTGGTCAGCACAGAGCAAGTGGATCAAAAGGCATGTTGCTGCGTTGTACTGTTCAATGTTCTGTTTTCTGATAGCTTTGTTCTTTCAACAGATAGAATGCAGAGGTGAGCCTGCTGTCATTTCCAATGTTTCCAATAGTGGGAATATCTCAGGTCAGAGGACACGGACTCAGAATATCAAGGAGGTCCCTTTAGAACAGAGATGAGAAGGAATTTCTTCAGTCAGAGGGAGGTGAACCTATGGGATTCACTGCCACAGACAGCTGTGGAGGCCAAGTCTTTTCATTAGCTATATTTAAAGCGGAGGTTGATCGGTACTTAATTAATCAGGGCGTCTCAAAGGCTATAGGGAGAAAGTGGGAGAATGGGGTTGAGAGGGGTGATAAATCAGCCATGATGGAATGGCAGAGCAGACTCGATGGGATGAATGGCCTAATTCTTCTCCTATGTCTTATGGTAAATGTGACAATAATAAACCAAATTACCAGCAGCAGGTGAAGGGAGACCAGCAGGTGCTCTGAGGTCCCACTCCAAGACTCAGCTCCTGATATTGTGGAGGTATGATCTATTTCACTTATATTAATCTTTTCAAGGTGTTATTCCTCAAGTGTGGTCATTGATAGAAATGAATTTTGGAAGCAGAATATCCCTGTTAATGTCATGTGTGACTCAGGAAGATTACTTGTGCCAAATCACTTTGATGTTCAGGAACAGTTATTACCCCTCAACCACCAGGCTCTTGAACCAAAGAGGATAACTTCACTCAGTTTCACTTCTCCCATCACTGAACTGCTCTCACAACCTATGGACTCACTTTCAAGAATTCTTCATCTCATGTTCTTGATATTTGCACAGTGTATTATCTTTTGCACACTGGTTGTCCACCCTGTTGGCTGCAGTCTTTCATTGATTCTATGATAGTTATTGGATTTACTGTGTATGCCCACAAGAAAACAAATCTCAGGGTTGTATACGCTGACACATCTACAGTTTGATAATAAATTTTACTTTAAACTTTGAACATTGAGTCGTGCCTCAGTGCTTCTGAAATGATAAGAGGCATAGATAGAGTGGACTGCCAACACCTTTTCCCCAGGTGTGGAAATGGCTAATACAAGGTGTGGCATAACTTGAAGATGATTGGAGGAGCTAAGTGCTTTATTCAGAATGGTGAGTGTATGGAATACACTGCCAGGTGTAGTAGAGGCAGATTTATTATGGACATTTAAGGGACTCTTAGATACACACATTGATGATAGAAAAATAGAAGACTATGCAGAAGAGAAGGGATGGATTGATCTTAGTGTAGGTTAAAAGGTCGGCATAACATTACAGGCTGAAGGGCCTGTACTGTGCTGTACTGTTCTACGTTTTATGGAAATACTTTAGCTGTGTTTGATCCATTAATGTGGCTAAATAAAATGATTCATGTAATTGAGGTCTCTTTATTAAAACCTTTCAACAGCCATTTTGCTCTATATTTTACAGGGTAATCCTGAGTCTCTGTGAAAGCTGGGTTATAACATGAAACTATTGCATATTAGCAGGTTTAGGTGACAGCTCTGGCACTGAGGAACCAGTGGACAGCAATGGCATTGGATTGAGAGCACTGGGCAGAGGAATCATTGGACAACACTGGGCAAAGGGTACTGACAGCTCCGGTCACTGAGGAACCAGTGGACAGCATCAGGCAATAGAACAGAGAGTAGTGGGCACATGTAATTGAATACCAATTAACTATATTGCCATCTGGCAGAAACCAGCAGACACCACTGTGGTGCATTAGAGAGCACTGGACACCAGTGGGTACCATTGGACACTGCAATGAACAAAGGGGATGGCAGCACAGGATGCCTATGGACACCACCCAGAGGACACTGGACTCCTCTGGATAACAGTGGAAAGCACTGGCTACCAGTGGGTAACTGAACAAAAGGGTAAGGTCACTGGGACAAAATTCTCCAGCCAGTGAACACTTTGCAGTGTCACTTCTCCACTCTCAGCTCAAAGAACAAAGCAGCTGTGAAATGTAATCACTGGCGCCACACAGGAGAGGCAGCAGTGTAACAATCTCCCATAAATGACAGTGAGAAAACGAATGAGATGACGGAGGGGAAAGCACTGGTGGGGACACAGGGGTGAAGAGCCAAACTGATTCATTCTAAACAGAAGTCATGGGATCTCTTAAATCCACCTAAAAGGCGGTGCCTCTGTCAGACGGGAAATTCCTCAGCATTACACTGGGAACGTTAGCTCAGGTGCTGTCTTACAGGCTCTGAATGTGGAATTCAATGGGCTATGTTTCATCTTTAATCATGAGTAGTGCACTTTGTGAGGAATATCATCGGGGGGGCAGAGCCCAAACAAACTCTTCACTCAGTTACCCCTCCACCCACCCCGACTTTCAGTTGTGGAGCTGAAGGGTGAGGTGATAGTGTGAAACTCCACTGCTTCTCAGACCTCCCAGCTACGTTCAGCTCTGCAGGTGTTGGTGCTGGATCAGGTGGGAGGGGTTCAAGAAAACTGTGGAGTGGAAGAAGTGGGGTCAGGAAGGAGCCGCTGATTTGGAATATTTTACACCAGGTTGACTGAGTTGCTGGTTGGGAGACGGTCTCGGAAGGTACGGGTGCTCACAGATTACTGCATTAGACATCTCTTGAAGCTATTGTCAACTGGATAAGCAAGAGGACAGGAGGAAGAAATGGTTTGCTGGTACAGTATAATTCGGTTGTAGATGGCATGCCTACTGACCGAACAGTCATTAGTAACATGCTCGAGGAACGACACACTGACCACTCTTCTCCATTTTGTGACAAGCCACGCCTCAACTATTTGGCTTCGGGGGTCCTGGAGTCACTGAGGCCAGAACTGACAGAGCACCCATACATCCCCACTGTTTCCACCATGTTCGGTCTCCTAATTTCTCATCACAGCTGGTTTCCATTACTGAGCAGAAACAATTTTGATCCACAGCAGTTCCACTGTTGCCACGTTTGTCCACCTCCACGTCATTTTCTTTCTCCTCTGAGAGTCCCACTGAGATCACACTCTATTTCAGTCTGAACTGCAATCGTGGGAAAGTGAAGCTTCTCTCTTCTCAGTTCCACATCTAAAAAGTGCCTATGGTCCACGTTATCGGCCTGTCTCAAGGGGTGTAATAGATCAGGAGAGAGAGCGCAGAGGTGAGTACAGTGCAGGGAAGTCCATCTTAATGTCTCTGATCATTAAACTCGCAGTCAACTGCTCAAGGTAATCTCAATTGCGTAGGGGCATAAAATTCCCAGTAGTCCATAGATTTAAAAAAAATATCTTAGCCGCATGAAATGTCTTGAATTTTGGGAGTTGGGAGGGGGGGTAGAAACGAAAGAAGATCTGACTCG
Source organism: Mobula birostris (assembly GCF_030028105.1). Taxonomy (NCBI): domain Eukaryota; kingdom Metazoa; phylum Chordata; class Chondrichthyes; order Myliobatiformes; family Myliobatidae; genus Mobula; species Mobula birostris. The sequence goes on along the minus strand of NC_092373.1, from coordinate 198,621,978 downwards.
ATCCTTGCCTCCAGCTAGGTCCGTCCATCAGCTTGTGGGGCACGTTGCTACTCATGGTCACTGCTCAAGCCTCTTCTTCTACATTGGGGGCACGATCAGGCTGGACATGGCTTGGGAAAGAGGGAGGGACAGGGAAGGAAAAAAAAAAACATGTTTTAGATCTCTTTCAACATCATTTCCAACACCTCTTTCCTGAAGAACAACCCAGAATGAGAAAATCAATGTCCCTAGTTTCCTCTCATCTACTTCATCAGGGTATGAAAGGTTATGGGATGAAGGCAGGACAATGGTTTTGAGAGGGAAAATGGATCAGCCATGATGAAATGGCGGAGCAGAGTCAATGGACAGGATGCCTTAATTCTGCTCCTATCTCTATGGTCTTATGGTTGTATGGCAAGGAAACAGAGCCTTCTGTCCATCGAGTAAGTGTTGGCCATCAAGCACCTGTTTTGGCTAAAACTATATTGAGCCCATTTCATTCTCCTTATGTTCACTTGGAACCACCTCATACATTACAATGGACTTCTAATATAAGAGATAGATGCAAGATTAGGCCATTTGGCCCATCTTGTCTGCTCTGCCATTTCATCATTGCTGATACATGTCCTGCCTTCTCCCCACGTCACAAGACCATAAGACATAGCAGCAGAATTGAGCCAAATCTGATCCTCCATTCAACCATGGCTGATCATTATTCCCCCTCTTCAGCCCCACTTCCTAGCCTTCTCCTCATAACCTTTGATGCTGTGTCTAATCAAGAACCTTTCAAGCTGTGCCTTAAATACACACAATGGCTTGGCCTCCACAGCTCTCCGTGATAATAAATTCCACAAATTCACCACCCTCTTGCTGAAGAAATCTCTCCCCATCTCTGTTTTAAATGGACGCCCCTCTATCCTGAGGCTGTGCCTTCTTGTCCTAGACTCCCCCACCATGGGAAACATCCTTTCCACATCTACTCTGTCTAGGCTTTTCAACATTCAAAATGTTTCAATGAGATCCCCCCTCACCCTTCTAAATTCCAGCGAGTACAGACCCAGAGATATCAAACGTTCCTCTTATGATAACCCTTTCATTCCCAGAATCCTTGTGAACCTCCTCTGAACCCTCGCCAATGCCAGCACATCTTTTCTTAGATGAGGAGCCCAGAACTGTTCAAATACTCAAGGTGAGGTCTCACCAGTGCCTTATAAAGCCTCAGCATCACATCCCTGCTCTTGTATTCTCGACCTCTTGTCAGAATGCTAACATTGCATTTGACTTCCTCACCACTGACTCTACCTCAAGTTAACTTTAGGGTGTTCTGCACAAGGAGTCTCAAGTCCCTTTGCATCTCAGATCTTTGGATTTTCTCCCCATTTAGAAAATAGTCTGCTCTATCCCTTCATGCCCTGACTAATCAAGAGTCTATCAACCTCTGCCTTAAATATGCATAAAGACTTGGCCTCTGCAGCCGCCTGTGGCAACGAATTCCACAGATTCATCACTCTCTGGCTAAAGAAATTCCTCTTCATCTTTGTTCTAAATGGATGTAACTCTATTCAGAAGCTGTGCCCTTTCGTCCCAGATTCTCCCACTATAGCAAACATCCTCTTCACATCCACTCTATCGAGGCCTTTCAACATTCGATAGGTTTCAACGAGGCCCTTCCTAATGCTTCTGAATTCCAGTGAGTACATGCCCTCATACGCTCCTCATATGATTAGCCTTCCAATCCTGGAATCATTTGTGTGAACCTGCTCTGAACCCTCTCCAGTGTCAGTGCATCCTTTCTTCGATAAGCGGGTCTAATCTACGTCCCTGATCATATTCGTGTTTCATCACTGTCTGGTTTTCTTCACTGCCTGAGAGTCATAGGGGTGGCACGGTAGTGTAATGGTTTGCACTATGCTTTACAGTACCAGCGACCATGGTTCAATTCCCACCACTGACTGTAAGGAGATTGTACGTTCTCCCTGTCACTGCAAGGGTTTCCTCTGGATGCTCCAGTTTCCTCCCACAGTCCAAAGATGTATCGGTCATTGTAATTAGTCTAGGATTAAATTGGGGATTGCTGGGCGGGCATGCCTCAAAGGGCTGGAAGGGCCTGTTTATAATATATAAATAAAAAAATAAAGAGCACAGGAGCAGGCCATTCGGCCCAATAGCTCTGTGCTGATCTAGTTCCGTTTAGACCATAAGACAAAGGAGTAGAAGTCGGCCATTCGGCCCATCAAGTCTGCTCCGCCATTTTATCATGAGCTGATCCATTCTCCCATTTAGTCCCACTCCCCAGCCTTCTCACCATAATCTTTGATGCCCTGGCTACTCAGACACCTATCAATCTCTGCCTTAAATACACCCAATGACTTGGCCTCCACTGCCACCCGTGGCAACAAATTCCATAGATTCACCACCCTCTGGCTAAAAAAATTTCTTCACATAAGACCATAAGACAAAGGAGCAGAAGACATTTGGCCACGTTTGGCCTATATCTTTCTAAACCTCGCCTATCCAAATACGTTTCCGAGCGCTGTATGATGACCTATGTTCCGTGTTGTTTGAACTTACTCTGATCTTGCTGCAGGCAAGATTAAAGATAAACAGATTGAAAGATTAGCTTTATTTGTCACATATCAACAGAAACACACAGCACCATTTGTCCCGATGATCAACACAGTTCAAGAATGCGCTGGGGGTGCCAGCAAGTGTCTCCCATGTTTCCACTACCAACATATCATGCCCAGAACTTACTACTAACCCTAATCATTGCAGTCCTGCATAGAACACAGAACACAGAACAATACAGTACTGGGCCTTTGGTCCACAACGTGGTGCTGACCCTTTAACTTACTCCAGGTTCAGTTTAGACCATAAGACATCGGAGCAGAATTAGGTAACTTGGCCCATTGAGACTACTCCACCATTTCATCATGGCTGATCCAAAGGTTGATGACACAAAGGTTGGGGGTGTTGTGGATAGTGTGGAGGGCTGTCAGAGGTTACAGCAGGACATTGATAGGATACAAAACTGGGCTGAGAAGTGGCAGATGGAGTTCAACCCAGATAAGTATAAGGTGGTTCATTCTGGTAGGTCAAATATAATGGCAAAATATAGTATTAATGGTAAGACTCTTGGCAGTATGGAGGATCAGAAGGATGTTGGGGTCCGAGTCCATAGGACACGTTAAGAAAGCATACGGTGCATTGGCTTTCATCAATCGTGGGATTGAGCTTAAGAGCTGAGCGGTAATGTTGCAGCTATATAGGACCCTGGTCAGACTCCACTTGGAGTACTGTGCTCAGTTCTGGTTGCCTCACTACAGGATGTGGAAACCATAGAAAGGATGAAGAGGAGATTTACAAGGATGTTGCCTGGATTGGGGAGCATTCCTCATGAGGATAGGTTGAGTGAACTCGGCCTTTTCTCCTTGGAGCAACGGAGGATGAGAGGTGACCTGATAGAGGTGTATAAGATGATGAGAGGCATTGATCATGTGAATAGTCAGAGGCTTTTCCCAGGGCTGAAATGGCTAGCACGAGAGGGCACAGTTTTAAGGTGCTTGGAAGTAGGTACAGAGGAGATGTCAGGGATAAGTTTTTTACGCAGAGAGTGGTGAGTGTGTGGAATAGGCTGCCTGTGGTGCTGGTGGAGGCGGATACACTACTGGATAGGTACATGAAGCTTAGAAAAATAGAGGGCTATGGGTAACCCTAGGTAAGAACAAGTTTGGCACAGCTTTGTGGGCCAAAAGGCTTGTATTGTGCTGTAGGTTTTCTATGTTTCTTCTTCTATGATCCACTTGCCCTTTCAACCACGTTCTCCTGCCCTTTCTCCGTAACCTTTCACACCCTGACTAAACAAGAGCTTTCAACATTTGCTTTGATTTTTAAAAATTTATTCATTTTTGGGATGTGGGCATCGCCAGCTAAGCCAGCATTTATTGCCCACGCTGAGTGCCCTTGAGAAGGTGGCGATGAGCCACAGCAGTCCCTGAGGTGCAGATACCTCCTTCATAATCCTCCATTTTTTCTATCATCCATGTGCCTATCTAAGAATTTTGGAATTACCTCTAATGTCTCTGCCTCTCTGGCATGCTGCCACAAAACAATGCATTGATTAATATCAGAAATATTAAACCTGATTCTGATTCAGTTTAAAAGGTGTGGATTGCAGCGGGAGGGGGGAGGTGTATTGGTGAGTAGGTCTCTGAGCTCACCTTGCATGCTGTTCCCACTGGATCCGGTGCAGGTAGGTGGCGGGGAAGCCTGGGGTCGAACCACAGGAGCGAAGGCGCTCTTCTGTTTTACTGTGGAGATCAGGTTAACAGGAAAGAATGAGAAATTGTCTGGGGGCAGAACTAACACAGGCAGAGGATGGCGGAAGGGCAGCCCGAGGGCACCATGATGACACGAGAGCATATACCAAGGGAATAAAAGTTGGCACTCAAGGAGGGCGGAGATGCCAGTCTACTCACCCAGCACTAAGCGAGTTTTTTATTGCCCTTGAACCCCAGCATTAGTTGTCCAGTTGAGGTCTCGAGTCACATACCGACAGTACCAGTGAGATTTAATTTTCTGAAGATCTTTGATGAACCAAGTTGGTTTCTATAACAATCCAATCTGTCCATGATCATTATCACCTGACTTTATTTTCTGTCCAGATTTATTAAATTAACTGCACTGATTTTCTCAGATGCCTTTCAGGGTTCCCAGCCTGGGGTCTACGGACCCCTTGCTCAATGGCATAGGTTGGGAACCCCTACGGCTTAAAAGGATTTTGATCTTGTGTCTCAGGATCCAGATCTCTGGATATTTAGCCACTACGCTGTTGGATAGGTCCGCTGTAGTGAATTGCCCATGTAGGTCAATAGTGTATGGGAGTGTGTGTGTGTGTATATTTATCCAAGGCCAGTCCATCTGTCAACAGAGGGACAACATTTATTCCTTCCACTCTCCATCGGGCTGAAGTGTCAGTGAGAGTAATGCAAACCCAGCTTTTCAGGGGATAACAAAGAAACTCAGCAGGCCGAGCAGCCTCTATGGAGGCAGAGGTTTGGTTGATGACTCAGTATCAATGCAGGCTGATGCAATGAAATGTCAACCATTCCTTTGCCGTCCACCGATGCTGCCTGACCTGCTGAGTTCCTCCGGCCTTAGATTCCAGCATCTGCAGTCTCTGGTGTCTCCAACGACGGTCCACGGACAGCTCTGGGGGACTTACTGGCATAGGGGGAGTTGGCAGTCGAACCGTTGAGGAAGCTCGGGGAGCCCGGTATTCCCAGATTGGCCATCCCAGTGTTCCCGTATCCGTTCATGCTGCTGCTGTTGTAGCTGGACTGCTGTGGAGTGGAGCTGGTCACATAGCCACGGGGAGAGACGCTGCTGGTGTTGCGGGAATAACCTGCACAGGGATAAATGATCATTAGTCCTGCATGTACACACACGCACACACACGCGTGCATACACACGCATACACACATACACACATCCTCACATATAAACAAACATATACACATGCATACACGCACAAATACTCACACACGCAAACATACACACATACAAGCATACACACACACACACACACACACACACACACACACACACACAAACATGCATAAACATACTTACACACGTACACAAGCATACATTGACAGGTGTACACACACATGCACACATGCCTTCACACATGCTTGCATTCACACCCATGCATGTAAGCACACACGCACATACAGATACATGCACATATACACTCAGATACACAGAAACATATACATACACATTCACAACTCTACAACTCACATTCTCAGCATTATTTATTCATTTTTTATTTGCATGATTTATCATTTGCATATTGGTTGCTTGTCATGCATTTTCATTCTATCTCAGTGCATGTGACAATAATAAATCAGTTACCAATCATTTCTTCCAGGAAACTCTTTGCTTCCTCCCTTTCCACAACTACGCACATAGATACTCACACCGCCTTCATCCCATCTTCTCACCACCATAAAAAGGATGCAGTTCCTCTTCACCTACCTATCATCCCATGAACCTCTGTATCCGTATCCAGCACATCATTCTCCAAACTTCAACCATCTTCAATGGGATCCTATCACCAAACATATCTTTACCTCCCTCCCACTCTCCGCATTCTGTAGGGATCACTCTCTCTGTCACTCCCTTGTCTGTTCCTCCCTCCCCACTGCAAGCAGGACAACTGCTACACCTGCCACTTCGCCTCCTCCCTCACCACCATTCAGGGCCACAAACACTCCCATCCAGGTGAGGCAACACCTTACCAGCAAGTCTGTCAGAGTCATCTATCGTATTTGGTGCTCCTGATGTGGCCTCCTCTACACTGGTGAGACCCGATGTAGATTGAGGGACCACTTTGTTGAGCACCTTTGCTCTGTCTGCAACAGGTAGCATTTCCCATTGGCCAAATATTTAGATTCCAATCCCTATGCCCTTTCCAACATCCATGATCTTCTCTACTCTCACAAGGAGGCCACTCAGATTGGAGGAGTAATACCTCATATTCCGTTTGGGTAGCCTACAACCTGATGGCATGAACACCAGCTTCTGGTTATTTCTTACCAGTCCACCTTCTCTCTTTCTCTACTCCTCATTCAAGCTATCCTCTTACTCCTTATCATCTCACCTTCCAATTACCTTCTTCTGGTGCCCCTCTTCTTTCCCTTTCTCCCACGCCCAGACTCCTCTCCTATCTGATTCCACCTCCTTCACCACTTTACCTTTTCCACCTATCAAACCCCCCCATCTCAGCTTCTCATTTCACCCCCCTCCCCCAGCCAAGCAACTTACCCCCACCTGGTCTTACCTATCACCTACTTGTGCTGCCAGCTTGTACCTCTTCCCCAACCCCTGCCTTTCTTAGTGTGGCTTCTTCTCCCTTCCTTCCTAGTCCTGACGAACATCTTGGCATAAAATGTTGACTACTTATTCCTCTAGCATTTTGTGTGTGTTATCTGAGCATCGATTCAGAGGGGTAAATTTGGATCTCAACATAAAAATAAAAGATATTTAATTAAATATATATATATTATTTTAAAAATGTTTAATTTATGACAAAGGATAGGACCTTCCAGTCCAACAGGCCACACTGCCCAGCAACACACCTATTCAACACTATACTAATCACAGGACAATTTACGATGACCAGTTAACCTACTAACTTCGGGATGTTGGAGGAAACCAGAGCACCTGAAGGCGATCCGTTTGGTTCATGAAGAATTGTACAAACTCCTCACAGGCAGTGCCGGAATTGAAATCTGAACTCCAGACCATCCCGAGCTGTAATCGTGTTGAACTAACCACTATGATACTGTCGCACAATTTGCACAATTGAATTTAGTTAGGAGAAGGATGACCAGGATATGATTGGATTATTCTATAATTCAATTTCCGTCAGAGAAAGAAACATACCATCCTCACCTGGTCTGATGTGTATTTGACATCTCAATTTATCCTAGTGCACATTCATATACCTCTAACTTTACATTCTCTGCAAATTAAAACTAACTTTTACTCCAAAGACAGAAAATACTAGAACAACTAAGCCAGTCAAGCAACATCTGTGGAGGAAGAAACCAGTCAATATTTGGGGAGAGTAACTTTCCTCAGAATCCGAGCCATACCCTCTTCTTGCTATTACCGTCAGGCAGAAGGTACAAAAGTCAGAAGCCCCACACCACCAGGTTCAGGAACAGCTACTTCCCTTCAAACATTGGGTTCCTGACACACAACAACCCTGGTGAACAGCAAGAGACTTTTCCCACAACGGAAATGGCTAATACAAGGGGGCATCATATTAAGGTGATTGGAGAAATGTGTAGGGGGATGCCAGAGATAAGTTCTTTTACACAGAGAGTAGTGGGTGTGGGAACTCTTACTAGGTATTGTGGTAGAGTATGACAGGGGCAACTGCCTATTGCCGGGGCCGGGGTCGAAGCGCTCGGCAGAGATGGTGCTCGGTGCTCGGTGTCGGAGGGCTGGTTGGAAGCTCGAAGTGTTTGGACGGACTCAAGAGTCGGCTGTGGTCGGGTGCTTCCAGGATGCTGCATTGGCAAGTTTGCGGCGCTGGAAGCTCATGGCAGGGAGAGTTTCTCCCTTCTACCGTCTGCGTGAGATGACAGGACTTTGAGAGACTTTGAGACTTTTTTTTTACCATGCCCATGGTCTGTTCTTTATCAAATTACGGTATTGCTTTGCACTGTTGTAACTATATGTTATAATTATGTGGTTTTTGTCAGTTTTTCAGTCTTGGTTTGTCTTGTGTTTCTGTGATATCATTCTGGAATATTGTATCATTTCTTAATGTATGCATTACTAAACAACAATAAAAGAGGACTGCATGTCCTCATAATCTAATCTAATAATCTAATTAAGAAATTCTTAAATAGGCACACGGATGATTGAAAAATGGAGTGTTATGTAGATGGGTTGGATTGACATTAGAGTAGGTTAAAAGGTCAGGGGTGATGAGGTGGAGATACATCTCAACCAAGGAATTTGAAAGTCCCTCCTTCCCTCCGCTAGCCTGCAGGTCACCTTTGGGCAGGGTGTAGCCCCCCCCCCAATCAGGATCACATGAAGCCAAGGGAGAGGGATGGTCATATGAGAAGATGGTGCACTTCACAAGTCCTCGTTATGCAACCACTGTTGCCAGGCAGACAATCTCTGAAGAGTATTGATTAAGGCTTGGGTTACCCATCTGGCAAAGACACTGTCCAGAAGAAGGCAATGGCAAACCACTTCTGTAGAAAAATTTGTCAGGAGCAATTATGCTTACCATGTTTGCCTACATCTTATGACAGCGCACATTATGGTGGATAGGGTAGTTAAGAAAGCTTATGGGGTGTTAGCTTTCATAAGTTGAGGGATAGAGTTTAAGAGTCGTGATGTAATGATGCAGCTCTATAAAACTCTGGTTAGGCCACACTTGGAGTACTGTGTCCAGTTCTGGTCGCCTCACTATAGGAAGGATGTGGAAGCATTGGAAAGGGTACAGAGGAGATTTGCCAGGATGCTTCCTGGTTTAGAGAGTATGGATTATGATCAGAGATTAAGGGAGCTAGGGCTTTACTCTTTGGAGAGAAGGAGGATGAGAGGAGACGTGATAGAGGTGTACAGGATAATAAGAGGAACAGATAGAGTGGATAGCCAGCGCCTCTTCCCCAGGGCACCTCTGCTCAATACAAGAGGACATGGCTTTAAGGTAAAGGGTGGGAAGTTCAAGGGGGATATTAGAGGAAGGTTTTTTACTCAGAGAGTGGTTGGTGTGTGGAATGCACTGCCTGAGTCAGTGGTGGAGGCAGATACACTGGTGAAGTTTAAGGGACTACTAGACAGGTATATGGAGGAATTTAAGGTGGGGGGTTTATATGGGAGGCAGGGTTTGAGGGTCAGCATAACATTGTGGGCCGAAGGGCCTGTACTGTGCTGTACTATTCTATGTTCTATGTTCTATAATGATGATGATGACAAATGGTCAGTACAACATCATGGGCCAATGGGCTTGTACAGTGTTGTAATGTTCTAAATGTTCTACCTCAGAAATGGAACACTATGGTCTTATCACTGACCCTGTTTTATCTGCACTAATGCTTTGTTTTGCAGTCTTTTATTTTCTTTACTATCTTGAATAATTTATGCATAACTTAGTTCCATGTGCTGTCTGAACCTATATGCCTGTGATGCAGTTGCAAGTTTTTCAAACTTCAAAGTTCAAAGCATATTTATTATCAAAGTGTATATATATGTCACCATTTACAACCCTGAGATTTATTTTCTTGCAGGCATACTGAATAAATCCATAATGGACTAATAACCTTAATAAAATGAATGGAAGACCACACCAACTTGGATTTTCAACCAGTGTGTAAAAGACAACAAACTGTGCAAATACAAAAGATATAATAATAAATAAATAAATAAGCAATCAGTATCAACAACATGAGATGAAGAGTCTTTGAAAGTGAGTCCATAGGTTGTGAGAACAGTTCAGTGACGGAGCAAGTGAAGTTGAGTGAACATCCCCTCTGGTTCAAGAGCCTGATGGTTGAGGGGTAATAACTGTTTCTGAACCAGGTGAGGTGAGTCCTAAGGCTCCTGTACCTCCTTCTGATGGCAGCAGCAAGAAGACAGCATGTTCTGGGTGGTGGGGGTCCCTGATAATGGATGCTGCTCTCCTGTGGCAGTGTTTTGCGTAGATGTGCCAAATAGTGGAGTTTCATTGCTACCATCAGGGAGGATAACTTGAAGACCAATGCTTAATGTTTAGGAACAACTTAGGGGTTGACACTTCAAACACAAGCTAAGCAAACCGGTTCGGGGTCAGAGTGTCAAACCTGGGTCGTTGGCTTGCGACGTCTCTGAGATATTGACAGCCAGTTGGCCACTGAACGAGTTCACTCCCATCATCCCCGAGTGGCTGGATGTGTTGCCAAGGGACGGGAGTTGGTTGTGGCTCCGCGGGACGCTGTAGAGGGCTTCTGCGATATCTGCTGCTCGCTTCAGAATAATCTCCTGCCAGGAAAATTCATAATAAGAAAATAAGTTGCTTATTCAACCCTTCAATTTGTTCTGTAATTTATTGTGAGGGAGTGAAATCTGAGCTTCTTGTTGCTCACCATGTGGGTTTCCACAACACCAAAAGACAACAAGACAGAAGAGCAGAATTAGGCCATTCAGCCCATCGAGTCTGCTTCCCCATTCCATCATGGCTGATTTGTATTCGCCTTCAAACCCCATTCACCTGCCTTCTCCCCCTAACTTTTGACACTATTACTAATCAGAACCTATCAAAATTCACTTTAAGTATATCCAGTGACTTGCCCCTCACAGCTGTCTGTGGCAATGAATTCCACAGATTCCCTACCCTCTGGCTAAAGAAGTTCCCCCTTATCTTTGCTGTAAGAGGACATCCTTCTATTCCGAGGCTGTGCCCTTTGGTACTAGATTCACCCACTATTTGAAAACATCCTTTTCATGTCCACTCTATCAAGGCCTTTCAATACTCAGTAGGTTTCAATGAGATCTCCCCCCACCCCACCTCATTCTTCTAAACTGTAGCAAGTACAGGCCCAGAGTAAACAAATGCTCCTTATATATTAATGCTTTCATTCTTGTGGACCCTCTCCAATACCAGCACAATTTTTCCTAGAAATGGAGCCTAAAACTGCTCACAATTTTCTAAATATTGTCTGACCAATGCCTTACAAAGAGAGAATGGACAGGCTTTTTTTTTCTCCCTTGCAGTGTAAAACCTGAAGTGATGAACTTACAAAGGTTTATAAAATCCCAGATAAAAAAAATCAAATCTCTGTTCTAAAGGGAGATTCTTCCCACTTCCACCCTGACTTACCTCTCTGTGATACCCTGCGCTGTTATAATGATGCCGAACAACACTTCATCTTCAATCTGGGCACATTGCAGCTACCAGACTTCATGTCAAATCCTACAACTTTAGGTAATTTGCTTCCTCTGATCTGATATAAAATGTTTTCGGTCAAGATGGTGCTGAGCTGCGATGTCCATCGAGGTCGTGACTCAGACTTAAGTTGGGTTTTTTTAGGATTGTAGGGATAGTTTTTGTCAGCAGCGTCTGTCAAAGTCTCAGAGGTGGAAACGGATAAGTCTGGCCATCAGGGCTCTGATGAAGTTGTACAGGCCAATCCCCCGTACAATGGATACAATGGATTGCAGAAGGGTTGATGAGCTCCGGACAAACCATTGACTTCAGAGGACGATGGAGGCAGGAGGTCATCAAAGAGGACGATGGGGATGGGAGATCATCGAAGAGAACAATAGAGACAGGAGGTCATCAATGGCCTACACTCCACCCAGGAGCTAAGGGACCAAGTGAGCGAATGGGGAGTTAGGGGTCAGGTTAGGGTTTAGAGAGGTGGATGAGGAGGAGTTGGAGATCAGGGAAAGTAGATGAAGAGACAGGGGCAGGAACTGGTGGTTGGAGTCCAGGTTTGAACGTTCTGCAGTAAAAAGCCATTCATTCTTGGGGTTGGCAGGCACTAAGGATGAAGTCAAGCGATCCCCATAGTCAATGACCGAGATCGACAGGCCCAAAGGACACAGGCTGGTGACCCTCAGGTCAGCGTGTCCTGGGCTTAAAGGTCCTTGTGAGTCTGGAGTGTCCCCTGAACATCTTTAAGTTGTGTTGGTTGTTAATGTAAATGATGCATTTCGATGCACATGTGAGAAAAATTTGATCTGAATCTAAATGAACCACAGGTCGTGGCTTAGCATTAGTTGTATCTTAGGTTCATGGGGATGGTTTTTGAGGGGCAGCATGGGAAGTTAGGGGTCAGGTTAGGCATTAGAGACAGGGATGAGAGGTCGGTGGAGTAAATGAAGAGTCTAGGGCAGGAGCCAGAGGTCAGAACATTCCAAGGTTGAAAGCCATCTATTCCCATGGGGGTTGTGAGGGTGAAGACCAGTGATCCCCATGGTCAGGGACTGCTATTGGCAGGTCCTGAGGACAAAGGCTAATGACCCCTGGTTTGGCAAGTCCTGGGGTTGGAGGTTGTGCAGGCAGGAGTTACAAGGGCTGCTGACTCCACACATTGGCGAGTCCTGAGTCAGAAGTCTGTCCGACTCCGATTGCCCTCAGCACATCTTTAAGTTGTGTTGGTTGTTAATGCATATGACACACTTCACTGTACATTTCAATGTATTTTTGTAAGATAAATAAATGAATCTGAATCTGTTTGCATACATGTTGTGGCTCAGACAGTTGGTTTTTAAGTTCTTGGGGATAGATTTTGGGGGTAAGGGGTCAGGTTGGGGCTTAGGGACAGGGATGGGGTGATTTAGACATCAGGGGTATTAAATGAAGAGGCTGGGGCAGGAGCATATGGTTAGAATCCAGGTCGGAATGCCCCACAGTCAAAATCCAGGTGTGCCTGAGGGGGTCCTGTTGGCAGGCACTGAGGATGAAGGCCCAGGATCTCCGTGGTTGTCAGACCCTGAGGTCGAAGGCTGCTGACCCCCAGATCATCAAATTTGGGGTCAAAGGTCAGTACAGGCAAGAGGCCCAGGGGGCTGTAAACCCCCAGGTTGGTGAGGCAGTAGTCCATATGGTTTATCTGGTTTACCTCCTCACCTAAATTTGCAGTTAAAAGTCAACCTGTAAGGACTTAACTGTAAAAGTTCCTATCTCTGACTAGTAACTAAAGATAAACAATGAAATAATAACATTCATTCACCTACCTGAGGCAACATTACAGCCTTGATATTCTTAGAGATATCCACTTTTTGTGATATCTACCTCTCCTGAATAACTTATTGATTAAATGTAAGACAGTTATTACAACTACGTGGCAGGGAAGCCAAAATATCACATATAGTTTCCCTTTCCTCTAAACCTGTTCTGTCTATTTGGATAGGGGCTAGCTCCAGTTTCTTTTCCTCAGAGTTGAGGAATCAAGAACCAGAGGCCATAGGTTTAAGGCGAGAGGGGAGAGATTTAATAGGAAATTGAAAGGCAACTTTTTAATCCAGAAGGAGGTCTGTATTTGGAATGAGCTGCCTGAGGAAGTGGCTGAGGCAGGTACATGAACAACATTTAAAAGGTGCATAGATAGGAAAAGTTAAGAGATATGGGCCAAATGTAAGCAAATGGAACCATCTTAGATGGGAAACTTATCAGCATGGATGAGTTGGACTGACTGGCCTGTTAAGACCATAAGATAGAGAAGCAGAATTAAGCCATTTGGCCCTTTGAGTCTGCTCGGCTATTCCACCATGGCTGATTTATTATCCCTCTCAACCCCCACTCTCCTGCTTTCTCTTCATAACCTTTGATGTCCTAACGAAGAACCTATCAACCTCCACTTTATATCCAATAACCTGGCCTTCACAGCCATCTGTGGCAATGGAGAAGGTACAGGAATCTAAAGGTACACACTCAACAATTCAGGAATAGCTTCATCTGCCCTGGCATCAGGTTTCTGAATGGGCATTGACCCATTAACACTACCCCACTACTTTTTTTTCTCTTTTTGTACTTCTTAATGTTACATATTTTTGGGGTAGTGTTATATAGTGTATAATATATACAGTATATATATATTTACTGTAATTTAGTTTTTATTGTTATGTATTGCGATGTATTGTTGCTGCATAACAACAAATTTCATAACATATGCCAGTGATAATAAACCTGATTCCAATTCTGGTTCTGATTCTGAATTCCACCTATTTGCTACCCTCTGGCTAAAGAAATTCCACCTCATCTCTGTTCTAAATGGACACCTCTCTATTCTGAGGCTGTGCCATCCACTCCTAGACTCCCTCCCTGACCCCACTATAGGAAATAGCCTCTATCTAGACCTTTCAATGTCCGTACTGTATTCATTGCCATGGTGTATGACACTATGATAAAGGTTATGAGCCCAGGAATTGTCCTGGAGGTTATGAATGAACGAACATGTTGGTTTATCTCTGTGACTGCTTCTTAGCCGAGGAATAAACCCAGTTTACATAAATTGGTATGCGAACCAGCTACCCTTCCCCTGACTCTATCTACACTTCAGGAGAGCCACCAACATAACCTCCCTCCCTGGACAGTCTCCCTCTCTCTCTCTCTCTCTCTCTCTCTTTGCTCTCCCACTGGCTGAGATCTCCATCTATCCACAAGGACAGCTTCTATCCTGCTGCTATCAGACTCTTGACTAGTCCTCTCACACAGTAAAGATGAACTCTTGATCTCCCGCTCTATCTTGTCATGGGCCCTATCCTTTATGTGTCAACCTGCATTGCACTTTCTTTCGGCAACTGTAACACTGCTTATTTTACCTCAATATATTTTTGTATGGAATGATCTTTCAGGTTGGCGTGTAATAAAAGAGTTTCACTGCTTCTCAGTACATGTGACAATCATAAGCCATTTTCCAATACTAATAACACGATCATAGTAGTGTACTTAATATCCATCAATGGACATCACAAACAATCAAAATGAAATAAGGCCTTCCACCTGTGGAGACTGCAACAAGAACTATGTAGGTCAGACAGGACATCAACTCGTTTATGGGAACACAAACTGGCAGTATGTAGACATGATCCATTGTCGCTGATCTCGGTACGTGAAGACCGAGAAGGACGCCACTTTAACTGAGACACCGCATTGGTCCTGGCCAGGCACAAGAAGTTTTAGAAGCGTGGTTCTCTTCTGATCACTCTGTCAACGAATATATCGAAATCTACAAACCCCTCACAGCCAAAGACACGTGAGCCAATAGAACTCAAAAGTCAGCTGAAGGGGTAGCCAATTAGGTCACAGGCAAGCGAATGGGGGACTATATAAATGCGAGCACTCACAGAGAGAAGCATTAACAACTGCACACTGAGGAAGTCACCTCGACTGGTGATGAAACGTCTGCAAGCTAATTGCCAAGCTCGGTGAACACCGCAACATCATAAGGCCTTGCGCTAGAGGTTTAACATTTGGAGGCTGCTCCTGGGCCGTGCCCTTAGTTCTACATGCTTACCTGGTTGTTGTGGGGCATTCCATACAAGGCTTCCACCAGGTCAGCAGCTCTCTTAAGTAGAACCTCCTATAAAACAAGGAATGGTGGTTAATGGCATGTCCTGCTCTTTCGGAATGAGAGAAATATAGAGATTAGCGGTTAGCATACTGCTTTACAGTATGGGGGTTCAATTTCTGGTGCTGTTCCTAAGGAGTTTAGACGTCCTTGCTGTGATCACGTGGGTTTGCTCCGGGTGCTCCAGTTTTCTCCCACGTTCCAAAAATGTACTGGTGAGGGTTAGTATGTTGTAGGCATCTATATATGAGGTGTGGCAACGCTTGTGGGCCTCCCCCAACACATCCTCAGACCATGTTGGTTGTTGGCGCAAATGATGTAATTCACTGTATGCTTTGATGTTCATGTCACAAATAAAGCTAATCCTTAGTCTTTGATGCATGGTTAGACTGAAAATGTCAGATGGACAGATGGTGGATCAATCACAGGAATGAGATAGGCTACCTGGTTGAATGGAGCCACAACAACGTCAGTAAAACTGAAGAACTGAGTGTTGACTCCAGGGAGGGGAAAGAGGGCAAACATTGGGAGATGGGAGGGGAAAGAGGGCAAACATTGGGAGATGGGAGGGGAAAGAGGGCAAACATTGGGAGATGGGAGGGGAAAGAGGGCAAACATTGGGAGATAGGAGAGGAAAGAGGGCAAACATTGGGAGATGGGAGGGGAAAGAGGGCAAACATTGGGAGATGGGAGGGGAAAGAGGGCAAACATCGGGAGATGGGAGGGGAAAGAGGGCAAACATTGGGAGATGGGAGGGGAAAGAGGGCAAACATTGGGAGATGGGCAGTGGAGAGAATCAGCAGCTTTAAAATCCTGGGTGTTAGTATATTGGATCACGTGTCCTAGGCCCAGAACATAGATTGAATCACAAGGAAGTTGCACCAGTGTCTTTACTTTCTTAGGAGGTTAGGTAGGTTCAGCTTGTCACTGAACACCCTAACAAACTTCTACAGATGTACTGCTGAATGTATCCTAACTGGTTGGATGGTGGTCTGGTACGGCAATTCGAACAATGCAGGAATGTAAGAAGCTGCAGAGAAGGGGACTCAGCCCAGTGCATTATGGGTACACTCCTTCCCACCATCAGTAGTCTCGACAGGAGGTACTGCCTCAAGCAGATCATAGTAAATGTATCATCAAAGTACATATATGTCACCATTTACAACCCTGAGATTCATTTTCTTGCAGGCATATTCAATAAATCTATAGAATAATAACCAGAAAAGAATCACCTTGAGCATTCAGTCAGAGTGTAGAAGACAACTGTGCAAACACAAAAAAAAGAAAGAAAAATAATAAATAATTCAGCAATAAATAGTGAGTGCATGAGGTGAAGAGTCCTTGAAAGTGAGTCCATGGGTTGTGGGAACATTCCAATGATGGGCAAGTGAAGTTGAATGAAGTTATCACCTTTGGTTCAAGAGTCTGATAGTTGAAGGGTAATAGCTGTTCCCGAACCCGGTGGTGTGAGTATTGAGGCTCCTGTACGTTCTTCCTGACGGCAGCAGTGAGAAGAGAGGATGTCCTGGGTGGTGGGGGTCCCTGATGATGGATGCTGCTTTCCTGCGACAGTGTTTCATATAGATTTGCTCAATGGTGAGGGGGGCTTTACCCATGATGGACTACATCACCACTCATAGTAGGTAAGATCCATAGTTGATAGTCGTCGTCTATAAGACCGTAAGATCATAAGACATAGGAGCAGAATTAGGCCATTCAGCCCATTCAGACATTCCATCATGTCTGATTTATTACCCCCTCAACCCTATTCTCTCATCTTCTCCCCATAACTTTGATGCCACAACTAATCAAAAATATTAACCTCGGCTTTAAGTATACCCAATGACGTGGCCTCTATAGCTGTCTGTGACAATGAATTCCACAGATTCACCAACCCCTGGCTAAAGAAATTCCTCCTCATCTTTGTTCTAAAGGGACGTCCTTATGTCCTTGTATTCTAAGGCTGTGCCACACGTCCATTCAGTCTAGGCCTTTCAATATTTGGTAGGTTTCGATGAGAGTCTCCCCACCACCCCATGCATTCTTCTAAACCCCAGCGAGTACAGGCCCAGAACCATCAAATGCTCCTCATACTGTATGTTAACCCTTTCATTTCTGGGATCATTCTTATGAACCTCAAGGAATGCACCCTGTCCGATGCCAGCACATCCTTTCTTCGATAAGGAGCACCAGCTTCCAGCGTCTGTAGTTTTGTGTCACTTTTTAATTAACCCGTGATCTACCCTTGGTAAACAGGCAATGTTGACCAGGAAGAGCAAAGGCAGACAAAAATTATAATACAGCTTCATGAAAAACACTTTCAGTTCCTTTCCACCCATAGATGCTGCCTGGTCTGCTGAGTTCCTCCAGCAGCTTGCTCTTTGCTCCACATTTCAGCACCTGCAGTCTCTTGTGTCTCCAGAGGAATGTTCAGGCAGCTCCATCTTCCAAAAGAAAAATGTCAGTCTGTCAACTTGTCTTCTAGTCTGAGCTACATAATTTAAGATTGTTTTGTTCTCTGAAATAAACTCCTTGCAAGGCTTTTAACTGCACATACACATCCCTCTGAGGGGGGAGATCCCTAAAGTGCATCTTTGAGATGGAAAGCAGGTTTTCAGTCAAAAAGTGATACATTGCGGTTAATAAAGAAACGGTGAAGTTGCCATTATTGATAGCTGATTTTACACAGCAAGATTTCACCGATAAGAATTAGTGAGCACTCGAAAAGGCCAGGAATATTGGTCCAAGCTGACCATTATGAACCAGCGCTGTTAGCACCCAATTGATACCACTTCAGTTTCAAGCCCAGTTCAGTCAGCTGTGCTATAATGGAAGGAAATTGAATTGTTGGAGGAGGTCGCCAATGGACTTGCAAGGTCAGTTTGTTATGTGTCTAATGAGGAAAAACGAGCGGACATGGACAATCATGGGACCAATAGTTCTGGTCAAGTAACTAACTGAGCAGTAAGAGATGGAATGTCAGCAGATGGGTGGGTGTAGAGTACAGTAAATGGGTGGTGAGTGGAGTGACTGGTTGGGGAGTCTGGTGAATGGGTGAGGAGTGTGGTGAATGGGTGGGGAGTACAGTGAATGGGTGGGTGGAGTTACGGTGAATGAGTGGATGATTACGGTGCATTGGTGGGTGTAGAGTACAGGAAATGGGTGTGTGGGTGTCTGGTTAATGGGTGAGTTGAGGTCTGGTAACGGGCATATAAGGGTCTAGTTAGTGGATGGGTGATGGACTGGCTCATGGGAGGGTTACTCAAACTGGCAGGGTTTTTAGTAACTTACACGAGGCAATAGAAAGTAACTTACCTTGATTTGTGAATAACACAAAGCTGTAAGTAGAGATTTATCAAGGTTGCTGGTGAACGCAGCAGGCCAGGCAGCATCTCTAGGAAGAGGTACAGTCGACGTTTCGGGCCGAGACCCTTCGTCAGGACTAACTGAAGGAAGAGTTAGTAAGAAATTTGAAAATGGGAGGGGGAGGGGGAGATCTGAAACGATAGGAGAAGACAGGAGGGGGAGAGATGGAGCCAAGAGTTGGACAGGTCAAAAGGGATATGAGAGGATCATGGGACAGGAGGCCCAGGGAGAAAGAAAAGGGGGAGGGGGAAAAACCCAGAGGATGGGCAAGGGGTATAGTGAGAGGGACAGAGGGAGAAAAAGGAGAGAGAGAGAAAGAATGTGTGTACATAAATAAATAACGGATGGGGTACGAGGGGGAGGTGGGCATTAGCAGAAGTTTGAGAAGTCAATGTTCATGCCATCAGGTCGGAGGCTACCCAGATGGAATATAAGGTGTTGTTCCTCCAACCTGAGTGTGGCTTCATCTTTACAGTACGTAGTCCTGACAAAAGGTCTCGGCCGGAAAGGTTGACTGTACCTCTTCCTAGAGATGCTGCCTGGCCTGCTGCGTTCACCAGCAACTTTTATGCATGTTGCTTGAAATTCCAGCATCTGCAGAATTCCTCGTGTTTGAGTAGAGATTTATAGAAGCATTTCATTGCACAGATATATTCCTAGATAGGATATATGAGCAGTCTGAGAGAAAGGATTACAAAGGTTTTGTTAAGTCTTGTTGTGCAGCATGGTAGTGTAGAACTTAGCGTAATGCTTTTCAGCACCAGAGATCAGCAATCGGGGTTTGGTTCGGTAAGGAGTTTGTATGTTCTCCTCATGATAGCATGGGTTTCCTCTGGGTGCTCTGGTTTCCTCCCACATTCCAAAGGCATACGGGTTAGGTTTAGTACGTTATGGGCATGCTAGAAGATTGGAGACACTTGTGGGCTGCCCTCAGAACATCTTCACACTGTGTTGGTTGTTGGCACAAAAGATGCATTTCACTCTACGTTTCAATGTTCTGATGTACATGCGACAAATTAAGCTAATTTAAAAACATAACAAAATCTAATCTAAAAATATTAAAGCATGCAGGTATTATAGGGACAAGGCAGGTAGGTAAAGTTGGGTCATTGAGGTCCCACTGTCCAGTGGTATGGACTTGAGGAAATAAATGGCAAGTCCTGGGCCCAGCACACAAATGAATTCTCAAAGAAGGTGCATCAAAGATCTTACTTTCTTAGAAGGTCAGTGGTATCACCAAACACTCTAACAAACTTTGACAGATATACTGTTGGAAGTATCCTGACTGGTTGCATCATGGTCTGGTACAGTAATTCAAATATGCAGGAATGTAAGAGGCTGCAGGGAGTAGTGAACTCAGCCCAATACATCACGGCCACTTTCCTCTTCACCATCCAGTAGTATCTACAGAAGGTTCTGCCTCAACAACATCTATCATCAAAGATCCTCACCATGCGGGGCATGTCACCTTTTCACAGCTATCATCGGGTAGGAGGTACAGAGCCTTAAGTCCCACGCCACCAGGTTCAAGAACAGCTACTTCACTTCAACCATTCGGTTCTTGAACCAACCGGCACAGCCCTAATTGGTACCTCAATGTCAGTAATATTATGAGCACTTTGCACTGCAATGGACAAGTTTATGTTTTGTTTCAATTGCATATACAGTGGATTCCGGTTAATTAAGCCATTGGTTAATAAGGGAAGCTGCTTATTTAGGACAACTCTTAAAGAACAAAAACTCATCGAGAAATAGCCAGGATTCACTTTATTTGGGACACTGTGCTGCTCGGACAGAAGGCTGTTGCTGAACAGTTTCTAACTAAATTTCATCTTAGTTTGAACAGTTTCATCTCCTAAATTACAGAGAAAGGTTTAACAAGTTCGGTCTTTATTCTTTGGAGTGTAGAAGGTTGAGGGGGGATTTGATAGAGGTGTTTAAAATTATGAGGGGTATTGATAGAGTTGACCTGGAGAGGCTTTTTCCATTGAAAATGGGGGAGATTCAAACAAGAGGACATGAGTTGAGAGTTAAAGGGCAAAAGTCTAGGGGTAGTATGAGGGGGAAATTCTTTACTCAGAGAGTGGTAGCTGTGTGGAACGAGCCTCCAGCAGAAGTGGTTGAGGCAGGTTCGATGTCATCGTTTAAAGTTAAATTTAACAGCTATGTGGACAGGAAAGGAATGGAGGGTTATGGGCTGAGTGCAGGTCGGTGGGACTAGGAGAGAGTAAGAGTTCGGCATGGACTAGAAGGGCCGAGATGGCCTGTTTCTGTGCTGTAATTGTTATATGGTTATATGTTAACTAGCATCTGTCATGTGCACTGTGTGGCTGTTAGATGCTGCACCGTGCTTAGAGCAAATGGTATTTAAATAGCTTCAGTTACGTGTATTTGTGTTCAGAAAACAGTGTTTTTTCACACTGATTGTTGGTGAGAAACTAGTAAGAAGACAATTCAGAACTGTTTTACTCTCTGCGGTTTTAAGCATTCAGGCTTGAAGATGCTGGAAACTGCCAGGAGTGAAAATGAAATGATTTCACTACTTCAACAAGTTAGGAACTACAGAGAATTTGAAGGTATCGGCAATCATCTTGAATGTTACAACGAAAATGAAGATTTGGAGGACACAATAGTTAAAAACATTGTTTGAAAGTAGTCCATTATCTACACTAGGAGCCTGCACTAATTTTGTCCTTTTACAATCAAAGGAACACAGCAATGTACACCAGATGAATTCCTCCATCGATAGCTATTAGGGACTAATACACAGATTTATAATGCTGTAGTAGTATTGGTAGTGTTCTAATTTATTCTGTATTTCTTTTCAATACATAATTAACTCAGTTAAACAGTAGTCTGGCTTTGCAGTATATATCTTTTTCTCCTCCACAATCACCAACAGCACAGGAGCAGAACAAGGCTGTGTGCTTAGCCCCCTGCTCTGCTTGCTTTACACTTATGGCTGTGTGGCTTAACACAGCTCCAATACCATATTCAAGTTTGCTGATGACTCCACTGTCACTGCCCGAATCAAAGGTGATGATGAATCAGCATATAGGAGAGAGATTGAAAATCTGGCTGAATGGTGCCACAACAACAACCTCTCACTCTGTGTCGGCAAAACCAAGGAGCCGATTATTGACTTCAGGAGGAGAAAACCAGAGGTCCATGAGGCCATCCTCACTGAAGGATCAGAGGTGGAGAGGCTAGGCAAAGTTAAATTCCTCGGTGTTATCATTTCAGAGGATCTATACTGGATGCAGCTCGTATGTACCATTATGAAGAAAGCACGGTGGCACCTCTACTTACACAGAAGTATGCAAAGATTCAGCATGTGATCTAAAACTTTATTGAAATTCTATAGATTTGTGGTGGAGAGTATATTGACTGGTTGTATCACGGCTTGGTATAGAAACATCAAGGCCCCAGAATGGAAAAGCCGACAAAAAGAGGATAACGCTCAGTCCACCACGGGTAAAACCCTCCCTACCCCTGAGGATAACGCTCAGTCCACCACGGGTAAAACCCTCCCTACCCCTGAGCACATCTACAGGGAGTGCTGTTGCAGGAAAGCAGCAACCATCATCAAGGAACCCCCCCTCCAATCTATGTCGTGCTCTTTTATCACTGCTGCCATTTGGGAATATGGTACAGGAGCCTCAGGATCCACACCACCATGTTCGGGAACAATTGTTACCCTACTGAATCAGAGGGAATAACTTCACTCAACTTCACTCTGCCCCATCACTGAACTGTTCCCGTAACTTATGGACTCACTTTCAAGGACTCTTCGTCTCATGTTCTCAGTATTATTTTTATTTATTATTATTATCCTCATTTTTATTTGCACAGTTTGTTGTCTTTCGCACATTGTTTTTTGTCTGTCCTATTGAGTGAGGGTGGTCTTGACTTGATTCTATTGTGTTTCTTGTATTTACTGTGAATGCCTGCAAGAAAATGAATCTCAGGGTTGTATATGGTGATATATATGTACTTTGATAGTAAATCTACTTTGATTTTTGAACCTTTTAACTATTTCCATGAAACTTCAGCTAATTAAGACAACCGTTTAATTGGTCCAAAATATATTGGGTTTGATGTGTTCCAATCCACTGTAATTTTGTTGAGTTTATGATGTTCTTGTGAATGTTACTTATCTGTGGCCATGTGCCTGCAATGCTGCCAATGGCTTGCTATAAGAGGTAGCTTTCTATTGCACCGATGCACACATTTATGGTGGTACAGCAGTGTAGTGGTTAGCACAGTGTTTCTATTGCCTCATTGAACTGGGTTCAACTCCCGCACTGTCTGTAAGGAATTTCTACATTCTCCCCTTGATTATGTGTGTTTCCTTTAAGTGATTCAGTTTCCTCCCATATCCTAACGATGTACATTTTAGTAGGGCAATTGGTTACATATGTGTCATTGGTGGCATGTGCTCGTCAGGCTTGGTGAGCCTGATACTGTGCTGTATCTCTAAGTAAAAATGAAAAATATGTGAACCATACTTGTGCACATGATGATAAATTCAACTTTGACTTTGATTTGTCAGTGAAGGTTCAGCAAAATAAGCTAAAAACTATCTGGTTTGTTGTTATCACAGAGAATAACAACCTTTCAAACGTTGAAAGACTTGGATACAGTGGCTGTGGAGAGGATGTTTCCTGTGTTGGGGGAGTCTTGGACCAGAGGGCACAACCTCAGAACATAGGGACGTCCATTTAGAACAGAGATGAGGAGGAATGTCTTTAGCCAGAGGGTGGAGAATCTGTGGAAATCATTGCCACAGGCAGCTGTGGAGGCCAGATCATTGGGTGTGTTTAAGTCGGAGGTTGATATATTCTTGATAAATTAGATTGTGAAAGGTTACGGAGAGAAGACAGCAGAATGGGGTTGAGAGAAAAAATGGATCAGCCATGATCAAATGGCGGAGCAGATTTGATGGGCCAAATGGCCTAATTCTGTTCCTATGTCTTTAAGTTTATGGTCTTATGGAACGTTGGTTCATGACTGGAACTTGTAATAGTTCTGAAAATTATATGACCTTAAAATGACGCAGTTATTGGTTTACAACAACAGCCATGAAACTAGTTACAGTGCACACCTTGGCTATAGAACATAGAGCAGTGAATTGTACAGCACGGTACAGGCCTTTCCGCCCATGATGTGCTGACCTTTTAACCCTTCAGCCCTGCATAACCCTCCATTTTTCTATCATCTATCAACCTAATACTGGCATAAATGTCCCTAACGTATCTTCACAAATTCATTTATAATATATTTTTGATTTCCTGTAATATTTTGAGAATAACTTTAAGTAAGAAGCTCGACTTTCAAAATTCAACAGATAATTACCAAGGTTAAAATGATCTCAGTCAAACGTTGCGATGATTTTGAAGGGTTGGAGGAGAATGTATTACTGATATTTAAACTCAGTCCAAAATAAAACACCTAAGAAATTACCTGCCCCATAGCTGCCATTCATTCAAAATCCCCCAAGATCATAACCATGGCAACGATCCACAAAACATTTAAAATAGATTCAACCCTGTTGCTCTGGCCTCCTAAATTGGTACATTAATATTTTAACTGCCGTAGCCTACATTCGCAACTTATAGGATAAAATTGTAAATTTGGGGTTAATGAAACTTCTAATCACTCACTATATAACATAAAATTCATCCCTGATTATCCGTTATTCCATGCAATATCTACTGGGATCCAAGGGCAGCACAACCTCAAAATAAAGGGATGTTCTTTTCCAACAGAGATGAGGAAGAAAGTGAAATTTGATGCCACAGAGGGCAGTGGAACTCAGGTGTAATGCTGAGGGTTTATAAGGCATTGGTCAGACCACACTTGGAGTATTGTGAGCAGTTTTAGCCTCCTTATCTAAGAAAAGCTGTGCTGGCATTGGAGGGGGTCGACAGAATATTCATGGGAATCATCCTGGGAATGAAAGGGTTGATGTATGAGGAGAGTTTGATGGCTATGGGCCTGCATTCACTGGAGTTTAGAAGGATGAGGGGTATCTCAATGAAATCTATCAAATGTTGAAAGCCGAAGGAGAGTGGACTTGGAGGAAATGTTTCCCGTAATGGGGGAGTCAAGGACCAGAGGGAAAAGCATCAGAATACAAGGACATTCCTTTAGAATGGAGCTGAGGAGGAAATACTTTAGCCAGAGGGTGGTGAGTCTATCTAATTCATTGCCACAGAGGACCGCAAAGCCCAACTCACTGTGTGTAGTGAAGACAGGTTGACAAATTCTTGATTGGTTACAGGGTTAACAGTGGCGGGGAGAAGGCAAGAGAATGAGATTTCCCCAGCATTTTGTGCCTGTTTATTCATTTCCGTAGATGCTGTCTGACCTGCTGAGCTCCTCCAGCATTTTGTGTGTGTCACTCTGGATTCCCAGCATCTGCAGAATCTCTTGTGTTTATATAAAAAGTCATATGAGTCATGATTGAATGGCAAAGCAATACTGAGGGGGCTAAATGGCCTAATTCCGATCAGAATCAGGAATTAGGTTTAATATCACTGGCATACATCATGAAATTTGTCGTTGTTGTGGCAGCAGTATATTGCAAAACATAATGGTAGACAAAAATGTGAATTACAGAAAGTATACGTACAGCGTATTAACTAGTAAAATTTAATAAGCAGTGCAAAAATGGAACTAAAACAGTAGTGAGGTGGTGTTCATACCCTCAATGTCCATTCAGAGATTAGATCGGCATTGCTCCATTTTCTATATTTTATGATCAATTAGATTTCCCTCAAAGTACTATTGATTTTATACAAACAAAAGAGGGAAGGCAGGTACAGGGTTCTGAGTTGGATGATCAGCCATGATCATACTGAATGGCGGTGCAGGCTCGAAGGGCCGAATGGCCTGCACCTATTTTCTATGTTTCTATGTTTCTATATATAAACCATGTGGGCACGTGGCCAAGTGGTTAAGGCATTGGACTAGCGACCTGAAGGTCGTGAGTTCGAGCCCCAGCTGAGGAACGTGTTGTGTCCTTGAGCAAGGCACTTAATCACACATTGCTCTGCGACGACACTGGTGCCAAGCTGTATGGGTCCTAATGCCCTTCCCTTGGACAATATTGGTGTCGTGGAGAGGGGAGACTTGCAGCATGGGCAACTGCTTGTCCTCCATACAACCTTGCCCAGGCCTGCGCCCTGGAGAGTGAAGTCTTGCAAGACTAATGGATGCCTATATATAAACCACTTAACCTCTTAACTGAGGTATGCATGATAGCAACGAATATGTGACTGGGCAGGGAATAGAGGAGTGTGGACCCCATACAGGCAGCCAGGCTGAATTTAGATTGGTATCATGGTTATCACAGAGATAATCGGCTGAATGGCCTGTTCTTGTGCTTTATTCTTCTATATACCACGTTCTGTATCTCACACCCAAGCATGTATTAGAGGACATGAATTTAAGGCGAGAGGAGGAAAATTCAAATGAGATAGTAGCGTAATGTGTAATGCTTTTACTGTGCCAGCGACAAGACGTTCAATTCCCGCCGCTGTCTGTAAGGTGTTTGAGCGTTCTCCCTGTGATCGCGTGGGTTCGCTCTGGGTGCTCCCACATTCCAACAACGTACAGGTTGCGGTTAGTATGTTGTGGGCTGGTGCTGGAGGCATGGTGGCTGAACCCCAGCACATCCTCGGACCTGTGCTGGTCGTTGATGCAAGTGGCACATCCCGCTGTTTGTTTCGATGTACATGTGACAAAGAAAGCTAATCTTGAGATGTGTGGGGCAAGTTTTTACACACAGAGTGGTAGGTGTCAGGTATGGCAGTGACAGCAGATACGACAGTAGTGATTGAGAGGCTGGTAGCCAAACACATGAATACGCGAGCAAGAAGAAATCTAGTTTAAATCAGCATTGTGTTTGGCACTGACACTGTGAGCCAAGCAGCTCAAGTTCAAGCTTAATTGCCATTCAACCTTACACGTACACAACTAAATGAAACAACGTTCCTGTGCTGTACTGTTCTATGTTCTTTTGTTTTAATATAAATTGCCAACTTCTTGATGAGATTCCAGCCTACAACTCACACTTGGGTGTCTATTATTCCTCATATAACCACGCTATAGGGTGACAGAGTGGAGATGTGTCTCTACCAAAGGAGGTACAAGGCACTTCTTCCTTCCACGAGCCTGCAAGGTGTAGCACCTGCTTAGTGACCCTTCCCCTCCCCCACCCCCACCCCCCGAATCAGGGTCAAGTGAAGCTATGGGAGCAGGTGGTGGATGATCGTATGAGAAACTGGTGCATATCACAAGTCCTGGTTATGTGACCACCCGACGCCAGGCAGACAATCTCTGAAGAGTATTAGTAATGGCTAGGGTCACCTGTCTTGTAAAGACGCTGCCCAGAAGAAGGCAATGGCAAACTATTCCTGTAGAAAGATTTGCCAAACACAATCCTGGTCATGTAAAGTCCATATTCGCCCATGTCATGGCATGGCACATAATGAATGAACAAGTGAACCACTCTGTACTTGTTGGTTATGCCCTAGACTGTAAATTAATCCTGGCAACTTATTCTATTATTCTAGACATAATTTCCTTTAAGTCTTGCTTAGATGTGAGTGTACGTGTGGGCACGTGGCCAAGTGGTTAAGGCATTGGACTAGCAACCTGAAGGTCGTGAGTTCGAGCCCCAGCTGAGGAAACGTGTTGTGTCCTTGAGCAAGGCACTTAATCACACATTGCTCTGCGACAACACTGGTGCCAAGTTGTATGGGTCCTAATGCCCTTCCCTTGGACAACATTGGTGTTGTGGAGAGGGAAGACTTGCAGCATGGGCAACTGTTGGTCTTCCATACAACCTTGCCCAGGCCTGTGCCCTGGAGAATGAAGACTTTCCAGGCGCAGATCCATGGTCTCGCAAGACTAACGGATGCCTTTATTTTACTTAGATGTGAGTGTAGTTCAAAGTTCAAAGTACACTTATTATCAAAGTGTGTGTGCATTATACAACCTTGTATCTCCTTACAGGCAGGCACAAGACAAAGAAACCCAAAAGAGTCTATTAAAAAAAGGCTGTCAAACACCTATTGTCCAATCAGAAATCTGATGTGCAGAGAAAAAAACACATCATGCAAACAATAACAGCAAGCAAATACCAGTCTGAACTGAAGTCCGCAGAACCTTAGCTCAGCGCAGAACAGTGCCCTTCAAAGTAGCTGAAAATCTTTGGAATCTCTCAGTTAGATTCTTACTTGTATCTATAGTTATACTATATAAGTACCTCCTTGAATCTCTTGGTTACATTCCAGCCTGTGTGTTACTCCAGAGCATCTGTAGTTCTACACATGAACCCCTTTAATCTGATAATTAGATTCCAGACTATAATTCTTTCCAGAGTGCTTGTTATTCTACATACAAACCCCTTGAATCTGTTGATTAGAATCCTGCCTGAAACTCACTCCATGATATCTATTATAATATATATATATATATAAACCATATGTACTTTGCAATTAGATTCTAGCCTATAAATCACTCCTGACTATCTATTATTCTTCATATAAACCACCTGCACCTCTTGAGTAGATTCTAGCCCATAACCTAACTATTTATGATTTTATATATATATATATATATATATATATATATTGCACATATATAAACCGCCCCAGTTCCTTGAAAAGATTCCAGGGCTGTTACTCACTCACATATATTTATTATTCCTAGTCCTGGGTACCTAGTAAATTCCCAAGCCCTTCAAATTGATTTCAGCCTGTAACTCATTCCCAAGTAACTCTGACATTGTAAATTGAACATCAGCATCACGAACTATGCCATGCCAAACATCTGAAAAATAACCCCAGAAAACTGAATATCCAGGCACTGTTTCAGGGAACCTATCGAGTGTTGAAAGTCTGAGTTGCTGGTGGTGTCTAGAACCAGACAGCACAGCCTCAAAATAGAGGAATGTCCATTTAGAACAGAGATGAGGAGGAATTTCTTTAGCCAGAGGGTGCTGAATCTGTGGAATTTGTTGCCACAGGTGGCTGTGGAGGCCAAGTCATTGGGTACATTTAAGGCGAAGTTTGATAGGTTCTGGAGATTAGTCAGGGTGTGAAAAGATTATGGGGAGTGGGCAGGAGAATGGGATTGAGAGGGACATTGATCAACCATGATAAAATGGCAGAGCAGACTTGATCTGCCAAATGGCCTAACACTGCTCCCATATCTTATGGTTTTCTGGAAGGTTTTCCTCAAGGAGCTAGATCCAGAATCACCAATTTATCACATGTACATTGAAACACACAGCGAAAAGTGTCATTTGCATTAGCAACCATCACAACCAGCTTGCAAGTGTCTCCACACATTCCGGCACCGACATAGCATGCCCACCGTGTTCAGCAGAACAGAACATGCATTAACAACAGCAAAACAAGCCCCTTTCTCACCCACCTCCACACACACACAGGTAGTCCTCCAACCCCAGGGCAGGCTGCCTCTAGGCCTCCGGCCATTGGTCCTTGGCCCCAGATTCTCAGGATCGCAGACATGTGGCCTCCAACATCTAGTCCCTAGCCTGGTCTCACAGACATGCAGATCTCAAACCTCAGGACATACTAACCCAGGGGTTTTGAAGTCAGTGCAGAAGCAGGCCCATCAGCCCACCTTGAGCATGTTGATCTTTTTGCCCATCCACACTAATCCCATTTGCCTGGATCAGGACCATATCCTTTCATGCCTTGCTATTGGTGTTCAAACTAAATTATGGCTAATTCCATTGCTTCCTCTGGTTCCTGACATCAATAATTCTTGAGCAAAATAACTTTCCCCTCAGTCCAGTTGAAACCCCACTGTCTTTCCTTAAACTTGTGCCCTCTTATTTTGATACCCCTCCCAAGAGGGGAACAAAAGGTTCTGTCTATTAACATGATCTATGCCTCTCGTAATCTTATATGCTTCCATCATGTCAGCCTCGGCATCCTTCACTTCAGTAACTTGTTAATTGGAGATAACTTTCTTTATGACATCCCAGAGGCTTGAAACTATTTATTTATTGAGAAACAGTGTAGAATAGGCCCTTCTGGCCATTTGAGCTGAGCGACCCAGCAACCTCCTGATTTAATTCTAGCCTAATCCCGATACAATGACCAATGACCCTGCCAACTGATTTGTCTTTGGAATATGGGAGGAAACCTGGGCACCCGAAGGAAACCATGGGAAGATCGTACAAACTCCTTACTGACAGTGGTGGGAATTGAACTTGGGTCACCTGTGCTGTAAAGCGCTGAGCTAACCCCTACTCTACCATGCCACCCATCACACCCAGAGCTTCCTCTCTCCTTTATCGCCCCTTTATCACACCATTATTCATAGCAGGAGGCTAGTTGATGTACTTTATTTTTATTTGAAGTTACAGGTCGATATAAAAGGCCCTTCCAGCTCGATAAGCCCACATTCTCCAGTTGCACCTTCTAACCCAGAGGAAACCCACACGGTCATGGAAAGAATATGCAAACTCCTTACAGACAACAGCGGAATTGAACCGGGTTTCTGCCACTGTAATGTTGTCACGCTACCTTGCCACTGTGTCCGTGGAATATATAACAACACAGCGCAGGAACTGGCCCATAAGCCCACAGTGACGATCAATTCTGCCTGCACATGATCTATCTCTGCCCATTGTCTGCATATTGATGTACTTATCTAAGAGTTTCTTACAAGCTCTGTTCCAGGCGTTCTCAACCTGGGATCCATGAACTCTTTGCCTTGGTCTTTGGCGTATAAGGGCTGGGAACCACTGCTTCATCATATCTACCTCCACCACCACCTCAGCAGAGGGATAGAAACCATCCTTGAGTCTGGTGGTACATGACTTCAGGCTTTTGTATCTTGTGTCCGCTGGGAGGGAGAAGAGGAGATGATGTCCAGGTGGTGGAGTCTGATTATAATGGCTCTTTTCCTAAATCAATGCAAAGCGTATTGTTTCCATGCTGACTTAAATGCATGCTCTGGGGAAAAGACACTGATTACCCACCCAACTGCGGCTCTCATAATTTTCCATAGACTGTCCTCAACCTCCAGTGGTCCAGAGAGAACAGTGCGAGCTTGTCCATCGTTTCATAGCTAATACTCTCTAATCCAGGCAACATCCTAGTAACACACGCAAAATGCTGGAGGAATTCAGGCCGAAACCTTGCCTGTACTCTCTTCCATAGATGCTGCCTGGCCTGCTGAGTACCTCCAGCATTTTGTGTGTGTTACTTGGATTTCCAGCATCTGCAGATTTTCTCCTGTTTGTGAATGTTCTCGTAATCCTTTTCTGCACCCTGTCAAAGTCCCTTGCATCTTTCCTATAATACTGTGATAATAACTACACACACTCTCAGCCTGCACAGGTCACATTTCATCTCTGATTGCTACTGTTTCACATATTTGTACGACTGCTTGTTTTACTAGAATAGTGTCAGTAACACTATACTGTCCTAAGTAAACACCGACCACACATTTTATATCAACTTGTCAATCTTCAGGTCATGACACTCAGGGACATGTGCTAATTTTATTTTGTATCGTAACTATATTTGCTGTGTATGACCACTATTCCCTCTAAGCTGCATGGGTGTGCAGACACGCAGTAACTGAAATGCTCCCGCCCACATAGCTCTTGTTGCCACATAGCTGGAATTGGACGCAGCTGGAAAAACATTACGAAAGGTCTTTTGGATTAGGGACAAGCAGAGCAGCGTGGGAGCTAAATTCTGAAGGAAGGCAGTTTTTAAAAAAACTTCTTCGAGTGTAAGAAGGACGAGACTGCGCAGGCGCGTGACGTAGACAGGACAGCGCGGAGAGTTTAAAAAGGAGACCACCCTATACAGCAGGCAGCGGAGTGAGTGGCAAGAGAGTGTAGGGCTTTGGCTTCAACGGGCTTCGATGGTAACTGGAAGAGGAGAGAGCGAAGCACCAACTTTTTTTTTCCTCCTTGACGAATCGGCCTGGACAGACAGGAGCAACAGGGCTCACACAGCTAACAGTACGAGCTAACGGTTTAAAAAGTTTTTGTGTTTGTCAAGGTAAGTGGGTGAGTAGACTTATTTTTCCTGTTTCATTCCTGTAGAATTAGATAGCACGCCTGCAGGGTTAGTACTTTGTTCAGGGTGTCAGATGTGGGAATCTTGGGCGACCTCCAGCCTCCTTGATGGCCATGTCTGTGCCAGGTGCACCGAGTTGCAGCTCCTCAGAGACCGTGTTAGGGATCTGGAGCTGCAGCTTGATGACCTACTGCTTATTAGAGAAAGTGAAGAGGTAATAGACAGGACCTACAGGGAGGTAGTCATCCCTAGGCTACAGGGGTCAGAAAACTGGGTGACTGTCAGGAGAGGGAAGGAGAATGCCTGGATAGTGGAGAGCACCCCTGTGGCTGTCCCCCTCAGCAACAAATATCTTGTTCTGGATGCTGTTGAGAGGGATGACCTGACAGAAGACGCATGTGGTGACCGTGTCTCTGGCACTGAGCCTGGCGCTGTTGTGCAGGAGGGAAGGAGAGAGGACAGGAATGCGGTAGTCATAGGGGATTCCATAGTCAGGGGAACGGACAGGAGGTTCTGTGAGCCTGATAGAGATACCCGCATGGTATGTTGCCTCACAGGTGCCAGAGTATGGGATGTCTCGGATCGGGTCCAGAATATTCTGAAGGGAGAGGGCGAGCAGCCAGTTGTCTTGGTACATGTTGGTACCAATGACATAGATAGGAGAAGGGAGGAGGTTCTGAAGAAAGATTTCCAGGAGTTAGGAAGGAAGCTGAGAAGCAGGACCTCCAGGGTAGTAATCTCGGGATTGTTACCTGTGCCACGTGCTAGCGAGGGCAAGAGTCATCAGATCAGGCAGATGAATGTGTGGCTGAGAGACTGGTGCAGGGGGCAGGGCTTCAGATTTTTGGATAATTGGGATCTCTTCTGGGGGAAGTATGACCTGTTCAAAAAGGACAGGTTACACCTGAACCCGAAGGAGATCAATATCCTGGCGGGAAAGTTTAATAGAGCTGTTAGGGAGGGCTTAAACTAATTTGGCAGGGGGATGGGAACCGGAATGACAGAGCGGAGGAAGGGGAAAACAGAAATAAATCTAAGATAGTGAGCAGTAAAGATGTCAGAAAAGACAGGCAGGTGATGGGGCAAATTTGTAGCCATTGGGATGAGTTGCAGTGCAATAAAGTTGCAGTGCAATCAAAGTGAAAAGTACCAAATACTGGTCTTAAGGTGCTATACTTAAATGCACGCAGCATAAGGAATAAGGTGGATGATCTTGTCGTACAGCTACAGATTGGCAGGTATGATATTGTGGCCATCACTGAGACGTGGCTAAAAGATGCATGTCTCTGGGAGCTGAACGTCCAAGGATACACGGTGTATCGGAAGGATAGGAAGGTGGGCAAAGGGGGTGGTGTGGTTTTATTAGTAAGAAATGAAATCATTAGAAAGAGGTGATATAGGATCAAGAGGTGCAGAATCTTTATGGGTTGAGCTAAGAAATAGCAGGGGTAAAAGGACCCTGATGGCAGTTATTTATAGGCTTCCAAACAGCTGCAGTGATGTGGACTACAAATTACAACAGGAAATAGAAAAGGCTTGTCAGAAGGGCAGTGTTATGATAATTGTGGGGGATTTTAACATGAGAGTGGATTGGGAAAATCAGGTCGGCACTGGATCTCAAGAGAGAGAATTTGTAGAATGTCTGTGAGATGGCTTTTTAGAACAGCTTGTTGTTGAGACCACTAAGGGATCGGCTGTACTGGATTAGGTATTGTGTAATGAACCAGAGGTGATTAGAGAGATTGAGGTGAAGGAACGCTTAGGAGACAGTAATCATAACATGATTGAGTTCACTGTGAAATTTGAAAAAGAGAAGCCGAAATTCGATGTGTCGGTATTTCAGTGGAGTAAAGGAAGTTATAGTGGCATGAGAGAGGAACTGGCCAAAGTTGACTGGAAAGGGACACTGGTGGGAAGGACGGCAGAGCAGCAGTGGCTGGAGTTTATGTGAGAAGTGAGGAAGATGCAAGACAGGTATATTCCAAAAAAGAAGAAATTTTCAAATGTTAAAAGGATGCAATCGTGGCTGACAAGAGACAGCAAAGCCAACGTTAAAGCAAAGGAGAGGGCATATAAGGAAGCAAAAATTAATGGGAAGACAGAGGATTGGGAAGTTTTTAAAAGCTTACAAAAGGAAACTAAGAAGGTCATTAAGAGGGATAAGATTAACTATGAAAGGAAGCTAGCAAATAATATCAAAGAGGATACTAAAAGCTTTTTCAAGTATATAAAGAGTAAAAGACAGGTGAGAGTAGATATAGGACTGATAGAAAATGGTGCTGGAGAAATTGTAATGGGAGATAAGGAGATGGCAGAGGAACTGAACGAGTATTTTGCATCAGTCTTCACTGAGGAAGACATCAGCAGTATACCGGAGACTCAAGGGTGGCAGGGAAGAGAAGTGTGTGTAGTCACAATTACAACAGAGAAAGTACTCAGGAAGCTGAATAGTCTAAAGGTAGATAAATCTCCCGGACCAGGTAGAATGCACCCTCGTGCTCTGAAGGAAGTAGCTGTGGAGATTGCGGAGGCATTAGCGATGATCTTTCAAAAGTCAATAGATTCTGGCATGGTTCCGGAGGACTGGAAGATTGCAAATATCACTCCACTATTTAAGAAGGGAGCAAGGAAGCAAAAAGGAAATTATAGACCTGTTAGCTTGCCATCGGTGTTTGGGAAGTTGTTGGAGTCGATTGTCAAGGATGAGGTTATGGAGTACCTGGAGGCATATGACAAAATAGGCAGAACTCAGCATGGTTTCCTTAAAGGAAAGTCCTTCCTGACAAACCTATTACAATTTTTTGAGGAAATTACAAGTAGGCTAGACAAGGGAGATGCAGTGGATGTTGTATATTTGGATTTTCAGAAGGCCTTTGACAAGGTGCCACACATGAGGCTACTTAAGATAAGAGCCTATGGAATTATAGGAAAGTTACATACGTGGATAGGGCATTGGCTGATTGGCAGGAAACAGAGAGTGAGAATAAAGGGATCCTATTCTGGTTGGCTGCCGGTTACCAGTGGTGTTCCACAGGGGTCCATGTTAGGGCTGCTTCTTTTTACGTTGTACATCAACGATTTGGATTATGGAATAGATGGCTTTGTGGCTAAGTTTGCTGACGATACGAAGATAGGTGGAGGGGCCGGTAGTGCTGAGGAAACGGAGAGTCTGCAGAGAGACTTGGATAGATTGGAAGAATGAGTAAAGAAGTTGCAAATGAATTACAATGTTGGAAAGTGTATAGTTATGCACTTTGGCAGAAGAAATAAATGGGCAGAGTATTATTTAAATGGGGAGAGAATTCAAAGTTCTGAGATGCAACCAGACTTGGGAGTCCTCGTGCAGGATACCCTTAAGGTTAACCTCCAGGTTGAGCCGGTAGTGAAGAAGGTGAATGCAATGTTGGCATTCATTTCTAGAGGAATAGAGTATAGGAGCAGGGATGTGATGTTGAGGCTCTACAAGGCGCTGGTGAGACATCACTTGGAGTACTGTGAGCAGTTTTGGTCTCCTTATTTAAGAAAGGATGTGCTGACGTTGGAGAGAGTACAGAGAAGATTCACTAGAATGATTCCGGGAATGAGAGCGTTAACATATGAGGAACGTTTGTCCGCTCTCAGACTGTATTCCTTGGAGTTTAGAAGATTGAGGGGGGACCTCATAGAAATATTTCAAATGTTGAACGGCATGGACAGAGTGGATGTGGCAAAGTTGTTTCCCGTGATGGGGGAGTCTCAGTACGAGAGGGCACGTCTTAAGGATTGAAGGGCGCCCATTCAGAACAGAGATGTAAAGAAATTTTTTTAGTCAGAGGCTGGTGAACCTATGGAATTTGTTGCCATGGACGGCAGTGGAGGCCAAGTCATTGGGTGTATTTAAGGCAGAGGTTGATAGGTATCTGAGTAGCCAGGGCATCAAAGGTTATGGTGAGAAGGCGGGGGAGTGGGACTAAATAGGAGAATGGATCAGCTCATGATAAAATGGTGGAGCAGACTTGATGGGCCAAATGGCTGACTTCTGCTCCTTTGTCTTATGGTCTTATGGTCTTATGTGAAAGATTTTCTTTGTTGTACTGTATTTCATTGTACCCTTCAATTAAAAAATAAGATTAAAAGTATGCGATTTTTCAATTTTCATTCTAAATATTCATATTATGCATATTACCAAAAAACCATTTAAAGTGCCGTGCAGTTTTCAATTTGTGCTCTGAGCAATGGATGGCTGAAGCAGCTGTAAAAAAAAACTAGAGGGAACGTTGTGTCTGACTATACTGTATGTACCGTGTTATGCACCTTTGCCCGAGAGGAATGATGTTTTGTGTAGTTGTATCCATGTGTACGGTTGAAAGACAATAAACTTGAACTTGAAAAGTATAGAAAGTAACATAACTTTCAGATGGTGAGAGATGTGAAGTTGTTTGCAGACACCTAAATATCCATGTAAATGAAAGCAGGGACAGTAAATAGGGAGATGGTCAAATTGTAGAAAAGCAGAAAATGGCAGGTTGACTCCCTTTCCCAGTTCCGGGGAAGGGTCTCAGACCTGAAACGTTGACTGTTTTCTCTCCGTGGACACTGCCTGAAAAGCTGGGCATTTCCAGCAACTTTTTTTTTAATGTTAGTTTTCCAGCATCTGCAACATTTTGATTTTCAAGACAGATTTCAATGCCAGAGGATTTCAGTTTGAGAGAGGAGATATCCTGCTCCAGTTACATTGGGCTCCATGGAATTTTGAGTGAGGTCTGGTCTTCTTTCTCAAGGGGAATGTGAATCAGAATAGGGTTTAACGTAATATCACTGACATATGTCATGACCTTTGTGTTTTGAGGCATCAGTACAGTGCAACACATAAAATTACTATAATTTACGATAAGATATATATACACATACAAGTTAAATTATTTAAATTAAATAAGTAATACAGAAAATACAGACTCATTTAAATTTAAATGTTTAAGGGTTGGTTCATTGTCCATTCAGAAATCTGACAGTAGAGGGGAAGAAGCTGTTCCTAAAACACTAATTGTGTGTCTTCAGGCTCCTGTACCTCCTCTCTAATGGTAGTAATAAGAAGAGAACACGTTCTGAGTGATGGGAATCCTTAATGTTG
The DNA here is from genome assembly GCF_030028105.1 of Mobula birostris. NCBI lineage: Eukaryota > Metazoa > Chordata > Chondrichthyes > Myliobatiformes > Myliobatidae > Mobula > Mobula birostris. The sequence goes on along the minus strand of NC_092373.1, from coordinate 198,584,854 downwards.
GAGCATTGATGGGGAGGGGGGGTGTTGCTCTTTCACCTATTCTTACCTATCTCCTTCCAGCTTGTACTTCTTTGTTTTCCCCCTTGTTCTTATTCTGGCTTCTGGCCCCTTCCTTTCCAGTGCTGAGGAAGAGCCTCGGCCAAAACATCAACTGTTTATTCCTTCCATAAATGCTGCCTAACATGTTGAGTTCCTCCTGCATTTTGTATGTGTTTTTTGAGATTTCCAGCATCTGTAGAATCTTTTGTATTTATAAAATAAAATGATTTGGCCTGTCAGGTACATGCCAAGGCTAAGAGGAGTAATTCCATCACTCCCATTCAGATTCAGATTAAATTATTTATCACATGTACATCGAAACACAGTGAAATACGTCTTTTGCGTTAACAACCAACACAACCCAAGGATGTGCTAAGGCCAGCCCACTTGTGTGGCCACATATTCTGGTGCCAGCATAGCATTCCCACAGTGCTCGGCAGAACAACACAGAAGACAACAAGTGAAAAAAACAACAACAGAACAAGCCCCATTCCTCCCTTCCACTAATGGTAACTATATTGGAATGTGGGAGAGCACCAGAGCACTCAGCAGAAGCCAACATGGTCACGGTAAGAACATGCAAACCCCACACGTACAGAGCCCAAGGTCAGTATCAAACCCAGGACCCTGAAGTTGGGAGGCAGCAGCCTCAACTTCATCGGCACCAATGCATGACTTGCCATTGTCCTTCCGGATGCCACAGGTCACAGGGTTGGTAAGTGTTGCCAATATTCAGGCTCCTGCAGTGCATTTTGACCACTGCATGACCTCGAGTCATAAAATAGTACAGCAAGGAAACAGGCCATTCAGCCCATCTTGTCCCTGCTGACCAAGATGTCCACCTCAGGTAGTTCCTTTTGCTCAGCTTTGTTTCGTATCTCTCCCAACCCTCTGTACATGCTTTAACTAGTTCCTCTGACAGCTTGTTCTATGTGAAGAAGTTACACCCTTTGGTTCATTTTAAATTGATAAAATAGAGCGTAGTCCATGGTGTTAGGGCATATTCTGGAGTTAGGGCCTCTAGCAAATATTAGGTTCAACAGTAGCCATTCTTCACATTTGAATGTGGATTGCAGATTGAATTTAAAACCAGCTCAGAACAATGGGTTTTCTGAAGCTGTAGGTTGGGGGTAATCGCAAACAAAGAAACATTCCACTTAGACATCAGATGCCTGCATATGCATGAATTTGGCCCAGAGCAGGGGAAATGAACATTCATTTTGGGTGTCTGGAGTGTGGGTGCAAAGAAGGGGATGTGTGAAAACTATATGTAATTCAAAGGAAGCACTGGAGAATCACTGTAACTCTAGAATTGTCTTGTGTTACCTTTGATCATTAGCATATAAATTATCATGTTGTTGCAATGGAACGTGGCAAATGAGGCGAACCCAAGTGCAGGACACAGGCACGGAGATTGAGTTAGGATGCTGACACAGGAGTAAACGCCAAACGGCAGACAGGAGGGATCTTGACACGGAACCCTGATATGGAGCCTTGACACGGAGCCTTGACTCAGAGAGATGGTGTCTCATAAGTAAACCTTGAAACTGGAGCTAAACTTATAACAAACTGTTCTAAGTGGTTGGGAAACGTTAGTTATCACATAGGAAAGAGACCAACTATCTGGCAACTAGGGTTTGTAACACCGGGGTTCTTATACTGCAGGTCCTGATGGAAACCAGGTGTGTTGTTACAGAAAATTAGAAGCAACTGGGAAATTAACGGTCGGAACCATGGCACAATCAAAGGAAATTAGAGGAAACTAGGGAATAAACGATCAGGACTGCCCAGGCTTGTCCAGATTGTCACAATGGAAATCACGAATGAGGGAAGGGTCCAGGATGAAGGTACGGGGAATCCAGGACCGTTCCTCCAGGCTGTATCCCTCCCAATCGACCAGGTACTGGAGGCCTCTGCCTCGGCAGCGCACATCCAGTATTCACCGGACGGTGTACGCTGGGTAGTCATCAACGATCTGGGTGGGTGGAGGGGGTTTGGCAGGAGTGCACAGAGGGCTGACAGATACCGGTTTCAATTGGGAGACGTGGAATGTAGGATGAATGTGCATAGATTTTGGCAGTTTGAGTTTGCCTACCAAGGGGTTGATTATACTCTCAATCTCGAATGGTCCCTGGTAGCGAGGGGCGAGTTTCCTGGGTTCGTTCTTGAGGGTAATGTCTCTAGAAGAGAGCCAAACCTTCTGCCCAGTCTGATAATCAGGTGCAGGAATCCGATGGCAATTGGTAATCCTCCAGTTGCGTTCGGTTGAGCAGAGCAGGGCTGCGCGTGTGTCTTTCCAGGTCTTGCAGCACTGGCGGAGATGGGCCTGAACTGAAGGCACAGCAATGTCATCTTCATGAGTGGAGAACAGAGGGGATTGGTAACCGAGGGAGCATTCAAAGGGAGACATTCCGGTGGCGGTGCTGACCAGGGAGTTGTGGGCGTACTCTACCCAAGCGAGATGGGTGCTCCAGGAAGACGAGTTGTTGGCGGTTATGCAGCCCAGTGCTGCTTCCAAATCCTGTTTTGCTCGTTCTGTTTGACCATTCGTCTGTGGATGAAAGCCAGATGACAGACTTACTTGGGCTCCATGGGCTTGACAAAAAAATCTCCAGACTTGAGAGACGAATTGGGGACCCCGGTCAGAAATAATGTCAGAGGGAATTCCATGAAGGCGGAAGACGAGATGGTGGAGAAGGTCGGCTGTTTCACGGGCTTCAGGGAGTTTGGAAAGGGCTACGAAGTGCACAGCTTTGGAGAAGCAGTCCACCACGGTGAGTACAGCAGTGTTCCCACGTGTTCCTCAGTAACGAAATCCAGAGCAATGTGAGATCAAGGGTGGCTAGGGACAGGTAGGGGACAAAGCAGCCCAGCAGGTGGTCGGTGGGAGGCTTTTCCGTGGGCACAAACAGAACAGGCAGAGACGAAGGAACGGGCGTCAGCGTTCATGGAGGGCCACCAGAAATGTCTCTTCAGAAGGGACAAAGTCCGACCGATTCCAGGATGGCAGGCAAAATGAGAAGTGTGCCCCCACTGGAGAACCTGTGACCGAATAGAATCAGGCACAAAGATGCGAGTGGGGAGTCCGTTGCCTGGGTCAGGTTGAGTCCATTGGGCCTCTTTGATTATGGCCTCCATCTCCCAGGTGAGGGCAGCCACTACACAGGATAGTGGAAGGATGGTCTCGGGGTTGGGAAGGCCCTCCTCAGAAATGTATTGATGGGAGAGAGCATCAGGCTTCCCGTTCTTGGACCCCAGACGACAGGTGAGTGTGAACCTGAACCGGCCAAAAAATAATGCCCAACGGGCTTGTCGGGGATTCAGGCGTTTGGCGGTTTGGATGTATGCAAGGTTCTTGTGATTGGTCCAGACAATAAAGGGATGTTCCACTCCCTCCAGCCAATGCCTCCACACCTCCAAAGCCAGTTTGACGGCCAGTAACTCCCAGTTCCCTACGTCGTAATTTCATTTGGCGGGGTACAGCCAGCAAGAAAAGAAGGCACAGGGATGAAGTTTTTGGTCAGGCCTGGAACGTTGGGAGAGGACCGCTCCCACCCCAGAGTCGGAGGTGTCAGCCTCCACAATGAATTGACAAGAGGGGTCTGGTTGGACCAGGATGGGAGTGGAGCTGAAATGTCTCTTCAGCTCCAAGAAGGCTGAGTTAGCTTCGGGGTCCCACTGAAAAGGGGTTGTAGGCGAGGTGAGTTGAGTAAGAGGTGTTACCACTCGGCTGTAATCCCTGATGAAACAACAATAGAAACTTGCGAACCCCAGAAATCGCTGGAGTTGCTTGCGTGTCATGGGCTTTGGCCATTTCGCCACTGTCCGGATCTTTTCGGGATCTGCTCTCACTCGTCCGCTCTCGATGATGTAGCCTAAGAAGCTGACTGAGGGGACATGAATCTCGCACTTCTCAGCTTTAACGAATAATTTGTTCTCCCAAAGCCTCTGTAGAACCTGACAGACATGGTGGATATGTTCCTGAAGACTGCTGGAGAAGATTACGATGTCATCCAAGTAAACAAACACAAAATGGTTAATAAAGTTTCTAAGGGCATCGTTTATCAGGACTTGAAAGACGGCGGGGGCATTGGTGAGGCCGAATGGCATGACCAGGTATTCGAAGTGACCAAGAAAGGTGTTAAATGCTGTTTTCCACTCATCTCCCTCCCTTATTCTGACCAGATGGTAGGCACTTCGTAGGTACAACTTGGGGAAGATGGTGGCTCCGTGAAGTGGTTCGAAAGCAGAATTGATAAGGGGCAGTGGATACTTGTTCTTTATGGTGATGCTATTTAGCCCTCGCTAGTCAATGCAGGGGCACAGTGAGCCGCCTTTCTTCCCCACAAAGTAGAAACCTGCACCTACAGGGGAGGATGAGGGTCAGATAATTCCAGCCGCGAGAGTCATTTAGGTAAGCCTCCATTGCTTCCCTTTCTGGTTGGGAGAGGTTATACAGCCCACTCGTGGGTAGAGGGGCTCCGGGGAGAAGGTCAATAGCACAATCGTAAGGGTGGTGTGGAGGCAGGGAAAGGGCTCGTTGTTTACTAAACACTTCTCCCAGGTCATGATACTCCGCTGGAACTTTGGATAAGTCAGGGGTTTCAGAGGCGGACGAGGTCACGGTGACTTTCACAGGGGAAAGGGCCGATTGTAGACAAGTGGAGTGACAGAATGGACTCCAGCTGACTATCTTCCCAGTGGACCAATCAATGTGGGGATTATGGCGGCTTAACCAGGGTACCCAGGGACTATAGGAGCTTGAGGAGCAGAAATTAGGTTAAATTGTACCTGTTCCCGATAGTTCCCAGAGAAAATAAGACACAGGGTTGGTGTGCAGTGAGTGACTCGAGCCAGAAGTCTACTGTTCAGTGCCTGGGGTTCCAGAGGGGTACTCAACAGCTCTCGACGAATTTTGGCCCGGGAAGCTATGTTTCATCCAACAGGTTTCCCTCGGCACCAGAGTCCACCAGAGCGGACAGAGACAGGGACTGTTGGTTGTAACTTAAAGTTGTTTGGATCTGCATCCGGGTTCAGGGGACAGAAGGGAATGTTGTCTGGCTCACCAGGGTCCCCCTTTCTACTGGTGAGCCCTCCCTTTTGGCTGAAGGGAACAGGCAGCACGGAAGTGGCCGGACTGGCCGCAAGAGACACTCCCCTGCCCTTAATCTCCGGAGTCGCTCTGTGGGAGAAAGACGGTTCCATCCCAGCTGCATTGGCTTCTCTCCCGGGGCAGTGGAAATGGCCAGACTGGGAGATATTCTAGGAGCGGGAGGAGAAGAGAGGCTCGTGTTGGTGGGAGATGGTAAAGAGTGCCGTGGAGTGGCCAAAGCTGGTGGATGACCAGTTCTCTCCCTATGGCGTTCTTGAAGATGATTGTCCAACCTGGTGGCTAGGGAGATCAGGGAATCCAGGCTGTCAGCGTCATCTCTTGCCGCCAACTCGTCTTTCACCATGTCGCTGAGACCATTCCAAAATACCCCTTGGAGTGCCTCATCGTTTCACCCCGGGTCGGCCGCTAATGTCCGGAACTCCAGGGAATATTCGGCAACACTCCATGAGCCCTGACGGAGAGTGAGCAGACGCTCATAGGTAAACCTTGAAACTGGAGCTAAACTTAGAACAAATGGTTCTAAGCGGTCGGGAAACGTTAGTTATCACACACACAAAGACCAACGATCTGGCCACTAGGGGTTGTAACACCAGGGTTCTTACACTGCAGGTCCTGATGGAAACCAGGTGTGCCATCATCAAAGAAAATTAGAAGCAAATGGGCATTTAACAGTCAGAACCATGGCACAATCAAAGGAAATGAGAGGAAACCAGGGAATAAATGATCAGGACCGTGACACATGTAATATTGAGTCGAACAAGCTTCTGCTTCCAAGAGTGTCTCAATATGATGCCTGTTGCTCATTTTTGCTGAATAAAACACTTCCATATCCACTAGCTTCAGTGTCTGTCCAGTGACTTTGTTCATCCTTTCAACATATAGAACATTACAGCACAGTACAGGCCCTTCGGCCCGTGAGGCTGCTTACTGTTCACTGTTTACCTATGCTGCACACTACATGCATTTTGAATTTTATTTTATTGAGTTATTTGTGGTAATATTTTGTTTTATGTGCTGAGTGTTATGCCAGTGCACCGTGATTCGGAGGAACATTGTTTCATTTGGTTGTGTGTGTACTGTCACAGAGCAATAAACCTGAATTTGAACAATGTCGAATTTGATCAATCTAAACTTTTCCTCCCACATAGCCCTCCTTTTTTTCCACCATCCATGTGATAACTTGGTAAATTATTAAAATTGGTAGGTTGTTTTACTCGTTTAATTTTGTCACATGCACTCGATACAAAGAAAAGCTTGTATTGCACACTGCTCATTAGGATCAATTCTTACAGCAGTTCTTTGGCTAATACAAAGAAATAAGAGCCCTTCTGTTTCAGGCAAAATGCAACGCAGGCAGACAATAAAGTGGGAGACATTAACAAGGTAGATTTTGAGGCAAAGAATCCATCTTTATCATACTAAGGAACCATTCAATCATCGTAATAGTGGACAGAAGGAGTCCTTGATCCTCCTGGTATGTGCCCTTAGGCTTCTGTATCGTCTGCCTGAAGGGAGGCTGGGAGAAAAGAGAATGTCCCTCTCAACCTAAACCAATGCCCTCAGCTTTTTGAGTCCCTTTTCCTGAGGATGAAGGCTGCGTACACTCACCCTATCCACAGTACTGTGCACAAGTCTTAGGCACATATAAATAGCTAGAGTGCATAAGACTTTTGCACAGTACTGTTGCTGCAAAAGAAACAAATTCATGTCATTTTTTTAACACAGCAAATGGTGCTGTCATGTTGTGCAGTATTGTGCAAAAATCTTAGACACATTTATCTAGCTAGGGAGCCTAAAATATTTGCACTGTACTGCTGCCGCAAAAAAAACACCACAAATTTCATGACATATGTGAGTGATGATAAACCTGATTCTGATCTGGGTCTCTATTGTGGACTGAGAGTGGGAAGGGGGCAGGGAGAGGGGAATCATGGTTGGGGAAAAGGGGAAGGGAGAGGGGAGGGAGAGGGAAGCACCAGAGAGACATTCTGTAATGATCAATAAACCAATTGTTTGGAATCAAATGTGCTTGCCTGGTGTCTCAGGCCTGCGTGTGTCTACACCCACCCAGCCCCCGGCACACCCCCTCTGTCACTTGTCCCAGATCGTTCCCCGCAGCACTCCACCCTCACCATTCCCAGCATGCTTTGCTCCCACCAGATTTAAAAACTCACTCCCCACTCTACATCGACAAATACAGTACCGTGCAAAAGTCTTAGGTCACCCTAGCTATACGTATGTGCCTAAGACTTCTGTACAGTAATGTATGCCCCTCATAATTTTGTACAGTTCCTTACACATCAAGGAGCAAAATCCTTGCCCACCCGACCTCTCTCTACAACTAGTCCTTCGAGTCCTGGCACCCTCCTTATGATCGTCTTTGTGCTCGTTCCAGCTTAAGGTGTCTTTCCTACAAGAGGATGTCGGAAACTGTACACATGCAGATGATGCAGAGGGGCTACGTACCTTGACGACAAAATTCGATACGAGTGAGAGTGGCCCCTTTGGCAAAGCTGGAGGAGAGCGAGTGTCAGATAAGTCCAAAAACATAGAAACAGAGGAACACACTTACTACAGCCCAGGTCTTCCCAGCTACATGTCGAGGCTCTGAACTCATTTCACTGCTTGTGCATCGCCATCCCCTGAGGCTAGACAGCTGATTAAGGACACGGTGCAATTTGTCAAAATCATTTGACTAAACGGATTTTAATAAAAGATTCTTAATTCCATGCACATAACACTTGCCCACACAAATAGTGGAGACCACAGCTGAGTCTGGCTGACTCACTAGATGCAGTGAGGGGAGGTTATATAATCCAGGACATACCCTTTTTTCAATAATACTATCTGAGAGGAGGTACAGGAGCCTGAAGACACATATTCAATGTTTTGGGAACAGCTCCTTCCCCTCCACCATCAGATTTCTGAACAGTCCGTGAACCCATGAACTGATCAAAGTCGCATGGGTTTATTGAGAAGGGAACAATCTAACATCGAGCAGTTATATTGATGTTTGGTATGGTGACTCCAATGCACAGGATTGGGTAAAGCTGCAGAGGGTCTGTAAACTCAGCCAGCTCAATCATAGGCACTAGCCTCCCACCATCGAGGATTCTTCAAAAGGAGATGCCTCAAAAAGGGAGCATCCATCACTGATAGCCCCCACTCCCAGGATGGACCCTCTTCTCATTACTACCATCAGGGAGGAGATACAGGAGCCTGAAGACACCAGAAGATGCTTTCTTTTTGCACTACGTATTTATTTTTTCATAAAGATATATATTCATGGTAATTTTTGTATATTTTATGTACTGCACTACACTGCTGCCACAAAACATCAAATTTCATGACATTTTCAGTGATAATAAATCTGATTCAGATTTATCATCATGCAGTGGGTTAATGTATTCACGTCCCTTACTTGTTCTCAGCTGAATTTCTAGCCTTCAGGGTGAAGCTGAGTGCAGTGTATGGGTCAGAATTTTCAGTTTTGCCAGAGAACCCTGTAACACAAGATCTCATCCTGTCCATGCCTTGAATGGAGTGCACTGACTTAAAACTTAGAACAGTACAGCACAAGCTCAGGCCCTTTGGCCCACAATGTATATGCTGAACACAATGTCAAATTCAACTGAATCTTCTCTGTCTGCACCCAGGCAGGAACAAATGTTTGACGACGATCTCTTCTGTGAAGCTTCTTGGTATAAATGCAAGTGTTTGTTATTAGAAAGGGGACAATTTCATGTTTTCGAGGAAATCCAGAGCAACACGCACAAAATGCTGGGGGAACTCAGCAGGTCAGGCAGCACCTATAAACAGTGTCGCCTGATGCGCAGGAAGGAACAACACTAATAGTTAAATGCCTTGATCCAACATCTGCAGTAACTCCAAGCAACAAATCTCACAGACTGACTCTTCCCGTCAAACTAACCTTGGACAGTTCATCTAACAAGGATGAGTTATAAATCCCCCCCACTAACTCCACTTCCCACTCACTTCCACCCAGCTTCACCCTCACAATGGACTGGAGGAACGTAGTGGGGGAAGAGTGGGACGAGTAACTTCTCCACAGAATAAATCAGCACCGTGTCTACTTCTCAAATTGGGACGTGTCCTTTCCAATGAGCGTCTGTCAAAGAGGAGAGGCAAGGAATTATCCTGTGTTCTGGGTCCCATGAGGGGGAACGAAGGAAAACAGGACCCTATATCCACACTCCCAGCCTCTGCTGATGTAGTTAGCAGCTAACTGAAGCTTCAAGGATCAGAGTTCTACACAATCGACGCCTGGTTGCAAATGGAGAGAGTAAATTTGATTGTTCTGCCGATCCCAAATTGAATTTTGCTGCTGCTGTCTCGTTGATGTGACGGCATGATTCAAATGTGCCCAGGTATTCCCTGAAGGAATCATATGTGGTCACGAGCCTATGTGCATTTACACTGTCAACCCTCTCTCACGTCGTCTCATCTTTGTCAGAAGTGATAAGCAGGAATATTGCAGAACCGTCAGAGGAGATTTTTATTTTTCACTTGACGGTGCATTAGTATGGAAATGCTACTTTATAGTGGAGGGGAAAGGGAATGTGAGAGTAAACTCTCAAGAGAGTAAAGCGCAGAGATAAGCAACAGTGAGGATAGAACCGAAATCAGGGCGTTAGGCTGCAGGAAAATGAGGAGCAAATGAGATAAGAGAGAGGACTGAGTTAAAATGAAAACAAGAAAGGCGAGGGATGCAGAAAAGAAGCAGGACAGAGGGGCAGAGGATCCTGTTGCTGCGATCTGGAGTAGCATTTTAAAAGGCAGAAGAACGGGTTTGAGTGGATAATAAATCAGCTGTCATGGAGCAGCAGAGCAGACTCAGTGGACTGACTGGCCTAATTCTGATCCAGCGTCTCATGCTGGGAGAACTTAGAAGATCAGGCAGCATTCATGGAGGGAAATAGGCAGCCAATGTTTAGTGTTGAAGCCTTTAATCTCACATCGGCACGATGGCGTAACAGTTAGCACAATGCTTTACAGTACCAGCGGCCTGGGTTCAATTCCCTCTGCTGCCTGTAAGGAGTTTGTGCGTTCTCCCCGTGAGTGCGTGAGTTTCCTCCGGGTGCTCTGGTTTCCTCAGCTAGAGGAACAGCTGGTTGGCAATAGGCAAATCCAGGTGGGGTGGGTGGTAGTGATGAGGCTGAGGAATTGAGAGAGCCAGAGGCAGCAGCACAGATAGAGAAAGTGGCAGGGAGAGAAGGACAGCTGGAGAGGAGAGACAGTGAGGTGCCCTCAGTGACAGAAGCAAAGTACCTAATAATGTGACCACTGGGTGTATGTTCACAGTTTTCTGCTGCTGTAGCCCATCCACTTCAAGGTTCAACACGCTGTACTTTCAGCAATGCTCTTCTGGGCATCATTTTTGTAACATGTTGTTATTTGAGTTTCTGTCACCTTCCTGTCAACTTGAACTAGTCTGACCATTCTCCTCTGACCTCCCTCATTAACAAGGCGATTTTGGCCACAGAACTGCTGCTCACTGGATGTTTGTTTTTTTTTTTTTTTTTTGCACCATTCTCTGTAAACTCTAGCTACTGCTGTGCGTGAAAATCCCAGGAGATCAGCAGTTTCTGAGATACTCAAACCACCCCGTCTGGCACCAACAATCTTTCCAAGATAAAAGCCGAAGAGCCATACAACACAGAAACAGGCACATCGGTCCATGGACCATTCAGCACCCATTTACACTTGTCCCCATTCCATTCTCCTAACACATGCATCAACTCACCTCTCATATTCTACCACTCACCTACACATGAGAAGAATTTGCACCAACAAATTAACCCCTCAACTTGCACACCTTTGGGATATGGAAGGAAACTGGAACACTGCGGGGATGGGGGGGTAGGTGATGGAGGGGGAAACCAACGAGATCACAGGGAGAACGTGTAAACTCCACACAGTCAGTCAGCACTGTGGATGAGGCTGGAGCAGTGAGGAAGCAGCTGTACTAGATGTGTCATTATGTCGTCCATGCCTGGTTTGCTCTTTGAGTGGATTGGCTTGATGGACTATTACTTGTTAACCTGTAGGGCTTGAAGTCATATAAAGATTACACTCATTTTAATGGACACCATTAGTGCCATGAAACCACAAGGTCCATAATACCTTAAGACGATAAGATACAGGAGCAGAATTAGGCTGTTTGGCCCATTGAGTCTGCTCTGTCATTTATCATGGCTGATCCATTTCACTCTCAGCCCCAAACCCCTGCCTTCTCCCTGCATGCCCTGACTAATCAAGAATCTATCAACATCTGTCTTAAATCACAGTCCATTGAGTCTGGCCCACCATCCACTCATGCCTGCTTCATTTTCAAAGCCAAGAGATTCTACGGATGCTGGAAATCCCGAGCGACACACACAAAATGCTGGAAGGACTCAGCAGGTCAGGCAGCATCTATGGAGAGGAATAAACAGTCGACATTTTGGCTTGAGCCCCTTCTTCAGGACCGGTCTGGTCCTGACCGGGATGGTGGTAGAGGCTGATACCTTAGGATTAGATTGATTTTAGAGTAGATTAAAAAGTCAGCACAATATCATGTATTGTACCGTAGTGTTCTATGTTCTATGTCAAAACTTGTCTACTCTCTCTCTAAAGCTTCACTCTCTTCCCATACTGAGGTAACCAGAACCGAACGCGGTATTCTAAATATGGTCTAACCAGGGTTTATGGAGCTGCAACGTTACCTCATGGCTCTTGAATTCAATCTCCTGAATAATGAAGGTCAACACACCACACAACTCCTTAACAACCCAATCAATTTTGGTGGCCACTTTGAGGGATGTGTGGATGTGGACCCAAAGATCCCTCTGGTCCTCTGCACTGCTAAGAATCCTGCCATACCTGAGTTTCTTAACTATTTTCTGAACTGACCTGACAAGCTAGAGTCAAATGTAGGCTATGATGGGTAAGGGGGGAAGATTTTGTACCTTAAATGCCTTCAGAGATTGTTTTACAATGCCTTGCGTTTAAAGTGAGAGAAGAAAAAGTTTAAGATATTTTCTTAACATATACAGAGAGTGATGGATGCACGGAATGCATTGCCAAGTTAACATTGGCAGCAGATACAGACAACAGAAAACAAAACATTACAGCACAGTACAGGCCTTTTGGCCAGTGATATTGTGCTGATCTTTTAACCTACAATAATCTAATTCCCACCTACAGAGCCCTTCACTTTTCTATCATCCATGTGCCTATCCAAGAGTCTCTTAAATGTCCCTCATGTACCTGACTCTATCACAACCCCTGGCAGCATATTCCACATATTCACCACTCTACGTGTAAAAACTTGCCTTTGACATGCCCCCTATACTTGGCTCCAATCAATGTAAAATTATGTACCTCAGTATTTGACATTTTTGCTCTGGGAAACAGCATCTGCTCACTCGATCGATGCCTCTTACCAGTTTGTACACCTCTACCCAGTCACCTCTCATCCCATTTCACTCCAAAGAGAAAAGCCCTAACTCGCTCAACCTCCCTTCATAAGACATGCTCTCTAATCCAGGTAGCATCCTCTGCACCCTCTCTAAAGTTTGTACATCCTTCCTATGATGAGGTGGCCCGATCTGAACATGATACTCCAAGTGTGGTCTAGCCAGGATAGTATAACGCTGTAACATTACCTCATGGCTCTTTAACTCAATATCCAGACTAATGAAGGTCAACACACCATACGCCTTCTTAACAATCCTATCAGCTTGTGTGGTACAATTAATTTGTTTAAGAAACTGACGGGAAAGTGCAGGAACTGGAAGGATATGGATCATGTACAGGCAGGAGAGAATTATCTTAATTTGGCATTGTGTGCATAGATAAGATGAGCCAAAGGACTTGTACCTCTGCTGTATTGTTCTATGTTTTCTTTTATGTTCCATTACAACATTATTTTCTTGTCACACTACATAGGTAGTGTATATTTAGGTACCTATCCTATCAGATCCAATAACATACCAACTCTGTATGTCATTGTCACAGGAAATGGATCTTTGTCCAGTTTTCCTTACTAACCCACGCCCACACCCTCTGAACCTAGTTGCTATGGAGATCAATTGGAATTGCCCATTCCCTCCACATCTCCTTGCTAACACAGACCTCACAGGCCAATCACCCTGGTCAGAATAAATCTTACAATCCACAGACACACACACACACACACACACACACACACACACACACACACACACACACAAACACATGCACACACATGCCACACACGCACATACGCATATACAGACATGCGTGCATCCACACATACACCTTACACACACACACACACGTACATACACAGACACCTTATACACACACAGAATATTCTGCCTACTGTTCTATAATCCTGATACAGTATTCTATAGGTGTGAACACTTGCTAACTCATCGCCTGCTAATATTATATTAAGAGCCCCTACAATATTAATACAATAATAATGATGTCCCTGAGGAAATGGGATTTCACAGCAAAAACAATTAAGAGCAAAATTGTAAAAATTCATCTGTGACCCCCCCGTCAGAATTTCAATATCAAGCAAAAAGCCAAGAGCTTATTAAAATCCAATGTACAACAGATAATTAAACAACCTTCAATCTCTTATAGCAATAATATGATGTATTATTTAATAAGTTACATAATATGCCAAGAGGCTGAGTCTCACATTGGATTCAAGCTCCAAAGGAGGAAGGAAAGAAGCAAAAGTGATGAAAGAAGAGCAAAAGAAAGGAGAAGAGAAACAGAGGGATTTAGAAAAGCTTTTCCGTAAACCTCTCAAGATGTATCACAGCCCATGAAGAATTTATCGAAGAGTTAGGGCAGGCAGGTGGGCCATATCTTCTCAAGCTGTATGTTTGATTCATTTCCAACATTTAAGAGAAGTTCAGGTAGGTTCAAGGTTCAAAGTGCATTGATTATCAAAGAATATATACTACATATAATCGTGAGATTTGTCTCTGTGCAGGCAGCCACAAAACAAGGAAACCCAGTAGAACCCAATTTTAAAAAAGACCTCTGAACGTCCAATGTGCAGAGAAAAAAAAAGTGGAAACAATAAAAGAAAGCAAATAAAATTCAGTACTGAAGTTCACAAAAGTGAGCCCACAGCCATGAAACCAGTCGTCACTGCTGCCAATCCAGGAGCCTGTTAGTTGCAGGCCACAGCCCAGGTTCAGTGCAGAGCTGAGTAAACCTCGTGGACCAGCCAAATAGCAGGTTATTCCTCACTGTTGGACCTGGGACCTACCAATTTGATTCAGTCTGAGCCTGGCCTTTCCAACCTGGCCCAGCATTTAAATCAGCCAACCAGTGGATCGTTTCTTGGTCTCGTGCTCGGGCACTAGCACCATCTTAAACCAGAAGAGCGCAGAAGATTTAATAATGTGGACGAGAAGGGTATAGAGACCTATGGTTCACATACAGGCAGATGCGAATCGACAGAAGACCAGGCTGACAGGGACTAGATGGGTTAAAGCCAGTGTCTGTGCCGTTGTGCTCTATAATTCTACGACTCTATTTAACATTAACATTAACCTGTTTAGGTATCCACCACACCATGTGTAAAAGAAAACATGCTCCACATACATTGTACTTAAACCCCTCTCACCTTCAGTATTTGCTATTTCTATCCCAGGAGAAAAAATTCTGACTGTCTCCACAACCTACGCCTCTCATAATCTTATAAACTTCCATCAGATATCCCTGCAGCATCTGACGTTCCAGAAAAAACTGGCAGGAGGAGACTGCAGCGCACCGCGCGCGCACAGCCCTCCGGTGAAAAATGATATCATATCTGTTAAATAGGGGTCATGGACAATTCTGATTTGATGGAGACAGATGTGAAAGCACAGAGGAACATCTGGAGAAATTTCTGAAACGCCCATTCGCTGCTGTCGTTACTGCGCGATTGTGAATCTTCCGGAGGGAAGGCCGCAAAATCCTCGGCTTTGCCTGCTGTTGGCGACCGAGATTGAGGTCGAATCGCTCGGATAGAGATGGTGCTCAGTACTCTGTGTCAGAGAGCTGATCAGAGGCTCGAAGTTTTCGGACGACTCAGAATCGGACTGTGGTCGGGCATGGCAGGAAGAGTTTTTCTTCCTTTTCCCGTCTGCGTGAGATGTGGGACATTTGAGAGACTTTGAACTTTCTACTGTGCTCATGGACTGTTCTTCATCAAGTTATGGTATTGTTGCACTGTTGTAACTATATGTTATAATTATGTGGTTTTGTTAGTTTTTTCAGTCTTGGTCTGTCCTGTGTTTTGTGATATCACACCGGAGGAAATATTATATCATTTCTCAATGCATGCATTGCTAAATGACAATAAAAGAGGACTGCGTGCCTTCATAACCTAAAAAAAACAATCCAAATTTGTCCAAACTCTCTTTTTAACTCATATCCTCCAATCTAGGCAGCATCCTGGTGAGCCTCTTCTGAATGCTCTTCAAAGCTTCCACTTCCTTCCTGTAATGGAGTGATCAGATTTACAAGCAATAATCCAAGTGCCACCAAACCAGAATCGGAATCAGGTTAATATCACTGGTATATGTCGTGAATGTTGTTGTCTCTGTGGTAATAATAATAATAATAGAAAAAACATGAATTACAGTAAGTATATGTATATTACAATGTGTACAGTGTGTGTATGTGTGATATATATACATTACAGTATATATATTTTAAATATATATATTTATTTACTTATATTAAATAAGTAGTGCAAAATGGAAATTAAAAAGTAGTGAGTGAGTATTCATAGCTTCAATGTCCATTCAGAAATTTGATGGCGGAGGGGAGGAAGCTGTTCCTGAATCATTGAGTGTGTGTCTTCAGGCTTCTGTACCTCCTGCCTGATGGTAGCAACGAGAACAAGGCATTGCATGGGTGATTGGTGTCCTTAATGATGGATGCCTGCCTTTTTAAGGCATCGCACCCTGAAGATGTCCTGGATACAACAGAGGCTAGTGCCCATGAAGGAGCTGACTAGGTTTACACCTCTCCACAGCTTACCTCGATCCTGTGCATACTTCCTGACTCTTATTCTCAATGCCCGAAGCAATGAAGGCAAGTATACTATATGCCCTCTGTACCAACCTATCTAATGTGTGGCCACCCTCTATCAATAGTTTGGATATGAGGCATGAATGTAATATGAAGAACATAGAACACTACAGCATAGTACAGGTTCTTTGGCCCATGATGTTGTGCCAACCTGCAAATCTACACTTCCCACTACTGTAGCCCTCCATTTTCTATCACCTATATGCTTTTCTACAAGTTTCTTATAAGTCCCTAATGTATCTGCCTCTACAACCACCCCTGGCAGGGTGTTCCACACACCCACCACTTTCTATATAAAAAAATACTGCTGATATCTTCCCTCCCACCCCCACACTGTACATTTCCCAATCACTTCAAACTTCAATCACTCACCTAATTTATTTAAGTTTGCTGTTTATGCAAAGGGGAGTGGTAAAGTGAGTTGTGAGAGGCATGCGGAGAGGCTCAAGGAAATATAAGGTTAGTCTGGCATTTTCATCCACAGAACTCCCACTCACTGGATGTTATTCATATCATTTTCTGTAAACTCTAGAGACTGTTGTGGGTGAAAATCCCAGGAGATCAGCAGTTTCTGAGATACTCAAACCACCCCATATGGCACCAACAATCATAAGACCATAAGACTATAAGACAAAGGAGCAGAAGTAGGCCATTCGGCCCATCGAGTCTTCTCCGCCATTTTATCATGAGCTGATCCATTTTATCCTATTTAGTCCCACTGCCTCGCCTTCTCACCATAACCTTTGATGCCCTGGCTACTCAGATACCTATCAATCTCTGCCTTAAAGACACCCAATGACTTGGCCTGCACTGCCGCCCGTGGCAACAAATTCCATAGATTCACCACCCTCTGATTAAAAAAATTTTTTCGCATTTCTGTTCTGAAAGGGCGCCCTTCAATCCTGAAGTCATGCCCTCTCGTACTAGACTCCCCCATCATGAGAAACAACTTTGCCACATCCACTCTGTCCATGCCTTTTAACATTCGAAATGTTTCTATGAGGTCTCCCCTCATTCTTCTAAACTCCAAGGAATACAGTCCAAGAGTGGATAAACGTTCCTCATATGTTAACCCTCTCATTTCCGGAATCATTCTAGTGAATCTTCTCTGAACCCTCTCCAACGTCAGCACATCCTTTCCTAAATAAGGAGACCAAAACTGCCCACAGTACTCCAAGTGAGGTCTCACCAGCGCCTTATAGAGCCTCAACATCACATCCCTGCTCCTATACTCTATTCCTCTAGAAATGAATGCCAACCTTGCATTCGCCTTCTTCACCACCGACTCAACCTGGAGGTTAACTTTAAGGGAATCCTGTACGAGGACTCCTAAGTCCCATTGCATCTCAGAACTTTGAACTCTTTCCCCATTTAAATAATAGTCTGCCCATTTATTTTTTCTGCCAAAGTGCATAACCATACACTTTCCAACATTGTACTTCATTTGCCACTTCTCTGCCCATTCTTCCAATCTATCCAAGTCTCTCTGCAGACTCTCCGTTTCCTCAGCACTACCGGCCCCTCCACCTATCTTCGTATCGTCAGCAAACTTAGCCACAAAGCCCTCTATTCCATAATCCAAATCCTTGATGTACAATGTAAAAAGAAGCGGCCCCAACACTGATCCCTGTGGAACACCACTGGTAACCGGCAGCCAACCAGAATAGGATCCCTTTATTCCCACTCTCTGTTTCCTGCCAATCAGCCAATGCTCTATCCACGTATGTAACTTTCCTGTAATTCCATGGGCTCTTATCTTGTTAAGCAGCCTCATGTGTGGCATCTTGTCAAAGACCTTCTGAAAATCCAAATATACAACATCCACTGCATCTCCCTTGTCTAGCCTACTGGTAATTTCCTCAAAAAATTGTAATAGGTTTGTCAGGCAGGATTTTCCTTTAAGGAATCCATGCTGAGTTCTGCCTATCTTGTCATATGCCTCCAGGTACTCTGTAACCTCATCCTTGACAATCGACTCCAACAACTTCCCAACCACCGACGTCAAGCTAACAGGTCTATAATTTGCTTTTTGCTTCCTTGCCCCCTTCTTCAATAGCGGAGTGACATTTGCAATCTTCAGATCCTCCGGAACCATGCCAGAATCTATCGACTTTTGAAAGATCATCGCTAATGCCTCCGCAATCTCCACAGCTACTTCCTTCAGAACACGAGGGTGCATTCCATCTGGTCCAGGAGATTTATCGACCTTTAGCCTATTCAGCTTCCTGAGTACTTTCTCTGTCGTAATTGTGACTGCGCACACTTCTCTTCCCTGCCACCCTTGAGTGTCCGGTATCCTGCTGTCTTCCTCAGTGAAGACTGATGCAAAATACTTGTTCAGTTCCTCTGCCATCTCCTCATCTCCCATTACAATTTCTCCAGTATCATTTTTTATTGGTCCCATATCTACTCTCACCTGTCTTTTACTCTTTATATACTTGAAAAGCTTTTAGTATCCTCTTCGATATTATTTGCTAGTTTCCTTTCATAGTTAATCTTTTCTCTCTTAATGACCTTCTTGGTTTCCTTTTGTAAGGTTTTAAAGACTTCCCAATCCTCTGTCTTCCCACTAATTTTTGCTTCCTTGTATGCCCTCTCCTTAGCTTTAACTTTGGCTTTGACTTCTCTTGTCAACCACGGTTGCATCCTTTTTCCACTCGAAAATTTCTTCTTTTTTGGAATATACCTGTCTTGCACATCCCTCATTTCTCGCATAAACTCCAGCCACTGCTGCTCTGCCGTCTTTCCCGTCAGTGTCTCTTTCCAGTCAACTTTGGCCAGTTCCTCTCTCATGCCACTGTAGTTTCCTTTACTCCACTGAAACACCGACACATCAGATTTTGTGGTCAAGGTCATTTAGATCACATTTCTCCCTCATACTGATGTTTGGTCTGAACAATAACTGAACCTCTTGACCATGTCTACATGCTTTTATGCGTTGAATTGCTGCCACATGATTGGCTGAACAGATACTTTGGATTAACGAGTAGGTGTATAGGTGTACCTCATAAAATGGCCATAGATTAGAGACAGACTAAATCCAGAGAAAACAAGCCAAGTTTGTCCAAACTTTTCTTATAGATAATACTCTCTAATCCAGGCAGTATCCTGGAAAACCACTTCTGTGCCCTTTCCAAAGTCTCCACATCCTTCCTGAATTAAAGCAGATCAGAATGTACATGTATATTGACTTGGAGAAATAAAGAAATGTAAAAGATACATTTGCTGGTAATGCAAACCAAATAGAAAAATGCACTTCAGGATGGATATAAATGCTTTACAGAGGGATATCGAGAGCTTAGGTTAGTTTGCAAATGGAGGATAAAGTATATAAAAGTAAGCTTTTTCATTTTGCATGATAAAGTATTAATTTTGAGAGGACTAGATATAAAAGCAAGGATATACTGCTGAGGTTGTTTAAGGCAGTGGTCCCCAACCACTGGGCCACGGACTAGTACCGGGCCGCAAAGCATGTGCTACCGGGCCGCGAGGAACAATACGAGTCAGCTGCACCTTTCCTCATTCCCTGTCACGCACTGTTGAACTTGAACATAGTGTTGCCAACTGTCCCGTATTAGCCGGGACATCCCGTATATTGGGCTAAATTGGTTTGACCCGTATTTCCCCCGCTAAGGTGCAGCGTTCCTATGAAACCTTTTGTGCCAAAATGGTATGAAGCGAAAAAGCAATTACCATTAATTTATATGGGAAAATTTTTGAGCGTTTCCAGACCCAAAAAATAACCTACCAAATCATACCAAATAACATATAAAACCAAAAATAAATAACACTAACATATAGTAAAAGCAGGAACGATATGATAAGTACACAGCCCATATAAAGTAGAAATAACGTATGTACAGTATAGTCGGGAAGATGAAGGCAAAACCGAGTTGTGGGGGGAAAATCAGCACGTACGCGCATGCGCACACCGGTGCCTGCGCAAGGCTTCATGGTCATAGTAGTCTTTCCTGGGGTAAGGTGTCCTGGGATTTGACTGCTACTTTTGTCCCTTATTTGGGAGTGAGAAAGTTGACAACCCTATCTGTAAAAGACAACTTGAGGTGAGTTTAACCCTACTTGGACACCCCCACCCCCCCACCCCGGTCGGCCAGTCCGCAAGAATATTGTCAATATTAAACTGGTCCGCCGGGCAAAAAAAGGTTGGGGACCCCTGGTTTAAGGCATTGGTCCAACTGCACTTCGGGTATTCTGAGCAGTCTTGGGCACTATATCTATGAGAAAAGGTGGTGGGGTGGAGACATGTTTACCAAAAGAGATGTATAGTACTCCTTCCCTCCTCTAGCCTCGAGGTCACTCTTGGGCCAGGTGTAGAACCTACTTAGCCCCACTATCAGGGTCATGGGAAGCCATGGGAACAGGTGGTGTATGGTCGTATGAGCAGCTGGTGCACACTACAAGTCTTGGTTATGCGACCACTGACACCAGGCAGGCAGTCTCTGAAGAGCATTGATAATGACTGTGGTCATCCGTCTCATAAAGATACTGCCCAGAAGAAGGTACAGTAATGGCAAACCACTTCTGCAGAAAAAAATTCTAAGAACAATCATGATCATGCAACAGGGAACACAATGATGATGATCTAAGAAATGATATGCTAGCATTGGAAAGGGTCCAGAAGGAGGTTCACAGGAATAATCCCGGGGCTGAAAGCGTTAATGAATGAGGAGCGTTTGAGGGCTCTGGACCTGTACTTGCTGCAGTTTATGAGAATAAGGAGATATCTAATTGAAACCTAGCGAATACTGAAAGACCTTGGTAGAACAGATATGTTTTCTGTATAGGGGGAGTCTAGAACCAGAGGTCACAACCTCACAATACAAGGATGTTACTTTAGAACAGAGATGAGGAGGAATTTCTTTAGCAAGAGGATGGCAAATCTGTAAAATTCATTGCCACAGATGGCTCGGCCAAGTCATTGGGTATATTTCAAGCGGAAGCTGATAGGTGCTTGATTAGTCAGGTTGTCAATGGTTACAGGGAGAAGGCAGGAGAATGGAGTTGAGAGGGATGATAAATCACGATGAAATGGTGAAGCAGACTCGATGGGCTGAATGGTGTAGTTCTGCTCCTGTGTCTTATGGTCCCATGGTGTTATCATTCACAAAGGTACGTTCAAATGAATTGATTAATTTTATCCTCAGTAATGAGCAGACCTGCAGGAAGCAGCCTACAATGAGTCATTAGACTCCAGCACCTTCTTGCAGAAAATATACCACCACTTCTCACTTACGCAACTTTACCCCAACAGTTGCCGATGTTCTCTTCAATCTCCCTATAATTGTACCACCACCCCAATCTGTCCCGACTGGCCAACTTATATCCTTATGCCAGGTTTTCTCAGTGACTGATGGTCACTATCTCTTGTGACTTCTGTAAATCTCAGTATTGGTAATAGAGAAAGATCTAACCTTTGGTAATCGTTCGGGGTCTCCAGGGTGCCGTGGGATCACTTTCTGTAACCTCTGGAATCCATAGTCAATGGTGGGTTCATTCAATGCTATAGAATTGGAGAGGAACAAGAAATTACTCAATAGAAAGCAGTAAGCAAATAGCAGGCACTGTCAGGGATGGCGAAACACTGAGTCTTCAACAGGACCACCATAGACAGCGTGATGCCACTTTTTTCTGAACACCTACACAGAATCATGGAGTCATTGAGTCATACGGCGCAGAAACAGGCTATTTGGCCCAACTAGTCCTTTCTGAGCTATTAGATGCGCATTGAATCATCGACATGTAAAGTGAAATGCGTTATTTGTGTCAAATCAAATCAGCGAGGATTATGCTGGGCAGCCCACAAGTGTTGCCACACTTCCAGCCCCAACATAGCATGCCCACAAGTTGCTAGCCCTAACCCGTAGGTCTTTGGACTGCAGGAGGAAACCGTAGCACCCAGAGGAAACACGTGTGGTCACGGGGAGAAGGTATATGCTCTTTATAGGCAATGGCAGGAATTGAACACTGATTGCAGATCACTGGCACTGTAATAGTATTATGCTAAAAGCCACGCTGTCCTTCTGAGCTAGTCCATTTGCCGGTTTATTTAGCATACTTTTAAGCCATTCCGATCAAGCATCTGTCTAAGTGTCTTTTAAGTGTTGTTATCGTACCTGGTTTTAGAGCTTAAGAGCATCTTGTTCTATGTACCCACTACTCTTGTGTGAAAAAATTTCCCCTCAGCTCCCTTCCCCTCTCACCTTAAAGCTATGCCCTCTAACTTTGGGAAAGGACTGCAACCATCCACTTCATCTATGCCTGTAAGGAACTTATAACCTTCTATAAAGTCATTAAGGTTGTCATAGCTGGGGGTGGTGGTAGGGATAAACTCCCACTACGTATTAAATGTTCCCAATGGCCTGGGGCCAAATTGCCTCTGACAACCAAGACCAGCTCCTGGCCTTCGTGTGTGGCCTAGCTACTAAGCCCAGCAGAGCCATTTGTACTGGCAGGAGAAGGGGCAAAGGTGGGTTACTGGTGCCTTAAAACTAGTCGGTTCAGGCAGACGGGGCTCGTCAACTGTGACTGGCAGCTTATCTAGAAGGAAAACTCTGATTGCAAACCTCCACTGCTTTGTGGCTATACCCATTAATGGAGAAGGTTTCAGGAGTAAACCACTCCTTGGGAAAAAAACTGTGGCCACTGACCTTATCTATGCCCATAATGAATTTATAATGAAGGTGATTCCTTAGCCTCCTATGCTGTGGGGTAAAAAGTCCCAGCGTATCTAGCTTCTCCTGTCCTTGCAATCCTACTAACATCCTCATGTGCACTCTTTTCAGCTTAATGACATCCTTCCTATAGTAAGGTGACCAGAAATGCAAACAATACCCCAAATGTGATGTCGCTAATGACCTGATATAATTGTAACAGCAAGTCCCAAATCCCAAACAATCTTCCGGGGCGGGGGGATCCTGTGGCACTCAGTAAATGCACTCCTTACACACACACACACACACACACACACACACACACACACACGCACGCATACACAAACATTACTTTGTCATTCTGCTGTCGTTGCACTGAGTGTGTGCATGTCAATGTCTTTCCCCGTATGTTCTCATAATGGGTCCTAATCTGAGCAGAAGCGCTGAAGTTGGTTTTATGGTGCCTTTCCCACCATACACAGTGGAATATTCCATTTTTTTTGGTAACGGGAATGAATAAATGTGTATATGTTGTTTGTATACTGGGTATATACTTGTGTTTATTTTCTATTGTGATTTTAACTACATTGTGAAGTGCGTCATATACTAATTCATGTGCAGTCTTAAGTGAACTTTTTTGGTAATTAAAGATGGTATGTCCTATTGTTAAAAAAAAAGGCAACTAATTGCCCTCAGTTGGAGAGAGAGATTGGGGCTGCCATGAGTTCACACTGGACAAGTTATAAGTATGGAGCTATTATTGTGTTTTAACATAAGAACATGAGAAATAGGAGTAGGCCATCCGGCCCATCGAGCCTGCCCTACCATTCAATAAGATCATGGCTGATCTGTCTGTAAACTCAGCTCCATATACCTGCCTTTTCCCCATAACCCTTAATTCCCTTACTATGTAAAAACCTATCTAACTGTTTCTTAAATATATTTAGTGAAGAAGCCTCAACTGCCTCCCTGAGCAGAGAATTCCACAGATTCACCACTTTCTGGGAAAAACAGTTTCTCCTCTTCTCTGTCCTAAATCTTCTCCCCTGAATCTTGAGGCAATGTCCCCTAGTTCTAGTCCCACCTACCAATGGAAGCAACTTTCCTACTTCTATCTTATCTATCCTTTTCAAAATTTTGTATGTTTTTATAGGATCCCCTCTCATTCTTCTGAACTCCAGAGAATATAGTCCCAGGCGACTCAATTTCTCCTTATAGGTTAACCCCTTCATCCCTGGAATCAACCTGGTGAACCTCCTCTGCGCTGCCTCCAAAGCCAGTATATCCCGCCTCAAGTATGGAGACCAGAACTGCACACAGTACTCCAGGTGCGGCCTCACCAGTACCCTGTACAGTTGCAGTGTGGCCTCCCTGCTCTTGAATTCAATCCCTCTAGCAATGAAGGCCAACATTCTGGTAGATATCTTTTTGTAAATATTGACAGTTTATTTTTCACTATTTTTGCTAAGTTTTGAGAGTTTGATTTTTGGCACATCTAGTAAACACCCTTGCACTGAAGTGTTCAGTGCCTCCAGCCATTTTTTCATTGGTCATAACCCAGGTATTGACCAAACTCAGTGAGTTGAGCAGCTTCTCTGGGAGAAGTCTCTCCACAGATGCTGCTCGACCTGCTGAATATCTCCAGAAGACTATTCATTGCTCCAGATTTCAGCAACTGCAGTCTCTTTTGTGTCCTGTACTCAGTGCCCTGACTGATGAACACACAAGTATGTCAAATGGCTTCCTTGCCACCCTGTCTACCCGTGGCTCCACTATCAGGGCACAAGTACCTTTACTACCCCTGGTCTCTGTGTTCTACAATCCTCTCCATGGCCCTACATTTCACGGTGTAAGTCTTTCCCTGGCTAATGTAGTAAACTGCAAAACTTTGCACTTCTCCAAGTTAAATTCCACCTGTGGCTTTTTGGCCCACTTCCCCAATTGATGTGGATTCCATTGTACTCTTAGGTAGTTCTGTTTACTGCCCACTGTATAACAATTTTGCAGTCATTCATAGACTTGATGACAGCTTACACAGAGACATTAGAAACAAATTGGTAATTTGGTTAATTACTAATGGATTCAGGTTCACGGAATCTTCATCTCACTTTCTCAATACTTACTGCTTATTAATGGAAAAGAGTACAGTCGACCTTTTGGACTGAAACCCTTTATCAGTCCTGATGAAAATTCTCAGCCCAAAATGTTGACTGTACTCTTTCCCATAGATGCTGCCTGGCCTGCTGAGTTCCTTCAGTATTTTGTGTATGCTGCTTAGATCTCCAGCATCTGCAGAGTTTCTCATTTTTATTGCTTCTTTCTTTCTTTCTTTTTGTATTTGCACAGTTTGTTATCTTTTGCACACTGGTTGAATGCCCAAGTAATGCAGTCTATCATTGATTCTGCTATAGATATTATTCTATGGGTTCATTGAATATGCCTGCAGGAAAATGAATCTTGGGGTTGTATATGGTGGCATATATGCACTTTGATAATAAATTTGCTTTGAACCTTAAACTTTATTGTTACATGCACTGACTACAGCAAAAACTTTGTTTTGCAAGCCATCCATACAGATCATTTTATCACAACTGTATGCTGAGGTAGTGTAGGGAGAAATAATAACATATTGCAGAATAAAGTGTTACCTTTGCAGAGCAACTGCAGGCCAGGCAGACAACAAGATAGGGTAAAAAGTCCATCTTATTATACAGGGGGTCTTCCTAACAGTCTTATTTTTGATTGATCTCCTTGTGACTGCATGGGTTTCATCCTGGTGCTCTGGTTTCTTCCATATTCCAAGGATGTACAGGTCAGCCACCGTGGAATGGTTGAGCAGACTCGATGGGATGAATGGCCTAATTCTGTTCCTATGTCTTACAGTCTTATGAACTATTGAATGGTCCCTAATACCAGAGGTCCCCAACCTTTTTGGCACTGCGGACCAGTTTAATATTGACAATATACTTGCGGACCAGCCAATCGGGGTTGGGGGGGGTGGGGAGTTGACAATGGACAAGAGTAGCAGTCAAATACGTTGTGTTTACCCCCGAGAAAGACTACAATGACCATAAAGCCTTGCGCGGGCACCAGTGCGCATGCGTGACATGCACATGCGTGTACGTGCTGATTTTTTTCTACAAATCGTTTTTTAGCGATTCTGTTCGGGGGGGGAGGGGTGTTAATCACGACCGGAGTATCGGTGATAAGTGGCTAATACACTCAATTTCGTTTCTAAAATGGTTTATCTAACGAATTTAATATTAAACACACAGCGCATATCTTCCTCGCATGAATATAGTGATAAGTCAATTATCAGGGGAGGACAGGGGAGCTTGAAGTAAGTGTTGAACGAACTTCCAGTAGAAGTGGTAGAGGCAGGTTGGATATCAACATTTAAAGAAAAATTGGATAGGTATATGGACAGGAGAGGAATGGAGGGTTATGGGCTGAGTGCAGGTCGGTGGGACTAGATGAGAGTAGCGTTCGGCACGGACTAGAAGGGCCGAGATGGCCTGATTCCGTGCTGTAATTGTTATATGGTTATATAAGTCACTTATAAGTCAATAGCATCATAACATTTTAAGCAACGTTTGGATATTAAACACACAGCACATATTTTCCCCGTATGAACATATAAAATCATTGCAACACACCAATATCGCTGAATCAGTGGGAGACCTGGGCTTGTTTTCCTGCAACAAGACGGTCCTATCGAGGGGTGATGGGAGACAGCGATACTCGAAGGGGGTTCCTTATGTCCAGTCTATTCCGCAATTTGGTTTTCATTGCATTCATTGCAGAAAACTCCGTTTCGCAGAGATATGTTGGAAATGGAAGCAACGTTTTCAGTGTTTTCATGGCTATCTCAGGATATTTAGCCTTGACTTTGATCCAGAATGCCGGCAGAGATGTTATGTCAAACATACTTTTCAGCCCACCGTCACTTGCAAGCTCAAGGAGTTGATCTTCTTCCCGCGCTGACATGGATGACATGCGGGTAATGACCTCGTGTGCGTTCAAGCTCAACAGTGGGCGTGACAGGGAATGAGGAAAGGTGCAGCTGACTCATATCGCCAGATCATATCATTTCTTCGTGGCTCGGTAGCACTTGCTTTGCAGCCCGGTGGTTGGGGACCGCTGCCTAATACAATAAGGTCACCCCTAACGTAACATACCCCTTTATGACCTTGCACCTTCTTGCATTCCCTCAACGTAACACTTCATTCTGCATTGCTGTTTTCACGTGTTTGTATCTCAGTGCACAGTGGCACTGAAGCGATCTGTATGGATGACGTACAAAATAAAGCTTTTCACTGTACCTCAGTACATGTGACAATAATAAACCAATTTACCAAATGTAATTCCTTTCTCTCCCACGCAGATGTCGCTTGACTCACTGAGTCTCTACAGCAGATGTCTGCTACTCTCTTAAGTGTTTGTTAATCATGTTTTTATACTTCCGCCTTAAACATTTATTTATCTAGAAGTGCACAGACCCGTCCGGCCCAATGAACCACACCACCCAGCAACCCATGTATTTTAACACCAGCCTAATTTTAAGAAGACAATTTACAATGACCAATTAACCTACCAACCGGTACGTCTTTGGACTGTGGGAGGAAACCACAGCACCCGGAGAAAACCCATGCTGTTCACGGGAATAACGTACAGACTCCTTCCGGATGGTGCCGGAATTGAAATCTGAATTCCGGAACACCCTGAGATGTGATATCGTCGCACTATCAGCTACGCTCCCATGGCACCAACAAACATGGATCTAAATTTTTTAAAAAGTTAAACATATTTTGTTTAAAGTAACAAGGTATTTGAATCTTCTTTAAGTAGAGTCAAGTGTATTGTCATTTAACTATGTACATGTATACCATCAAACAAGCCAATGTTTCTCTGACAACACACATAAAAGTTGCTGGTGAACGCAGCAGGCCAGGCAGCATCTCTAGGAAGAGGTACAGTCAACGCTCCGGGCCGAGACCCTTCGTCAGGACTAACTGAAGGAAGAGTGGGTAAGGGATTTGAAAGTTGGAGGGGGAGGGGGAGATCCAAAATGATAGGGAAGACAGGAGGGGGAGGGATGGAGCCAAGAGCTGGACAGGTGATAGGCAAAAGGGATACGAGAGGATCATGGGACAGGAGGCCCAGGGAGAAGGAAAAGGGGGGGGGGGGAGAAAAGCCCAGAGATGGGCAAGGGGTATAGTGAGAGGGACAGAGGGAGAAAGAGGCGAGAGAGAATAAGAATGTGTGTATATAAATAAATAAATAATGGATGGGGTATGAGGGGGAGGTGGGGCATTAGCGGAAGTTTGAAAAGTCTGTTCATGCCATCAGGTTGGAGGCCACCCAGACAGAATATAAGGTGTTGTTCCTCCAACCTGAGTGTGGCCTCATCTTTACAGTAGAGGGGGCCATGGATAGACATATCAGAATGGGAATGGGACGTGGAATTAAAATGTGTGGCCACTGGGAGATCCTGCTTTCTCTGGCGGACCTCCCCCTCATACCCCATCTGTTATTTATTTATATACACACATTCTTATTCTCTCTCTCCTTTTTCTCCCTCTGTCTCTCTCACTATACCCCTTGCCCATCCTCTGGGCTTTTTCCCCCCTCCCCCTTTTCCTTTTCCCTGGGCCACCCATCCCATGATCCTCTCATATCCCTTTTGCCAATCAACTGTCCAGCTCTTGGCTCCATCCCTCTCCCTCCTGTCTTCTCCTATCATTTTGGATCTCCCCCCCGCCCCCACTTTTAAATCTCTCACTATCTCTTCTTTCAGTTAGTCCTGACGAAGGGTCTCGGCCTGAAATGTCGACTGTACCTCTTCCTAGAGATACTGCCTGGTCTGCTGCATTCACCAGCAACTTTGATGTGTGTTGCTTGAAATTCCAGCATCTGCAGGTTTCCTTGTGTTTGTAATGTTTCTCTGAGCTAGAGTGTAAAGCACAGTGGTAAAATGATGAAATCTACAGATGGATTACACATAAATAAACAAACTAAAGAGCATAAATTAAATATTCTAAGGTACAGATTAGACTAGCCAGTGACAGTTTGAGTGTGATGCGGCAGGGAGTTCAGAAGCCTAGTGGCCTGAGGGAAGAAACTGTTTCCCATCCTGACTGTTCTTGTCTTTATGCACTGGAGTCTCCCACCTGATGGTAGAAAGTCAAAGAGGATGCTGGATGGATGGGTGGGATCCTTGATAATACTAAGGGCCCTGCGTAGGCCACGCTCCTGATAAATGTGCCCAATGGATGGCAGGGAGACCCCTGTGTTCCTCTCAGCTGTCCTCACAGCCCTTTGTAGGGACTTCCGGTCCAATACTCAGCTGCTCGCGTGCCTGATGGAGATGCAATTTGTCAGAACACTCTCAATGATGCTCTGATAAAATGCAGCTAAGATGGGGGGGGTGGGGCAGCCTTGTTTGCCTCAATCTTCCCAGGAAGTGGGGACACTGCTGTGTCATCTGCTTGGTCATCAGATCGGCACATTTTTACATGTTTTGGTCTGAATCCTATTTGCTCAGTTTTACTCTCTTCCTGTCAATATGGAGATATTAATGATCCCTGGTCACACTCCAGTGTAATTTAGTTTAGATTGTGATCTAAGATTAAACCTAACAAGCTCAAATGACACCATTATCATCTATTGCCAGTCTGTTAGCTGACCTCATTTCCAGCTCTCGCTGTCTTCCTCCTAAGTTGTCACCTTCAGAAATGTAGGAGCAGTTTACTGGGAAGCTGGGAGGCACAGTAGCATAGTGGTTAGCACAACACTTTACAGCAGCCAGCTATAAGATTCCTGCCACTGCCTGTAAGGATTTTAAACATTCTCCTCATAAACACGCGGGTTTCCTCCAGGTGCTCCGGTTTCCTCCCACATTCCAAAGATGCACGGTTAGGGTTAGTAAGTTGTGGGCATGTTATGTTGGTGCCTGTTCTGAGGTTAGGGTATGTTAATTATTTTAATGGTTCTGTCTGTATAACTAGACAATGGATGCGTACTTTGGGGCGCAGACCTGGGCGATGAACATGGAGATCCTGGGCTGCCCAGACATCAATATCCCCCCCTCGGCCTCGCGGATGTGGTTCAAAGGAATGCGAAGCAGTACATTTGGCATCAGCTTGGCTGCAGGAGCTGCCGGGAGGTGACGTGATACGTCGTCCAACCGCCTTAGGGGCTCCACTCCGGATTTGTGTAGGGTTTACTCCTCAGCCTTCTCTTCTCCCGAAGATACCCACAAGGCAGTGGGATCCGTAACCCTGGATAGGGGCCCATACAGGGTACTGTCAGCCGGAGCCAGCTGAGCCCAGGACTCGTGTAAGTCAGGGTCGTCACGCTCTGTAGTAGTGACATATGGAGCCTCTCGGGTATATAGCAAATATTAATATCACCAGCAGCCTATCTTCAGATTTGAATGTGGTTTGCAGATTGAATTTAAAATGCATATGCATAAATGCGGCCTGGGGTCAGTAGGGGGATTAACATTCATTTTGGGTGTCTAGAGTGTGTGTGCGCAGAAGGAGGTGTATGAAAATTATACGTAATTCAAAGGAAGCTTTGTAACTATAGAATTGCCCTGCTGTTACCTTTGATCTTTAGGGAATGAGAATGTCAGGTAACATTGGGTCAAGCAGGTCTCTTCTTCCATGAGTGTCTCGAATGCTGAATGAGGCACTTCTATATCCACTGGTTTCACTGTCTCTCAGTGACTTTGTTCGCAGTTACTAACAAGCTGGAAGAGCGGCGACACTCGGGCACTTGCCCAGCGCAGTCTTCACTGATTTGATCTGATGCAAAATCAGTAAGGTTAACCTAACCTTTGGCTGGCTGGATTGATTTGATTTATGGGTGTGTGCCGCCGGGAGTGGTTGGTCAGACTTGGGTTGTTTTGTGTGGAGGAGCGGAGGCTGAGAGGAGACCCGATTGAGGCCGATAGGGATCGCGAGAGTCATAGATAGACACCTGGCATCGCATTCCCAGTGTCGAAATGTCTAATGCTGGAGGGTGAGGGGCTTAAGTTGAAAGTGGAGCTAGTGGCAGGTGCCTGGAATGTGCTGCCAGGAGTTGGTGATACAGGCAAATACTACAGAGACTCTTAGATGAGGCAGAGAATGGTGGCGGGGGGGTGGAGGGATATGGATGCTGTGTAGGCAGAAAGAATAAGTTTAGTGAGGTGTTTGATTACCAATTTAATTAGTTCGGCACAACACTGAAAGAGCTTGACGTGGGGCTGAACTGTCCCATGTTCTAGAATTGAGCACATTGCTTCAGCTGAAGGTGGAAGAGAACGTGACATTGTTGAAATCACTGCCTTGTCTATCTGGCACAGTAAAATGAAACAAAAGTAGGTCAGAAAAATGCCTCAAACTTGCTCCAAAATTTAATAATTTCATTACTGACACCATAGGCAGGGTAACAGTTCAACACAGACTAAAGAGAGAGTGGTGAATTTGTGGAATTCTTTGCCAGAAGCAGTTGTGGAGGCCCAGTCATTGGACAGAGCAGACTCAATGGGTCAAATGGCCTAGTTTTGCTGCTATATCTTATGCTCTTAGATGAGCCAAAGGCCTGATTCAATAGGTACATTTAATGTCAGAGATATGTATACAATAGTCATCCTGAAATTCTTTTTCTGCGCAAACATCCAGGAAAACAGAGGAGTGCCCCAAAGAATGAGTGACAGAACCCCAAAGCACCTCCCACTGCTCCTCCTGCCCCCCTGTGTTGTTTCTTCTGATTCCCTGTTAACTCCTAGAATTATACCTCAAGGAAACAGGCCCTTCAACCCAACCCATTCACGCCGACCAGGATGCACACTTGAGTTCATCCTATCTGCCTGTGATTGACCTAAATCCCTCTAAACTAGGGGTTCCCACCCTCTGTGGAATTCTTTGCCCAATGAAGCAGTGGAGGCCACTTCAGTAAATATATTTAAGACAAGGTTGGATAGATTTTTGCATAGTAGGGGAATTAAGGGATATGGGGAAAAGGCAGGTAGGTGGAGATGAGTCCATGGCCAGACCACCCATGATCTTATTGAATGGCGGAGCAGGCTCGACGGGCCAGATGGCCTACTCCTGCTCCTATTACTCATGGTCTTATGAAAGTATTAGCATTGGTGTGCTTTCTTGGCTGTGGCATCTACATAGTTAGACCATGGGAGGCTGTTGATCATGTTCACTCATAGGAACTTGAATACAGACAGAGTCCATGGAAGGGAAGCTGTGTACACAATTCCCTGCATTTGTTTCTCAGAACCTTACTCTTCCTGCGGCCCTCTCACTCATGCTGCTGCCAGAGGAGGGTGCAGGAGTCTTGGATCTCGGGCCAAGTTTGATCAGCACAGTTCGTGGATTGGACCCGTTTTCAGAGGATTCTGCAGTCCACGTTATAAAAGCAAAGGTGTAATGTTGAGGCCTTATAAGGCAATGGTGAGGCCTCACTTGGAGTATCGTGAGCAGTTATCTAAGAAAGGACGTGCTAACATTGGAGAAGGTTCAAAGGAGGTTCACAAAAATGATTCCAGGATTGAAAGGCCTATCATATTAGAAGCATTTGATGGCTCTGGGCCTGTACTCACTGGAATTCAGAAGATTGAAGGGAGGAAGGGATCACATTGAACCTTATTGAGTATTGAAAGGTCTCAATAGAGTAGATGTGGAGAAGATGCTTCCTATGGTGGGAGAGTCTAAGTTGTGACGATGTCCTGAGATACTCATTATGGACTGTGCCTTTAAAAAGAGAGAGAGAGAGCGTGCAGCTGTACAACACAAACAGAGAGAGGGGTGAAGACTGCTCACAGTTTGTTTGGGATTTCTGCAAGGACACTGCCAGCTTCTGAGTTCCTACAGAGAGAGAGAGAGGAGGAGCTACTTGATGGACAGCTGGCGTTCAGCACAACAGTATTTAAACCAGCGTAGTTGCTTGTTTCACAGGACACGCAGATGCACTGAGGTGTGGTGAAGTTACCACTATCCTTTTCAGGTGCCCATGAGTGTGGGACTGAGGATCGACTGAGAGGAATCGATCTGTGATTATTAATGCGTGAAAGATCGACCCTGTGGCGTCTACCAGTGTGTCTAACCTTCGCCTGGGTTGGTAGATTATCAGTTGAAGACGGCGCTCTTAAGTTGATCAAGTTTGGCTAACTTAGAAGTTTCGGAGGACAATGGGAAGAATCGACGGCATCGGGTTACGAGGACAAAAAACACCTCTCTCTCTCTCTCTCCTCAATTCTACTCAAGTCAATAACAGGAACTAAACTGACTTTGTTTACCTACCATCGTAAGACTGTATCAATTATCACCTAAGCTTGAAGAAGTTTGGGTTTTGTATTTCCACCCCTATATATATGCATATTCTCTGCTAACCTGTTTGATTTATCTGGTTTTATGTTACTTTATTATGTAGTCACTAATAAAATAGCATTAGTTAACAGCAAAACCAGACTCCAGGTGTGTTCCATTTCTGCTGGTTCCTTAACCTGTTATGGGGTACATAACAAAGTCCAGAATACAGCCTCAGAATACAGGGACATCCATTTAGAACAGAGATGAGAAAGAACCTCTTTAGCAGGAGGGTGGTGAATCTGTGGACTTTGTTGCCCAAACAGGTGGCTGTGTAGGCAAAGTTGTTTGCTATCTTTCAGGCAGAAGTTGATAGATCCTTGATTAGTCAGCACATGAAGGGATATGGGGAAGAGACAGGAGATTGGGGGTAAGATGGAAATGGATCAGCCGTGGTGAAATGGCAGAGCAAATGCGATGGGCCAAATGACCTAATTCTGCTCCTATATCTTATGGTGTTTCTGGTCTCTGGTTTCTCCTTTTTTTATTGCCATTTTGCGTGATTTTGATTGGGGCAGACTGGCTCTAAGGTCAGCAGTCAACGAATGTCACTAAATTGAACTGAAATGAACTGAGGCTCTGCAGTTTGATATTTAATATTCTGGGTGTTATTCATTCATTTTTTTGCCACTGCACGATTTGTTTTTTTTTGTGTGTTAGGTGTTTGAGGTTTTCCTTGAATGGGTTCCATAGAATTTCTTTGTTTTGTGCCTTTTTGCAATAAGACAAATCTCAGGGTTGTATACTGCATAACTACCCTGATAACAAATGTACTTTGAATCTTTAAATCTCTCATTGATGAAGAACTGTTGATGTAGAGAGGAACGTGTGCAGTGTGTAGCTACTCACAAGAGTGAGTATCTAACTGTTCTGATTTGTTCACTCTCGACCCTCTAAACCACGATGCCATGTGGTGTGTTTCACCTCAGTTACTCAGAGGAGCGACTGAGTGCATACGTTTGTCTGCGGACCGCTGAGAACTGCTTATTCTTGCTGATAACACCCCTGCACCATCAGGTTATAGGACATGTCACTCAGGTACTTGGGCTATCATATATTTTTTAGTGTGACTGTATGTTTTACTGGCAGCTTATATGTGCCATACATGTCTCGTGCTGGGTATAACTGTTGGTACTATGTTTTGCACTTTGAACCTAGAGGAACGCTATTTGACAGTATTCATGGGTATTCACGTACAGTTGAATGACAATTAAACATGAACTTGAACTTGAGTGAAAGAAGTGGGGAGAGAGAGAAAGAGTGGAGAGGGAGAGAAGAAAAAGTAGTGGAGAGAAGAGAGAGAGAGAGAGAGAGAGAGAGAGAGAGAGAGAGACTATAGACAATAGGTGCAGAAGTAGGCCATTCAGCCCTTCGAGCCAGCACCACCATTCACTGTCATCATGGCTGATCATCCACAATCAGTATCCTTCCTGCCTTCTCCCCATATCCCTTCACTCCACTATCCTTAAGAGCTCTATCTAACACTTTCTTGAAAGAATCCAGAGAATTGGCCTCTACTGCCTTCTGAGGCAGAGAGAGAGAGAGAGAGAGAGAGAGAGAGAGAGAGAGAGCAAGAGAGAGAGAGTGAGGGTGGAGAGGGAGAGAAGAAGAACAGTAGTGGAGAGAAGAGAGAAAGAGAGAGAGAGAAACATAAAATAGTATGGGATGGAAATTAGTTTAATTGTGAGGGGATGCACAGAGTGGGGAAAAAATTCCTCTGATTGCAACTTTAATTAAGTCATTAACCCGTTAGATTGACACTGATTTAATGCCTTTGATAATGGTGATTAGAAAGATTTTGCAAACTCATTAAGAGATCACGGAGTAATTTTGAAGCCTTCAAGTACTGCATAGATTGTGACAAAGAGTCATGATTCAGCAAGAAGACACAAAGAGATTGGAATCTGAAATGCTGTTTGCAGAGATAAAATTTACTCTCTGAAAAACGTTGGGAAAAGATTTAAAAATAAAGATCCTTTACAAAGCAAACAAAAATTTGGTTTAAAACAAATTGAAGTCTGATCTACATATTCTCTGAGGCGACTCAGGAAGCAAAAGCATACAATTAAATATTTGGTGAGGAGCATTTGATGGTTCTGGGCCTTTAATCACGTTGAGTTTAAAAGAACGAGGAGAGATCTCATTCAAACCTATTGAATAGTGCAAGGACTAGATAGAGTGGACATGGAGAGGATGTTTCCTATAGTGGGGGAGTCTAGGACCAGAGGGCACAGCCTCGGAATACAAGAATGTTCCTTTAGAAGAGAGATGAAGAGGAATTTTTTTCAACTAGAAGGTGGTGAATCTGTGGAATTCATTGCCACAGATGGCTGTGGAGGCAAAGTCATTGGATATATTTAAAATAGAAGCTGATAGGTTCATAATTAGTCAGGGCATCAAAGGTTATGGGTGGAAGGCAGGAGAAAGGGGTAGAGAGGGATAATAAATTAGCCATGATGGAATGGCAGTACAGAATGGCAAGTGGCCCAATTCTGCTCTTATCTCTTATGGTGACTTGTTAGCCTTCCTTTAACTGTCTGTGTTCTTGGATCGAATCTAGAAGATTCTGGTGTCTAACGCATTCATAAATATTACCAATTGGATGGTGATAAAGCAATATCTCTAACAATGATAAAACAAACAGAAAATGCTGTAAATATTCAAGAGATCAGGTATCATATGTGGAGAAATTTAATGGAGAACCTTAGTCAGAACTTCAGATGAGGCATCTTAGTTTGAACCATTAAGAAGGAAACGGGGATGAGTAGAATGATGGGACTGAAGGCTAACAAATCCCCAAGTCCAGATGGTCTGCATCCTAGGGTACTAAAGGAGGTGGCTCTGGAAATTGCGGATGCATTGGTGATCATTTTCCAATGTTCCTTAGATTCAGGATCAGTTCCTGAGGATTGGCGAATGGCTAATGTTATCCCACTTTTTAAGAAAGGAGGGAGGGAGAAAACAGAGAACTATCACCCTGTTAGCCTAACATCAGTAGTGGGGAAGATGCTAGAGTCCATTATTAAAGATGAAATAGCGGCATATCTTGATAGCAGTGATAGGATTGGGCTGAGCCAGCATGGATTTACCAAGGGCAAATCATGCTTGACTAATCTATTGGAGTTTTTCGAGGATGTAACCAGGAAGATAGACACGGGAGATCCAGTGGATGTGGTGTACCTTGACTTTCAGAAGGCATTTGATAAGGTACCACATAGGAGATTGGTGGGTAAAATCAGAGCTCATGGCATTGGGGGGAGGATATTGACATGGATAGAAAACTGTTTGGCAGATAGAAAGCAAAGGGTAGCAGTGAATGGGTGTTTCTCGGAATGGCAGGTGGTGACTAGTGGGGTGCCACAGGGCTCGGTATTGGGACCACAGCTGTTTATGATTTACATCAATGATTTAGAGGAAGGCATTGTGAATAACATCAGCAAGTTTGCTGATGATACTAAGCTGGGTGGCAGTGTGACATGTGATGAGGATGTTAGGAGAATTCAAGGTGACTTGGATAGGCTGGGTGAGTGGGCAGAAACTTGGCAGATGGCGTTTAATGTGAATAAGTGTGAGGTTATTCACTTTGGGAGCAAGAACAGGAAGGGAGATTATTATTTGAACAGTGTGGAGTTAGGTAAGGGAGAAATACAAAGAGATCTAGGAGTACTTGTTCATCAGTCTCTGAAGGTGAATGAGCAAGTGCAGCAGGCAGTGAAGAAGGCTAATGGAATGTTGGCCTTTATTACAAAGGGAATTGAGTACAAGAGCAAGGAAATCCTTTTGCATTTGTACAGGGCCCTGGTGAGACCACATGTGGAGTATTGTATGCAGTTTTGGTCTCCAGGGTTAAGGAAGGACATTCTGGCTGTGGAGGAGGTGCAGCGTAGGTTCACTAGGTTAATTCCTGGGATGTCCGGACTGTCTTACGCAGAGAGGTTAGAGAGACTGGGCTTGTACACGCTGGAATTAAGGAGATTGAGGGGGCATCTGATTGAGACATATAAGATTATTAAGGGATTGGACAAGATAAAGGAAGGAAATATGTTCCAGATGCTGGGAGAGTCCAGTACCAGAGGGCATGGTTTAAGAATAAGGGGTAGGTCAGTTAGGACAGAGTTGAGGAGGAACTTCTTCTCCCAGAGAGTTGTGAAGGTGTGGAACACGCTGCCTCAGAAGGCAGTGGAGGCCAATTCTCTGGATGCTTTCAAGAAGGAGCTAGATAGGTATCTTATGGATAGAGGAATCAAGGGTTATGGGGAAAAGGCAGGAACCGGGCATTGATAGTAGAAGATCAGCCATGATCTCAGCATGGCGGTGCAGGCTCGAAGGGCCGAATGGTCTACTTCTGCACCTATTGTCTATTGTCTATTGTCTATTAACTCTGTTTCTCCTGCCACTGATACTGCCCAATCTGTTTATTGTCTTCCACATTTTCTGCTTTTACTTTAGATTTAGGATTTGG
The DNA here is from genome assembly GCF_030028105.1 of Mobula birostris. NCBI lineage: Eukaryota > Metazoa > Chordata > Chondrichthyes > Myliobatiformes > Myliobatidae > Mobula > Mobula birostris. The sequence goes on along the minus strand of NC_092373.1, from coordinate 198,547,114 downwards.
AATCTGTTCTGGGAATTCTTCTCTTCATGATTTTTATGACTTACAGTACTATGCAAAGTCTGAGGAACATATATATATAGCTAGGGTGCCTTAGAGTTTTGCACAGTACTGTATTTGTCAACATGGAGCAGAAAGCAAGTTTGTAGGAGCAAAGGATGTCGTGGATGATGAGGGTGGAGTGCCAGGAGAGAGGTGTGGGACAGGTGGCAGATGAGTGCCAGGGGCATGGGTACAGACACACCTAGACCTGAGATGCCAGGCAAGGTCATTTGATTCCAAACAATTGGTATATTGATCATTACAGAATGTCTCTTTGGTGCTTCCTACTCCCTCCCTTCTCCCTTCCCCTTTTCTCAACCATGAAATCACTCTCCCTGCCCCCTTCCCACTCTCAATCCATGATAGAGACCCAGATCAGAATCAGATTTTTCATCACTCACATATGTCATGATTTATTTTTACAGCAGCATTACAGTGCAATACATAAAATTACTACAGGATTGTGCAAAAGTCTTAGGCGCCTTAGCTATACTGATGTGCCTAAGACTTGCACAGTACTGTAGTTGAAGAGGTGGGTTAGTAAGTCTGTAGATGACACAAAAGTTGATGATGTTGGGGATAGTGTAGAAAGTTGTAGCAGGACATTGATAGGCCTGAGAAGTTGCTGATGGTGTTCAGTCCTGAAGCGTGTGAATGATACACTTGAAGGCAGAGTACAGGGTTAATGGCAGGATTGTCAGCAGTGCGTTGGAACAGAAGGATCTTGGGATCCATGTCCATGGACCCCTCAAAGTTGCTATGCAAGTTGATAGAGTGCTTCAGAAGGCACAGTTGGGGAATTGGTTCAAGAGTCGTGATGTAATATTGCAGCTCTATAAAACCCGGTTTAGGCCATTCTTCTGTTCAGCTCTGGTCATCTCATTATAGGAAGTTTGTGGAATATTTATAGAGGGGTTGCTGACAAAATTTACCAGGATGCTGCCTGGATTAGAGGGCATGTCATGAGGATAGGTTGAGCAAGCCAAGGCTTTTCTCTTTGGAGCGAAGGAAGATGAGAGGTGACTTGATAGAGGTGTACACGATGGTAAGAGGCATAGATGGAGTGCACAGCCATAGCTGTTCTCCCAGAGTGGAAAGGTTAATATGAGGAGACATACTTTTAATGTGACTGGAGTAAAGTATAGGTGGCACGTTAGAAGTAAGAATTTCGTACAGAGAGTGGTGGGTGCATGGTCTGTGCTGCCAGAGGTGATGGTAGGGGCAGATACATTAAGGACGTTTAAGAAACTCTTACATAGACTCATAGATGACAGCAAAATGGAGGGCTATGTAGGAGGGAAGGGTCAGACTGAGCCAAGCGCAGGTGAAAAGGTCAGCAGAAAAAGAATCTCAGGGTTGTATGTGGTGACATGTATGTACTCTGATCATAAATTTTACTTTGAACTTTGAGCACCTCACTGTGGACCGAAGGTACCTGTACTGTGTTACACTGTTCCCTGTTCTATGTTTATGGCATCTGCAGTTTCTTTTATTTTCTTTTACTGCCCTAGTGATATTGGTAGAGTACATTTGGAGAGGATGATTCCTACGGTGGGGGAGTCTAAGACCAGAGGACACCACCTCAGAATACAGGGACGTCCATTTAGGACAGAGATGAGGAGGAATTTCTTTAGCCAGAGAGTGGTCAATCTGTGCAATTCATTACCACAGGCAACTGAGGAGACCAAGTCATTTGCTGTTTTTAAGGAAGAGGTTGATAAATTCTTGATTAGTCAGGGCATGAACGAATTCGGGGAGAAGTCAGGAGATTGGGGCTGTGAGAGAAATAGATCAGCCATGATGAAATGGTGGAACAGACTCGATGGGCCAAATGGCCTCATTCTGCTCCTATATCTTATACAATTATGGTCTTGTGGTTGAGGGATTGACCTTCACCTGAGAAAGGCTCCCAATCTCTTCCACAACCTTCTAGATCTGATCTAAGAAATGAAACAACTAAAGGAAGGCTAGCATGTCACAAAATATTTAGTTCTACACAGAATATGAAGATCAGATTTCAATTCATTTTATACAGATTTAATGCCACCCAATGCTGGATTTTTGTACTCAGTCCCTCGAATAAGATTCCAACTGACAAGTCCTGTTGATAGACATTATGTATATGTCACCATATACTAGCCTGAGATTCATTTTCTGGCAGGTATTTGCAGGCAGCTCCATGCAGGCAATATTGGAGGTCAGGACTGAACCTGATTGCCTGGCACTGAACGGGAGCTGCAGTCAGAGGAACCTCCTTCTGATGAGGTAATAAACTTTTCCCATTCTCATTTGCTAACATTCAACCAATAGGAGCCATGCAATCTGTATAAAAGGGATCTCAAGCTGCTATATAATAGAGTGATGTTTCAATGGTCTGGGGGGGGGGGGGAAGCTGCCACCACATCCACAAGAGCCTGAGTTATGGAGAGAGGTTGAGCGGGTTGGGACTTCATTTCTTCTAACATAGGAAAATGAGTTTTTTTTTATTAAGGTGTGTAAAATTATGAGGGGTATTGATATTGGAATAGTTATTACCCTACAACCATCAGGCTCCTGAATCAGCATGGATAACCTCTTACATCAACTCTGAACTGATTCCACAACATGCAAGCTCAATTTGAAGGATTCTAAAGCTCATGTTTTCAGTGTTTTTTTAAAATTATTTGTATAATTTGCTTTCTTTTGCACATTGGCTGTTTGTCAGCCTGTATTTATGTATAATTTTTTATAAATACTATTGTATTTCTTTATTTTCTTGTAAATGCCTGCAAGAAAATGAAACTCAAGGTTGTATATGGTCACATATACGTACTTTGATCATCAATTTACAGTGGAAAGCTTGTCTTGTACACTGCATAGATATCAAAAAGATAAATGAGGCTCCCCGGTGGTGTCATGGTTAGCGACACTACATTTCGGAGTTCAATTCCCCCCTTCCCCATCCCTGGTGAACATGTGGTTTGGTCCGGGTGCTGTAGTTACCTCCCACAATCCAAAGACGTGAAGGTTAACAGGTTAATTGGTCATTGTAAATTGTCCTGTGATTAGGCTAGGGTTAAATAGGTGGGTTGCTGTGTGGTGGGGGCTCTTGGGCCAGAAGGACCCATTCCATGCTGTATCTTTAAACATGCAGAGATGCACACGATCTTTTTCTTCCCCCAGTGAAAACAATCCAAGAACAAGTGTCCTAGGGAAGAGGGGAAAGACTTAACAGTGACTTGATGGGCAACTTATTCACACACACACACACACACACACACACACACACACACACACACACACACACACACACACACAGTGTTGCGTATGTGGACCTCGCTGCTACAGACAATAGTTGAAGCAGGTAAATGGCAACATTTAAAAGTACACAGATGGGAAAGGTTTAGAGCAGGGGTTCCCAACCTTTTTTATGCCATAGACCAATGCCATTAAGCATGAGGCTCATGGACCCTGGGTTGGGAACCCTTAGTTTAGAGGGATATGCACCAAACATGGATAAATGGCATTAGGTTAGCTGGGCACCTTGGTCAGCATAGATGGGGTTGGGTTTCTTTTTATCTCTAATTTAGATTCAGATTAATTTATTTATCACAGATACATCAAAACATGCAGTGAAAAGTGTTTACATTAACAACCAACGCAAGATCACAGGCAGATACATTAAGGGCATTTAAGAAATCTTAGATGGATGATAGAAAAATAGTGGGCTACGTAGGATGCAAGTGTTAGATTGATCTAAGAGTAGGTTATACAAAATCATAGGGGGCATAGATAGGGTAAATGCATTCAGGCTTTTTCCACTGAGGTTGGGTGGGACTACAACTATAGATCATGGACTAAGGGTGAAAGGAGAAAAGTTTAAGTGGACGGCTATGTGCGGAGCCAAAAGAGATGGGGGAGATTTTGAACAATTTCTTTTCTTCGGTATTCACTAAGGAGAAGGATATTGAATTGTGTAAGGTAAAGGAAACGAGAAGGGTAGTTATGGAAAGTACGACAATTAAAGAAGAGGAAGTACTAGGGCTTTTAAGGAATATAAAAGTGGATAAGCCTCTGGGTCCGAACAAGATATTCCCTAGGACCTTGAGGGAAGTTAGTGTAGAAATAGTAGGGGCTCTGACAGAAATATTTCAAATGTCATTAGAAATGGGGATGGTGCTGGAGGATTGGCGTATTGTTCATGTGGTTCCATTGTTTAAAAAGGGTACTAAGAGTAAACCTGGCAATTATCGGCCTGTGAGTTTGATGTCAGTGGTGGATAAATTGATGGAAAGTATTCTTAGAGATGGTATATATAATTATCTGGTTAGACAGGGTCTGATTAGGAACAGTCAACATGGATTTATGCATGGAAGGTCATGTTTGACAAATCTTATTGAATTTTTTGATGAGGTTACTAAGAAAGTTGACAAGGATAAAGCGGTGGATGTTGTCTATATGAACTTCAGTAAGGCCTTTGACAAGGTTCCACATGGAAGGTTAGTTAGGAAGGTTCAATTGTTAGGCATTAATATGGAAGTATAAAATGGATTCAGCAGTGGCTAGATGGGAGATGCCAGAGAATAGTGGTGGATAACTCTGTGTCAGATTGGAGGATGGTGTGTAGCGGTGTGCCTCAGGGATCTGTACTGGGTCCAATGTTGTTTGTCATATATATTAATGATCTGGAGGATGGGGTGGTAAATTGGATTAGTAAGTATGCAGATGATATTAAGATAGATGGCATTGTGGATGATGAGGTAGGTTTCCAAAGCTTGCAGAGAGATTTAGGCCAGTTGGAAGAGTAGGTTGAAAGATGGCAGATGGAGTTTAATGCTGAAAAATGTGGGGTGCTACATTTTGGTAGGACTAATCAAAATAGGACATACATGGTAAATGGTAGGGCATTGAAGAATGCAGCAGAACAGAGGGATCTAGGAATAATGGTGCATAGTTCCCTGAAGGTAGAATCTCATGTGGATAAGGTGGTGAAGAAATCTTTTGGTATGCTGGCATTTATTAATCAGAGCATTGAGTATAGGAGTTGGAATGTAATGTTGAAATTGTATAGGGCATTGGTAAGGCCAAATTTGGAGTATTGTGTACAGTTCTGGTCACCAAATTATAGGAAAGATGTCAATAAAATTGACAGAATACAGAGGAGGTTTACTAAAATGTTGCCTGGGTTTCATCTCCTAAGTTACAGACAAAGGTTGAACAAGTTAGGTCTTTATTCTTTGGAGCATAGAAGGTTGAGGGGGGACTTGATAGAGGTGTTTAAGATTATGAGGGGGATTGATAGAGTTGACGTGGATAGGCTTTTTCCATTGAGAGTGGGAAAGATTCAAACAAGAGGACATGAGTTGAGAGTTAAAAGGGAAAAATTTAGGGGTAACATGAGGGGGAACTTCTTTACTCAGAGTGGTAGCTGTGTGGAATGATCTTCCAGCAGAAGTGGTTGAGGCAGGTTCGATGTTGTTGTTTAAAGTTAAATTGGATAGATATATGGACAGGAAAGGAATAGAGGGTTATGGGCCGATTGCAGGTCGGTGGGACTAGGTGAGAGTAAAATTTCGGCACGGACTAGAAGGGCTGAGATGGCCGGTTTCCGTGCTGAATTGTTATATGGTTATATGGTTAACATGAGGAGAAACTTCTTCACTCAGAGGCTGTGAGAGTGTGGAATGAGCTGCCAGCACACACGATGCATGAAAGCTCGATTTCAACAGTTAAGAGAAGTTTGGATAGGTACATGGATGGCAGGATATGGAGAGCTATGATCTCAGTGCAGGTTGATGAGAGGAGGCAGTTTAAATGGTTCGGCACTAACTAGACGGGCTGTAAGGTCTGTTTGTCTGCTGTACTTTTCTATCATTCTATGAGTCTCTGACTCTAAAGTTCAGCACAGCACGTTGTGCCAAATGGCTGTGCTGTAATGTTCTGTGTTTTACAACCTAAGGATGTGGGGCAGCCCGCAAGACCACGTTGCTGGGTAAAAATTCTAAACTTTCTCCCTTGCAGCTCTGTGGGTGTGCCCACACCTCAAGGACTGCGGTAATTCAGGAAGGAAGCTGACCACCACCTTCTCAAAGGCAGCAAGGATTGGGAAATTAAATACTGGCTCAGCCAGCGAACGCCACATCCTTTGACAGAAAGTGACAATGCTGATCCGAAGTGGGAAGTCACAGCAGTACCAGCACTCAGAAATGCGAAGGGCCTTGGGAATCCCGGTTCAGGATTCCCTTCAGGGTAACTTGTAGCTTGAGTCGGTAATGAGGAAATCAAATGCAATATGACGCTTCATTTTGAAAGGACTAGAGTATATAAGCAAGGATGTAGTGCTGAAGCTTTGTAAGGTGCTGGCCCACTGGAGATAGTCCCATGGCATTCATAGCAAGAGGATTCGAGTACAGGAGCAGGGAGGTACTACTGCAGTTGTACAAGGCCTTGGTGAGACCACACTTAGAGTATTGTGTGCAGTTTTGGTCCCCTAATCTGAGGAAAGACACCCTTGCCATAGAGGGAGTACAAAGAGGGTTCACCAGATTAATTCCTGGGATGGCAGGACTTTCATATGATGAAAGACTGGATCAGCTAGGCTTATACTCTCTGGAATTTAGAAGATTGAGGGGGGATCTGATTGAAATGTATAAAATTCTAAAGGGATTGGACAGGCTAGATGCAGGAAGATTGTTCCCGATGTTGGGGAAGTCCAGAATGAGGGGTCACAGTTTGAGGATAAAGGGGGAGCCAGTTCATTGGCTATATTTAAGAGGGAGTTAGATATAGCCCTTATGGCTAAAGGGATCAGGGGGTACGGAGAGAAGGCAGGTGCAGGGTTCTGAGTTGGATGATCAGCCATGATCATACTGAATGGCGGTGCAAGCTCGAAGGGCCGAATGGCCTACTCCTGCACCTATTTTCTATGTTTCTATGTCCCATTTGTGGCCATTTCCTATGTCCCACTAAACCTTTCCTATCCATGTATTTTAAGACATTGCATTAGTACCTGCCTCTACACATTCCTCCTGCAGCTTATTCTATACACTCATCAGTCTTTGCTGGTGTTGGAGGCCCAGAGGCAGCCTTTCCTGAGGTTGGAGGCTTATGTGCATGTGTAAGTTGGTGCGTGAGTGGAAGGGAAGGAACAGGCTAGTTCTGCTATTATTGTTCTGCTTTGTTGTGTTCTGTGTTTTTCTGCCGAGCATTGTGGGTACAATACGTTAGCACCAGAATGTGTGGTGACACTTGTGGTCAGCCCCTAGCACATGTAGTCATGAGAAACTACAGCACAGAAAAAGGCCTTTCGGCCTATCTAGAGTGTGCCTAGTTCCATCGATCTGCACCCAAACCATAGTCCTCCATATCCCTCCCATCAAACTTCCCTTAACCGTTGAAACTGAACTTGCATACATCACTAGTGCTGGTAGACCATTCCACACTCTCACGACCCTCTGAATAAAGAAGTTTCCCCTCATGTTCCTCTTAAACATTTCATCTTTCACCCTTAACCCATGACCTTTAGTTGTAGTCCCACCCAACCTCAGTGGAAAAGCCTGCTTGCATTTGCCCTATCTATACCCCTCATCATTTTGTATACCTCTATCAAATTTCTCCTCGATCTTCAATGTTCTACGGAATAAAGTTCTAATCTATTCATTCTTTTCTTATAACTCAAGACCTCTAGTCCCAGCAACATCCTTGTAAATTTTCTCTATTATTTCAATCTTATTTACATCTTTCCTGCAGGTAGGTGAACAAAACTGTACCCAATACTCCAAATTAGGCCTCACAGGTGGATAAGATCATAAAGAAAGCCTCAGTACTCAGTACTTTTATCTATGAAGGCCAATGTGCTAAAAGCTTTCTTTATGATCCTATCCACCTGCAACACCACTTTCAATGAATTATGGACCTGTATTCCCAGATCCCTTTTTTCTACCACACTCCTCAGTGCCCTACCGTTCACTGTGTAAGACCTACCCCTGTTGGTCCTTCCGAAGCGCAACACCTCTCACTTGTCTTCATTAAATTCCATCAGCCTACTTTAAGCCCGTTTCTCTGGTCCAGATCCCGATGCAAGCTTTGATAGTTTTCCTCACGGTCCACTATGCCCCCAAACTTGGTGTCATCTGCAAATTTGCATAGGTTGTGTTGATTGTTGACTCAAACGATGTATTTCACTGTATGTTTTGGAGTATATGTGAGAAATAATTGAACCTGAACCCGAACTTGGAATATTCTGAGTGATTATAGGTCCCGTATCTAAGGGAGGATGGGCTGGCCCTGAAGAGGGTCCAGAAGAGTTTCACAATAGTGATCCCAAGATTGAAAGACTTAACAAATGAGGAGTATTTATTTCTTTGAGTCGACACTCAGTGGATTTCAGAAGGGGCATTTCATCGAAGCGAACCGGAAGCTGAAAGGCCTGGGTAGACTGGACAAGACAAAGATGTTTCAGTTAGTAGAAGAGTGTCCAGAATCCGAGGGAACAGGCTCAGAATAAAGGAACCTCCCTTTAAAACCGAGATGAGGGGGAATTTCTTTAGTCAAAGGTTGGTAAATCTGTGGGCTGTGGAGGTGAAGTCACTGGGTGTATTTAAGGCTGAGATTAATAGGCTGTCAATTGGTGAGGGTGTTGAGGGTCATGGAGAGAAAGAGGAAAATACTCAGCCATAATTGGTTGAGCAGAATTGATGGGCTGAATGGCCTAATATCTTTTCGGAGGGCTGAACAGCGAACTTGTTTACAAAAGCTGTTGATGAAAGAACATAGAACTTACAGTACTATGCAAAAGGCTAAGGCACATACATATAGCCAGGATGCCTAAGGCTTTTGCACAGTACTGTATTCATCAATGTGGAGTGGAGAGTAAGTTTGTAAATCTGGCAGGAGCTGGGAATGATGATGATGGAGAGCTGCAGGAGGGGTGTGGGGCAGGTGGCAGAGAAGGACTACAAGGGGTGGGGGGGTGGTGTGGGTGCAGACACACCCAGCCCTGAGTCATCAGGCAAGGTACCATAATTTGGTTTATTGCTCATTGTAGAATGTTTCTCAAGTTCAGTGTTTCCACCCTGGAGTCCACAGTTGCCTTAGTTAATGGTAATGGTCTATGGTGCAAAAAGGATTGGGAACCCTTGCTCTGGGGAGGAAACCCACTCCCTCCCCTCTCCCTTCCCCATTACCTAACCAAGCCTCGCTTCTCCCTGCCCCCTTCCCACTCTCAGTCCAGAAAAGAGACCCACAACAGGATCAGGTTTATCATCACTCAAAATATGTCATGAAATTGTTTTTTTTTGCAGCAGAATTACAGTGTAATACATAAAATTACTACAGTACACTGTACAAAAGTCTTAGGCATGCCAGCTATATATATGTGCCCAAGACCTTTGCACAGAACTGTAGAACATGACAGCACCACTCCCTGGGTATAAAAACTACCTCAGACATCCCTCCTAAACTTTCTTCCAGTCACCTTAAAATCATGCCCCTTTGCATTAGCCATATTTTTTAATTGAATGATGATGGTTCTTCTGGGAGGTGAAAGGGCAACCTACCCTAAGATCAATCTAATGCTTCCCTCCTACATAACCCTCCATTTTTCTATCGACCATGTGCCTATCGAGGAGTTTCTTAAATATTCCTAATCTATCTGCTTCTACTACCCACCCCAGCCAGGCGTTTCACACATTCACCATTCCTTGTGTAAACGAATGACCTCTGGCATCCCCCATATACTTCCCTCCAATCACTTTAAGATTATGCCCCTAATGTACCTGCTTCATGGGCCATTAAAATTGCAGTACAAGCATGTGACGCACAGAAGATTGAGACAGGTTTGACTGACAGATGGCAGAAAGCTGAACCACGTGGGCTTCCTATGGACCGTTTTCCTTCCTAGACAAGGAATGTATCACCCCCCCACCCCCCTCCCCCGACTAAAGAACTGCCACTCCCATACAGATCCGAATCCCTGCCTGTTCCAGCATGGTAGAAACAATTTTCATCTTTATGTAATGCAAATTTGAAATTCGTAGAGAAAAAAATGCTCCCATAATCAGGCCATTAATCACGAAAAGGCTGTCAGATTTGACTTTGGGGACAATTTGTCAAGCAAGTTGCTCACTCCAGTTTGTCAAGTACAGATCTTGTACTCGCTAAAATGATTGACACTCCAAATATAAACGAACCGAATAGCTTGTTTACACAAATATGCATAACTCACCCTTTCATGAATAACAATCAGATGCTCTCTCCCTGTGCTCATGCACACCTTTACAATGAGCGTGGCGCAGCCAGCGAGCTGCAAATAGACTTTATTACCAAAATTACAATATTTGCTTTCTATTGAAAGACTCTTTGCTGAAGATTCACTTCCAAAAGCTCCGTGATAAATCAAATTGATTTAAGGCAGATTGTTTGCACTAAGCAAAGGGTCTGTAAAGCACAGGCTTGTTACTTGGGCTGTTCTGTTGCAACATGCTTGGTTACATCCAAATGGCTGATTTATTTATCAATCACCTATTTAAATATTTACATCAAATCCTTTCTCCCGCTCTCTTTGTGGCTCTTATCTGTCTTGGATTAACTTCTATTGCTCCCCTGCCTTTTCCTACCCCCTTTATCAATCTCCAGATTGGCTTGATTGACGCAGGAACAACCAGTGGCTTGATGGCAACTACAGCTGAGAAAATGCTCTCAGGAGTTATTTCACCTCAACTCTGACAAACAGCAGAATGTCAGAAAAAGTACAAGCCGAAAGGGTGTTTACGGTGTGCTGGCCTTCATTCATCGGGGGATTGAATGTAAGAGCCGCAAAATAATGCCACATCCACATACTGAAATGTGTCAAGAGATCCTGCCTCCACTTTCTCAGGCAGTGTGTTCCAGATTATAACCAACCACTGGATGAAAATATTCTCCTTCAGATCCCTGCTCAACCTCATTCTCCATACCCTAACTAAATCCATACTCTCCTGGAGAGCTTTCGTCCTGATGCAGGTCAATGGGAGTAGGTAGTTTAAATGGTTCGGCATTGACTAGATGGGCTGAAGGATCTGTTTCTGGCTGTACTTTTCTATGATTCTATGATGCTTGAATTCTCTCCATCATAAGATGATAAACCCGTAAGATATAGGAGCAGAAGTCGGCCATTTGGCCCATTAAGTCTGCTATGTCCTTTCATCATGACTGATCCATTTTCCCACTCAGCCCCAATCTCCTGCCTTCTCCCCATATCCCTTCATGCCCTGACTATTAAGAATCTATCAACCTCTACCTTAAATATACCCAATGACTTAGCCTCCAGACCTGCCTGGGGAAGATTTTCCTACCATCCACCTTACCATTCAAGGACTCGTCATCTCATGTTTTCAATTTTTATTGTTTATTTATTTATTTGTTTACTATTACAATATTTTTTTTTCTCTCTTTTTGTATTTGCACTGTTTTTTTGCACATTGTCCATCCTGTTAGGTGCAGTGCTTCACTGATTCTATTGTGTTTCCTGTGATTGCCTGCAAGAAAATGAATCTCAGGGTTGTATATGATGACATACATACATGTACTTTGATGATAAATTGACATTGAACTTTGAACCGTCATTATTTTGCATAGCTCGATCAACTCCTCCTTCCACACATTAACAGGCTTGTTAATAAGGCGTGTTAGCCGGCATTAGTTGGGACACTGAGTTCAAGAGCCACAGAATAATGTTGTAGCTCTATAAAACTCTGGCTCGACCACACTTAACAGTATTGAGTTCAGTTCTGGTCGCTTCATTATGGGAAGGATGTGGAAGTTTTAGAGAGGGTGCAAAGGAGATTCACCAGGATGCTGCCCAGGTTAGAGTGCATGCCTTATGAGGATATGGTCCTATACAAAAGTCTTAAGTACACATATGGAGCTAAAGCATTTGAGACTTTTGCACAGTACTGTATTTGTCAATGTGGAGTGGAATGTGAGTCTGTAAATCTGGCAGAGCAAAGGTGTTGGGAATGGCGAAGGTGGAGGGCCATGGGAGGGGTGTGGAATAGGTGGCAGAGACGGGGTGCCGGGGTTGGGGGGGGGGGTGCGGGAGCAGACACATCTAGCCCTGAGACACCAGACAAGGTTATTTGATTCCAAACAATTGGTTTATCGATCATTACAGAATGTCTCTCTAGCGCTACCTGCTCCCTTCTCTCTCCCTTCTCCTTTTCCCAACTACGATTCCCCTTTCCCTACCCCCTACCCACTGTCAGTCCACAATACAGACCAATATCAGAATCAGGTTGATCATCACTCACATATGTCATGAAATTTGTTTTTTTTTTGTGAAAGCAGAAGGATGCGAAAGTCTTGGCCACCTAGATAGATATAGATATATATACCGAAGCCTTTTGCACAGTACTGTAGGTTGAGCAAGTCAGGGTTTTTTCCTTTGGAGCAAAGAAGGATGAGAAATGAATAGAGGTGTACAAGATGATAAGAGGCATAAATAAAGTGGACAGCCAGAGACTTTTCCCAGGGTGGAAACGGCTGATATGTGGGGGGATAATTTTAAGGAGATTAGAGGAAAGTAAATTCTTAGATAGACACATGGATGATAGAAAAGTGGAAGGTTATGTAGGAGGGAAAGGTTAGATTAGGTAAGATGTCAGCAGAATGTCATGGCCAAAGGGTCTGCACTGTCCTGTTTGTGTTCTGTGCTATATGTTCTATGTTCTAAAGGTTGCTTCACCTCAACCTTAAGAAGGATAAAAAATCAGATGCTGGAAACTAGAAATAAAATCAGTAAGTATTGAAAATAATCTGTAGGTCAGGCAGCATCAATGGAGGGGGAAAGAGAGTTGATGTTTTGGGTTGAAGACCTTTCATTAGAAAAGGCAATTTTTGATAATGGATTGAAATTTGTGTCCCGATGTTCGTAATGCGCGATGTTGGAAGATATTGTCCCTCATATCTGAGCTTTCAGCAGACCATCCTAACTTTCCTCTCATCTGTCTGCCCTATGTCTCTTACACTGGCTCAACAGAGATCACTTTGAGATCAAAGTTCAAAGTAAATTTATTATTGATTTATGTTTACAGTTTGTCACCATATACTACCTAGAGATTCATTTTCTTACAGGCATTTACAGTAGAAGAAAGAAAGACAATAGAGTCAATGAAAAACTACACACAAAGACTGTACAAAAGATGATCACCAATCACAAATTACCCATCTGAAAATAGCTCTTTCTCCTATATGTTGCTTCCTAGCTATGAACCAATGCTTTCTATGTGCCAATACCTCACCCCACACGCCATAGACGCTTCAAATGTGATGGAACGTTTTGTGAGGTGCATTGATGGACACCTTCTTGAAGTCTAAGAATACCTCGTAATTCCTGCCCAGTGGATTAAGGAGGTTCAGCTTCTTACCTTACCCTCTACAACCTTCTACAGATGTATTGTTGAAAATATCCTGACTTGTTGCATCACGGTCTGGTGTGGCAATTCAAAAGCTCAAAAATGAAAGAAACTGAAGAGACTAGTGGACTCTGCCCAATGCATCATGGGTACATCCCTCCCGACTATCGGTAGAATCTACATGAGATGCTGCCTCTCACCACTTGGGCCATGCCATCTTCTCTCAGCTACCATCGGGTAGGAACTACAGAAGCCTGAATTTCCACATCACCAGACTCAGAAGCACCTACTTCTCTTCAACCATTCAGTTCATGTCACAATTACTACCGTTCAGCAACACTATGACCATTTTGTATTAAAATAGACTTTTGCTCTTTCTTGTAAAAATTGTGTATAATTCAAAGTTCAAAGCTAATTTATTATCAAAGTATATATATGTCACCATATACAACCTTGAGATTCATTTTCTTGCAGGCATACTCAGTAAACCCAATAATCATTTAAAAATCAATGAAAGGCAGCACCAACAGGGCAGACAACCAGTGTGCAAATACAACAAACTGTGCAAATACGAAAAGAAAGAAAAAAAAGAATAATAATAAATAAATATCAAGAGCATGGGATGATGAGACCTTGAACATGAGTCCATAGGTTGTGGGAACAGTTTGTTGCTGGGGCAAGTGAAGTTGAGTGAAGTTAGTCCCTCTGGTTCAGGAGCTTGATGTTTGAGAGGTAATAACTGTTCCTGAACCTAGAGCTGTGAGTCCTGATGCTCCTGTACCTTCTTCCTGATGGCAGAAGTGAGAAAAGGGCATGCCCTGGTGGGAGACTCTGATGACGAACGATGCTGCTTTCCTGCGACAACGTTTCGTGTGGATGTGCTCAATGATGGGGAGGGCATTACCCATGATGGACTGGGCCGTTTCCACTACTTGAATTTTCCATTCAAGGGCATTGGTGTTTCCATACCAGGCCATGATGCAAACAGTCAACCTACTCTCCACCACACATCTTTAGAGGTCAGTCAAAGTTATAGATGTCGTTCCAAATCTTCGCAGGCTCCTAAGGAAGTAGAGCTGCTGCCGTGCTTTCTTCATAAGTAGTTTAAACAGAAATAATTCATAATTAATTTATGTTTTTCTTGAGAAAGCTGCTTATTTTATACCATGTGCCCTATGTGCCTGTGAAGCTGCTGCAAGTCAGTTTTTGGTTGCACCTCAGCATGGGTCTACTTGTGCATTAACACCTGCTCAACGGAAGCTGTGTAGGAACAGCTTCTTCCCCTCTGCATCAGATTCCTTAATGGTCCATGAACTCACAGCACCTACCTCACTATCTTGCTCTGTTTTAGTGCGACTTATTTTTATTTCTATATTCCTGTTCTCGTGTGGTAATATTTTATGTATTCTATTTACTGCTGCCGCAAAACAACAAATTTCATGACATATGCAAGTGAAATAACCTGATTCTGATTTTGGCAATGAACTTGACCTTGTCTTTTGATCCGCTGTGATGGAAGCTTCCTCAAAAAAATCAGACATGCTTTTCCCCTTAAAGGTGATTTTGTTTGATTAGACCATAAGACATAAAAGCAGAATTAGGCTATTCGGCCCATCAGGTCCCCTCCACCATTCAGTAATGGCTGATTTATTATCACTCTCAACCCCATTCTACTGCCTTCTCCCCGTAACCTTGGACTCCCTGACTGATCAAGAACCTGCCACCCTCTGCTTTACATATAGCCAATGACTTGGCCTCCACAACCATCTGTGGCAATGAATTCCACAGATTCACCACCATCTGGTAAAAGAAATTCCTCCTCATCTCTGTGATAAAAAGAAGTCCTTCTATCCTGAGGCTGTGCTCTCTGGTGCTAGACTCCCCCGCTATAGGAAATATCCTCTCCACATCCACTCTATCCAGAGCTTTCAATATTCAATAAGTTTCAATGAGATCCCCTCTCATTCTTCTAAATTCCAGTGAGTAAAAGCCCAGAGCCATCAAACTCTCCTCCTATGTTAACCATTCAATCGCTGGATCATTCTCATGAACCTCCCCTGGACCTTCTCTAATGTCAGCATGCCCTTTCTTAGATTAGGGGAGATCTGATAGAAGTTCATAAGATTATGAGAGACTTAGATAGAATAGAGAGCATCATTTTCCCAGGGTTGAAATGTCTAATACCGGAGAACATGCATTTAAGGTGAGAGGGGGAAATTTCAAAGGAGATGTGAGGGGCAAGTTTTTTTGTACACAGAGTGTTAGGTGCCTGGAATACACTGCCTGGGCTAGTGGTAGAGGCAGAAAAGTTATGGATTCTTAAGAGACATTTAGATAGGCACATGAATGTGAGGAAAATGTATGGATATGAGCATTTTGTAGGCAGAAGAGATTAGACATTTGATTACTGATTCAGTTGGTTCAGCACAACATTGTTGGCTGAAGGGCTTTCTGCCTGTGCTGTACTGTTCTACGTTTTATGTTCTAAAACTGCTCACAATACCCCAAATGCGGTCTGACCAATGCCTTATAAAGCCTCAGCATAACATCCTTGCTTTTATATTCTAGTCCTCTCCAATGATCTGATCAAAGGTTTCAATGATCAGATAATTTCACGGTCACTCCTCTGATATAAATTCTTTTACTTCAGATTGTTTGAATTAGTTCAATTTCAGCTGTCTCCATATCAGTAGTTTAGTCCTTTTGGTACCTTTGATAATGTGATAATTTTCTACTTGATCTTTCGGTGGAAGCTTTGATGAGTTGAATGTTGGCAGAAACTCTTTTCTGCCCTAGGAAAGAAAGAGGACTGACCTTCAAGCTTTAAGTGAGCATCTTGGAAATCACCTTAACTCATCTTCTGAGCCACTCCACCGAGTCTTTTTATATGTTTTCCTCACAGAAAGTGACATCACTGGCAATATTGGCATTTACTGGATGTCTCTAAGTGGAACAGGCTGGTCAAGCCACATGGACACTAGACCAGGAAAACTCCCCAGCACCTCTACTTCTTCAGGATGCTGAGAAATTTGGCATGTTGCTGAGGACTCTCACCAATTTTTACAGATGCATCATAGACAGCCTTCTGTCTGGATGCTTCGAAGTTTGGAGTGGGATGAGCTGAAGATGGTGCCAGAAGTTCTTGTGGACCTGGGCAACTTCTCCAAGTTCAGAAGTGAAACAGCTTAAATCTTCTGTTCTCATGTCTCTTTTTTCTCTTTTCAAGGTGGCTGGGGTCCTGTCGGAATTCATAACCTACGGCTACGCTCAAAGTTCATTCTTCATAAACGCAGGCCGGGCAGTGGGTTCTCACTCTTTGGAACTTGCTGAGCAGCCAACGTTGCAGGATCTCCAGAAGTGGCTTGGAAGACGAGCTCTTTTCTAGTGCGGCTTTGTGAATGACCTGATTCCTCGCTGGTGTCACGGATGTTCGAAACATTGAGACAGCAGGCGCGGCTTTCGGAGGCCTCTGCACTCGGGAGGTTGCTCTCTCGCACTCTCTCTCTCTCGATGGTGAGAAAAAGTCTGCTGACTCTTCAGTCGGGGAACGCCAAAAACGCGATGTTGCGGGCTGTAACATCAAAACAGCGAGCTGTTGGCATCTCCTCTCGCCGTGGCAGGACAAGTATCTCCCTCTCCCTCGTCACTGAGAGAGAGGGCCTGAGGACATATGGAAGTGTTGGCTAGACTGTTGTTTTTGATGGTCTATAGATCACGGTCTGTGGGTGCTTGGCAAGTAGTTGGGGGGAGGGTGCTGAGGCTTTTGTTGGAGCAAGTGGGGTGAGGGGGAGGGGGAGGGAGGAGAGCTTATGCTTTGCTGCTTGTGTGTGGGAGGGGGAGGAGGCTTTGGGGTTCTAAAGTTTTTCCGTCATTCATTCTTTGTTTCGTTTCTCTCTCTGTTTCTTGGATATCTGCAAAGAGTAAGGATTCAGGTTGTATACTGTATACATTGTCTGACATTAAATTGAACCATTGGTCTGCCCAAGAAAGTGCAGGGAGTTGCGGACACAGCTCAGCACATCACAAGAACCAGCCTCCCCTCCAATGAGTCCGACTACACTTCCCACTGTATCTGGAAAAGCGGCCAACATAATCAATGACCCTGGACATGTCCTCTTTTCCCCTGTGCCATTGGGTAGAAAATGCAAAAACCTGAGACCACGTACCAGCAGGCTCAAGGACAATTTCTACCCCGCCAGTAAACAGGCCTCTTGCATCCTAAAGGTGAACTCTTGATCTCTTCCAGTCTACCTCTTTTACTTCATTAGTCTGTCTGCACTGCACCTTCTCTGTAGCTGTTCAAAGCGTGTATACGTTATACAAGCTTCAGATTTGTCCCCTTTACCGCCAGCAGCAAAACAAAGAAACTCAAGATAACCCATAAAAAAGACTATGAAACACCAGTGTGCAGAGCGAGAAAATGAACAAATCATGCAAACAATAGAGGCGGGAGGAGAAGATGGCAGCTCAACGCAGCGCGCACAGTCTCTCTGGTGAAATGATATCATATTTGTTCAATAGGGGCCGTGCATGATTCTGATTTGATGGAGACAGCCGTGAGAAGCACAGAGGAACATCTGGAGAAACTTCTGAAATGCCCGGTTCATTCCCGCTGCTACTGTGCGATGGAGAATCCCCGGAGGGAAGGCCCCAAATCCTCGGCTTTGCTTGCTGCTGGCGGCCAGGGCTGGAGTTGAAGCACTCGGCAGAAATGGTGCTCAGTGTCGGAGGGCTGGTCGGAGGCTCGAAGTTTTTGGACAACTCAGAGTCGGACTGCAGTCTGGTATGGTGGGGAGAGTTTTCTTCCTCCTCCCGTCTACGTGAGATGTGGGACTTTCGAGAGACGTTGAACATTTTTTACCATGCCTGTGGCCTGTTCTTCATCAAGTTACGGTATTGCTTGCACTGTTGTAACTATATGTTATAATTATGTGGTTTTTGTCAGTTTTTCCAGTCTTGGTCTGTCTTGTGTTTCTGTGATATCACACCGGAGGAATGTTGTATCATTAATGCATGCATTACTAAATGACAATAAAAGAGGACTGCGTGTCCTCATAATCTAATCTAAACTAATAAAAGCAAGTGGTGGGTGGGGGGGAGGCGCGTTCTGAGCAACAGTGAGTCCAAAACACGAAGCTCAGAGCAGCCATAGCAGGCCCCAGCCCCAGCCACAGCCTCAGTTCAGCGCAGAGCCGTGTAAATGTCGTACAGTGGTGAACTGAACCGGCCAACCCTTGCCTCTGATGCCAACAACCTGCCTTTTCAATCCATTTGGCCTGGTGTTTAAATCATCCAAATATTGGGTCATCCCTCATTCTCGGACTCAAGCTGTAACCCTATTTTCTGCAACACACATAAAAGTTGCTGGTGAACGCAGCAGGCCAGGCAGCATCTCTAGGAAGAGGTACAGTCAACGTTTCAGGCCGAGACCCTTCGTCAGGATGTCGCCGTCCTGACGAAGGGTCGCGGCCTGAAACGTTGACTGTACCTCTTCCTAGAGATGCTGCCTGGCCTGCTGCGTTCACCAGCAACTTTGATGTGTGTTGCTTGAATTTCCAGCATCTGCAGAATTCCTGTTTAACCTATTTTCTGCATTTTGTTTTCATTTTACAAGGCTGTGGAAGTTTTAGGGAGGGTGCAGAGGAGATTTAGCAAGACATTGTCTGGATTAGAGGGCATGTTTTATGAGGATAGGCAGAAAGAGCGAGGGCTTTTCTCTTTGGAGAAAAGGAGGATGAGAAGTGACGTGACAAAAGGTGTATCAGGTGATAAGAGGCATAGATCAAGTGGAAAGCCAGAGACTTTTTCCCCAATGCGTAAATGACTAATACAAAAGGGAATAAGTTTCAAGGTGACTGAAGAAAAGTATATCGGGGATGTCAGAGGTAAATCCTTTTACATAGAAAGTGGTGGGTTTGTGGAACACTATGTCAGAGGTGGTGATAGGGGCAGATATATTAGGGACATTTAGGAAACACTTAAATAGGCACATGGATAATAGAAAATGGAGGGATTTGTGGGAGGGAAGGGTTTGGATTTACCTTAGAATATGTTAAAGAGTCGGCACAACATCATTGGCCAAAGGGTCTGTACTGTGCTGTATAATGTTCTGTTACTATTGATACTAGTGAGGTAACTTACCTGCAATGTTACTTCAAATGGTTCCCCAAATACTTTGGGAGTTTTGTGAAGATACAAATCCCCTCTTTAAATCAACAGCTTTAAAACAACAGACTGGAATAGTATGGACACCCAGTGACACATTGATCCGCCAGGGCCTTGCAAAGCACTGTTTGAGCTCGGAGGCTTCATTCATCTGGCTGTTAATTTATTTCTCTGTACGGTCTTTGAAATAGAATATTGCAAAATGCAACTGCATTATCTCCTTTGTGTAATCTGCTGTTCAGCAGCTCGTGAAAGGACCCTCGGAAAATCAATACCAATTACCTCAGAGTGTGTGATGCTGATTTCTTCAATTGCAACATATGTTTGGGCAGAATCAGGTAATCCATCTTCATATCAGCTAAGTAATGCATTTGGGGTTAAAGGTCAACTGAGTTCCTCCTCCCCCTCACTCTTTACAATTACCTTGTGATGAAACAGGAAAGTGTTTATTGATTGGTTTGAATGCACTGGAATCTACCAATCAGGAGCGGGAAGATTTTGGGGGATGGGTGAGGGTGTCATTATCACTGGCGGGCACGAGATGGAATTGAGTCATCGATGGTTGTTACTGTTGAGTGATCTACAGTTCATGTTATCGTTCCACTTTTATTTAAGGTAGACTTGGGAGTAAGATATACGTCCTTTTATGTCAAAGTGTTGATCCTTGCCTCAGTTTCTAAGTTGAGTCATAGAGTCATACAAAATAGAAAAAAAGCCCCTTCAGCGCTATTTGTCCATGCTGACTCAGTTGCCCAGCGAGTTAGTCCTATCAGTCTGCGTTTAGGCTACAGTAGCTTAGGCTTTTGCACCATCTCTTTACATCAGCGACAGGGAGTCTAGGTCTAGAGGACACAGCCTCAGAATAGAGGGGTATCCTTTTAGAACGGAGATGAGGAGGAATTTCTTTAGCCAGAAAGTGGTCAATCTGTGGAATTCACTGCCACAAGTGGCTGTGGAGGCCAAGTCATTGGGTATATTTAAGGCAAAAGTTGATAGATCCTTAATTAGTCCATCTCGTTCATCGACTATAGCTCAGCATTTAATACCATCATTCACACAATTCTGATTGAGAAGTTGCAGAACCTGGGCCTCTGTACCTCCCTCTGCAATTAGATCCTTGACTTCTTAACTGGAAGACCACAATCTGTGTGGATTGGTGATAATATCTCCTCCTCACTGACGATCAACACTGGCGCACCTCAGGGGTGTGTGCTTAGCCCACTGCTCTACTCTCTATATACACATGACTGTGTGGCTAAGCATAGCTCAAATAAAATCTATAAATTTGCTGACAATACAACCATTGTTGATAGAATCTCAGGTGATGATGAGAGGGCGTGCAGGAGTGAGATATGCCAACTAGTGGAGTGGTGCCTCAGCAACAACCTGACACGCAACGTCAATAAGAGCTGATTGTGGACTTCAGGAAGGGTAAGACGAAGGAACACAAACCAATCCTCATAGAGGGATCAGAAGTGGAGAGAGTGAGCAGCTTCAAGTTCCTCGGTGTCAAGATCTCTGAGGATCTAACTTGGTCCCAACATATCGAAGTAGTTATAAAGAAGGCAAGACAGCGGCTATAGTTCATTCGGATTTTGAAGAGATTTAGCATGGCAACAAATACACTCAAAAACTTCTCTAGTTGTACCGTGGAGAGCATTCTGACAGGCTGTATCACTGTCTGGTGTGGAGGGGCTACTGCACAGGACCGAAAGAAGCTGCAGAAGGTTGTAAATCTAGTCAGCTCCATCTTGGGCACTAGCCTACAAAGTACCCAGGACATTTTTAGGGAGCAGTGTCTCAGAAATGCAGCGTCCATTATTAAGGACCTCCAGCATGCAGGGCATGCCCTTTTCTCACTGTTACCATCAGGTAGGAGGTACAGAAGCCTGAAGGCACACACTCAGCAATTCAGGAACAGCTTCTTTTCCTCTGCCACCCGATTCCTAAATGAGCATTGAACCCTTGGACACTACCTCACTTTTTTATTTAATATACAGTATTATCGGTGTTTTTGCACATTTTAAAATCTATTCAATATACTTATACTGTAATTGGTTTACTTTATTTATTATTATTGTTATTTTATTTATTATATTTTTCTCTCTTCTAGGTTATGTATTGCATTGAACCGCTGCTGCTAAGTTAACAAATTTCACGTCACATGCCGATGCTAATAAACCTGATTCTGATTGGTCAGGGCATGAAGGGATACAGAGAGAAGGCAGGTGATTGGGGCTGAGAGGAAAATTGGATCAGCCATGATGAAATGGTGGACCAGACTTGATGGGCCAAATGGCCTAATTCTGCTCCAATATCTTATGATCTTATAGTCTTATGGACTCCTGCCGATGTCTGTAAAGAGTTTGTATGTTTTCCTCGTAGCCATGTGAATTTCCTCTGGGTGCTCTGATTTCAATCCACAATACACAGACATTACGATTCGTGAATTTTGGCCATGCTACATTGGCCTCGGAAGCATAACAACACTTGCGGGCTGCCCCCTGAACGATCCTTGGACTGTGTTGGTTGTTGATGCAAAATGTCTATTTCACTAAATGTTTCCATGTTTTGATATACTTGTGACATATCAAACCTAATCTCTAATCTCAGATACAGATTAAATTAGTTATCCCACAGCAAGTGTCACCACATATTTTCAAATCAAATTCAAGTTTAATTACCGTTCAACCATATATGAATACAGTTGAATGAAACAGCATTTCTCTGAGGCCAAGGTGCAAAATACTTTTTTTAAAAAAAAGCAAATATATAGTCCAACATCTTGAACAACATGTCCTGCAAATTGATTGTACAGATTCCTGATAATGCATAGCCACTGCTATTCAGCCTGCCATTCAGCCTGCCATTCCACTGATTGAACACTAGAGGGCACCAAGGATGGGAGATGCCAGCCCCCAACTGAGCGTGGCACTATGCTACACTACCTCCGGCATCTCTCTCCGGGACTGCGGCAGCAGGCAAGCCCACAGTTTGAGCCCTAGTATTCGCTGCAGGCGAGGCCATGCAGCTCCCACACTGCCTGTCGCACCACTAAACAAGGGAAACAGGCCTGCAGCATCTTACATTGTCAATGTCCAACAGCGTTCAGGCCATTAGGCTTCTGAACTGCCTGCCACATTGCATTCGAAGTGTCAATGGATAATTTGTATTGTACCCTACAATATGTCGAATGTTGAAAGGCATGGACAGAGTGGATGTGGCAAAGTTGTTTCCCAAGATGGGGGAGTCTAGTACAAGAGGGCATGACTTAAGGATTGAAGGGCGCCCATTCAGAACAGAGATGCGAAGAAATTTTTTTAGCCAGAGGGTGGTGAATCTGTTGCCACGGGCGGCAGTGGAGGCCCAGTCATTGGGTGTATTTAAGGCAGAGATTGATAGATATCTGAGTAGCCAGGGCATCAAAGTTTATGGTGAGAAGGTGGGGGAGTGGGACTAAATGGGAGAATGGATCAGCTCATGATAAAGTGGTGGAGTAGACTCAATAGGCCGAATGGCCGACTTCTGCTCCTTTGTCTTATGGCCTTATAGTCTTATGCACTTTACTTTGTTTATCTGTGTGTAATTCATTTGTAGACATAATTCTCACTTTCTTCAGTTATTAAGTGTTTAGTGTGTTATGTGCGCTATTGTGTTACACCCTGTTCCGGAGAAACGTTCTCTCGTTTGGAGATATACATGTATGTAGTTAAGTGACAATAAACTTGACTGGACGACATGGATGGAAGAAAATGGAGAGTAACCTGATGGAATGTCAGTGCTCTCCACAAACCAGCAAACAATGAACAAGCCTGTATATGGGTTGAGGAGCAGCAACAACAATCCCTTCCACCAACCCCCACCCCTACTTGACCCTCTTCCACCTTCTTATGATAGTGTGCTCCTCCAGATTCAGGTCTCTGCAGGGTGGCAAGATAGTGTAGTGGTCTTCACAGCACCAACGACCAGGGTCCAGTTCCCATCACTGCCTGCAGGCAGTTTGTATGTTCAGCTGTGACCACATGAGTTTCCTCCCACATTCCAACGACGTACGGATGAGGGTTAGCGAGTTCTGTGTCTGTTGTGTTGACATCCGCATGGCGACATTTGTGGGCTGCCCCCCC
This sequence comes from Mobula birostris, assembly GCF_030028105.1. Lineage (NCBI taxonomy): Eukaryota > Metazoa > Chordata > Chondrichthyes > Myliobatiformes > Myliobatidae > Mobula > Mobula birostris. Next base: position 198,523,416 of record NC_092373.1, on the reverse strand, counting down.
CCCCACCCCCTGCCACATATCCTTGGACTGAGTTGCCTGCTGATGCAACAGTGCATTTCACTGTATGCTTCGATGTATGACAAATAAAGCTAATCTTTTAAATATTGTAAGCTCTTGTGACCCTCAATATATGTATGGTCTGACCAAGTGGAGTAATTCCCATCTGTAACTCAGCAAGTGTAAGTACAGGCTTCCCTGGTGAGGTAGAAACACTCTACTGACAAGCTCATTCAATAGAACAGTCATGATGTTGTAACTTCAAGTATATAGTCTCCGGATGTGACATCCACATTACCCCATGCTTTCTAAGTACAGGCTCACCCGCTGGAACAGCACTGACCTGTGTAGACGAATCTCCCAGGTGCTCCTTTACAGAACTGCTTGGACTTGTAGGACAGTGTGACCTCCACCACGCCAGGAATGTGCCGCGGAGGCGTCTGCACTCGGATGGCGTGCGGCGTGATCAGCTGAGGAACAGACAGAGATACCATTAAACCAGTCCTGAGGGAGGGCCACGGCCCAAAACATCAATTGCTTATTCTCCTCCATACATGCCACCTGACCTGCTGAGTTCCTCCAGGATTTTGTGTGTGTTTAAGATTTCCAGCATCTGCAGCATATCCTGTACCTGAATTAAACCATGACAGAGAGTGCAGGTGCAAGACAAGCTGGGCTACGACGGCCCTTCGGGATGTAAATCGCCAGGCTGTGTCCAGTCAACAATTTTGTGCACTTCACTGCAACCCACTAGTTCCATCCAGGATACAGATTAGTTGCAGCTAGGGGTGGAGGAATGTCAGATTCACAACACGCTGGAGGAACTCAGCAGGTCGGGCAGCATCTGTGGAAAAGATCAGTCGACGCTTCGGGCCGGAACCCTCATCAAGACTATAGAGGGAAGGAGCAGAGGCCGTATAAAGAAGGTGGGGGGAGGGTGGGAAGGAAGGAGGAGGCTGCACCGGGAGCACCAGATGCAATAGATGACCCCAACACTTCCGCTCCGTCCGCCACAACAGACAGGATCTCCCAGTGGCCACCCACTTCAACTCTGCTTCCCACTCCCATTCAGATATGTCCATACATGGCCCCCTCTACTGCCACGATGAGGCTAAACTCAGGCTGGAGGAGCAACACCTCATCTACCGTCTAGGTAGTCTTCAGCCCCTTGGTATGAACATAGAATTCTCCAACTTCCAGTAATTCCCCTCCCTTCCTCTATCCCTATGTCACTCTGCCCCCTCCCCCAGCTGCCTATCACCTTCCTCATGGTTCCGCCTCCTTCTACTACCCATTGTGTTTTCCCCTATTCCTTCTTCACCTTTCCTGCCTATCACCTCCCTCCTTCCCCTCCCCCACCCCCACCCCTTTTTCTTTCCCCTTACTGGTTTTTCACCTGGAACCTACCAGCCTTCTCCTTCCCACCCTCCCTCCACCTTCTTTATCGGGCCTCTGCCCCTTTCCTCTTCAGTCCTGATGGAGGGTTCCGGCCCGAAACGTTGACCGATCTTTTGCACGGATGCTGCCCGACCTGCTGAGTTCCTCCAGCGTGTTGTGAGTGTTGCTTTGACCCCAGCATCTGCAGAGTATTTTGTGTTGAGGAATGTCAGATGGAGTTCAGTCCAAGAAAGCATGAACTGTTGGACTTTGGGAGGTCAAATATAAAGGGAGAATATACAGAAAATGGCAGGACCCTAAGGAGTCTCCCGAGGGATCCTGGGGTGCAGGTCACAGCTCCCCGAAAGTGGTAACACATGCAGATAGGGTGATAAAAAAGGACTATCACATGCTTGCCTTCATCACGTTGGGGCACTGATACAGCATACTAACAGACCCTTCCAGCCCAGTGAGCCCACAATGCCCAATTCAAAATCTCAAAGTAAATCTATTATCAAAGTGCATGTAAGTCACTATATACAGCCCTGAGATTCACTTACTCTTGAGCATACTCAATAAATCCAAGAAACACAATAAAATCATTGAAAGACCACACCAACTGGGCAGACATCCAGTACTGAAAAGACAACAAACTGTGCAAATACAAAAAGAAAGAAATAATGATATAAATAAATAAACAAACAATACAAACAAATAAGCAAGCAATAAATATCAAGAACATGAAATGAAGAGTCCTTGAAAGTGAGTCCATGGGGTGCGGGAACAGCTCAGTGATGGGTGAGTGAAGTTGAGTGAAGTCATCCCTTTGTTTCGAAAGCCATTTGGTTCCTGAATTTAGTGGTGTGAGTCCTAAGGCTCCTGTACCTTCTTCCTAACGGTAACAGTGAGAAGAGAGCATGATCTGGTAGTGGGGTCTCTGATGATGGATGCTGCTTCCTAGTGACAGCACTCCGTGTAAATGTGCTCAATGGTGAGAAGGGCTTTACCTGTAATGGACAGGGCCAAATCCATTACTTTTTGTAGGGTTTTGCATTCAAGAGCATTTGTGTTTACATACCAGACTGTGATGCAGCCAGTCAATATACTCTCCAACACACAGCTATAGAAGTTTGTCAAAGATTTAGATGTGAAGTTGAATCTTCGCAAACTTCAAAGACACTCATATGAACAATTAACCTACTAACCAGGCAGCATGGTAGTGTAGTGGTTAGCTTTACAGTGCCAGCGACCCAGGTACAATTCCCACCACTGCTTTCTGCATTCTCTCAATGACTGCATGGGTTTCTCCGGGTGCTACGTTTTCTCCCGCATCCTGGTTGGTAGGTTAGTTGGTCATTGTAAATTGCCCCTTGATTGGGCTAGGATTAAATTGGGGATTTCTGTGTGGCGTGCCTCGAAGGCCCAGAAGACGTACTCCATACCATTTTAACCACAAGCTCCATCGGATACCGTAACGAGCTGTAGCACAGCAATGCTCCACAGCCCTTCAGTCCTCATGTCCCAGTCATTCCCAATTTCCTTTGTGAATGAGCTGCAGCATCTGGGTCTGAAGAATCCTAACTTCAAATCCCTCATCTCCCACTAACTCCCTCATTCTCCTCTTTTTTCTTCATTCTCTCTGCATTCTTTCTCTCTTTCTCATCCCACACACTCTCCTACCCCATCCCACTCCCACTCCTTCTCCTTCTCTCTCTCTCTCTCTCTCTCTCTATATATATATATATATATATGTATACACACACATACATACGAGGGGTGATTGTTAAGTTAATTGCCTAAGGTAGAAGGAGATGAGTTATACAGCTCTCCCTACATGCACATGCAGTTCAACTCTTTGAGTGATTATGCAGAAAGTTTGACGTTATTAACTCATCAGGAGTGATTAATAAGCTTGTGGCCTAAAGTAGAAGGAGATGAGTTATTAACTTCAAACTTTCTGCATAATCACTCAAAGAGTTGACCTGCATGTGTATGTAACAAGAGTCATCTCCTTCTACCGTAGGCCACGAACTTATCAATCACCCATGCTGTGGACACTTTCTGGAGGTCCAAAATCCGTATGCTCCACGGCTGCTGGGCTAAGTGTGTAAATGTAGGAGGGGACTATGTTGAAAAATAAATGTGCTAGGTTTTCTAAAATTGACTCCTTCTACCTTAGGCCACAAATTTATCAATCACCCCTTTTTTTCGTGTGTGTGAGTGTGTGTGTGTGTGTGTGTGTGTGTACACGAGATATAATATATCTGCCTCTCTCTCTCTCTCTCTCTATTTCTTTCTCCCTCCTTCTTTAAGTCACTCTTTAACATGTTTTCTTTGACCAAGCCTTTGGTTATCTGTTCAGGATCCTCTTTTACGTCCTTGGGAATTTCCCTGGGGACGCTTGACCACTGAAGATGCTGTATAAAAATATGAACATGGGAGTGGATGGAATTCTCCTCTGCTATAACACGAGTTTGGACAAGCTTGGGTTGTTTTCTCTGGAGCAGCAGAAGCTGAATGAAGCTTTGATAGAAGTCTGTAAGATTGTGAGAGGCATAGATAGAGTACATTTCTCTCAGTGTTGAAATGTCCAAAACTAAGAGCCACGGATTTAAGTTTGGAGGGGGGAAAGTGAAAGGAGATGTGTGGGACAGGTTTTTTACACAAAGTGTGGTGGGTACCTGAATGTGCCGCCAGGTGTGGTTCCAGAGGTAAATACAACAAAAGAGGCTCTTCGATAGGCACATGAATCTGCAGAGAATTGAGGGACATGGACATTGTGCAGACATAATGGGTTCGTTTTGGTATGCATTCAATTTCTAGTTTGATTAATTTGGGACAGACACTGTGGAAAACAATCTAAACTAGTAATTAAATGTCTAACTAAACAATGCTCTGTTCTATGTTCTAAAATAGGACTTGGTAATGCTATAGGAGTCCAGCAAAACAACTCAGTTACTAGAAAAGATACAGGAAATTATCTGTAATTCATTTGTACATTTAATTCTTACTTTCCTATGTCATCGTGTGTTATGTGTATGACTGTGCTTTACACCCTGGTCTGGACAAACGTTGTCTCATTTGACAGTATATATGCATATAGTTAAACGACAGTAAACTTGACTTGAAATGATCATTGATCGAACTTGAACTTGAGCTTGATTCTTCCCTCTTGTTCAGTGAACAGTCTCCTCGGGGAGAGACGGAAGGAACAGGGAAAGGAATGGGGAACAAATAGGGAGAGATGGATTCCTTTGCTAAAACGCTAATTCACCCACAGTTTAAAGGGGAGAAGAGTTTCAGAACACACATGGATATTTCCTCCTATGGAGCTCTTGGGGTTACTTTTGCAGAACCAAGTACGTACCTCGCTCCACACCAGCATTGTTCCAAACACAACCTGCAATCCATCAAAGAAGCTGTCTCCGATAATGATGATAGTTGCTCCTCCCGTAGTCCACCCTTCACTTGGGCTAATTGCTTTGATGCATGGCGTGGCTGCTTTGCGAGAGAAAAGACAGAGTTGTTTAGCTCCTCTGGAGACCTCTGATCACGTGTCTGCTCTCCCTCAACCTGCTCTGTGTGACTGGTCTGCCTGTTTCTCTGTTATCTCTTCCCACTTGTACTGCCCTGAAATTCCTTGCATTCATTTGTTAGGGTGTGGACACTGATGGCAAAGGCCTTGAGAATGTGGTGGTAAATTGACTGGTTCTTCAGTGGTTGTCCTTCAGGCCACTGCACATTCTCTGCAACTATAACACTTTATTCTGCATCCTGTTACTGTTTCTCCTTGCACTACTATGTCATGAAATGATCTGTATGGAGGGCAAGCAAAACAAAGTTTTTCCCTGCATCTCGGTGCACATGACAATGATAATCCAATTTACCCATCCAGCACATCAAGATGTCCGCAGAGAAAAGCTGCTGAGACATATTCCAGGCCACAGGAGTATGTGCTGAAGGACTCACAGAGGCTTGGTGCAGCCACCACAGGACTCTGTGGGGAAGGAATGGGACAGTATAGGGCTCTTCCATGACTGAACAGGGAGAGGTCAGGTTGGCTGAGGAAGCCCCTCTATCACTATAGCAGTGTACCACTCCAGGGGGGCCAAATGAGTGATGCATTGGCTTTATTGGTATTGGATTTAAACAGTCTACATCTCAGGACGAGACCCTTTATCGGGAAACGTCACAGTTCATTCCTTTCCTCACTTAAAGTCGAAGCTAGATCTGCATTTTGGACTCCTCTGTCTTTGTTTGAATTAGTTTGAAGTTGCAAAATATAACAAGTGAGATCCTGGTCAACCCTTGTGGAAGTCAAGTGTCTCACCTAATTGATGCACCACAGGTAGTTTAACTAGTCCGAGTGCAAGTCCACTGGAAGCTGAAGAAGATGGCCTGTCCTGGTGTTAAAGGACTGTGTATGTGTAGTGAGGTCATGTTCATGGGTTCACACTACTTCACTACCTTTTTTCTCTCTTATTTGCACTGTTTATTTAACTTTTTAAATATATACTGCATATATACTTACTGTAAATTACAGTTTATTATTATGTATTGTAATGTGCTTCTGCCTCATAACAACAAATTTCACAAGATACGACTGTGATACTCAGCCTAACTCTGACTTTGACTCTGACCTGCTGAGTCCCTCCAGCATTTTGCGTGATTACTCTGGATTTCCAGCATCTGCAAAATCTCTTATCTTTATTGGTTTTAACACTACATAACGCATTGTCTGTGAATGTAAGAATGAAAAGGCATTGCACGATTTATCTGATCAATATTTTATTGTGAATAAAGTTTATTTTGATATATTGGGGGTATCGTGGATAGTCTGGAGGGTTGTCAGAGGTTACAGTGAGACATCGATAGGATGCAGAACTGGGCTGAGAACTGGCAGATGGAGTTCATCCCAGATAAGTGTGAAGTGGTTCATTTCGGTAGGAGGCATAGCTTTAAGATGCTTGGAAGTAGGTACAAGGAGGATGCCAAATGTAAGTTTTTTTTACACAGAGTTGTGGATGTGTGGAATGCACTGCCGGAGACAGTAGAGATGGATATAATAGGGTCTTTTAAGAGACTCTTAGATAGGTACATGGAGATAGAAAAACAGAGGGCTATGTGGTAGGGAAATTCTAAGCAGCTTCTAGAGTAGGTTACACGGTCGGCACAACATTGTGGGCCGAAGGGCCTGTAAGGTGCTGTAGATTTCTATGTTTCTATGATTCTGTGATTAAAATATTACCCAATTTACCAATTTTACTTTGTGGGAGCTTCCTGTGTTTGCCTTGAATGCTATTGATAGAGGAAAGATAGAACTTCAACAGAGGGCAAAGCTCAGGATGATGGCACCTAACGGTGACTCCTTTGCTTCCATCTTCGGAAACAGCTCTATTTCAATCTTTAATATCTCTATTTTTCCTTTTCAGGGTTCTTTTGAAGACCCTGACCTGGAGTTACACACTGACTCCAGTTCATTGAGGAAATGGGACCGCTCGCAGGGTCTCCCGACTGACCACTTTTCGATATGCCAAGGACACAGCCTGGAAGACTAGCGTACCTTCAGGGTGCTGGATTTTTGTGGCTCTGGAGGCGGGCTGACTCGAGGCCGGTGCCGCCATCTGGTGCGTCGTGGGAGACAGAAGATTGAAAGCAGTGAGCTGGCTGCTGGCTGTGTGCCCAGAGACCCGAGTTCTTTGGGCGCAGAGCTCGAAAAAAGCGACGCAACAGACTTTTAACACCATAAATTGCCAAGTTGTTTTGTTATGTCTCCCCTCTCGCTGTGGAACAGGGACACCTTTTTTTCCCTTATTAGAGAGAGGGAGAGAGAGAGAGAGAGCCTGTGGTATGTCAAATACCGAGTGAACGAGTAGTCTTTGGGGTACTGCAAGTCTGTGTCTTTACTGACGCTTTGCTGCACGCTTGACCGCTCGGTTGGGGGGGGGGGTGTCGATGCTTTTTTGCTGGTGGAGGTGCTCGTTGCTTTGCTGCTGCTTATGTGTGGAAGGGGGAAATTGAGGGAAGCTTTGGGGTTCTAACATTTAACTGTCATTCATTCTTTGGGGCACTCCTCTGTTTTCGTGGATGTTTTGTGAAGAAAAATAATTTCAGGATGTATATTGCACACATTTCTCTGACGTTAAATGTACCGATTGAAACCTATTGAAATACTTCAATGGCTGCAAGGACGCTTTGAGGAGTGTTAGTGTTGTGTGGGGGTGTGGCTTATTTGCCATTGAAAGCCGCTTCCATCGTGTTGATTGTCATTAGTTAGTTTAAAAACTGCAGCCGCTCTTCTCATTGTTTGGCTTGAGTGCCGTGGCACCCAGTGTCCAGCTTCAAACACCTCAGGAGTATGAAGAGTAACACATGCAAAAGGTTCGTTCTCTTTCCATTTGTGCCCGGAATCGTTGGGATGGTATGCTCCATACGCACTGTTAACAAAGTATCTGTCTGTTGAATATTTAGTTCTGTAGTTTGGGTGTAAGGGTGGGAGAACTTAAATATGTGGTCAAACTTTTTTACTGTTTGTAAAGAAATGATTAATATACTTATTCACAGTCAGTGTTTCCTGTCTTGCTCACCAAACCCTTGAACCTACTTCAATGTTGCAGTGAAGAGGTAGGGGACAGGAGAATTGTGAGTGCTAGGACTACGCAACCACCTCATAGGGTCCCATGGCTTTTGACCATAAGACAATAAGACATAGGAGCAGAACTAGGCTATTTGGTCTATTGAGTCTGCCCTACATATCAAGGCTGGTTTAGACCATAAGACCATAAGACAAAGGAGCAGAAGTCAGCCATTTGGCCCATCAAGTTTTCTCCACCACTTTATCATGAGCTGATTCATTCTCCCATTTAGTCCCACTCCCCTGCCTTCTCACCATAACCTTTGATGCCCTGAGGATACCTATCAATCTCTGCCTTAAATACACCCAATGACTTGGCCTCCACTGCCGCCCGTGGCAAGAAATTCCATAGATTCACCACCCTCTGGCTAAAAAAATTTCTTTGCATCTCTGTTCTGAATGGGCACCCTTCAATCCTTAAGTCATGCCCTCTCATACTAGACTCCCCCACCATGGGAAACAACTTTGCCACACCCACTCTGTCCATGCCTTTCAACATTCCAAATGTTTCTATGAGGTCTCCCCTCATTCTTCTGAACTCCGAGGAATACAGTCCAAGAGCAGACAAACGTTCTTCATATGTTAACCTTCTCATTCCCGGATTTATTCTAGTGAATCTTCCCTGTACCCTCTCCAGCATCAGCTCATCCTTTCTTAACTAAGGAGACCAAAATTGCCCACAGTACTCCAAGTGAGGTCTTACCAGCGCCTTATAGAGCCTCAACATCACAACCCTGCTCCTATACTCTATTCCTCTAGAAATGAATGCCAACATTGCATTCGCCTTCTTCACCACCAACTCAACTTGGAGGTTAACTTTAATGGTATCCTACACGAGGACTCCCAAGTCCCGTTGCATCTCAGAATTTTGAATTCTCTCCCCATTTGAATAATAGTCTGCCCATTTATTTCTTCTGCCAAAGTGCATAACCATACACTTTCCAACATTGTACTTCATTTGCCACTTCTTTGCCCATTCTCCCAATCTATCCAAGTCTCTCTGCAGAATCTCTGTTTCCTTAGCACTACCGGCCCCTCCACCTATTTTCCTATCATCAGCAAACTTAGCTACAAAGCCATCTATTCCATAATCCAAATTATTAATGTACAACGTAAAAAGAAGCGGCCCCAACACAGACCCCTGTGGAACACCACTGGTAACTGACAGCCAACCAGAATAGGATCCCTTTATTCCCACTCTCTGTTTCCTGCCAGTCAGCCAACACCCTATCCACGTATGTAACTTTCCCATAACTCCATGGGCTCTTATCTTGTTAAGCCACCTCACGTGTGGCACCTTGTCAAAGTCCTTCTGAAAATCCAAATATACAATATCCACTGCATCTCCCTTGTCTAGCCTACTTGTAATTTCCTCAAAAAATTGTAATAGGTTTGTCAGGCAGGATTTTCCTTTAAGGAATCCATGCTGAGTTCTGCCTATCTTGTCATATGCCTCCAGGTACTCCATAACCTCATCCTTGACAATCAACTCCAACAACTTCCCAACCACCGATGTCAAGCTAACAGGTCTATAATTTGCTTTTTGCTCCCTTGCCTTCTTCTTAAATAGCGGAGTGACATTTGCAATTTTCCAGTTCTCCGGAACCATGCCAGAATCTATCGACTTTTGAAAGATCATCGCTAATGCTTCCGCAATCTCCACAGCTACTTCCTTCAGAACACGAGGGTGCATTCCATCTGGTCCGGGAGATTTATCTACCCTTAGACTATTCAGCTTCCTGAGTACTTTCTCTGTCGTAATTGTGACTGCGCACACTTCTCTTCCCTGCCACCCTTGAGTGTCTGGTATACTGTTGATTCATTCCTCAGTGAAGACTGATGCAAAATACTTGTTCAGTTCCTCCACCATCTTCTTATCTCCCATTACAATTTCTCCAGAATCATTTTCTATCAGCCCTATATATACTCTCACCTGTCTTTTACTCTTTATATACTTGAAAAAGTATTTATTATTTATTATTAGTATTTATTAACCCTCTCAACCCCATTCTCCTGCATTCTCTCCGTAACCTTTGATGCCTTTACTAATCAAGATCCTATCGACCTCTGCTTTAAATATACCCAATGACTTTGCCTCCTCAGGTATCTGTGGCAATGGATTCCACAGATTCATCACCCTCTGGCTGAAGAAATTCCTCCTCATCTCTGTTAAAAAAGGACGTTCTTCAATTCTGAGGCTGTGTCCTCTGGTCCTAGAATCCCCTACTATAGGAAATATACTTTTGATGACCGCTCTATCTCGGCCTTTCAATAGTTGGTAGGTTTCAATGAGATTCTCCCCTCCCCCATTTTTCTAAACTCCATCAAGTACAGGCCCAGAGCCATCAAATGCTTTAAGACATTTCTCTCCTCTTCCCTCTCCAAAGTCCTCCAGGAGCACTGATGGAACTTATCTTGAGGCACTCTGCAGCTCGCTGCTCCAAATTATGGTGCAGGGATGAGAGTGATGGAGAAAAGGAGAGGGAGAGAGCGAGGGAGAGAGAGAGAGAGAGAGAGCGCGACTGAGAGAGAGAGAGAGAGAGAGAGAGAGAGAGAGAGAGAGAGAGAGAGAGAGAGAGAGAGTGATGTCTTCCCACAGTCAATAACTAAAGGATGTGATAGCTCAGCGGTTAAATCATGGAGCTATCCTCAGAGCCCTGGGTGATTGATCTGGCACGCTGGCAGCTGGGGAAATTAAGCTCAACTAATTAAGTAAAAATCCGTAATTAAAAATCGAGCGTCACTGATGGTGATTGTGAAACTACCAGGTTCTCATAAAAACACATCTGGTCCATTACTGCCCTTCAGGGAAAGAAGTCTGTCATCCTTACCCGGAATGGCCGCATACACTCAGTGGCCACTTTATTAGGCACACCTGCTCATCAATGCAAAGATCTAATCAGCCAATCATGTGGCAGTAACTCAATACCATAAAGCATGCAGACATGGTCAAGAGGCTCAGTTGATATTCACATCAAACATCAGAATGGGGAAGAAAAGCAATCATAGTAACTTTGACCATGGAATGATTGTCAGCGCCAGACGTGTCAGAAACTGCTGATCTCTCAGTCTGTGATGGTCATTAATGCAAATGACGTATTTCACTGTCTGTTTCGATATACACGTGACAAATAAGGCTAATAAAAAAAATCAAAGACCCCACCCACCCCAGACATTCTCTCTTTTCTTCTCTACCATCGGCAAAAGATACAAAAACCCGAAATCATGTACCACCAGGCTCAAGGACAATTTCTGTTCCCCTGTTATCAGACTCTTGAATGGACAAAAAGATGGACGTTTGATCTCACAACCAATCTTGTTATGATCTTGTACTTTATCGTTTACCTGCACTGCATTTTCTCTGTATCTTTTAAAATTTATTTTTCATTATCGTTTTACCTTGTCCTACCTCACTGCAATCTGAGCTTTGTAAAGAAGGCAAGCTTTTCATTGTATCTCGGTACATGTGACAATAATGAACCAATGCCAATAGCATTTGAATGCAGCCCATGGGCTGTGAATTCAGTAACGTCACCAGAGACCACAGACCCCAACGCACTTTGATTTGTTTATTGATTCTAACTGAGCACCTCGCTGGTAAATCTGCACAGAGCAAGCCTTTATTTCATTCTGCTTTTCTATGACATTTGTTTTTGTTAATTGGATAGTGGGCACTTCTCTTCAGGCAGATAGATTCTCGTTTTTAACCATCACCTTTCTTTCCCAGGAGGGCTGCGAGGATTGCTAGGAAGAAATAATACCCAGCATATAACCTTTCACAATCCCTTCTGAAAGTTGGTTAGATTAAACAGACTCCACAGAACAGAACAGGAAAACTCCTTTAGTTTAATAAAAGGAATGTTGGATATATTCATCTGGGGGTCTAGAGACAGACTTACAATATTGGTATTGGTTTATGTATTGTCATGTGGACTGAGATAAAGGTTTACATCACGCATTAAAAGATACACATTATGGGGAGCATAGCGCAGTGGCAGAGCATTTGACTGCGGATCGAAACATCCCTAGTTCAAATCCAGCCAGTTCTCATCCTGGATGGTTCTTTTCGTTTACCCGTTGGATGGCTATGATCCAGGTTGATGGCAGTAGGCAGAATAACAGTTCAGCATAAACTAGCTGGGCTGAAGAGCCACTTTCAGTGCAGTCATACGCGATGACAGTGAGTGAGTGCAGTGTAGCAGTTTGCACGATGTTATTATGGTGCGATAGAGTTTGGAGTTCGGTTCTGGCGCTGCCTGTACGGAATTTGTACATTGTCCCCATGACTGTGTGTGTCTCCTCCGGGTGCTCTGGTTTCCCCCCGCAGTCCAAAGACTTATGGGTTAGTGGGTCAATTGTTCTTTGTAAATTCTCTGGTGATTAGGCTAGGGCAAAATAGGTGGATTGCTGAGTGGTGCAGCTCGTTGGGCCAGAAGGACCTGTTCAAACGCTGTATCCCTAAATAAATAAGTTCAAAGTTCAAAGTACGTATACAGTATACAGCCTCGGGATTCAGCTTCCCACAGACAGCCACAAAACAAAGAAACACCAGAGAACTCATTTAAAGAAAACTCCCACACAACAAGGCCATCAGATGGGCGAAGAAAAGAAAATATCACGCAAACAGCAAAAGTCAAACAGGTAACAGACAAAACATTGAACATCAAACTGTAGACTTCCCAAAAGTGAGTCCACAGCCACCAGCTGCTGCAGCGAGCGAAGCCAGCCCGGAGGCTGAAAGCTGCGGCCACAGCTTCCAAGTCAGTCAGTTCAGTGCCCCGTCAATAGCAGCAGACCTTGATCAAATCGTCCAAATGAGAAACCGCCTTCAGCACTGAGCACATTAAACATCAAACCGCAGCTGAAAGTGAGTCCACAGCCACAAGCCACGAGCCTCTGAGGTGATCGAACCATACAGCATGGGACCTCCAGAACTCCAGCACCTTCCATCGGCAGCAGCGAGAGAGAGAGGGAGACCGGTCAAACTCTGCAAGACTGCACTGAACACCCGTTCACTTTCCGCTCTCGTCCTCGTTGATTTTAATCTTGCTCGATGCTTTAGTTTGCACAGAGCAACAGAACTGACCATGAGCTAGTGTGGATTCCATTTGGAATCGATGCCAAGTATCGATTAGATGAGATGCCAACTCGTCTAAATGTTATGCTATGCAAGTCAGTCACAAAGTTAAACCAATCAACACGACATATAACATGAATGGACAGATTCTTGAAACAGTCACACACTACCCATACCTTGGTGTTGAAAGGATCTTAACTAGATCTTATCTTATCTTAATCTTACCCACATCAATCAGATTACAGGCAAAGCAAATAAAGTGCTGGGTAGCCTGAGAAGAAACCTCCACTCATGTAGTAAATCTGTCAAGGACATGGCATTTAAGATAATCGTCCGTCCAAAGGTTGAGTATTGCGCGGCCCTAAGGGATCCCCATCAAGCTAACAATAAGAAGTCCATCGAAAAACTCCAACGCCGTGCAGCTCGCTTTGTGTTAAACGATTACAGCAGGAAATCCAGTCTCACCAACATGCTCTCTAACCTTCAATGGGAACCACTTGAAAACTGACTCATTAAACTACGGTTAATTTTCATTTTCAAAGAAGTTCACACCATCACTCCATCAAACATCCAAATTCGACTCGACAGCAGACTGGACCTCACATATTGGAAGCTCTTTCATTCAATAAGATTTGCTGCCAGTACCCCATCTACCCAAGATCAACAAGAGAGCGGAATCTTCTGCCGCCAGACCTGCGCAGCATTTCTGACATTAATATTTTTAAAGATAGACTCAATCAAATTGATTTAGGGGATCTAGTCAAAAAAGCTTACTTTACAACTTAACTCCCACGCCATTCACATTGACTGCGCGTTCTAACAGCCGTCTGGCAGTGCTTGCACAGTACCAAGCAGAAACAGAAGCAGAGGTACACTCCCAGCAATGGCCATCGCTGCACTCCACGCCAAGTACCCCAGGAGATCGCAGAAGTGCCAAATACTTCAGTTGGCCCAAAAATACTTTCTTAACAGGGAAATTACAGGCAGGAATTGATCCCATTTCAGAAGAAGAAGTATATTTTGAAGAAGAAAAAGAGTATCAGGTGGTCTTCTAAGCTGTCACTGTTAGGCATTGGCACCATCATGCCGGAATAAAATACATAAATACAATTTTAAAAAATTGTTTCCTGCCATCAAGAAAGCGTGTGCCATATGTAAATACAGCAAGGTTGTAAAAAGAAATCAGTATGCAGAATATAGTTTTACAGTTACAGAGAAAAGTGCAGGGCAGGTAGGCAATTAAAAGCCATGATGAGGTAGACTGGGAGATCAGTGATTCATCTATATACTCATGGGAGGTCTGTTCAATAACCTGATGACAGCAGGGTGGAAACTGTCTTTGCGTCTGGTGGTGCATGCTTTCAGGGCTTTGTATCTTCCTCCCAGCCGGATGAGAGACAATAATCAGGGTGCAATGGGTCCTTGATTATGTTCTTCATAACAATGTAAGTTCTGATGGAAAACATTAACACAAGAGATTCTGCAGATGAGGGGAACACAGAGCAAAACACACACAAAATGATGGAGGAACCCAACAAGTCAGGAAGGGGAGTATGGAAGGGAATAAGCAGCTGACATTTCCGTTTGAGACCTTTCATCAGGAGTCTCTTGTAGACTTATTAATTACTTTCAGGTGTGGGCACGTGGCCAAGTGGTTAATGCATTCAACTAGCGACCTGAAGGTCGTGAGTTCGAGCCCTGGCCGAGGGAACGTGTTGTGTCCTTGAGCAAGGCGCTTAATCACGTATTGCTCTGCGACGACACTGGTGCCAAGCTGTATGGGTCCTAATGCCCTTCCCTTGGACAACATCGGAGTCGTGGAGAGGGGAGACTTGTAGCATGGGCAACTGCTGGTCTTCCATACAACCTTGCCCAGGCCTGCGCCCTGGAGAGTGAAGACTTTCCAGGCGTAGATCCATGGTCTCGCAAGACTAACGGATGCCTTCAGGTCTTCTCTCAGCCACTGACACTCTAGAGAAAACAACTGAAGTTTGTCCAACCTCTCTTTATAGCTAATACTTTCTATTCCAAGCAGACGATAAATGTGTGACCATGCCCTACAGCAAGAATGTCTCAGAAATGGCAGCTTCATTGCTCAAACCTTAGGGCATCACAATCACCCATAAACTAACAGCAACTTGAAGGAAGCTTGTCTCAAGAACCAAGGTACCGGTAAAGACAACCGACAAAAGTAATGTGGTGTACAGGATCACCTGTGGAGACTGCAACAAGGTCTACGTCGGCCAGACAGGATGTAAACTTGCAACTCGCTTATGGGAACACAAACTGGCAGTACGGAGAGATGATCCACTGTCACTGATCTTGAAGACAGAGAAAGGACACTGTGGAGGTTCTGGTGCAGACAAACATGAAGCAGGCATGAGAATTTTTAGAAATGTGGTTCTTTTCTGATAATTTCGTAAACAAACATATTAAAATAGACACTTCGTATGAACGCCTAAGAGCCAAAGAAACGAGAGCCAATAGAATTCAAAGGTCAATTGAAGGAGTAGCCAATCAGGACTGGGGCAAGCGAATGGGGGGGCCTATAGAAACATGAGCACTCTCGGAGAGAAACACCAACACTGAGGATGTCAGCTCAACTGACGATGAAACATCTACAAGCTAACTGCCAAGCTCAGCAAACACCAAAGACGATAAACCTCTTCTTCAACCTCTCCAAATCCTCCACATCCTTCCCATGATAAAGTTCAAAGTCCATTTTATTATTAAAGTGTGTATACATTATACAACCCTCAGATTCGTCTCCTAGCAGGCAGCCACGACACGAAAGAACCCAGAAACAAACCTCATACACATGAACAAAGACTGTCTAACTCCCAATGCACAGAGAATAAAAAAAACTCAATAAGAAAATAAAAGAATAAAATAACCCTTAAAAAAGACCGTTGAACACGACGTAATGAAAAAAAAAGTCATGCCAACAGTAACCGCAAGCAACTAGCGTTTCTGAACTGAAGTCTGCAAGAGAGAGTCCCATAGTTCAGTAGAGAGCAGAGTGACCATCGTGGAGCAGCAATCTTAATTGGCCCGCACCTCGGCTCGGGCCCCGACACCCTGACCTTTCTGACACCTTGACCTTTTCAATCTGGCCCAGCTCCATCGGAATATCGGGTTCTACCGCTTCAAGCAGCGATCTGAACTGGCCCGTACCTCGACACCCTAACCTTTTCGATCTGGCCGGGCACTTAACTCTTTGTCTCAACAGCAGGTTCTGCTGCTTGGATATGCCGGACTTCCCCGCTTCGATCCTGCCTGTAAATCTCCATCTGGCACCTGGACCCCGTGTCTTCGATTCGGCCTGTGCCCAATATTTCATGCTCTTCCACACTCTCGGCAATGGGCCTGCCACCTCGCCTCATCTCAGTTCCGCCACATTGAATTGCCTCCCAAGTCCAAAGGGAAGTTACAGACTATTACTTGTGATGACCGTTTGACAGAAAAAATCTGGTTAACAAACTATTTAGTTGCTGTCCTTGTTTCGTTAGCCACCAGCCAGAAGTCGCAGAGGTTCACCAGCACCATCTTAACCATAAATGTTGAAGTAGAGTCTTGGAAGTCGGGTGACTGGAAGTGAATGCTATACTCCAGACTCAGACTGACCAGAGTTGTCGAATCTGGTTGATCGTTTACCTCAGTCCCTTTTTTTCCGCAGGAGTCCCATATCTGTGGATGTAACGGGCGTTACTTAGCTGATAATAAAAGAGGCATTTATTTCCTCTGTTATACGTTGATCTTTATGTGCAAAGTTATCTCTGAATTTCCAGCAATGCCCCCTAATATCTGCACACATTGTTTCCTACTACACGGCTTGATCTACGAAGAGGATATAAAGTTTCACTCCATCTCAACCATCTGCTCCTTTATCTGCAAAACAGTTGCTGGTATGTAACTGAAGCTTCACTTGCTCTTCCTGATGATGGATTGCTTCAGAGCTTCAAAAAATCTGCCTGTCTTGCACTGAGATTGAAATTGTTAAATGGCTTCCAATACTCTCTCAACCTCGAGGAGGTCTTCATATTCTTCACAGGGTCAAGAACACATAGCTGGGAACGTGGGGCTACATACATTCAGTGGACACTTTATTAGGTACACCTGCTCATTAATGCAATTATAGTATTTAATCAGCCAATAACGTGGCAGCAACTCAATGCATAAAACATGGTCACAGTTGTTGTTCACACCAAATGTCAGAATGGGGAAGAAATGTGATCTAAGTGATTTTGACCGTGGAATGACTGAAGGTGACAGATGGGGTGATTTGAGTATCTCAGAAACTGCTGATCTCCTGAGATTTTCATGTACAGCAGTCTCTAGAGTTTACAAAGGATGGTGTAAAAAAAACTAAAAAAAAATTCAGTGAGTGGCTGTTCTGTGGGCAAAAACACCTTATTAATGAGAGAGGTCAGAGGAGAATGGCCAGGCTGGTTCAAGCTGACAGGAAGGGGACAGTAACTCAAATAACCATGCGTTACAACAGTGGTGTGCAGAAGAGCATCTCTGA
Source organism: Mobula birostris (assembly GCF_030028105.1). Classification (NCBI taxonomy): domain Eukaryota; kingdom Metazoa; phylum Chordata; class Chondrichthyes; order Myliobatiformes; family Myliobatidae; genus Mobula; species Mobula birostris. The sequence continues at coordinate 198,505,806 of NC_092373.1, read as the reverse complement.
ATGCAGAACAGGTTGAAATTTGAAGTGGACGGGCTACAGCAGCAGAAGACCGCTCTGGGATGAAACGTGTAGCTAACTAAGTGGCCACTGAGTGCATTTCGGTCAAAGAGCTGTCCCTAATCCAGCCAGTCCAATGGCCACCTGCTTTTCTCTGTGGTGCTGCTGGAAGTGAACTGAGGGAATGCTCACTTCAGATTTTCCACTGATCCCTCCCACACTGGAGAAGTGCCAAAGCTCCTCTGAGTCTCAGCAACATTCTTACTTTCTTCCGCAAGCCGTGTGATATTTTACAGTTGCTTTTGGCATGCCTTGGCTTCCTTCTCCGACTCTGCCAAGGAGAGGAATCCTACTTTCATCAGACTCGTGAAAATAAACTGCTTGGCTGCAGTGCAAAATAAACACAGTGATCAGCTCTTGTGAGGTAAACAGTCTGATGTCGTTTATAATGAGTCAATATTTCACCCACTTCTTGAATCTCTTAACTGCCTTCTGGTGGAAAAGAGGGATTAGCCAGCAGGGTTTTATGTGTTGTGTTTGTGTCTTTGTATGTATTCATGCATTTGCTTTCATGTCTTTAGAGACGTTTAGAGATACAGTTCAGTAACAGGCCCTAATGCTCAACTAGCCTGCGATACTCAGCTACACCCAAATGACCAATTACAGGATTAAGCCATCAATCGATGGAATGTGGGAGGAAACCAGAGAACCCAGAGGAAACCCACGCAGTCATGGGGAGAACATGTCAACTTCGAACAGACAGCGGCAGAACTGAACCCAAGTTGCAGGTGCTGTAATAGCGTTATGCTAATCACTACACAACCATACTACAACGAAGGAAGCTATTGGCCAGTTAAGCTGACGTGTGTGTGTGTGTGTGTGTGTGTGTGTGTGTGTGTGTGTGTGTGTGTGTGTGTGTGTGTGTATTTGTGTGTATATGTGTTTGCATATATGTTTATATGTGTGTGTACTTGTATATATGTGTTTGTGCTTGATATTACATTTGTGAGAGTACAAATATTCAGTCTTTGCATACTTTTCTGGATGATAGACCTCACCAGTTCCCCACCACGACTACCCTCCTCCGGTTGGTGGAACTGGTTCTCACACTCAATAACTTCTCTTTTGGCTCTTCCCATTTTCTTCAGTCCAAGGGTGTAGCTATGGGAATTCACATGGGCCCTAGCTATGCCTGCCTCTTCGTTGGTTATGTGGAACAGTCTGTGCTCCAAACCTATTCTGGTACTGCTCCCCAACTTTTCCTTCGGTACATTGACGACTACATTGGTGCTGCTTCCTGCACCCATGCTGAGCTCATCAATTTTATCGACTTTACTTCAAACTTCCACCCAGCCCTCAAATTCACTTGGTCTATCTCGGACACTTCTCTCTCCTTTCTCGATCTCTCAGTCTCCATCTCTGGAGACAGACTGTCCACTGACATCTTCCACAAGCCCACTGACTCTCATAATTACCTCAACTATACCTCTTCCCACCCCGCCACATGCAAAAATGCTATTCCCTATTCCCAGTTCCTCCGTCTCCGCTGCATCTGCTCCGAGGATGAGGTTTTCCGTTCCAGGACATCTCAAATGTCCTCTTTCTTTAAGGATCGTGGTTTCCCTTCTGCTGTCATCAATGATGCCCTCACCCGCATCGCCTCCATTTCCCGCACTTCGGCTCTCACCCCATCCTCCCGCCACCACAACAGGGACAGAGTTCCCCCTGTCCTCACCTACCACCCCACTAGCATCCGGATCCAACACATTATCCTCCGCAACTTCCGCCACCTTCAACAGGACCCCACAACTAAGCACATCTTTCCCTCTCTACCCCTCTCCGCCTTCCGCAGGGATCGGTCCCTCCGCAACTCCCTGGTCCACACGTCCCTCCCCACGGATCTCTCACCTGGCACTTATCCCTGTAAGTGCAAGTGTTACACCAGTCCCGACACCTCCTCTCTCGCCACCATTCAGGGCCCCAAACAGTACTTCCACGTGAGGCAACACTTCACTTGTGAGTCTGTTGGGGTCATCTTTTGCATCCGGTGCTCCCAGTGCGGCCTCCACTACATTGGCGAAACCCAACGCAGATTGGGGGACCGCTTCGTTGAGCAACTCCGCTCCGTCCGCCAAAACAGACAGGATCTCCCAGTAGCCACCCACTTCAACTCTGCTTCCCATTCCCATTCACATATGTCCATACATGGCCTCCTCTACTGCCATGATGAGGCTAAACTCAGGTTGGAGGAGCAACACCTCATATACTGTCTAGGTAGTCTCCAGCCCCTTGGTATGAACATAGAATTCTCTTCCGGTATTTCCCTCCCCCTCCCTTCCCCTATCCCTATGTCACTCTGCCCCCTCCCCCAGCTGCCTACCACCTCCCTCTTGGTTCCACCTCCCTCTACTACCCATTGTGTTTTCCCCTATCCTTTCTTCACCTTTCCTGCCTATCACCTCCCTGCCTCCTTTCCCCCACCCCTTTATCTTTCCCCTTACTGGTTTTTCACCTGGAACCTACTGGCCTTCTCCTTCCCATCCTTCCCCCACCTTCTTTATGGGGCCTCTGCCCCTTCCCTCTTCAGTCCTGACGAAGGGTTCCGGCCCGAAATTGTGACCGATCTTTTCCACGGATGCTGCCGGACCTGCTGAGTTCCTCCAGCGTGTTGTGAGTGTTGCTTTGACCCCAGCATCTGCAGACTATTTTGTGTTTATGCATACTTTTTTTGTTTAAGAGTGTGTGCACGTGTCCCTATGTTTGTTTGAGAGAGTGCATATAATTGTGCATGTGTACTTTTGTGTGTGTGCGTGTGTGTGTGTGTGTGTGTGTGTGTGTGTGTGTGTGTGTGTGTGTTTGTACAGCTGCAGCTCACCAAGAATCCTCAGACAGCACCTTCCAAACTGACCACCTCTCCCAGCTAGAAGGATATGGGTAGCAAAAGCTCGGGGAAAATCTCTGGAAGTTACTCTCCAAACCACACATGATCCTGACTTAGAAATGTATTGCTGTTCCTTCACCCTCACTGGGTGAAAATCCTGTGATTCCCTCCCTACAGCAAAGTGGGTCTACCCACACCCCAAGGACGGCAGCAGTTCACGAAGACAGCTCACCACCACCCTCTCAATGGCAACTAGGGATGAGCATGGCATCATGCTAATGGCATGCTGGCCTTCATAACAAGGGGAATTGAGTATAAGAGCAAAGAGGTCCTTCTGCAGCTGTGCAGGGCCCTGGTGAGACCACACTTGGAGTACTGTGTGCAGTTTTGGTCTCCAATTTTGAGGAAGGACATTCTTGCTATTGAGGGAGTGCAGCTTAAGTTCACAAGGTTAATTCCCGGGATGGCGGGACCGTCATATGTCGAAAGATTGGAGCGACCGGGCTTGTATACCCTGGAATTTAGAAGGCTGAGAGGGGATCTTATTGAAACATATAAGATTATTAAGGGATTGGACACGCTGGAGGCAGGAAGCATGTTCCCGCTGATGGGTGAGTCCAGAACCAGAGGCCACAGTTTAAGAATTAGGAGTAGGCCATTTAGAACGGAGTTGAGGAAAAACTTTTTCACCCAGAGAGTGGTGGATATATGGAATGCTCTGCCCCATAAGGCTGTGGAGGCCATGTCTCTGGATGCTTTCAAGAAAGAGATGGATAGAGCTCTTAAAGAAAGCGGAATCAAAGGTTATGGGGATAAGGCAGGAATGGGATACTGATTGTGGATGATCAGCCATGATCACAGTGAATGGTGGTGCTGGCTCAAAGGGCCGAATGGCCTACTCCTGCACCTATTGTCTATTGCCTATAGCAATAAATCACTGGATCAACCTGTCAAATCCACATCCTTTGAATGAATTAAAAATAAATGTCTATGTGCCCACGTACACCCAGAGTCCTCGTTCTTAGGTACCCCTGTACTCCTGCTTGTTAATGCAAATATCTAATCAGCCAATCATGAAATAAAAGCATGCAGACATGGTCAAGAGGTTCAGTTGTTAAAAACAAAATGAAAGAAAATCTGCAGATGCTGGAAGTCCAAGCAACAGACATAAAATGCTGGAGGAACTCAGCAGGCCAGGCAGCATCGATGGAAAAGAGTAAATATTCGGCGTTTCAGGCCGAGAACCTTCAACAGAACCAGTTATTGTTGTTTAGACCAAACATCAAAATAGGGAAGGCATGTGTTATAAGTGACTTTGACCATGGAATGATTGTTGGTGCCAGACAGGATGGTTTGAGTATCTCAGAAACTGCTGATCTCCTGAGATTTTCATGCACAACAGTCTCTTGAGTTGACGGAGAATGGAGCGGGGAAAAAAAACATCCGGTGAGTAGCAGTTCTGTGGGTGAAATTGCCTTGTTAATGAGAGAGGTCAGAGGATAATGGCCAGACTGGTTCAAGCTGACAGGAAGGCGACAGTAACTCAAATAACCACACGTTACAACAGTGGTGTGCGGAAGAGCATCTCTGAACACACACCACGTTGAACCTCGAAGTGGACGGGCAACAGCAGCAGTAGGTTAGTGTGGGATTAGTGTAAATGGATGGGTTGATGGTTGGTGTGGCCTCAGTGAGCTAAAGGACCTCATTCACTTCATGACTTTAAAATTTCAATGGGGCAACCTGTCACACTGTAAGGTTCGACTGGGTGAAATTACTCCAAGACAGCTGTCAGTCAGAGGGCTTTTTGAACTCCTCTTGGGCAGTTACTATGATACCATTTCTGATGCTAGATTTTAACTCCTGGGACTTCAGAGTCCTTGTGCAGGATTCCCTGAAGGATAACTGGCAGGTTGAGTCGGTGGTAAGGAAGGCAAATGCAAATTTAGCATTCATTTTGAGAGGACTAGAACATAAAAGCAAGGATGTAATTCTGAGGCTTTATAAGGCATTGATCGGAGCTCACTTGGAGTATTGCAAGCTGTTTTGGTCCCCTTGTCTGGCACTGGAGAAGATCCAGAGGGGTTCACAGGAATGAGGGGCGTATTATGGCTTTGCTCCTGTACTCCCTGGAGTTTAGAAATAATGGTGCGGGGGTGGGGGGGAAGATCTCATTGTAACCTATCAAATATTGAAAAGCCCAGATAGCGTGGGTGTGGAGAGGAGCCTAGGACTAGAGGGCACAGCCTCAGAAAAGAGGGATGTCTATTTAGAACAGAGATTAGGAGGGAAGTCTTTAGCCAGAGGTTGGTGAATCTGTGGAATTTGTTGTCATAGGCTCTTGATTAGTCAGGATGTCAAATGTTACAGGGAGAAGGCAGGAGAATGGGGTTGAGAGGGATATTAAATCAGCCATGAAAATAAATCAGATCAGGCTCTAAGGGCTTAATTGAGCTCCTATGTCTTCTGGTCTTATGCAAGACAAAGTTTTTCACTGTATCCTGGTACACATGAAAATAATAGACTAATTTACTGATGTAAATCAAAGTCCGAAAGGCTGGGAGGTTCCCCTTCATGCTGCAGAGACTGAAGGTTTAGTTGGTAAGGCAATCAGTCAGACTGCGCCCCTGATCTGACCTACCTTCGCACGGGTCCAGCCTCCGAGCCCTCCGGCCATGCTTGGAGTTGTTGTGGATGAACATATTGTCCGACACTGCCAGGACGTGCCCATCCACGTTGATGGTTGTACTGATGACGACCTGTAAGGAGACAGCAGGTTGCAGAGATAAATGCGGCAGCTTATTCCTCTTCCTAAAATAGAACTAACAGCACATGTTGAAGCGATTCGTACACAGAACATACACAGCAGTACAGTGCCGATGCAGCCTCTTTGGACCACACGCTGGCCATGACCTTCAGTTAAACTAATCCCATCCGTCTGCACAAAGTCCATATCTCAGATTTAGTGACAACTTCTTCCCCTTCGCTGTTAAGATTTCTGAATTGTCCATGAACACATGTTCTTATTTTAATTTCTAGTTCATTATTATGTATTGCAATGTACTGCTGCTGCATAACAACAAATTTCATGACATATTCCAGTGATGATAAACCTGATTCTGATTCTGTTCATGTGCCGGGCTAAACATTGCTTAAACACTGCTGTACTATCTGCTTCTACCACCTCCCCTGCCAGTGTATTCCAGGAATCTCTCTGTAAGAAAAAATCCTGCCATGCAAGTCACCTTTAAACCTTCCCTCTCATAGATTAAAGCTATGCCCTCTAATACTTGTCTTACCAAGCTAAGAAAAAGACTCTGACTGTCTTCCCTATCTATACTTTGCATAATTTTACACACTTCTATCAGGCCTTCCCTCCGCATGAAATGTTCCATAAAACTTTGGAGGGATTTAAGCTGAATGCAGGAAATTGAGATTGAGTAGGGGGACAAAAAAGTTCAGAGTGCAAAACACATTTATCATCAAACTACATGTACTGTACATAACCTTGAGCGTTATCTCCTCACAGGCAGCCACAAAACAAAGAACCCGAATAGGACCAGTTGAAAAAAAAGACTGTCCAGTATCCAATGTGCAGAAAAAAACAAATCATGCCAGCAATAAAAGTAAGAAAATAGCATTCAGAACTAAAGTTCCCGAAAGTGAGTCCACAGACACGAAGCCAGCAGCCAGTTCAGACCACAGCCTCAGTTTAGCGCAGAGACAGGTAAACCTCGCGGAGCAGCGAGTTGAACCAGCCCATCCCCCGCCACTGGTCCCAACACCCTGACTTTTCAAACTGGCACGGCGCTTAAATCATCCTGTAGGTTACTGTAAATAGAACAAAGTGATGCACTTTATGTTTAAGAGAAAACCACAACACATTTTATTGAACTCCAAAACATGAATGCAAAGCGTGCTAAAAACCCTTTAAGTAATGACATCATCACGTCAGACCAGCCTCTTGAAGCGAAACCGCAACTCAATGCCGGCGGTTGTTAGTCGTGTACATTTCCACCAATTACGTTATTCTACACAGGCCACCCCTCACCCCCCGAATTAATTAAAACCGGCATTGAGAGTCTGCCCGGAGCTCGGACAAGCAGCCTGGCTCAGGTCCCATGTTCCGTGGACGGGGGAGCAGTAGGTGCCTCTGGCTCGTCCAGAGGTGTGCTGACATGCTCATGGTCATGTCATGATCCCAGGGGCACGGTAGCGGGATTGTGCAAATCCTGGTGGGCCAGTTTAAGGCGATCTATTGAAAAAGTTCAGGTTTACTCCTCTCATCTATGATATTTGCCTTTCCTCCCCATTCCAAAACGCAGAACTGGTCATCATGAGGGAGCCTAAGGAGATGCTGGCGTGCAGATGAAAGCAAACGAAGTGGAATGTAGGTCACCAGGAACCCAGGAGTGCTGTACGCCGTGATAGGAGGTAGGAATAGGTGAAAAGGAATTGAATTTACTGAGGAGGGTGGAATGCTGTTGAGAGGCCAACCAGGCTGTCATGGTGTCACCTGGCACTTGTAACCATTGTCCATATACCAACCCAGCCACGGGCGACTGCAGGTCCTCTTTTGGAGCTGTTCTAAGCCCCAGCAGGACCTATGGGAGACAATCACACCAATGCTCACCCCTCAGGGAATCCCTCAGGGCCACCTTTAAGGAGCAGAGAGAGCACAAACATAGGCCATTGGACTGCAGATGTGAATCAGCCTAACGCTGAGGTCCTGGGCTATCACAGCCCAGATGTCAGATATGAAATGCAGATGGCAGTCAGAGGAAATATCAGAAGGGGTGCCAAACCAAGCAACCCAGATGCTGATGAGCACCTAAGCTACATCTGTAGCCATTGTCATTGCTGGAGGTATGACATCTGGCCACCTGGTGGTGCAGTCCACCATGGTAAGGAAATGTATGAAACTGCGGGAGGGAAAAGAGGACTGACAAGGCCCACATTGACATGGTTAAACCGTCGTTCAAGGACCTCAAAAGGTACCAATGGTGCCCGAACATGACGGTTAATTTTTGCCTGCTGGCACACCACAGGGGCCGCAGTCCAATCACGCACAACATCTTTTTTAATGCCCTGCCACACAAACTTTAGCGCAACCTGTTTCTGTGAGGCCTTCCGGCCCGGATGCGGAAGGACATATATGAAGTCAAAAACAGTTTGTCTCCAGATTGCGGGGCAAGGTGACTGATTGAAACATTGCACGGGAGAGAAACCCTAGCTTCCCCAAACCTAGTGTCAGCCAACCGCGGACCCATGACTGCTGTTCAGTAAGCCTGGACCTCTGGGTAAGTAAATTGGTCGGCTGCTAAGTTGCATTGTCAACCCCTACGTGTATGGCCTCAACCCCTTGATATATTGTATATGTAGACCAGGTGGCATTGCTGCTATGCACACCAGGGGTCTGGTATTTTGGCCACCATGTGCTTGAGGGGTTTGTGGTCAATGAACACTGTGAAATTACAATCCACTTGAAGAAAATGAAAATGATGGATGGCCAGATAGAGACCAAGAAGCTCACGGTCAAACATCCTGTACTTAATTTCGGGGGGTATGGAGCCGCCAGCTGAAGAAGGTAAGCGGCTGCCACATGTCTCTGACTAACTATTCATGCACTACACCCACAGCATAGTCTGAGTCTTCAGTAGTAATGGCTATAGGTGCGTTGGGGAGTGGGTGAGCCAGTAGGGTGGCATTGGAAAGAGTTTAAATGCCCCGGTCTAGTCTGCTGATCAGTCAAGCACACGATCAGGGATATTGCTTTAAAGCGCTCTACACAGGGGAAGCGTAAGTTCAGTAGTTCGTGGAATGAAGTGGTGATAGAAACTCACCATGTATAAGATCTCCTGTTGTCTTTTGGTAGTGTGGGGCAGTAGAAAATCCATAATAGTGACTACTTTTGATAGGAAGGGTTTTGGACCTTCTGCAGAGATGCGATAGCTGAAAAAGTCAATGACTGACAACCTAAGCAGACATTTGGCAAGGTTAATAATCAACCTGTGTTGGATTAGTTGCTTGAAATGTGTGCGGAGATGAGATATATATTCGGATTTGGATGCACTGGCAACAATTATGTCATCCAGGTAACCAAACTGAAAATCTAAGTCTTTTAATATAGACTGGAAAGTCCGACCTGCATTTTTCAGCCCAAACGGCATGCACGGAAGCTCAAAGGGGGCAAATGGGATTATCAAAGCTGTTTGGGAATGTCTTCTGAGCACACAAACACCTGATGGTAGCCCCGAACTAGATCGACTTTGGAAAAAATTAACTTGACGGCCAATATGCTGAAAATTGTAGCATGTGTGGGACCGGGTAATAATCCGGGGGTGGTGACCTTGTTAAGATGTCAGTAATCACCACATGGGTGGCAGCCACCTTCAGAAATAGGGACCATTGGAAGGGCAAAGGCTGGGGAGTATTTGACTGGCGTACAATGCCAAGTCTTTCCACAAGTACAATGGCAAACTCATCCTTCATAGTTGCCAGCTTTTCAGAGTTCCGTCTACACATGTGGGCATGGACTGGCGGGCCAGATGTAGAAGTGTGGTGCTCGACCTCATGTTTTGTGAAAGTAATAGAGAACGTGGGCTTGGTAAGTTTTGGAAATTCGCCCAGCAGTCGAGTAAACTCACATGTGGTGGTGTATGCGCTTGACAGAGACATTGTGGGGAACTCACTGGGGGACCAGGGTAATGACCCTAGGTCCTTGACTTCCACAAGCCGGCAGTTCTTAAGATCGGCTAATAGTTCTTGGGCCCACAGTTCTTTGCACCAAGTAGAGGTCCAGTCACTTTAGCCAGGACCGAGTCCCATGTGTAACGTCACCCACTGAAGCAGGGCACCACCAGCCGTGTCCCGTAAGTCTGGATCCTGTTGCCGTGGGTGGCCTCTAGCGAAATTTCGTTGCTCTTTGCGTTCCAATCAATAGGCCATGCTGGCAGCACACTCAGTTGAGCCCGTGTCACACAGGAAGCGCTGCCCTGAAAGGGTGTCTGTAATGAACAGTAGATGACCCTGGAAGTTGGAACTTGCGGTGTTCACAGACCTCTGATATCCAGATGCAGTGGCACTGTCGAAGCTGCAAGGCAGTCAGCACTTCTTGGCATTCGTACCAAAGTGAGCACGGTAAAAACACAGGCCCGGCTTCAACTGTTTTGCAGGCGCAGGCATTTTTATATTGGGAGACTTGCTGAACGGACTTATTGAGGTAAAGAAAGGAGGAGGAACGATGCACTGCTGCCTGGCTGAGTGCGGACGATCAGCCATTTTACCAAGTTCTCTATAGACCATCATGGTTGTATTAGCAAGGGCTATGCAAATTTGATCTGGCACTTGCTACATGAAGAGTTCTTTAAAAGTAAGACAAGGATGGTGATTTCCCAGGAGGAACAGCATGTGGTCCATTAGCTCCGATGGCTTAGCATAGCCAAGGCCAGGCAAGGAGTGCAACTGTTTGGCACACTCAGACTCCAATAGTCCAGAAGTCTGTGAAAGGTGCATTTTCAGCAATCGGTATTTATCGTGTTCGGGCGGCTGTTCTAGTAGACTCACCATTCTCACAGCTGAGGACTTACTGAGCAACGCTACCACATAGAAATATTTGTTGTTGTTGGCGGTGATTTCTCGCACAGTGAGTTGGGCCTCTGCCTGCGTGAAACAAGTAACAACATTTTGCTCCCAAAATTCCGGCAGTTTCAAAGCGATTGCATTGGCCGACATGTTCAATAACTCTGGAATTGTCCTCGAGCGACAGGATCACTTATGTAAGTTTTCAGAAATAAAATTAAGTGAGCTGTTTTATGTTTAAGAAAAACCCGTAACACATTTTTAAATTGAACTCCAAAACCTGAACACAAAGCATGCTAAAAACCCTTTGCCAATTATGTCATCACGTCCGATCAGTGTCTTAAAGTGAAACCCCGACTCAATATTGGTGGTTGTGAATTATGTATATTTCCACCAGTTACATTATCCTAGAGTCCAAACCTTGGGTTGTTCCTTGCTTTTGGCCTGGGCCCCAGGCCCTGCCATCTTGATTCGGCCCGTAGCTGACCTTTCCAATTTGTCCTGGCACTTAAATCCATCAAACTTTGGGTCTTTCCATGCTCTTAGGCCCGGGCACTGCCAGCTTTTTTCAGCCCATACCTGACCATTCAGATTCATCCTGGCACTTAAATCGATCAGACCTTGCGTCTTTCCATGTTGTCCATACAACATGGTTCTATGGACTTGTTGGGCTGAAGAACCTGTGTGTATCTGTGCTGTATTGCTCTGTGACAATGACTCTACCTTCTCAGGAGACCTCGGAATTTGACATGTCCCATCTGGCAGTCCCCATTTTTTAGCAAGGTAACATAGAAAGCACCCTATCTGATGCATCACGCCTTGGTACGGAAACTACTTTACCTGAGACCACTAGAAACGGCAGCTCTGGACACAGCTCAGCACATCACAGAAACCAACCTCCCCTCCATGGAACCTGTCCACAATTCTTGCTGCCTTGGTAAAGCAGCCAGCATAGTCAAAGATCCCACCCACCTTGGACATTCACTCTCCTGACCTCCCATCAGAAGGAAGGCACACAAGACTGAAAGCATGTGCCATCAGGCTCAAGAACAAATACAACCCCGCTGCTATCAGTGTACTGAGTGGTCCCCTGGCACGATAAGATGGTCTCACATCTACCTCGTCATGACCTTGTGCCCTGTGGTCTGCCTGCACTGCACTTCCTCTGTACCTGTACAATTTTACTCTGCACTCTGTTATTGTACCCGCTTATACTACCTCAGTGTACTGTGTAATGAAATTATCTCTACAGATGGCCTGCAAAATAAAAGTTTCTCACAAGCTTAGTACATGTGACAATTAGTGAAAAGGGCGGTTTCAAGTTCCTGGATAGATCTATCCTGGGCTAAACATATTGATTCAACTACTGTACGAAGCAGGTACAACAGCGACTGTATTTCATTAGGAGTTTAAGGAGACTTGGTACATCACCACTCCTGTAAATTTCTACAGATTTCTACATTCTACACATGCACCACGCTAACTGCTGCACCATCACCTGGTACGGAGGGTCCACTGCACAGGATTGGAAAAAGCTGCAGGAAGTTGCAGACTCAGCCTCCTCCATCATGGGCTCTAGCCTCCCCAGCATCGGGGACATCTTTAAAAGGCGATGCCTCAAAAACGCAACCTCCATCATTAAGAACCCTCATCGCTCGGGACATGCTCTCTTCTCATTGCTACCACCAGCAAGGAGGTGCAGGAGCCTGAAGACAAAACACTCAGTGTTTTAGGAACAGCTTCTTCCTTACCACCATCAGATTTCTAAATGGACAATGAACCCATGTGCACTACCTCACCAGTTTTCTGCTTTTCTTTGCTTTCTTTTTGCATGACTTATTTAATTTATATAGTACGTATGTATGTGTACATATGTATGTACGTGTACTGCTGTCGCAAAATAAAAAATTTCTACTCTTACAGCAGAGATATTCAGAGATATTAAACCTGATTCTGATTTCAATAAAAATTAGGCAGGGCATGAAGGGATACAGGGAGAAGGCAGAAGATTGGGGCTGAGAGGAAAAGTGGGTCAGCCATTTGAAATAGCAGAGCAGACGATGGGACAAATAGCCTAACTCTTCTCCTATATCTTCAGGTCTTATGGTCTAAATCAATTTACCATTTTATTTCCCTTTATAAACTCACCCATCTCTATGGAATATTGCAAGGAAAAGTTCCAACAGAGGAAGACAGAAATGCTGAATGAGAGATAACATAACATTGACGTTCCAAAGGACCTGGGCGTCCTTGAGCACAACTCACTGAAAGCTAAAATGCAGGTGCAACAGGCAATTAGGAAGGCAAATGGCTTGTTGGCCTCTGTTGAAAGAGGATTTGAGTAGAGGAGTAAAGATGTTCCATTATAATTATATAGGTCCTTGATCAGACTACACCTGGAATATTGCGCACACTTTTGGCCTCTTTACATAAGAAAGAGAACTTGTCATGGAGAAAAGCAATGAAGGTTTATCAGGCTCCTCTTTGAGATGGAAAGCCTGCATTATGAAGAGACATTGAGTAGACCAGACCTGTAATCTCTCTCGTTTGCAAGAATAAGAGGTGAAATGTACAAAGTTCTTCTGAAGTTCAAGGATATTAACCCTGGCTGGGTAGCGAAGGCTTGTAAGGATGTTTCTAGGACTTGATTGACTGGCATAGTAGTGTAGAGGTAAGCACAGCATCATTACAGAGCCAGCGACCCAGGTCTGTCAGGAGTTAGTATGTTCTCCCCATGACCATGATGGTTTCCTCCAGCTGCTCCAGCCTCCTCCCACATTCTGAAGAGGTAGGACGTAGCGTTAGTAAGTTGTAGGCATGCCAAGTTGGTGCTGTAAACACGGTGGCACTTCGGGGCTGCCCCAGCACAGCCTCAATGCAAACAACTCCTTTCACTGTATTTTTTGATGCACAAATGACAAATAAAGCTAATTTTAAAATGTTAATGTACCTGCCTCGTTCCATACAACTGACCACCTTCTGGGTGAAGAAGTTTCTCCTCAGTTTCCTGTTAAATCTCTCATCTATCACCCTAAACAAATGCACTCTAGTTCTCGATTCCCCAACCTTGGGTAAAACCAAAATGTATTCATTCACTCTATCTATTCCCTATCCCACAAAAAAACAACAGAATAAGAATCAGGTTTAATATCATTAATTATCTATAACAACCTACTGATGCTCTCCACTAAAATCGTGGCGAGAAGACTGCAACTAGCGGGGCACTGTCTACGCCACCCCGAGCTACCTGCCAGCCTAGTCATCATAAGAGAGTCCAAGCATGGGAGGATGAACCCTGGGCGCCCTCCCAAGACTATGGTCAACACGCTCCGAGAAGACAGCGGCACGGCTAATGTAGATGAACTGAACACACTGATGAGGGAGAGGGAGAAGTGGAGAGTCCATCATCGTGCCTGACGCCGGCCCCCTAGGCCTGAGTCGACGTAGTAGTAGTTAATATCATTGGAATGTCATAAAATGTGTTGTTTCAAAGCATGTGATAATAAAAACAGTGAATTACAGTGAGTATATATAAAATAGTTAAATTAAATAAGTTGTGCAGAAAAGAAAGTGAGGTAGTGCTCATGGGTTCAATGTCCATTCAGAAATCTGATGGCGGGGAGAAGAAGCTGTTCTTGAATCATCGAGTGTGTGCCTTCAGGTTCCTGTACCTCCTTCCTGATGGTAACAATGAGAAGAGAGCATGTCCCGAGCAATAGGGGTCCTTAATGATGGATGCCGCCTTTTTGAAGCAACTCTCCTTGAAGATGTCCTGGATTCTGGGTAGCTAGTGCCCACGATGGAGCTGACAGATTACACAACTCTCTGCAGCTTATTTCAATTCTGTGCAGTGTCTCCCCCAACCCCTCCTGTCATACCAGAAGGTGATGCAGCCAGGTCGTTTACGAGGTAGGTTTATATGTCACTGTAAGTTCTGCCGTGATTAGGTTAGGGTTAACTAGGGTCGTGGGGTTGCTGGGACGGCGTGGCTTTTAGGGCCGACTCCGTGCTTTGTCACTAAACAAACAGAATACTGTAAGTAAATAACTGAACTTGGCCAGTCGAGCAGCACCTGCATCGGGACTGAGAGTGTCGGGGGGAGATGGCTGGTACATAAAAAGATGAGAGGTGCAGGAGACAGGTGTGTAGCGGTTGGGGGGTTGCTGGGGCAGTGTGGCTCGAAGGGGGCTGGAAGGATGTACTCTGCACAAACAAGACAAAACCTGCCGATGCTGGAAATCTACAGCAACGCACACAAAATGCTGGAGGAACTCAGCAGGCCAGGCAGCATCTATGGAAAAGAGCACAGTCGACATTACAAGCCGGAACATTGACTCTACACTTTTCCTAAATGTTGCCTGGTCTGCTGAGTTGCTCCAACATTTTGTGTGGGAAGGTATACTCTGCGTTGTATTGCTTACTAGGCAAGTAGATGATGGGAGTCATTTGCTCTGCCATGACAGATGGTAATCAGGAGTCGTCTCTATTAGTATATATACAGTCATAAAGTACCAGAGCACAAAAACAGACCCCTCAGCCTGTTTAGTCTCATTTAGTTGCACCCAGACCATATCCATAAGACCATAAGACATAGGAGAAGAATCAGGCCACTTAGCCCATCAAGTCTGCTCCACCATTTCATCATGGCTGATCCCCATATCCTTCAATGCTCTGACCCGTCAGGAAACTATCAACTTCCGCTTTAAATACACCCACAGACTTGACCTCCGCCACAGTCTGCGGCAGAACATTCCACAGATTCACGACTCTCCGGCTAAAAAAATTCCTCCTTACCTCTATACTAAAAGGTTGCCCTTCAATTTTGAGGCTATGCCCTCCATTTCTGGAGACCCCCACCATAGGAAACATCCTCTCCACATCCACCTTATCTAGTCCTTTCAACATTCGGTAGGTTTCAATGAGATCCTTCCTGCGTTCTTCTAAATTCCAGTGACTACAGGCCCAAAGCTGCCAAATGCTCCTCATATGTTGACCCCTTCATTCCTAAAATCATCCTCATAAATCTCCTCTGGACTCTCTCAAATAACATCCTTTCTGAGATATGAGGCCCAAAACTGTTGACAATACTCCAATGTAGCCTGACTAGTGTCTTATAAGGATCAGCATTATCTCCTTTCTTTTATATTCTATTCCCCTTGAAATAAATGCCAACATTGCATTTGCCTTCTTTGCCACAGACTCAACCTGTAAATTAACCTTCTGAAAGTCTTGTATGAGGACTCTTAAGTCCCTTTGCACCTCTGATGTTTGAAACTTCTCCCCATTTAGATAACAGTCCACACTGTTGTTCCTTTTATCAAAATGCATTATCATACATTTCCCAGCACTGTATTCCATTTGCCACTTTTTTGCCCATTCCTCCAGTCTGTCTAGTCCTGTTGCAATCGTATTGTTTCTTCAGCACTACCTACCCCTCCAGCTTTCTTCGTATCATCCATAAACTTCGTCACAAAGCCATCAATTCCATTAACTAAATCATTGACAAACAATGTGAAAAGCAGTGGTCCCAATACTGACCCCTGAGGAACACCAGAAAAGGCCTCTTTTATTCCCACTCACTGCTTCCGGGCTGTCAGCCATTCCTCTATCCATGCCAGTGTCTTTCCTGTAACACCATAGGATTTTATCTTGTTAAGTAGCCTCATGTGTGGCACCTTATCAAATGCCTTCTGAAAATCCAAGGAAGTGACATCCACTAACTCTCCTCTGTCCACTCTGCTTGTTACTTCCTTGAGGAACTCTAACAGATTTGCCAGGTAAGATTTCCCTTTACAGAAACCATGCTGATTTTGACTTACTTTATCATCAGTCTCCAAGTTCCCTAAAACCTCATGCTTACAGTACACTCCAACACTTTCCCAACTACTGAGATTAGGCTAACTGGCATATAATTTCCTTTCTTTTGCCTTCTTCCCTTCTTAATGAGTGGAGTGACATTTGCAATTTTCCAGTCCTCCAGGACCATGCCAGAATTAAGTGATTCTTGAAAGATCATGACGAATACATCTGTTATCTCTTCAGCAGCCTCTCTCGGGACTCTGGGATGTAGTCCATCATGTCCAGGTGACTTATCCACCATAAGACCTTTGAGTTTACCTAGCACCTTTTGCTTTGTAATAACAATGCAACTCACTCCTGCTCCCTGACACTCATGGACCTCTGGCATACTGTTAGTGCCTTCCACAGTGAAGACAAATGCAAAGTACCCATTAAGTTCATCTGCCATTTCCTTGTCCCCCATTACTACATTTTCCAGTGACCCATTTCAACTCTCAGCTCTTTATAGAACTTAATGCTCTTTATAAAAATCTTTTAGCATCCTGCTTTATATTATTGGCTAGTTTGCCCTCATAATTCATCTTTTCCCTTCTTATAGCTTTTTGAGTTGCCTTTCGTTGGATTTTAAAAGCTTCCCAATCATCCAACTTCCCACTCATTTTTGCTACCTTATATGCCCTTTCCTTGTCTTTTATGCAATCCTTAACTTCCTTTGTCAGCCACCGTTACCTACCCCTGCCATTTGGGAACTTCTTCTGTGGGACGTGGGACATACCTATCCTGTGCCTTATGAACATTCCCAAAAACTTCAGCCATCTCTGCTCTGTTGTCATCCCCGCCGGTATTCTCCACTAATCCACCCAGGCAAACTCCTCTCTCATGCCTCTGTAATTCCCTTTATTCCATTGTGAGACTGATACATGTGACTTATGCTTCTCCCTCTCAAACTGCAGTGTGAATTCAATCACATTATGATCACTGTCTCCTAAGGGGTTATCCCCACATTCATGTACCTATTGAATCTTCTCTTAAATTCTATAATTGAAACTGTATGCACCACTTCCACTGGCAGTTTGCTCTACACTTGCACCACCATCTGAGCAAGAAGTTGTTCCCCTTCAGAATCCTCTTAAATATTTCACCTTTCATCCTTAACCTAAGACCTTTAGTACTAGTCTCGCCCAACCTGAGGGTAAAAACCCTGCATAAATTTCAGTTCTGTTAATACAGTATACAAGCACAAAACAAAAGATCCCATTCAACCTATCTGTACCCCATGTAATTTTATTTACCTCTATAAGATCTCCCCCATTCACCACACTCCAGGAATAAAGTCCTAACCTATTCAACCTTCCCCGACAACTCAGGTCCACAAGTCACAGTAACATCCTTGTAAATTTTCACTGCACTCTTTGAAGATGATTGGTATCTTTCCTGTAGTTAGGTGACCTGAACAGAACACATTGCCCCCAGTTCAGCCTCCCCAACTTCAACATATCATCACAACTCCTGTACACGAGATGTACAGTAGACCAGCCCTGTAAATGACCGCAGATTTCTTCACAGAGAGGTATTATTGAGCAAGAGGAAATTTTTTAAGTGCTAATCCAGAGAGTTTCAGGATTTCCAATAAGTTCTAGGTTTATTTAATTACTTGAATTTAAACTCCCCGGTTGCTGTGGTGGGATTTGATCCTGTCTCATGTAATCAATAACCTCCACTGCATTGAAAATGTAAGGAAAGCTATTTTGTTTCCTCCTCGACAACCAAAGTAAAAGTTCAAAGTTCAAAGTAAAATTTATTAACAAAGTACATATATGTCACTATATGCACACCTGGGATTAATTTTCTTGTGGGCGTACTCAGCAAGTCCATAATAGAATAATAACCGTAATAGAATCAATAGAAGACTGCGCCAATATGGGTGTTTAACCAGTGTGAAAAAGTCAACAAATTGTGCAATGACAAAAAGAAATAATACTAATAATAATAATAAATAACAAGGAATATAACCATGATCGCTTGTCAGAAAGAATGAAGGGGGCTATGGATATGTGAGTGTTTACAGTTTGTGTCTCGGGAATTTGGCAGAGCATTCCATCGTGGCTGATTTATTTTCCCTCTCAATGTCATTCTTCTTTCTTCTCCCTGGAAACTTTGATGCCCTTACTAATCAAGATCCTATCAAACTCTGCTTTAAATATATTCAATGACTTGGCCTCCACAGCCATCTGTGGTAATGAATTTCACCCTCTGTCTGAAGAAATTCCTGCTCATCTCTTTTCTAAAAGCGCATCCCTCTATTCTGAGGCTGTGCTCTCTGGTCCTACTGGAAACATCCTCTCCATCCCCACTCTAAGACCTATCATGACTCTACGTGCATCTGAAGAGCTAGTAAAAATGAGCCCAACCGCAAAAGATCTCATGATATGTACACAGTGGCCACTTTGTTAGGTACAGGAGATACCTAATAAAGTGGCCACTGAGGCTACGTCCACACGAGACCGGATAAATCCTCAACCAAAGCTTTTTCTCTTCGTTTTGACCCTCCGTCCACACTGAAACGAAAATGATGTTTTTCTAAAACACTCCCCAGACTGTTTACATCTGAAAACGCCGGTTGGTCATTGTAGTATGTACGGGGTAACCGGCTAATTTTAAAAACGTTGTCATGACATGGCGGAACAAATGGTGGCGACAGCACGGCATTTCATTGTTTTCTTGAATGCAATCTCCAACACCACAACAATATCTGACAGTAGAAGTGTAACACTGTATGGAAGTAAAAGATAACACTGATGCAGACATGTTTCATACATTTAACAAGGTGCTTTATTAATGTACTGCTTGTGGAAACATTCAATAGATGCAATTGTCACTTTTGCCCAGTAACTCGCTTTATTGCACGTTAAATACAGCAAAATAATACACAAAGACATGGCAAAAATAAAGGCAAACAAATGAGGTCACAGCAAATTTTACTTTTGTCCAGTAACAAGCCTTATTGCATTTAGTTGTAGCTGTCGTCCCTTTCATCGGTGAAGAGACTATGGCTGTAGGAAATGTTTCTGGACAAATGCGCACCAAGTCTTTCGTTTGGTAATTTCCTTTTAAGTTTTTCTAGTCTGTAACTGGACAAATGCACACCAAGTATATTGTTTCCTCTTCGCTTGTTTTCTGTGTGTCCTGCACATGCCAGTAGGAGGAGATTTGCCCAAATACTCATTTTAATGTGGACGGAGCTATTTTCAAAAACGCCTGGTGTGGATGCCTATCATTCTTACGCGAAACCGGCGTTTTCAAAATTATCCGGTCTAGTGTAGACGTAGCCTGAGTGTATGTTTGTGGTCTTCTGTTGCTATAGCCCATCCACTTCAAGGTTCAACGTGTTGTGTGTTCAGAGATGCTCTTCTGCGCATCACTGTTGTAATGCGTGGTTATCTGAATTACTGTCACCTTCCTGCCAGCTTGAATCAGTCAGGTCATTGTCATCTGACCTCTCTCATTAACAAAGCATTTTCACCAATAGAACTGCTGTTCATTGGAATGTTTTTTGTTTTTTGCACCATTCTCTGTAAACCGTAGAGACTGTTGTGTGTGATAACCCCAGGAGTTCCTGAGATACTCAAACCACCCCATCTGGCACCAACAAACATTCCATGATCAAAGTCACTCAGATCATATTTCTTCCCCATTCTGTTGTTTGGTCTGAATGACTGAACCTCTTGACCATGTTTGCATGCTTTTATGCATTTGGGTGCTAATTAGATATTTGCATTAACAAGCACTTCTACAGGTGTACCCAATAAACTGGCACTGAGTGCATATTGGCCTATTTTATTTGAAGCTCGGAAATCTGACACTCAATCCTTATAAGCAATGGAGATATTCCTGCCTTAATTTCATTATCACTCACTCACAGGGTCTTAGCAAGTGGCTCTGGGAAGAACCCCCTTTGTTTTGATTGATCTTTTGTCAGATTAACCAGTGGCTTTATTTAATTAAGTTCGCCTCACTTGAGACATGAAATGCACACGAGAAAACGAGCTCCTAATGGAATTGCTCTCGCAATAAACGAATTTGCAAAATGGTTTAAGAAGTTCCTTGATCTTATTTGTCCTCCAAATCCTGGGGCTGGCGCGTGGCTGGTGTGCTTTCCCTTTTTAATTACGCCATGCTCAGTCAATCTCACTTAATCAGGCACTGCACAAATTTGTCAAGTGAAGTTAAGCCCTTTCCGACATTTCGTCACACATTCGAAACACATTTAAAAACTGGAAGCAGATATTATAGACACTTTCTGATGGGAGACCAAATTTCCTCCAAAGCCCAAAATAGGGCCAACCTTACACAGAATCTTTACACTGTCAACGCTCAAGGATCCAAGTTCAAAGCTCAACTCTATTCACCATATACAGTACTGCGTAAAAGTTTGAGGCACAAGCATATTGTTAGGGTGCCTCAGACTTTTGCAGAGTACTGCAGTAATTTTATGTATTGCACTGTACTGCAGCCGCAAAAAAAACCCCCAAATTTCATGACATATGTGAGTGATGATAAACCCGATTCTGATATGGGTCTCTATCGTGGACTGAGAGTGGGAAGGGGGCAGGGAGAGGGAAAGGAATGGGAAGTACAAGAGAGACATAATATAATGATCAATAAACGGATTGTTTGGATCCAAACGACCTTGCTGCTGTCTCAGGGCTGGGTGTGCCTGCACCCGTGGCGCTCTTTCTCTGCCACCTGTCTCACATCCCTCCCATGGCACTCCATCCTTGCCATTCCCAACATCCTTCGCTCCCGCCAGATTTACAAACTCACTCTCCTCTCCACATTGGCATGTACAGTACAGTATTACGCAAAAGTCTTAGGCAGCCCAGATATATATACAGCCCAAAACTTTTTCACAGTACTATACATTTACAACTTATTTACATGTATTAGGAATTTGCTTGGTGTAGTAGTGACGAGTGAAGAGATACTGTATATAAAAATAAAGTTAGAAAGTATGAATATTGAATAAAATGTGCATAAATACATACATAATATAATCTATTTACAATGTGTTTTATAAAGTGCTATAAAGGTGTTTTAACGTGTTTACAGTGCAATGCAGTGACAGGGGTAATATGTAAATTATAAGGTGTTGAATGGTTGTTCGGATTAACTGCCTGGGTGAAGAAACTTTTAAGATGGTGTGAAGTTTTTGTTTTAATAGCCCGATAAAGCTTTGCCTAAGGGAACTTTGGGAAAGCCAGTTTGTTGGGTGAGCAGCATCCACAATAATTTTTCGTGCCGGCTTCTTTGTAAGTATGGATCTCATTCCGAAATCAAAGTTCAAAGTACATTTATTGTTAAAGTATGTATGCAGTAGACAGCCTTGAGTTTTGTCTTCTTGCAGACAGCAACAAAACAAAGAAACACCATAAAACCTATTTAAATAAAACCTCCACACAAGAAGAACATCAGGCTTGCAAACAAAAGAAAAAAATTGTGCAAACGGCAAAAAGTGGACAAATAACACACAAAACATTAAACATCAAACCATAGAGTCCTCAAAAGTGAGTCCACAGACATGAGCTGTCAAGGCGAGTAAAGCCAGTCGAGGAGCAACTTCCACAGTCTGCTTCCTCCCAGACCATATGATACTTTATTAGTGCTACACAGGACTTGGAGGTCTTCTTAGCTCCCAAAATTGGTTTCACCACTTACTAAGCAATCTTATGTGGCCCTACCAATGGAAGGATCCATGGCTGGTGGAGGGATACAAGGAAAGGAGGCTGAGGTTGCTGTTCTTGGAGCAAAGAAGGCTGGGGAGGCACCCAAGGGAGCTATAGAGACATACAACACAGTTATGAGCCCATCAGCTCCTCTAGTCAAATGGTAACCATGATAGATGGCAAATCTTTCTACAGGATTGGTTTGCCTTTGCCTTCTTTAGGCAGTGTCCTTACAAGACGGGTGACCCCAGCCATTATCAATACTCCTCAGAGATTGTCTGTCTGGCATCAGTGGTCACATAACCAGGACTTGTGATGTGTACCAGCTGCTCATACGACCATCCACCACCAGCTCCCATGGCTTCACATGACCCTGATCGGGGGGGCGCTAAGCAGGTGTTACCCCTTGCCCAAGGGTGGCCTGCAGGCTAGCGGAGGGAAAGAGTTCCTTACACCTCCTTTGGTAGAGACTCCATCTACACCTTCCATAATCTTATAAACTTCTATGCATCTCATAATCATGTGACCTCCATCCGTCTCCAACACTTCAGAGAAAGCAACACAGGTTTGTTCAACCTTTCCTTACATGCTTTCTAATCCAGGCAGCACCTCGGTAAACCTCACTTGCACCTCTTCAAAGCCTCGACTTCCTTCCTATATGGTGTGACTATAATTGAATGCTATACCTCAGAAACAGCTGAACCAGAGATCTTATAGGTTGCAACATAACCCACTGACTCTTGAATTCACCGCCTTGACGAATTTAAAAAGGACTTTTTCACCCAGAGGGTGGACGAGCTGGTAGAGAAAATGATTGTGGCAGGTACGATGGTATCATGTAAGATAAACTTAAATAGGTACATGCAGAGGTGGGACATAGAGGGATATGGGATTAGGTGGTTGGTGATCATGGTCAGCATGGATTCATTGGCTCTATGGGTTTTCTTTGTCCCATGTACGTGTAGTGCCCTGGTTCACATCTTTACTGTTATGCTGTAGGTATTTCATTTAGCAGCTGTTTGTTCTGCTTTCAGCCTGTTTGGGTTATTGTTGAAGATAAGGGATGATGAGGAATGTGTGCTATCCAATTAGCAGGAGGTTTTTCTTGGTGAGGGACAATAAGGTTGGTCTTTGGCTTTTGTTTGAGAAGAGATGAATGAAGAGAGAAGATGCTGGGGAGAACTGGTCATAGCATACGATCCGGCGGGAGACCCGTTTGCTTCAGATGGATTACGAGCAACGTTCGGAAGGTGGTGTGTGCTTTCACGTTGACCATGGGCCCAGTGCGTGGGTGACAGAGAAGTTCAAGATTAGATTAGATTATGAGAACACTCAGTCCTCTTTTATTGTCATTTAGAAATGCATACATGCATTAAGAAATGATGCAATGTTTCTCCGGAGTGATATCACAGAAAACAGGACAAACCAAAGACTAACACTGACAGAACCACATAATTATAACATATAGCTACAGGAGTGCAAAACATATACCATAATTTGATGAAGAACAAACCATGGGCACAGTAAAAAAAAGTCTCAAAGTCCCCGAGTCGATCGACTCCCGAGTCCCCGATAGCAGGCGGCAAAAGGGAGAAACTCCCTGCCATAAACCTCCAGGCACCGTCAACTTGCCGATGCCTTGGAAGCAGCCGACCACAGTCGACACTGAGTCTGTCCGTCCGAAAACTTCAAGCCTCCGACCAGCCCCTTCGATACAGCCTCCCGAGCGCCATCCTCTGCCGAGTGCCTTCGACCTAGCCCCGGCCGCTGAAACAGAAAGCCAAGGATTTGAGGCCTTCTGCTCCAGAGATTCCAATTACCACACAGTAGCAGCGGCAGCGAAGCGGGCATTTCAGAAGTTTTCCAGATGTTCCTCCGTACTCTCACGTCTGTCTCCATCAAATCAGAATTGTGCACGGTCCCCTACTTGACAGATTACAGACATCATTCACCGGAGAGGCCGCGCGCGTTGCTGTCACGCCGCCATCTTCTCCTCCTGAGCTCCAACTTGTGCACATTTGACTGTTTAATTATAATGGGCCCTCTCCTTTTTGTTATTCTTTACTAACCCTTTAGTTAAGATTCATAAAAAGAATTCCTTTATTCGTATGCAGTGTGCTGTCTGTTATTTCGGGGCATTAATCTGGAACAGGGTAGCGAATGACACAGCATCCACACAAACAGGGGTTTGGCGGTTTGGGGTTTGGGGGGTGGGGGCTCGTGCCTAAGTATCACACGTTTGGTGGGGCCGGAGATTGTCTTTCCTAGACTTACACAGCCGAGGAAACCAGAGTGTTCATACATTAAAACAATGAAACATACAGTGAAAGGCATCAACTTACGTCAATGACCAACACATTCTGAGGACATGCTAAGAGCAGCCCACAAGCATCGCCATGCTTCCACACCAATATAGCATGCCCACAACTTACTAACCATAATACGTTTGTCTTCAGAATGTTGGAGGAAAACAACCATGTGGAAGAAACCCACTCAGTCACGGGGTGAACATACATACTCCTTACAGAGAGTAGCAGAATTGAACCTGGATCACTGGTGCTGTAATAGCGTTACACTAATCACTATGCTGCCATGCCAGTTTGGAGGGTCCAGAGGAGGTTCACGAGAATAGAAGGGTTAATGTATGAGGAGTATTTGATGGCTTTGGGTCTGTACTCAATGGAATTTAGAAGAGTGAGGGGGAATCTTATTGAAGCCTATCAAATGTTGAAATGCCTAGATAGAGTGGATGTGGAGAAGTTTCCTATGATGGAGCAATCTAGGACCAGAATACAAGTATGTCCCTTTAGAACAGAGGTGAGGAGGAATTCCTTTAACCAGAAGGTGGTGAATCAGTGCAATTCATTGCCACAGATGCCTTGTCTTTGGGTATATTTAAAGCAGAGGTTGATAGATCCTTGAGGGAGATTAAACTCCTCTTCATGACCAGTTCAGTTGCAAAATATCACGGACAGCATTCTAAATGGTTGCACCACAGTCTGGCATGGAGTGGTCACGGAACAGCTTTGGAAAAAGCTGCTGAAGGTTGTAAATTCAGCCAGCTCCATCATGGGCACCAGCCTCCCAAGCATCAAGGACACTTTCAAAAGGCAATGCCTCAAAAAGGCAGCTTCCATCACACAGGTCATGCTCTCTTCACATTGCTACCATCAGGGAGAAGGTACAGGAGCCTGAAGACACATTCAACATTTCTGGAACAGGTTCTTCCCCTCCACCATCAGATTTCTGAATGGACAATGGACCCAGGAACACTACCTCTCTATTTTTTTTATTTTGCTCTTTTTTTGAAATACTTACTTAATTAAAATTGCCATAAATATTTCTTATGTAGTTTATGGATTTTTTTTATTTATGGTAAAACCATAAGACAGTGGAGCAGAATTAGGCCATTTGGACCATGATTTTGCTCTGCCATTTGATCATGGCTAATCTATTTCCCTCTCAACTCCATTCGCCTGCCTTCTCTGTATAACCTTTCACACCCTGACGTATCAAGAATCTATCAGCCTCCACCTTATGCCAGGACTCTTTCAATGCCTTTATGATTTGGCATTTTGAATTCTGTGTTTTACGCTCTTTTTTACAGTTTGCACGATTTTTTCTTTTTTTTGCGCATTGGATGTTTGATGTTATCCTTAAAATGGGATCCACGGTTTTCTTTGTTTCGTGACTGTCTGTGGGAAGAGGAATCTCAGGGTTGTATACTACATACATACTTTGATCATAAATATACTTTGAATATTTGAACCTTCGAAGTAAACTCAGTATGTATTGCACTGTACTGCTGCTGCAAAACAAATAATTTTACAACATATGCCAGTGATATTAAACCTGATTTTGATTCTGACTGAAATGAAATGGGAGTTTGAAGAGCTGAACTCTGTAAGAATGATCATAAAGCAGTCAGATGGCTATAAAGACCCAACTGGTTGGCAAATGTCTCCTGATGGCAATCTGCCATTCATTACCATTTCCGCAGCAGTCCTTCTACTCATATTTATTCACTCATTCACGGGACAGGGACGTCATTGGCGATGCTGACGTTTATGGTCCATCTCTAAGTGGTCCTAAAGTAACATGGCAATTAAGCTTTAATCACATTGGTGTGCCAGGAGTCAGATATAAGTCACACCAGGTACTGACAGCGCATTACTGAACCAGATAAAACTTTATGACAACCCTGCAGTTTTATGACCACTATTAGCGATACCAGTTTTGCATTTCAGATTTATTTCATTATTTGAATCTAAGTTCCCAAGCTCATTTTTTTTTCTCGGGATTAGCATGTTGCTCACAATGCCTGAGTTTCTCATCCATCCCGTTCCATTTCAACGGTAATGGGGCAGCGCACTATTAATAGTACGATCCAGGACAGTGTTGCTTTATAGAGTGACATTGAGAACCAACACCATTACTCTCTGAAAGTTGCTACACAGGTTGCTAAGGTTGTAAAGAAGGTGAACACGAGGAATTCTGCAGATGCAGGAAATTCAAGCAACACACATCAAAGTTGTTGGTGAACGCAGCAGGCCAGGCAGCATCTCTAGGAAGAGGTACAGACGACGTTTCGGGCCGGGACCCTTCGCCAGGAAGAAAGGGTCTCGGCCCGAAACGTCGACTGTACCTCTTCCTAGAGATGCTGCCTGGCCTGCTGCGTTCACCAGCAACTTTGATGTGTGTTGCTTGTAAAGAAGGTGTATGATTATTATAGAGTCATAGAGCAATATAGCATGAGTACAGGCCTTTAACTAGAGTGCCACAGAAGTGCAACAGTTAGCAGAATATTTTATAGCAGGGGTTCCCATTCTGGGGTCCACGGACCCCTCGGTTAGTGGTGAGGGTCCATGGCATAAAAAAAAAGATCGGGAACCCCTGGTTTCCAGCATTCGTGGTAAGATCAGGGTTCAATTCCCACTGTAAGGAGTTTGCATGCTCTCTTTGTGACCATGTGGGTTTCCTCTGGGTACTGTGGTTTCTTTCCACATTCCAAAAACGTGCAGGTCAGAGTTGGTAAGTTTTGGGCATGCAATGTTGGCACTGGAAGCATGGCAACACTGGTGGGCTGCCCCGAGCACATCCTCAGACTGTGTTGGTCATTGATGCAGATGACCCAATTCACTGCAAGTTTTGATGTCATCGTCACCATCACCATGTGCCGTGTCGTACGACATGGGCGATCATGGTCTTTCCATGGCCACGATTGTTCTTGGCAAATTTTTCTACAGAAGTGGTTTGCTATTGCCTTCTTCTGGACAGCGTCTTTGCAAGACACATGACCCCAGCTATTATCAACACTCTTCATAGATTGTCTGCCTGGCGTCAGTGGTCACATAACCAGGACCTATGATCTGCACCAGCTGCTCGTACGACCATCCACCACCTGCTTCCATGGCCTCATGTGACCCTGATCACGGGGCTAAACAGGTACTACCCTTGCTCAAGAGTGACCTACAGGCTAGTGGAGGGAAAGAGTGCCTTACAGCTCCTTTAGTAGAGATGCATCTCTGGCCCACTGCCCAATGTTTCCATGTACATGTGACAAATGAAGCTAATCCTTCAGTACAGTGAGCCAGTGAGTCCATGCCAACTATGATACCTACCCCTCTCATTCCAATTTCCTGCATTCGGCCTGTATCTCTCTAAGTTCCACCCCTGCATGTACCTATCTAATTGCTTCTTTAATGAAATTATAACAGCTGCCTCAAACACTTGCTCTGGCAGCTCAATGTACTCACCACCCTCTAGTGAAAATACTGCCCATCAATCAAGCCTCAATCTTGCAGCCAATACTGTAAGACGTTCTGCGAACAGCTGCACGACTGTGGTGCCTCGGTTAAAGGCCTATTGCTCTGTGACTCAATAATAGGAAACCCTCTCTCACTGCTCTTCTCTCTGTGATCTCTGCTGCCCTCCAACCCTCCTCTTCACCTATCACCTTCCAGCTGGTCCTCCTTCCCCTCCCCCCACCTTTTTATTCTGGCATCTTTTCCCTTCCTTTCCAGTCCTGATGAATGGTCTGGGCCTGAAGTGTTAACTGTTTATTCACTTCCATAGCTGCTGTCTGACCTGCTGAGTTCCTCCAGCATTTTGTGAGTGATGCCTTGGATTTCCAGAATCTGCAGGCTTTCTCATGTTTGAGCGTGCCATATGCATTCCTTACAACCCTAACAACCAGTGCAGCAGTTTTCCGGAGTGATGGTGTTGGAACCCAAATCCCTCTCTATATCAATAATGTTATGGGTCCTGCCATAAATTTAAAATAATTTGAATTTGCTATTATAATATAATGTTAGTAATTTAATTGGTACCCTGCAGTAATATGTAAAGTCATCTTTACATAATATAATCCAGGTTCAGTTCACTGCTTCAGTGTAATACAAGATGGAGTCTGTCTTGTTACCTTGATTAGGTGTGCGGAGGAGATTGGAGGAATGTTACAGATGGGGTAATGTATGTGGTGGTTTTCCTTAAGGTGGCTATAGTTGATAACCTCCCACTACTTATTAAATGTTCCTAATGGAATGTGTCTCAAATAGCCTTTGACAACCAAGCCCAGCTCCTGGCCTTCACATGTGGCTGAGCTACGAAGCCTAGCAGAACTGTTTCAACTGACAGGAGAAGAGGCAAAGCGGGGAACTACTGGCACCTTAAAACCAGTTGCATTAGGCAGATGGGGCTTGTCGGCCATGGAAAACTCCGATCTCAAACCTCTGCTGCCTTGCGGCTATACCCACTCATGGGGAAGGCTTCAGGAGTGAATCCCGAGAAAAAATCTGGAGCTGGAATCCCTAAAGCGGTCCTACACTGAGTGCAATGCTGACTGGCAACAACTGTGACACCGCTGCTGCCAAACTATATCGGTCTCTGCCATTCCTCCGCATGCAAGTGGGTAACAGTCAGGAGAGGGAGGGGAACAGTCAGGTACTAGAGAGTACCCCTGTGGCTGTACCCCTTGACAATAAGTACTCCTGTTTGAGTACTGCTGGTGGAGGGGGGGGACAGCCTACCTGGAGGAAGTAACAGTGGCTGTGCCTGTGGCACAGAGTCTGGCCCTGTGGCTCAGAAGGATAGGCAAAGGAAGAAGGCAGTAGTGATAGAGGACTCTATAGTTAGCGGTTCAGACAGGTGATTCTGTGGATGCAGGAAAGAAACTCGGATGGTAGCTTGCCTCCCAGGTGCCAGGGTCCGGGATGTTTCAGATCGCGTCCACGATATCCTGCAGTGGGAGGGAGAACAGCCAGAGGTCGTGGTACATATTGGTACCAATGACATAGGTAAGAAAACGGAAGGGGTCTTGAAAGCAGACTACAGGGAGTTAGGAAGGAAGTTGAGAAGCAGGACTGCAAAGGTAGTAATCTCGGGATTACTGCCTGTGCCACGTGACAGTGAGTATAGGAATAGAATGAGGTGGAGAATAATTGCGTGGCTGAGGGATTGGAGCAGGGGGCATGGATTAAGATTTCTGGATCATTGGGACCTCTTTTGGGGCAGGTGTGACCTGTACAAAAAGGACGGGTTGCACTTGATTCCCAGGGGGACCAATATCCTGGCGGGAAGGTTTGCTAAGGCTACTGGGGAGAGTTTAAACCAGAATTGGTGGGGGGTGGGAACCAAACTGAAGAGACTGGGGAAGAGGCGGTTGGCTCACAAATAGAGAAAGCTTTGGGACAGTGTGTGAGGGAGGATAGGCAGGTGATAGAGAAGAGACGTGCTCAGACCGACTGTTTGAAATGTGTCTATTAGTATTGTGAACAAAGCAGATGAGCTTAGAGCGTGGATCAGTACTTGGAGCTATGATGCAGTGGCAGTTACAGAGACTTGGATGGCTCAGGGGCAGGAATGCTTATTTCAAGTGCCGGGTTTGAGATATTTTAGAAAGGACAGGGAGAGAGGCAAAAGAGGTGGGGCGTGGCACTTTTGCTCAGAGATAGTGTCACAGCTGAAGAAAAGGTAGACGCCATGGAGGGATTGTCTACAGAGTCTCTGTGGGTAGAGGGTAGGAACAGGATGGGGTCAATAACTTTACTGGGTGATTTTTTATAGGCCACCCAATAGTAACAGGGATATTGAGGAGCAGGTAGGGAAACAGATCCTGGAAAGTTGTAATAATAACAGAGTTGTCGTGATGGGAGATTTTAATTTCCCAAATATCGATTGGCATCTCCCTAGAGCAAGGGATTTAGATGGAGTGGAGTTTGTGAGGTGTGTTCAGGAAGGTTTCTTGACACAATATGTAGATAAGCCTACAAGAGGAGAGACTGTACTTGATTTGGCATTGGGAAATGAATCTGGTCAGGTGTCAGATCTCTCAGTGGGAGAGCATTTTGGAGATAGTGATCATAATTCTATCTTCTTTACAATAGCATTGGAGAGAGATAGGAACAGACAAGTTAGAGAAGCAATTAATTGGAGTAAGGCGAATTATGATGTTATCAGGCAGGAAATTGGAAGCGTAGATTGGGAACAATTGTTCTCAAGGAAGAGTACGGAAGAAATGTAGCAAATGTTCAGGAAATATTTGTGTGGAGTTCTGCATAGGTACGTACCAATGAGACAGGGAAGTTATGGTAGGGTACAGGAACTGTGCTGTACAAAGGCTGTGGTAAATCTAGTTAAGAAGAAAAGAAAAGGTGCAGAAAGCTAGGTAATGTTAGAGATCTGAAAGATTATAAAGCTAACAGGAAGGAGCTTAAGAAGGAAATTAGGAGAGCCAGAAGGGGCTATGAGAAGGCCATGGTGGGCAGGATTGAGGAAAATCCCAAGGCATTCTACAAGTAACTGAAGAGAAAGAGGATAAGACATGAAAGAATAGGACCTATCAAGTGTGACCATGGGAAAGTGTGTATGGAATCAGAGGAAACAGCAGAGGTACTTAATGAATACTTTACTTCAGTATTCACTATGGTAAAGGACCTTGGTGATTGTAGTGATGACTTGAAGCAGACTGAAAAGCTTGAGCGTGTAGATATTAAGAAAGAGGATGTGCTGGAGCTTTTGGACAGCATCAAGTTGGATAAGTCACCAGGACTGGATGAGATGTACCCCAGGCTACTGTGGGAGGTGAGGGAGGAGATTGCTGAGCCTCTGGCGATGATCTTTGCAACATCAATGGGGACGGGAGAGGTTTCGGAGGATTGCAAATGTTGTTCCTTTATTCAAGAAAGGGAGTAGAGATAGCCCAGGAAATTATAGACTCAGTGAGTCTTACCTCAGTGGTTGGCAAGTTGATGGAGAAGATCCTGAGGGGCAGGATTTATGAACATTTGGAGAGGTATAATATGATTAGGAATAGTCAGCTTGGCTTTGTCAAAGGCCTTACAAGCCTGATTGAATTTTTTGAGGATGTGACTAAACACATTGATGAAGGCAGAGCAGTAGATGCAGTGTATATGGATTTCAGTAAGGCATTTGATAAGGTACCCCATGCAAGTCTTATTGAGAAAGTAAGGAGGCATAGGATCCAAGGGGACATTGCTTTGTAGATCCAGAACTGGCTTGCCCACAGAAGGCAAAGAGTCGTTGTAGATGGGTCATATTCGGCATGGAGGTCGGTGACCAGTGGTGTGCCTCAGGGATCTGTTCTGGGACCTTACTCTTCATGATTTTTATAAATGACCTGGATGAGGAAGTGGAGATGTGTTAGTAATTTTGCTGATGACACAAAGGTTGAAGGTGTTGTGGATAGTGTGGAGGGCTGTCAGAGGGTATAGCAGGACATTGATAGAATGCAAAACTGGGCTGAAAAGTGGCAGATGGAGTTCAACCCAGATAAGTGTGAAGCGGTTCATCTTGGTAGGTTAAATATGATGGCAGAATATAGTATTAATGGTAAGAATCTTGGCAGTGTGGAGGATCAGAGGGGTCTTGGGGTCTGAGTGCATAGGATGCTCAAAGCAGCTGCGCAGGTTGACTATGTGGTTAAGAAGGCATACGGTGTATTGGCCTTCATCAATGGTTGAATAGAACTTAGGAGCCGAGAGGTAATGTTGCAGCTATATAGGACCCTGGTCAGACCCGACTTGGAGTACTGTACTCAGTTCTGGTCACCTCACTACAGGAAGGATGTGGAAACAATAGAAAGGGTACAGAGGAGATTTACAAAGATGTTGCCTGAATTGGCAAGCATGCCTTATGAAAACAGATTGAGTGAAGTTGGCCTTTTCTCCTTGGAGCGACGGAGGATGAGAGGTGACCTGATAGAGGTGTATAAGATTATGAGAGGCATTGATTGTGTGAGTAGTCAGAGGCTTTTTCCCAGGGCTGAAATGGTTGCCAAAAGAGGACACAGGTTTAAGCTGCTGGGGAGTAGGTACAGAGGGGATGTCAGGGGTAAGTTTTTTTACGCAGAGAGTGGTGAGTGCGTGGAATGGGTTTCCGGCAATGGTGGTGGAGGCGGATACGATAGGGTCTTTTGAGACACTTTTGGATAGGTATGTGGAGCTTAGAAAAATAGAGGGCTATGGGTAAGCCTAGTAATTTCTAAGGTAGGGACATGTTCGGCACAACTTTGTGGGCCGAAGGGCCTGTATTGTGCTGTAATCTTTCTATGTTTCTATGTTTCTATGCATTAGCTGCATGAAGAGAGGGAGCCTTCTGCATGGGCAACGGCCTCCCCTCCACATTGTGCCATCCTGGCTTGTGTATCACATAGACCACTCGGACAGAATGTGCATTGTCGGCCCCGAGCAATGGAGGGTCTCAACGGGTGTGTGTTGATAGGGTCATTGCTCTAGTCCAATCACATACCTTTACCCCCTACTCCTGGTCTTCAATTGGACCCCTAGATGGATGAAAGCACCTAATAATTTAGGATAGCATCAGAGTGGGAAGATTGGGGTAAGATGAGAAAGAGTTCATCAAGGCACTCAGCCTTTTTTTTTCCCCCGGAGATGAGCTGGTAGGGTAATTAGTTGCCCCTGGGGAGGCTATATTGCAGAACTGGAGTTGAGGCCAGCATGGTAGCTTGGCGGTTAGCATAGCACTGCACAGCACTAGCGATTGGAAGATCTGGCTTCAATTTGCATGAATGTCTCTTAGGAGTTTGTACATTTTCCCAACGTCCGTGTGGGTTTCCTCCAGGTACTTGAGCTTCCACCCACATTCTGAAGTCATACTTGTTAGGGTTAGTAAATCATGGGCTATGTTGGTGCTGGAAATATGGCAACACTTGTGGGCTACCCCCAGCACATCCTTGGACCATATTGGATGCAAACAACGCACTTTACTGAAATTTTTGATATTTTGATGGACATGTGACAAAATTTATATAATTGCTAATCTTTAGGTTTTAAGGAAGTAAAGTTACTGGGAAATAAGTTTGTCTTTTTCACACTGGTGGTTTGTCAGTTTTTGTGTGTAAGTTTTCATTCATCCTATTGTACTTCTTTGTTTTACCGTGAATTCTATTGTATGTTTTGTGTCATGTCATATGCTGGGGGTAGTGTCTTGACCATGATTGTAATTGACAATTTTTTCTACAAAAATGGTTTGCCGTTGCCTTCTTCTGGACTGTGTCTTTACAAGATGGGTAGCCCCAGCCATTATCAATACTCTTCAGAGATTGTCTGCCTGGTGTTAGTGGTTGCATAGGCAGAACTTGTGATATGCACCAGCTGCTCATACGACCATCCACCACCTGCTCCCATGGCATCATGCGACCCTGATTGAGGGGGCTAAGCAGGTGCTACACCTTGCCCAAGGGTGACCCTACAGACTAGCAGAGAGAAGGAGTGCCTCACACATCCTTTGGTAGAGACCTATCTCCACCCTGACACTCCTGTGAATGCCTGCAAGAAAATGATATAGACACATGACTTTGATAATAAATTTACTTTGACTTTACTTTGCTCTGATTTAAGCAACTCTTATAAAGACACCTGGAAGATAAAGGAATGGACAGCTATATAGGAGGGAAGGGTTAGATTGATTAAAAGGGTTAGATTAGTTAAAAGGTCAGCCCAGCATCATGGGGGGAAAGCCCTGGACTGTGCTGTAGTTTTCTAGTCATGTTCTATTTATCAACCCCTACCACACAGAGCGTGGTGGGTACATGGAATGCACTGCCATGGGTGGTAGTAGAGGCAGATACATCAGGGATTTTTTAGGTCATAAGATCATAAGATATAGGAGCAGAATTTCACTATTTGGCCCATCGGGTCTGCTCAGTTGTTTCATCATGGCTGATGCAATTTTTCTCTCAGCCCCAATCTCCTGCCTTCCCGCCATATCCCTTCATGCCCTGACCAATCAAGAATCTATCAACCTCTGCTTTAAATATACATAAAGGCTTGGTTTCCATAGGTGTCTCCACAGGAACCATCAAAAGCTCTTCATAACACAAGCCATTCAATCCTGGAATCATTTTCACAAACCTCTTTTGAACCCCTTCCATTTTCAGCACACCCTTTCTAAGATAAGGGGCCACAACTGTTCACAATGCTCCAAGTGAGGCCTCACCAGTGATTTATAAAGTCTCAATATTACATCCTTGCTTTCATATTCTAGTCCTCTTGAAATGAATGCTGGCATTGCATTTGCCTTCCTCACCATGGACTCAACCTGCAAATTAACCTTTAGCGCAGCCTGCACAAGGACTCCCAAGTCCCTTTATGTCTCAATTTTGTTTTGTATTTTCTCTCCATTTAGAAAAATAGTCAACCCTTTCATTTCTTCTACCAAAGTGCATGACCATACTCTTCCTGACACTATATTCCATCTGCCATTTCTTTGCCAACATAAGAGATTCTTAGATAGACAAATGGAGGGCTATGTAGGAGGGAGAGGGTAAATTGCTCTTGGAGTAGGTTAAAAGGTTGACACAACATAGTGGATTATAGGGTATGCACTGAACTGTCATGTTTAATGGTCTATTGTCACCTTGTGGTCTGCGGGAGCTGCCTGTGCACAAATTGAAAGCTGCATCTCTTCCATTGCAACAATGGCTACACTACAGAAAAGCAGCTTCTCTGGATGGAAGGGACTGCAGGTATCCTGAGACCATCCCTTTCCGTGCCTTTCACTCCTTCCAACCAACACAACTGCCATACGAGTAAAGTGTCTACCTGGAATCGTCGCATGTCCCTGGGATTACCAGCGTTTTTCAAACAGTTCTGATTGCACTTGAGGAAGAATTTTAGGAAGAACCTGCAAAGAGGAAATCAGACATAGGTTAGTGTGAGGAGGTTCAGCAGAAAGAATGAACACAGCACACGGTCTCTCTGCTCAGCTTCAACATAAAGCTGAATGAAGTATAACATGCTTCAATATGTATTATTGCAGTCACAAGAGTAGTCCGTTCCGCCTTCAAACTTCAAAGTTCAAAATAAGTTTCTTATGAAAGTATACATATGACACCATATACAACACTGAGATTCTTTTTCTTGCAGGCATTCACAGTAGATACAAAGAAATTCAATCGAATCAATGAAAATCATGCTTTGCTGCACGTTTGACTGCTTGGTGGAGGGCGCAGATGCTTTTTTACTGGTGGGGAGGGTTCGTCGCTTTGCTTCTGTTTATTCTTGGGAGGGAGGAGCCCAGGGAGGGGCTTTGGGGTTCTAACATTTAACTGTCATTCATTCTTTGGGGCATTCCTCTGCTTTTGTGGATGTTTGTGAAGAAAAAGAATTTCAGGATGTATATTGTATACATTTCTCTGACATTAAATTGAACATACTGAACTTATTGAAGAACTACCCACAAACAAAAGCTGACAAACAATCAATGTGGAAAAGAAGATAAACAGTGAAAATTTAAAAAAAATCAAGTAATAATAATAATAAATAACTTAATAATATCAAGAATATGAGTTGCTCAGTACTGTTCAAAAGACTTAGGCCCATATATATAGCTTGGGTGCCTAAGGTTTTTGTATTGTACTGTAGCAATTTTGATGCTGCCACAAAAAAAACATATTTCATGACATATGTGAGTAATGATAAACCTGATTCTGATCTGGGTCTCTGTTGTGGACTGAGAGTGGGAAGGAGGCAGGGAGAGGGGAATCATGTTTGGGAACAGGGGAAGGGAGAGGGGAGGGCGCAGGAAGCAACAGAGAGACATTTTGTAAAGATCAATAAACCAATTATTTGGAATCAAATGACCTTCCCTGGTGCCTCAGGGCTGGGTGTGTCTGCACACGTGACCCCCACCCTGCCCGGCCCATCTTTCTCTGCCACCTGTATCACACGCTTCCCGCGGTGCTCCACCCTTACCATTCCCAATAGCCTTTGCTCCCACCAGAGTTACAATTTTGCTTTCTGCTCCACATTGACAAATACAGTACTGTGCAAAAGTCTTAGACATCCGATGTGCCTAAGACTTTTGCGCAGTCCTGTAGCCAGTGACTGGTTACTACATTACAACAAAACCTTCCCAACTACTATAATTTGCTTTTAGATTTATAAGGTTGTGGAAGAAGCTACGTAAATACAAGTCTTTCTTGCGCCTCCACAAAGACAAATCACGAGCTAACACAATCTGCACATTGCCACTCTGTGATGCTGTAATGTGGGTTTGTGCTGACACACAAACACCTAGCATCCTAAGCAAGAGGAGAGAACCATCCTAAAGCTCTTTGAAGGCCCGAACACATGGCCAGCAAAACATTTTTTATAAAAGGAGTGTTATAAACAGGGTGTATATTTAGTCCCATGCTGAGTAATCATATATCGTGTCTGTCTAAAACTCTGGTTAGGTCACACTTCTCACTCTCATCAGGGAAGAGACTACGCAGCATCCATGCCAGGACCACCAGACTCAATAACAGTTCCTTCCCCCAAGCCGTCAGGCTGATCAACACCTCCAGCCATTAACCCATGTCTCCACACTCCTCACCACCACTACTTAACCACTTCCTGGTACAGTCACCTTATATGCAGACACTCCTGTACCTAGCATCACTTTATGTACATAAAGTCCTTCCAGATGCTGTGGTTGGAAACATCTGCGACGATGGGGTCCACGCCTTCAAGAGTCGAGTGCACAAACACATATCATCTCTGGGAGGGAAGTCACATGCTTCTTCATAAGCTATCACGAAGGGGACCAGAACAGCAGTGCTTGATTGTTGGTAGGTAGGGTTAATACCTGACTTTCAAGAGCACTTATGAGTTATGTTCCGGCTGAACTTAGTCCTTAAACTGCTGGAGAACAGTGTGGAAAGAACAGGTTCAGTTTTCTCCCGGTAGGGATTAGTTTTTAGTTCCAAGTGCTCCTGTCACGTTTTGTCACCCTGCAACCTTATCCTTTAATTTCTTTCAATTATGGAGGACAGCAAGTGTGTAAATGTCTCTCTCCAGCAGACTTCATCATGATCATCATGACTCCAGTATTTCTACTATTTGTTAATTGTACGTGATTTTTTTGTGTTCTATCGCTGAGCAGCAGTGAACCATCTGATTGGCCTATCAGAGTTCTCTTTGGGAACTAGTTGACTTGATCAGCATTTCTGATCTGGCCATTGTTCACGATTGCATTTAATAAAAAAAATATATAATCAGTCTCGGTATACATACAAAGATGTATAAATCTTATGTACTTATATTTGTCTTTTTGTGTTCTTTATATTTCTTGTGTTTTTTATGCTGCATCAGATCCAGAGTAACAATTATTTCATTCTCCTTTACACCTATATACTGATGACTGACAATCTTGAATTTAGAGTATTGCATTCAATTGTGGTCCCATTATTATAGGAAGGACATGGAGGCATTGGAGAGGATGCAGAGGAGGTTTTCCAGGATGCCCCCTGGTTGGTAGGACAAGTGAAATGAGGAGAAGTTGGACAAGATGGAGATAGAGAGACAGTGGGGTGTAGATGTCTCTGTGGAACAGAGATGAGGTGGAATTTCTTAAACTAGAGGGTGGTGAATCTGTGGAACTAATTGCCACAGACAGCTGTGGAGGCCAAATCATTGGGCATATTTAAAGCAGAAGTTGATAGGTTCTTGATTAGTAAGGGTATCAATGGTTATGGGGAGAATGGGGCTGAGAGGGATAATAAATAAACCATGGTGGAGTAGTCTCAAAGTTCAAAGTACATTTATTACCAAAGCACACATATGTCACCATATACAACCCTGAGATTCATTGTCTTGCGTGCATACACAATAAATCCATAGAATAATAACCATAACAGAATCAATGAAAGACCACACCAACCAGCGGGCAAAAGACTACAAACTGTACCAATACAAAATAAATAATTTTTATAGCCCTTAGGGTTTATTGGTTCTGGGAACATTTCAATGATGGGCCAAGTGAAGGTGAGTGAAATTATTCCTCTGGTTCAGGAGCTTGACTGATGGTTGATTAACTCGATTAGCTGAATGGCCTAATTCTGCTCCTATGTCTTATTATCTGATGGTGATTTTTCTGTAGTGGCGGAAGGTGAGGGGAAATTTGATTGAAGTTGATAAGATTATGAGAGGCATAGATCAGAGTTGACAGCCAGTATCTTTTTCCCAGGATTGAAATACTTAGTACTCGAGGGTATGTATTTAAAGTGACGGGGGGATATACATAGAACAGCGCAGCACAGTATAGGCCCTCAGCCCATAAAGTTGCGCGGAGCTTTTAACCTATTCTAAGATCAAGCTAGCCCTTCCCTCCTACAAGCTCTTCACTTTTCTGTCAACTACATGCCTTTTTTAAACGTCTCTAATGTATCTACCACCACCCCTGACAGGGCATTCCACACTCCCAGCACTCTCTGCGTAAAAAGCCTACCTCTGACATTTCCTCCAATTACCTTAAAATTATGCCCCCCTGGGAAATAAGTCTTTGGCTGTCCGCTCTATCCATGCCTCTTTTCATCTTGTGCAGCTCTATCGAGTAACCTCTTCTCCTTCACTCCAAAGAGAAAAACTTCTAGCTCAGTCAGACCATCCTCATAAGACAAGGTCTCCAATCCAGGCAGGAAACACCCTGGTAAGTCTTCTCTGCAGCCTCTCCAAAGTGCAGGTTTTTATACAGAGATTGGCTGGGGCCTGAACGGGCTGTCTGGACATGTGGTAAATGAAGATCAGCCAGAAGGACAGAGGTATTGATACCAGTGTACTGAAGGAGGCCAACAGGAACAGCATCTCCACCAGTGTGGATAAAGCAACACCACCTCTGATGGATAGGCCATGCACGGCAGACAGTGAGGAGGGTTGTGCTTGTGATGGATCTGGCTGAGTCTCGGCTGCTTCTTGTGATCCACGACTGGCTTGCTCCCCTCCAGGTTACTAAGCACGCTGACCTGTCTACAGAGCAGCAAGATAGATAGATAGACATGCTTTATTGATCCTGAGGGAAATTGGGTTTCATTACAGTTGCACCAACCAAGAATAGAGTATAAATTCAATATACGCTTCCAGTCTCAGTGAAACTAACAAACCATGTGCTGCATATCTCGAACATAGGATGTTGAACAGGCCATCACCCTGCAGGCCCTTCAGTCCAAGATGTTGTGCTAAAGTAATTAATCTAATGACTTCTAATCAATCTAATCCCTCTTCCCCACACTTTGACCATATCCCTCACTTTTCTGCATATCGATCTGCCAGCCTAGGGGTCTCTTAAAACACTCCTCTGCTACCTGCCTTTTGAGTGGTGCAATCACTCAAGTCACATATGATGTTCTCCTAAACCAGGGGCTCCCAACCTGGGGTCCATGGATGCCTTCCTTAACGGCATTGGTCCATGGCATCAAAAAGGTTGGGAACTGCTGCCCTAAAGGTTTGTATATTGGTGGGTCTTCAGGTGGCTGTAGACTCCAGTCGGGGATTCACGTATTCTGGTAACAGTGTGGACACGAGAAAGTGGTGGTTGGCCTTTCGGTTGTTCACTCTCTCCTTTCAGAGCTGCCTTTGGCTCTCAGCAGCACAGTGGAGGTCGCTCCCACATACCGCAGCTCCCTTTTAGATTTTAGATCATGAAGACACGCAGTCCTCTTTTATTGTCATTTAGTAATGCATGCATTAAGAAATGATACATTATTTCCTCCGGTGTGATATCACAAAACACAGGACAGACCAAGACTGAAAAAACTGACAAAACCACATGTTACGTACCCCGTAACTGGGTTGCCAAACCAGCAGAAATGGATCACTCAGTTGGAGTCTGGATTACTAGAACTAAGAAAGTTTTATTAAAGAAACAAGCAACACAGTACTCTAATCAAAAGGATAATAAATGCAAGGGTTCAGCAATGATAAACACACATGTACACAGAATTAAGATAACAGGATCAATCAAGCTCTATCGTTGCCTAGGGGTAAATGACCAGTTTCAAAGTGACGCAAAGTTCAGTTCAATTTAGTTCAGTTCAGTTCGCAGTAATCGCAGCCGTGGGAGATGGACAGTGTGGGGGGAAGGAGAGAGAGAGCAAAACGAATGAATATTCAAAACGACTTCCACACAGACCTTCGCAGTCAGCTTTCGGGCGAGTCCTTTGTGATGTCATCTGAGTTCACCGACCGTGACCCCTCCGTTTCCAGATACGATCGTTTCTCTGCGGTGAACCCGGCACCCAGGCAAGGGTGGACACACACCAGGTTCCCGCCGATTGTGCCTTTCCACCCTGTGCGTCTATGGCCCGGTACTTCCCACCGACTTGTGAGAGGCGCACCGCTTCCAGGGTCTCGTTACCTCGGGTGTCGTGTGTGTCCTGCCTTAGCAAACCTGTCCCTTTTTATCCCCCTGCTGGGGTATCGCCTGTCCATCACTTCAAACAGTTCAGGGTTCAAAGGGGGAGCCGATCTTGACAGCTCTCCTTCCGTTACTCTCTCCTGTCCCTTCATTAACATCTCCAAATGCTGCTCCATTGCTTTCCTTATCTTTCTCTCTCCTGAAGACAGGTGGCAAACCAATTGCTGATCCCACTGGTGCCAGCACAGGACAGCTAACATCTTAATCTATGTGTATTCTTGTCACACACATAATTATAACTTATAGTTACAACAGTGCAACAATACCATAACTTGATGAAGAAGTCCATGAGTACAGTACAGTTCAAAGTTTCTCAAATGACCCACATCTCACGCAGACGGGAGAAGGAAGAAAAACTTTCCCTGCCATGCCGACCACAATCCGACTCTGAGTCATCCGAAAACTTTGAGCTCTGATCAGCTCTCAGACACCAAGTACTGAGTGCCATCTCTGTCGAAACGATTCGACCTCCTTCTCGGTCGCCAAATGCAGGCAAGGCCGGGGATTTTGAGGCCTACCCTCCAAAAGATTCCCGACCACACAGTAACGACAGCAGCGAACAGGCATTTCAGAAATTTCTCCAGATATTCCTCTGTGCTTTCACGTCCATTCTCTATCAAATCAGAATTGTCCACAGTCCCTATTTAACAGATACGATATCATTTTTCACCGGAGGGCTGCGCACACACAGGCGCGCCACCATGTTCTCCTCCTGCCGAAGGATTTCTCTTGAACAGATTTCCTCAAGATGTATCTATTAAGAGCAATGTTTTCCCAGTTTTTAAGAGATTCAAGAGGTTCAAGGTTGTTTAATGTCATTTCTAGTGCACAGGTGTAAAGAGAATGAAATAACTGTTACTCCGGATCTGGTACCGCACAGAAAGAAACACTATAAGATAAAGAGCACCCATAAAAATAAAAATAGCACAATAAATATGTGGCCCTATGTTGGATGGGGTCGACCATGAATGTTGTGT
The DNA here is from genome assembly GCF_030028105.1 of Mobula birostris. NCBI lineage: Eukaryota > Metazoa > Chordata > Chondrichthyes > Myliobatiformes > Myliobatidae > Mobula > Mobula birostris. The sequence continues at coordinate 198,464,134 of NC_092373.1, read as the reverse complement.
CCTAGCTGTTTAAATCAATACACAAGCCAGGGGTGTACACGATGGAGAACAAGCTGTTGCCTATGCACCAGGCTCCACAACTCCAAGCAGCTGATGAACCCAAAGGAACAGCAGAGACCAATGCAGTTTGCGTGTTACCAGTCAGCATTGAACTCAATGTAGAACTGTCTTAGGGACTCCGGATTTTTCTTTGGGATTTACTCCTGAAGCCTTCCCCATGAGTGAGTACTGCTGCAAAACAATGGGAGGTTGGATATCAGAGTTTTCCTTCTCTTTCTCATCTTTATGTATAAATACACAAGATAGCTTAAATATATAGGTTGATTGTATGGATATAAAGTGATACTAGGCTCAGGATGTCTGTTCATACAGTGCAATATAATGTCGGTTAATGAAGTGTAGATGTAATTTGAATTTCTTCAGGCTGATTATGAGGTTATCTTTGAAGTGTCTCCTTTGCCCACCAGGGGCAGATTGACCTTCCTTCAGCAGAGGATAAAGAATCTGCTTGGAGAGATGTGAGTCATCCCACTGACTGCAATTTTGCCCTATCATCTGCCTGTCCTTCCTCACAGTCTCACTACACACTACATCTAATTGTATACCACCTGACCCATTGTCAGGATGCTGTTCATTGACTATAGCTCAGCATTTAATACCATCATTCCCACAATCCAGATTAAGAAGTTGCAGAACCTGGCCCTCTGTACCTCCCTCTGCAACTGGATGTTCGACTTTCTAACCAGAGGACCACAGTCTGTGTGGATTGGTGGTAACATATCCTCCTTACTGACGATCAAAACTGGCGCACTTCAGGGGTGTATGCTTAGCCCACTGCTCTACTCTCTGTATACACATGACTGTGTGGCTAGGCATAGCTCAAATACCATTTACAAGTTTGCTGACAATACAACCATTGTTGGTAGAATTGCAGGTGGTGACAAGAGGGCGTACAGGAGTGAGATATGCCAACTAGTGGAGTGGTGCTGCAGCAACAACCTGGCACTCAATGTCAGTAAGACGAAAGAGCTGATTATGGACTTCAGGAAGGGTAAGACGAAGGAACACATACTAATCCTCATAGAGGGATCAGAAGTAGAGATGGTGAGCAGCTTCAAGTTCCTGGGTGTTAAGATCTCTGAAGATCTCACCTGGTCCCAACATATTGATGTAGTCATAAAGAAGGCAAGACAGCAGCTATACTTTATTCCGAACTTGAAGAGATTTGACATCTCTTCAAATACACTCAAAAACTTCTATAATTGTACTGTGGAGAGCATTCTGACAGGCTGTATCACTGTCTGGTATGGAGGGGTTACTGCACAGGACCAAAAGAAGCTGCAGAAAGTTGTAAATCTAGTCAGCTCCATCTTGGGCACTAGCCTACAAAGTACCCAAGACATCCTTAGGGACCGGTGTCTCAGAAAGGCAGCATCCATTATTAAGGACTTCCAGCACCCAGGGCATGCCCTTTTCTCACTGTTACCATCAGATTGGAGATCCAGAAGCCTGAAGGCACACACTCAGCGATTCAGGAACAGCTCCTTCCCCTCTGGCATCCAATTCCTGAATGGACATTGAAGTTTAGGACACTACCCAACTTTATTTGATACATTCTGTTTTTGCACATTTTTAAAATCTATTCAATATACATAATTGATTTACTTGTTTATTTATTATTATGTTTTTTTTTCTCTCTCTGCTAGATTATGTATTGCATTGAACTGCTGCTGCTAAGTTAACAAATTTCACGTCACGTGCCGGTGATAATAAACTTGATTCTGATTCAGCCCTGTCACTCCGGTTCACATCTCCCTGCCAAGTTAGTTTAAAACCCTCCCCAATGGCCCTAGCAAACCTGTCCTCAAGGATATTGGTCCACCTTGGGTTCAGGTGTAACCCGTCCCTTTTGTACAGCTCATACCTTCTTTAGACGAGATGCCAATGATCCAGAAATTTGAAGCGCTGCCCCCTGCACCAGTTCCTCAGCCACACATTCATCTGCCAAATTATCCTATTCTTACCCTCACTGGCACGTGGCACAGGCAGCAATCTACAGATTACTACCCTGGAGGTGCTGCTTTTCAGCTTTCTAGCAAACCCGCTGTATTTTCTCTTCAGGACTTCCTCCCTTTTCCTACTTATATCATTGGTGCCCATATGTAACAAAACTTCTGGCTGTTCACCTTCCCCCTTGAGAATGCCAGAAGCTGATCTGAGATGCCCCTAACCCTGCCATTTTGGAGGCAACATACCATCTGGATGTCTCTTTCACACCCACAGAATCTCATGTTTACTGCTCTAACTATGAATCTCCTATCACTACTGCTCTCCTCTTCTCCCATCTTCCCTTCTGAGCCACGGTGCCAAAGTCTGTGCCAGAGACCTGGTCATTGTGGCTCACTCTGGTAGGTCGACCCCCTCAATAGTAAACAAAGTGGTATACTTATAATGAGAGGAACGGCCACATGCATACTCTGCACTGGCTGTCCATTTTCTTTCTCTCTCCTGACAATCAGCCAGATACCTACTTCCTGCAACTGAGGTGTGGCTACCCCCTCGTAGCTCCTGCTAACACCTCCTCAATTTCCCATATGAGTCGAAGGTCATCGAGCTGCACCTCCAGTTCCTTCACACATTCTCTGAGGAGCTGCAGCTTGGTGCACCCGGTGCAGATGTGATTGTCCAGGAAGCTGGAGGTCTCCCAGAACTCCCACCTTACACAAAGAACACAACACAACCCCTGGAGCTATTCTTCCTGCACTAACTGCGTGCTACAAGACGGGAAATGAAGAAGAAACTCACCCAAGCCTGTTAATCCAAAGTATCCCCACTCTAACACTGGCTCACTCACACAATGGCCACTCCACTTGTCCCTACCTTACTTATTTTTATCCATCCCTGCTAATGAATTGTAGGAAGAAGCTGAAAGCCAGTGAACACTACCCTTTAAATCACTCACCCAACCTTTGGTTCCTTAAGGTTGTTATAGCTCATGGTGGTAATGCCGAAAAGCTTCCACTACCTATGAAAAGCTCCCAATGGTGTGTGCCTCAAATATCCTCTGACAACCAAGTCTAGCTCCTGGCTACTAAGCTCAGCGGAACCATTTCTACTGCCAGGAGAAGGGGCAAAGGTGGGTTTCCTGGCACCTTAAAACCAGTCGCTTCAGGCAGATGGGTCTCATCAGCCGTGGCTGGCAGCTCACTTTGGAGAAGGAAAACAGAACTCAAACCTCTGCTGCCTTGCGGCTATACCCACTCATGGGAAAGGCTTCAGGAGTAAACCCCAAGGGAAAAATCTGGATCTGGAGTCTCTGAGGCAGTCCTGCATTGGGTTCAGCACTGACTGGCAACTGTATCAGTCTCTGCCGCTCCTTTAAGTTCATTGGATGTGTGGAGAGGGGGAGTTTGCTCTCCGTATTGTACTGCCTTGACTTGTGCATCTAGACAGCTTGGACACAACATCCATGGTCGACACTGACTGACGGAGGCCTCACTCACTCACCCCTACCTGTGTGGAACCTTCACTTGGCTTTCATTGTGGCGCCAGAAAGAAATTCCATGAATGGATAAGCAAAGAAGGCGGGAGGAGAAGATGGCGACGCGACGCAGAGCACGCTGCTCTCCAGTGAAATGATGTCGTATTTGTAAGTAGGATGCCGTGCACAATTCTGATTTGATGGAGACAGAAATGAGAAGCACAGAGGAACATCTGGAGAAACTTTTGAAACGCCCAATTCACTGCCGCTGCTACTGTGCGATCGCGAATCTCCGGAGGTAAGGCCCCAGAATCCCCAGCTTTGCCTGCTACTGGCGACCGAGGCTGGGGTCGAAGCGTTCGGCAGAGATGGTGCTCGGTACTCAGTGTCGGAGGGCTGATCGGAGTTTGAAGTTTTCTGACGACTCAGAGTCAGACTGTGGTCGGGCATGGCAGGGTGAGTTTTCTTTCTTTTCCCATCTGCGTGAGATGTGGGACTTTCAAGAGACTTTGAACTTTTTTACTGCGCCCATGGCCTGTTCTTCATCAAGTTATGGTATTGTTGCACTGTTGTAACTATATATTATAATTATGTGTTTTTTTTCAGTTTTTCTGTCTTGGTCTGTCCTGTGTTTTTATGATATCACACCGGAGGAATATTGTATCATTTCTTAATGCATGCATTACTAAATGACAATAAAAGAGGACTGCGTGTCCTCATAATCTAATCTAAAAATCTAAAAGTACTGTATAAATAGTCATTGATTTAGAGATACAGCACAGAACAGGTCCTTCAGTTCCAACGAGCCATACCATCCAGTAGCCCACCTATTTAACCTTACCTGAATCACAGGACAATTTAAAATGACCAATTAACCAATTAACCCATATGTTTTTGGATTG